>NC_064616.1:577849101-578459601 GCF_023898315.1 Schistocerca nitens | reverse complement strand
GTCGCCAAATACGGCAGAAGTCGGGCGTATTCAGGAAGGCTGCTGCGAACTTGTTACTAACCTCATTGGACAGACAAATAAGTTTAGTTGCGGGTACTACCGTATCAGATCAGAAAGCGGTAGCATGTCCTCATGAAACACAAAGAGTGATTATCAGTATAACTATGGCGCTTGCAGGAAACGTTAATTTAAGTCCTGATGTCATTAGCGGGCTTCACTTACATGATCATGGTTGGAGGACGTTGGCAATTTACACTACTGGCCATTAAAATTGCTACACCACGAAGATGACGTGCTACAGACACGAAATTTAACCGAGAGGAAGAAGATGCTGTGATATGCAAATGATTAGCTTTTCAGAGCATTCACACAAGGTTGGCGCCGGTGGCGACACCTACAACGTGCTGACATGAGGAAAGTTTCCAACCGATTTCTCATACACAAACAGCAGTTGACCGGCGTTGCCTGGTGAAAAGTTGTTGTGATGCCTCGTGTAAGGAGGAGAAATGTGTACCATCACTTTTCCGACTTTGATAAAGGTCGGATTGTAGCCCATCGCGATTGCGGTTTATCGTATCGCGACATTGCTGCTCGCGTTGGTCGATGACTGTTCGCAGAATATGGAATCGGTGGGTTCAGGAGGGTAATACGGAACGCCGTGCTGGATCCCAATGGCCTCTTATCACTAGAAGTCGAGATGACAGGCATCTTATCCGCATGGCTGTAACGGATCGTGCAGCCACGTCTCGATCCCTGAGTCAACAGATGGGTATGTTTGCAAGACAACAACCATCTGCACGAACAGTTCGACGACGTTTGCAACAGCAGGGACTATCAGCTCGGAGACCATGGCTGCGGTTACCCTTTACGCTGCATCGCAGACAGGAACGCCTGCGATGGTGTACTCAGCGACGAACCTGGGTACACGAATGGCAAAACGTAATTTTTTCGGATGAATCCAGGTGCTGTTTACAGCATCGTGATGGTCGCATCCGTGTTTGGCGAAATCGCGGTGAACGCACATTGGAAGCTTGTATTCGTCATCGCCATACTGGCGTATCACCCGGCGTGATGGTATGGGGTGCCATTTGTTACACGTCTCGGTCACCTCTTGTTCACACTGATGGAACTTTGAACAGTGGACGTTACATTTCAGATGTGTTATGACCCGTGGCTCTACCCTTCATGCGATCCCTGCGAAACCCTACATTTCAGCAGGATAATGCACGACCGCATGTTGCAGGTCCTGTACGGGCGTTTCTGGATACAGAAAATGTTCGACTGCTGCCCTGACCAGCACATTCTCCAGATCTTTCACCAATTGAAAACGTCTGGCCAATGGTGGCCGAGCAACTGGCTCGTCACAATACGCCAGTCACTACTCTTGATGAACTGTGGTATCGTGTTGAAGCTGCATGGGCAGCTGTACCTGTATACACCACCCAAGTTCTGTGTGACTCAATGCCAAGGCGTATCAAGGCCGTTATTACTGCCAGAGGTGGTAGTTCTGGGTACTGATTTCTCAGGATCTATGCACCCAAATTGCGTGAAAATGTAATCACATGTCAGTTCTAGTATAATACATTTGTCCAATGAATACCCGTTTATCATATGCATTTCTTCTTGGTGTAGCAATTTTAATGGCCAGTAGTGTAATTACGGGAAATAAATACCTCAAATCACAGAGTTTCAGCTATAATTCACATTTATTAATCCAGGTACAACATGTAGAAAATATATTTCTTAAAAACTGACTTTACAATGCAATCCAAAGAGCAGATTATTCAGAAAGACCGACTAGGGTGTCCACCAGCATATTGCTTGACAATACTGGCTGAATTAACATAAAATTATTGTAAATTACTATTTAATTCAACTGTAGTGTCTTTTAAATTTTCAAAAAAAGGCAAGAATGTGGACTGACTACACAACATCTGTATGAAACTAAAACGAAGGAAATTATTATATCAGCATGATCTCATCATTTCAAAGGCGATGCATGAGTGGTGCTTAGTTAATATTTTCCTCCAAATTTAACATAACAGGAAAAGACAGAATTATGCAAAACAGTTACGTGAAGCGCATGTTACAGTAACGGATTGGCGACAGGAATGAAACCATCTCTCCTCAAGCAGCTAAAATTCCTGTCGTCGGCCGATCGCATTGCAAAGCGGGCTTACCGTGGCTGCAATGAATCTGCGTGATGTAACCGTACTCTGTGCTGATTCGAGCGCTAGTACTGGCTGGCGTAGGGTAGGCTGTGGGGCTGCGGGATGCAGACAGCTTCTCAGACGCGCTCGTGAGAAATTTATCTAAGTCCCGTGAACTATTAAATCAAACTCCGGTGACTTGGCATTAGGCCGAAGTCCAAATCTGCTTATCAAGGTCGCGGCGGTCCGTAGGGTAGCGCCCTGGGCGAAGTCTTCATGAGCCCCTCTCCGAATAGCCCCTCGCTTCTCTTCAAACCTCGGTGTCTCCACTCGGCCCAATTCATTTCGCCAGTCACCGAAAATCTCTAACAGTCCCTAAAAAGAGTAGACTGAGATGGAAGCCGCTGTCTCCCTCCAATAATCTAGATGCCAGAACGCCAATCAGAAATGTGCTTTCATACCCGAGAGAAACCACGTTCTCACCGGAAGGCAAGCATTCTGGGATTTCTATGCATTTAAGTAATTGTGGACAGTTCTTCCCACGGCAAACTAAGTGAACATTTTCTCAAGTGCAGCTGTGGCAATATATCCGAATTTTGGAATGCTGTCCAACAACAGGATGAAACGGTTGTTTCAGTAAGTGACCCTTTGTGGGAAGTTATTTTCATTCTGTATTGTGTGAACAGAACATTGAGGCCGCCCTCCCAGTTCAACGCTATTGTCTTTCTGGAGCCCCATGTTAGGCTGGCTAGTCTGTAGTCGTGATCAGTCCCGCTGGAACAGCGAACAATGTTTCTGAACCATCGTTAGCATTTTTGCCCCGTGGGAAAGGCTGTTTCTTCCCTAAGGTGGAGATTCCCTAGAGCGGAAAGCAATAAGATACACAAGGTCTTGAAATTCAAGTAATGGCAGGTTTGTCCAGTATGAGATCAGAGTTGAAATTGAAGTGCATCGCAGCCCCTGACCACTCATGTTGTTAAGTGCGAAAATAAGCCGATGAAGGAAAGCAAATATTATCTAAATCGAAACAGAGAAGGCAAGTCATTATTTAAATGGAAATAAAATGTCGACCCGGTATAAGCCGACATCTCACAACCAGATTCGGTGTGTAGTTGCGGAATGAAAGTGAGCGTCTACGTCTACGTGATTACTCTGCTACTTACAGTAAAGTGCCTGGCAGCGGGTTCGAGGAGCCACCTTCAAGCTGTCTCTCTACCGTTCAGCTCTCGAACGGCGTGCAGGAAAAGCGAGCACTTCATTTGTTCTGTGCGGGCGATTTCTATTATTTTATCGTGTCTCGAACGGCGTGCAGGAAAAGCGAGCACTTCATTTGTTCTGTGCGGGCGATTTCTATTATTTTATCGTGATGATCATTTCTCCCTATGTAGGTGGGTGGGTGCCAACAGAATATTTTCTCAGTCGGAGGAGAAAACTGGTGATTGACATTTCATGAGAAGATCCCGTCACAACGAAAAACGCCTTTGTTTTAATGATTGGAACTCCAATTTACAATCATGTCTGTGGAACTATCTCACCTATTTCGCGATAGTACAAAACGAGCTGCCCTTCTTTGAACTTTTTCGATGTCATCCGTTAGTTCCACCTGATGCGAATACCACAACGCACAGCAGTACTCCGGAATAGGGCGGACAAGCATGGTATAGACAGTCTCTCTTGTAGTCCTGTTGCACCTTCTAAGTGTTCTGCCAATGAATCGAAATCTTTGGTTTGCTGTACCCACAACATTATCTATGTCATCGTTCCAATTTAGGTTATTTGTAATTGTAATTCCTAAGTATTTAGTTGAATTTACAGCCTCCAGATTTGTTTGATTTGTCGCGTAATCGAAATTTAGCTGATTTCTTTTAGTACTCATGAGAATAAGTTCACACTTTTCTTTATTCAGCGACAATTGCCACTTTTTACACCACACAGATATCTTATCCAAATCATTTTGCAATTCGTTTTGGTCATCTGATGATTTTACAAGACCGTAAATGACAGCATCATCTGCAAACAATCTAAGCCGGCTACTCAGATTGTCTCCTATGTCGTTAATATAGATCTGGAACAATAGAGGGCCTGTAACACTTACTTGGGGAACGCCAAATGTTATTTCTGTCTTACTCGATGACTCATCTGTTACTACGAACTGTGACCTTTCTGACAGGAAATCACGAATCCAGTCGCATAACTGAGGCGATATTCCATAGGCACGCAGTTTGGTTATAAGGCGTTTGTGAGGAATGGTGTCGAAAGCCTTCTGGAAATCTAAAAATGTAGAATCAATCTGACATCCCCTTTCGATAACAATCATTACTTCATGAGTATAAAGAGCTAGTTGTGTTTCACAGGAACGATATTTTCTGAATCCGTGCTGACTATGTACCAATAAATTGTTTTCTTCGAGGTACTTCATGAAGTTCGAACACAGTTTATGTTCTAAAACCCTACTACAAATCGACGTTAGTGATATGGACCTGTAATTCAGAGGATTACTCTTACTTCACTTTTTGCGTATTAGTGTGACTTGAGCAATTTTCCAGTCTTTAGGTACGGATCTTTCTGTGAGCGAGCAGTTGTATATAATTGCTAAATATGGAGCTATTGCATCAGCATACTCTGAAAGGAACCTGAGTGGTATACAATCTGGACTGGAGACCTTGCATTTATTATGTGATTTAAGCTGCTTTGCTACACCTAGGATATCTACTTCTATGTTTATCATCTTGGCAGTTGTTCTTGATTTGAATTCAGGAATATTTACTTCGTCTTCTTTGATGAAGGAGTTTCGGAAACCGTGTTTAATAATTCTGCTTTAGTGGCTCAAATGGCTCTGAGCACTATGCGACTTAACTTCTGAGGTTATCAGTCGCCTAGAACTTAGAACTAATTAAACCTAACTAACCTAAGGACATCACACACATCCATGCCCGAGGCAGGATTCGAGCCTGCGACCGTAGCGGTAGCTCTGCTCCAGACTGTAGCGCCTAGAACCGCACGGCCAATACGGCTAGCCTTTAGTGGCACTTTCGTTAGTGACTTCACCGTTCTTATTGCGCAGTGAAGGAATTGATTGTGTCTTGCCACTGGTGTGCTTTTTATACGACCAGAATGTCTTTCGGTTTTCTGCCAGATTTCGAGACAGTTTCCTTGTGGGAATTATTAAAAGCATCTCGCATTGAAGTACGCGCTATATTTCGAACTTCTGCAAAACTTTGCCAGTCTTGGGGATTTTGCGTTCTTTTAAATTTGGCATGCTTTTTTCGTTGCTTCTGCAACAACGATCTGACCTGTTTTCTGTACCATGGCGGATCAGTACCATCACTTATTAATTTATGTGGTATATATCTCTCAATTGCCGTCGATACTGTCTTTGAAATCATTACACATCTTTTCTACGCTTACATCATCAGGTCAGATGGAGTGAAGACTGTCTCTTAAAAAGGCGTTAAGAGCATTTTATCAGCTTTTTTTTAAATAGATATACAGTACTTTGCGTTTCTGTTTGATGGTTGTAGGTGTTACGGTATTCAACCTAGCAGCAACTACCTAGTGGTCGCTGATCCCTGTACTCGTCACGATACTCCCTATTTGTCGAGGATTAGTTGTTGCTAAGAGGTCAAGTATGCTTTCGCAACCATTTACGCTTCGAGTGGGCTCATGAACTAATTGTTCAAAATAATTTTCTGAGTAAGCATTCAGTACAATTTCGGATGATGTTTTATGCCTGTCGCCGGCTTTAAACGTATACGTTTTCCAGTATATCGAGGGTAGATTGAACTCACCACCAACTATAATTGTATGAGTGGGGTACCTCTTTGAAAAGAGACTCAAGATTTCTTTGAACTGTTCAGAAACTATATCTTCTGAGTCGGGGGTCGGTAAAACGATCCAATTAACAGTTTAGTCCAATTGTCAAGTATAACCTCTACCCATACTATTCAATTTCACTATAAGGTAAACTACTTCTCACAGCAATAAATACTCCACCACCAACTATATTTAATGTATCCTTTCTGAACACTGTTAGATCGTTTGAAAAATTTCGGCTGAACTTATTTCCGTACTCACAAATATCTGAGCTTCAGTGCTTTCTATTAGGGCTTGGAGCTCTGGTTCTTTCCAACAGAGCTGCGACAACTTACAGCTACAATACCGACCGTTTCTACAATTACCTTACTGTGTTTTACATGCCCTCTTTTAGACGGACGCCCTTTCTGTGGTGTCCTGAGACCCTCTAACCTAAAAAAACCGCCCAGTCCCTTCCACACAGTCCCCGCTACCCGTGTAGGCGCTTCCTGTGTGTAGTGGGCTCCTGACCTATTAAGCGGAACCCGGAAACCCACCACCCGATGGCGCAAGTCAAGGAATCTACAGCCTAGCCTACACGGCCACAGAAGCGCCTGAGCCTCTGATTCAGACCCTCCACTCGACTCTGCACGAATGGACCACAGACGGTTCTATCGACGATGCTGCAGATGGTGAGCTCCGCCTTAATCTCGCAAGCAAGACTGGCAGTCTTTACCATATCCGCTAGTCGCTCGAAATCAGAGAGAATCTACTCCGATCCAAAGCGACACACGTCATTGGTACCAACATGAGCCACCATCTGCAGTTGGCTGCTCCTATACTCTTCATGGCATCAGGAAGCACCCTTTCCACATCCGGAATGACTCTCCCCAGTATGCACACTGGCTTACTTCCTCTCCTTGGCAGCCATGTTACTAAGATGCCCCATTACGCGCCTAACGTTGGAGCTCCCAACTACCAGAAAACCCACCCTCTGTGAATCCCCAGACCTTGCGGGCCGAGAAGCTTCCTCTGTTCCTTGACGAACAGGGTGGACGAGTGCATCCGGCTTAGAGACTTCGTCAGCCACATATAACGCCCGAAACCTGTTCGTCAAACGAACCAGGGAGACCCTACGATCGGCCCCTCGTAAACTCTTTCGCTGCCTGCGAGACTTTGTGATGATCTCCCACTCGACCACGGGTGAGGGGTCAACCTCAGTGCAGGCAGTACCTGGGGCGGTCACAGCAGTGGACCGATCGGGGGACACGTGGGACGCGCTCGACGTGTCCCAGCCCCCACAATGATGCCCCTTGGCAGCAACCTCAAGCTGTGTGACGGAAACCGACACTGCCTGGAGCTGTGAGCGAAGGGTCACCAACTCAGCTCGCTTCTGTACACAACAATCACAGTTCCTATCGATTACTGAAGTCGCTCCTGTTTGAAGCTCGTAAAAATATGTAAAAAAACTAACGGTGTACTCGACTTATTAGCAGCAGGAACTCGAAGTGCTCTCTCACTAACGGTGTAACCGTAAGCGCAATCTCCTAAGGGAATATCTAGAGCAGGGGTGGCCACCCCGCTGCCAACGGACCGCATGCGGCTGAAAGCAAGTACCAGTATAGTCCAAGAAGTGGGCATCTATCACACGATTCTTTTTATGTTAAGTTACGAGAAACTGAATATTTTCAATCTGAAATTCCCCCCACACGAGACACTTCTCTCATTGGTCCACCCAGCTCGTAACATTGTCGCCTGTGCTTCCCCAGAGCCTCGTTCTTATACCTGGTCAACTAGTCAGACGCGCTGTTCTGTTATTCTATGGCTAATTCAGTTGCAACTGCGCAGCTAAAGATTTAGAGACATAATACTAAAGACAGAAAGAAATATGCAGCCACACATTTCGATTAGATGCAAGAATTTGAAAATCGATTTCAAGGTTTTCAAAAAAATTATTAATTTTTTTTTTGTTTGTCACATTTTACATACAACGTCGATACGTTACAAGAAGATTTTCAGATGGAAACCATGAGTTTCAGTCTGAGATCCCTCTAAAAGAAAAATTTCCTCATGTATCTTTCTTGGGTATTTACAAATCATATCTGCCCAGAGACAAATATCACTTGCTGACAGTCATGCTTTATGTACGTTATGTTTGTTTGGAAGCACGTAAATTTATGAACAGTTATGTCCGAGAGTAAAGCACACAAAGAGTACAAATAGAACCAGAATCCCAGACGAACACCTTGAGAACACCTCGAGAATTGCAACCATTTCGATCGAAGCTGATTTTGATGTATTAGTTTCCCAAATTCAAGGTTAGATTTCACTTATATGTAAAATTATTGTTGAAATATCTTGTATGAAATGTAAGATTAATTGCATCTTGATTCTTTTTAATGAACAATCGTAAATTGGGAAATTCTAAATTACTTAAATGTGTTAACTGCGTACATTTTCTGGAAGGTTACTGTAAGTGTTTAGCATATTACGTGCGGCCCAAAAATACTAGCCTTCTTCCAACGTGACCCACTAAAGCAAAAAGCGTGGACACCCCTGATCTAGAGCAACCATAGAAGACATTGTTGTTGTTGTAGTGGTCTTCAGTCCTGAGACTGGTTTGATGCAGCTCTCCATGCTATTCTATCCTGTTCAAGCTTCTTCTCTCCCAGTACTACATCCTTCTGAATCTGCTTAGTGTATTCATCTCTTGGTCTCCCTCTATGATTTTTACTCTCCACGCTGCCCTCCATTGCTAAATTTGTGATCCCTTGATGCCTCAGAACATGCCCTACCAACCGATCCCTTCTTCTTGTCAAGTTGTGCCACAAACTCCTCTTCTCCCCAATTCTATTCAATACCTCCTCATTCGTTACGTGATCTACCCATCTACAAAATGGTTCAAATGCTCTGACCACTATGGGACTTAACAGCGATGGTTATCAGTCCCCTAGAACTTAGAACTACTTAAACCTAACTAACCTAAGGACGTCACACAACACCCAGTCATCATGAGGCAGAGAAAATCCCTGACCCCTCCGGGAATCGAACCCGGGAACCCGGGCGCAGGAAGCGAGAACGCTACCGCACGACCACGAGCTGCGGACACTACCCATCTAATCTTCAGCATTCTTCTGTAGCACCACATTTCAAAAGTTTCTATTCTCTTCTTGTCCAAACTATTTATCGTCCATGTTTCACTTCCATACATGGCTACACTCCATACAAATACTTTCAGAAACGACTTCCTGACACTTAAACCTATACTCGATGGTAACAAATTCCTCTTCTTCAGAAACGCTTTCCTTGCCATTCCTAGTCTACATTTTATATCGTCTCTACTTCGACCATCATCAGTTATTTTGCTCCCCAAATAGCAAAACTCATTTACTACTTTAAGTGTCTCATTTCCTAATCCAATTCTCTCAGTATCACCCGACATAATTCGACTACATTCCATGATCCTCGTTTTTCTTTTGTTGATGTTCATCTTATATCCTCCTTTCAAGACACTGTCCATTCCGTTCAACTGCTCTTCCAAGTCCTTTGCTGTCTCTGACAGAATTACAATGTCATCGGCGAACCTCAAAGTTTTTATTTCTTCTCCATGGATTTTAATACCTACTGCGAATTTTTCTTTTGTTTCCTTTACTGCTTGCTCAATATACAGATTGAATAACATCGAGGAGAGGCTACAACCCTGTCTCACTCCCTTCCCAACCACTGCTTCCCTTTCATGCCCCTCTACTCATATAACTGCCATCTGGTTTCTGTACAAATTGTAAATAGCCTTTTGCTCCCTGTATTTTACCCCTGCCACCTTTAGAATTTGAAAGAGAGTATTCCAGTCAACATTGTCAAAAGCTTTCTCTAAGTCTACAAATGCTTGAAACGTAGGTTTGCCTTTCCTTAATCTTTCTTCTAAGATAAGGGGTAAGGTCAGTATTGCCTCACGTGTTCCAGTATTTCTACGGAATCCAAACTGATCTTCCCCGAGGTCGGCTTCTACCAGTTTTTCCATTCGTATGTAAAGAATTCGCGTTAGTATTTTGCAACTGTGACTTATTAAACTGATAGTTCGGTAATTTTCACATCTGTCAACACCTGCTTTCTTTGGGATTTGAATGATTATATTCTTCTTGAAGTCTGAGGGTATTTCGCCTGTTTCATACATCTTGCTCACCAGATGGTAGAGTTTTGTTATGACTGTCTCTCCCTAGGCCGTCAGTAGTTCTAATGGAATGTTGTCTACTCCCGGGGCCTTGTTTCGACTCAGGTCTTTCAGTGCTCTGTCAAACTCTTCACGCAGTATCGTATCTCCAATTTCATCTTCATCTACATCCTCTTCCATTTCCATAATATTGTCCTCAAGTACATCGCCCTTGTACAGACCCTCCACCTTTCTGCTTTCCCTTCTTTGCTTCGAACTGGGTTTCCATCTGAGCTCTTGATATTCATACAAGTGATTTTCTTTTCTCCAAAGCTCTCTTTAATTTTCCTGTAGGCAGTATCTATCTTACCCCTAGTGAGATAAGCCTCTACATCCTTACATTTGTCCTCTAGCCATCCCTGCTTAGCAGTTTTGCACTTTCTGTCGATCTCATGTTTGAGACGTTTGTATTCGTTTTTGCCAGCTTCATTTACTGCATGTTTATATTTTCTCCTTTCATCAATTAAATTCAATATTTCTTCTGTTTCCGAAGGATTTCTACCAGCCCTCGTCTTTTTACCTACTTGATCATCTGCAGCCTGCACTATTTCATCCCTCAGAGCTACCCATCCTTCTTCTACTGTATTTCTTTCCCCCATTCCTGTCAATTGTTCCCTTATGCTCTCCCTGAAACTCTCTACAATCTCTGGTTTAGTCAGTTTATCAAGGTCCCATCTCCTTAAATTCCCACCTTTTTGCAGTTCCTTCAGTTTTAATGTACAGTTCATAACCAATAGATTGTGGTCAGAGTCCACATCTGCCCCTGGAAATGTCTTACAATTTAAAACCTGGTTCCTAAATCTGTGTCTCACCATTATATAATCTATCTGATACCTTTCGTAGAAGACATTAGAATTTTTTATTATTCATGTGAGAAACACATAACAGTTAGAATTCTCTCATCTGCACTGCAACCTACGCACACGGACACTGAAAGGAAAATACATAACAATATTTCGTTGATGCAGAGAAATAATTCTGACGAATATGAGTGAGAGGATTGAGAAAGTTGCTGATTTAAACGACTTTGACAAATTGTATATTGGGGTGCCGTGACGTAAGGGAACAAGATGCACAGGGCGAGGTCGGTGGGCGAGCCCCGACCCCCCCCCCCCCCCCCCTTATACCAGAGGAGCCGGTCCGGGGCAAGAGATGGGCTCCCAATCGATTTTCGCATGTCAACAATCATGGCCGAAGAAGAGACAAGCGAATCGTTGCGCCTGCGAGGGCATCTATGCTTTCTGTTCCCTCCCCACAAGGGGGCTCGGGGCAACTGAGGAAAGTATAAGCGAAAGGCATGCCAGGATAACGCAGTTCCTGGAAGCCAATGTTAAAATGGTAAAATAAGCCAGCCTGCGATCCTGACACTAAAGAAAAAACTCGTGTCCTGGACTATCGCTGCCGGCAGGTGTAGCTGAGCGGTTCTAGGCGCTTCAGTCTGAAACCGCGCGACCGCTACGGTCGCAGGTTCGAATCCTGCCTCGGGCATGGATGTGTATGATGTCCTTAGGTTAGTTCTAGGGGACTGATGACCTCAGATGTTAAGTCCCATAGTGCTCAGAGCCATTTGAACCATTTGGGCTATCGCTCACGCGGAGCTCGAAGGGAGGGTCGAGGAACTTGAAAAAGAAAATGAATGGCTGCACAAGCAGCCATCCAAATCATAGGGTGGTGTGGAGGCTCAAGCTGCACCAAAAAGCCAAACCACCAGAGAGAAGATTGTTAAGGTGTCGATAAAGACTGGACACGGCAGTCTTTCTGAGACACTTGCCTGGTCAAGACACAAAGAAAACGCAGGAAATATTCACAAAAAAGGTCAATCCTACTAAAGAAAATAATAAAAGTTAACAAAGTTAAAGCAACCAAAAACGTAGTGGTAGTAGATGTAGCAACAGAAGAGGATAAAAATAAAATATTAAGCAATCAAAAATTATGTAAAGCTGTAAAATGTGAACATCCTGAAAAGAAAAACCCGCTTGCAATTATGTATGATATACCAATTACTATAGACAAAAGGGCTCTGAGCACTATGCGATTTAACTTCTGAGGTCATCAGTCGCCTAGAACTTAGAACTAATTAAACCTAACTAACCTAAGGACATCACACACATCCATGCCCGAGGCAGGATTCGAACCTGCGACCGTAGCGGTCACGCGGTTCCAGACTGAAGTGCCTAGAACCGCACGGCCACACCGGCCGGCAATTACTATAGACAACAAAGTGCTATATGAAACCATAAGAATCCAAAATTTTGACGACATGAATAGCGAAGAGTTCAAATATGAATTCAAATTACGATTTAAAACCGGACCCAGAGAAAGAGGAGTTCACCATGTAGCCGAAGTATCCGGTAAAATGTGGAAAAAGCTCACGATTGTGGGCAAGATCTACATTGGTTTCCAACCAATAAATATGCGGGACTATTTGGTGGTACCTCGCTGTCACAGCAGTGGAGATTTAGATCATATACGTAAGTACTGTGATTGGAAGCCGGCTTGCTCCAGATGTAGAGCAGAAGATCATGTAAAGAGAAACTGCAAAAGACCAGGAATTTGTATTCCTTGTACTAAGAGGGATAAAATTACGTGCAATGCTACAGGAAGAAATTGCACCACATACAGGATGCTGGCCCACAGTTTGATATCAAGGACCGATTATGGCTGAGGCTACAACGGCACACAGGATGCCAAAAAGAAAATCCCCGTGCAAGAGGCGAAGGGATGTGGCAAGGGCAGAAAAGTTTAAGCAATTGCTAACCTTAGTCGCAGAAGGTAAATCACGTAGGATGGAAACGGTGGACACGGGCGTCCAGACGGATCCTTGGGAACAAGTGGCCGCTCCCTCTCCCTACCGCCGGGCACATACACTCCTGGAAATTGAAATAAGAACACCGTGAATTCATTGTCCCAGGAAGGGGAAACTTTATTGACACATTCCTGGGGTCAGATACATCAAATGATCACACTGACAGAACCACAGGCACATAGACACAGGCAACAGAGCATGCACAATGTCGGCACTAGTACAGTGTATATCCACCTTTCGCAGCAATGCAGGCTGCTATTCTCCCATGGAGACGATCGTAGAGATGCTGGATGTAGTCCTGTGGAACGGCTTGCCATGCCATTTCCACCTGTCGCCTCAGTTGGACCAGCGTTCGTGCTGGACGTGCAGATCGCGTGAGACGACGCTTCATCCAGTCCCAAACATGCTCAATGGGGGACAGATCCGGAGATCTTGCTGGCCAGGGTAGTTGACTTACACCTTCTAGAGCACGTTGGGTGGCACGGGATACATGCGGACGTGCATTGACCTGTTGGAACAGCAAGTTCCCTTGCCGGTCTAGGAATGGTAGAACGATGGGTTCGATGACGGTTTGGATGTACCGTGCACTATTCAGTGTCCCCTCGACGATCACCAGTGGTGTACGGCCAGTGTAGGAGATCGCTCCCCACACCATGATGCCGGGTGTTGGACCTGTGTGCCTCAGTCGTATGCAGTCCTGATTGTGGCGCTCACCTGCACGGCGCCAAACACGCATACGACCATCATTGGCACCAAGGCAGAAGCGACTCTCATCGCTGAAGACGACACGTCTCCATTCGCCCCTCCATTCACGCCTGTCGCGACACCACTGGAGGCGGGCTGCACGATGTTGGGGCGTGAGCGGAAGACGGCATAACGGTGTGCGGGACCGTAGCCCAGCTTCATGGAGACGGTTGCGAATGGTCCTCGCCGATACCCCAGGAGCAACAGTGTCCCTAATTTGCTGGGAAGTGGCGGTGCCGTCCCCTACGGCACTGCGTAGGATCCTACGGTCTTGGCGTGCATCCGTGCGTCGCTGCGGTCCGGTCCCAGGTCGACGGGCACGTGCACCTTCCGCCGACCACTGGCGACAACACCGATGTACTGTGGAGACCTCACGCCCCACGTGTTGAGCAATTCGGCGGTACGTCCACCCGGCCTCCCGCATGCCCACTATACGCCCTCGCTCAAAGTCCGTCAACTGCACATACGGTTCACGTCCACGCTGTCGCGGCATGCTACCAGTGTTAAAGACTGCGATGGAGCTCCGTATGCCACGGCAAACTGGCTGACACTGACGGCGGCGGTGCACAAATGCTGCGCAGCTAGCGCCATTCGACGGCCAACACCGCGGTTCCTGGTGTGTCCGCTGTGCCGTGCGTGTGATCATTGCTTGTACAGCCCTCTCGCAGTGTCCGGAGCAAGTATGGTGGGTCTGACACACCGGTGTCAATGTGTCTTTTTTCCATTTCCAGGAGTGTAGATTGCCAGAAAATCGGGCAACACATGTTTTTGTACAAGAAAACTCTGCACCCGAACAACCAGTACAAGATAGCGCAATTAGCAGCACAAATGCTAGCACAAGCCCTGGTCAACCACTAGTCATACGATTGGAGGTTGATCCTGTGAGAATCTATCCAAATCTTGAACATTCCATGAAGTTGTCCCGCCTGGAGGAGTCGGCTGTCCTGACCACGCCACTACGACACGTGGTGTGTGTAGGACACAAGTATGGCTGTAATGTCACCTTCTCGGCCATGGAGGCTGTTGATAGAATACCGTTGAAAACTATGAATCTCCCCACTGACTTCAGCGCCGTGCGTGACCATGTGAAGAAGGTTTAATGAAACATTCGAGCTAGATTAAATTTACAATCTGTCTGTCCAATCTAACGGAAGAATAGCTTCCGATTGGAGAAAGACCTTTCCATATGTCCCTCCATATTTCCCACGACAACAGCAATTCAGATAGGACAGTGAAATGCACATAATAGTAGGCTGGTCATGCAGGAGCTTCGGTGGGTGGTGGAGGAGACGAGCCTTGACGTGCTCTGTCTACAGGAATCACACTCTCTGGCAGGGGATATAGCATTTGCCGCTATAAATTGGCAAGTAGCAAGCTTTGGGAATGACCCGAAGGCCACCATTATAGTGGTTAACAAAAATGGCTCTGAGCACTATGGGACTCAACTACTGTGGTCATAAGTCCCCTAGAACTTAGAACTACTTAAACCTAACTAACCTAAGGACAGCACACAACACCCAGCCATCACGAGGCAGAGAAAATCCCTGACCCCGCCGGGAATCGAACCCGGGAACCCGGGCGTGGGAAGCGAGAACGCTACCGCACGACCACGAGATGCGGGCTATAGTGGTTAACAAAGCGTTATGAATCACAGTGCTTTCACATCTTTCCGATGATCACTGTAATGTCGTAGAGATCCAGCCGCCAGTAGGCATCATATATCTGGTGTATATGTACTTTCAGTACGCAACCAATATAGAAGTTACCTTGGCCAACTCGTGCAGGTATCTACGGCGCTGAGAGTGCGCAAGATTGTATTGGTGGCAGACGTGAATGCTAAATCCCCCCTACGGGACAGTGGCACTCGGGATGAAAAACGCGAAACAATGGAGACCTTCATGTCCTTATAGTTTCTTATCGCTAATAGACCAGGAAACACCCGTACCTATACTGGCGGAGGGGGTGAGGGTACAAACATCGACATCACGTTAAGGTCACCAAATATTGCTGGCAGTATTCAAAGTTGGCTGATCAGAGAGAGTCACCACAAGTGACCATAGCCTAGTTACTTTTATGCTCTCTATCAGAGAGTGCAACTGGGACATAGGGTGGGAAGTGCAGCTCAACTACAACAAAACTTTCTGGGAGCGCCTTGCAAGAAAGTTTGACGCCCCGATATGGCCGGAAGGTGACGAAGACGTCAACAGACACGCCGAATAACTGGTGAGTGCACTCTCCAGGGCGGTGAAGGCAGCTGTACCAACCAGGAGGAGAGCCGTAGCGGCCTCTCCGTCCCCACGGTCTGCGGAATTAGGTCAGATGCGTCAGTCTGTCAGGAGGTCGAGGAGGTACTACCAGCGAAGTGTCGTCTGGGAAGAAGAACAACGGTGGTTGCGAATCTATAGAGACGCCAAGGAGCAGTTCCATAAGGAGCTGAGAACAGTTAGGCTCCAGAACTGGGAAAAGTATGTGCAGAGCCAAATGGCTATTGATTCCATGGGCATTCCCAATAAGATAGTAAGAGAGAAAATCCCATCGCCAGTGGTGCTCTCCAACGTCAGGGATGGGAACCGGATGACGGTAACTTGGCAGGAAACTGCTGAGATCCTCCTCCGATCCCTGCTCCCTGATGATAAAGTAGAAGAGAATACAGAAGAGCAACGCCTAATTAGGCAGGAAATTTAGGGAGAATATGTAAACAACACTGTGGTGTATCCATTCTCCTTGGAAGAAGTGCGGCACATATAAAATCACTGAAGAGAGGCAACGCCCCAGGACCAGACGGCATTGTAGCGGAAGTAGTGTAATACCTCGCTCCTCAACTGGTAACACCTCTGACAAGAATATACAATGAGGCATTGCGCCTTAGGATGTTTCTGGAAATAGGACAGTGTAATGATCATCAAGAAAGGCCAGGACAAAGACCCAAAAGAACTACAGTCCTACAGACCAATCTGTTGATGGACCTGCTGGACAAATTGCTAGAGCGGTTGCTAGCCGACACATTGACGGCACACCGAGTTCTGTGTGGGATGAGCGACAGGCAATTCGGCTTTCGGCCAGAGAAATCTGCGTCTGACGCAGTTTCCCTGGTGGCCGAGGTGTGTTGCTCTTCCCCACACACGTACATAGTTGGCATCTTGGTTGACATCAGTGGCACCTTTGACAGCCTGTGGTGGCCTTCGTTCTTCTCCTGATTGTTGGAGAAAGAGTGTCCAGGGCCGCTATATGGCTGTCTCAGGAGCTATTGTATGGAAAGGGAGGTCTGGCTATCGTCCCCTAGTGGGAGAGTTGGCAAAAATATTAGGAAGGGGTGTGTCCACAGGGCTCTGTCCTGGGGCCACTCTTTTGGGACATAAATATTGAGCCTCTCCTGGACAGCCTGGAGAGCAGTGTAGATGTGCTAGAGGCGATAGCCTACGCAGACGACCTCCTCCTGCTGGTGGGCGGCCGTAGCAACGAAGATCTAGAACCTAAGATTGAAAGGGCAATGACTATACTGACACAATGGCCAAATAACTAAAATGAAAATAGCGCCCAATTAATCAACATACTTAGTATTAACGGGCCAAATGGCCAGAAATCCAAAGCTACAAATCGAGGGCTCACCACTTATTTAGCACCGCAATGCCCGATACTTGGTTGTCGTCACAGACGGAAGATGGAGCTCCGCCCAACACATCGAAGCGGTGACCCAAAGGTCTTTAGAAGCACTGAATAACCTCATTATGATCGGGCACAGGAGAGGCCACCTACCCTCAGAACTGATCAAATTATATCATAACACCATTCTCAACTCCGTCATGGGTTACGGGTCCTGAGTCTGGACACAGGCTCACGAGGGTCGTGCCTGCCATGGCCGTGAGGAGAGTGCAGCGCAACATGCTTCTACGTTCGATAGGAGCTTACTGAACATCTCCTGGGGGGGGGGGGGGGGGGCGCACTGCCGATTCTCATGGGGCTGTGTCCCTTAGACATTAAATCAGGGAACAACCAGCTTGGTATTGGGTGGGTCAAAAGAGGGGAAATTGAAAAGACTGAACATATTCAGGGCGTGTGGGTAGGGGATAAATTTGCAATCAGAAGAATGAGGCAAGAATTGTGGCAAGAACTTTGGGATAAAGAAGAGACGGGAAGAAGAATTTAATAGCTGCTGCCTAACATAAAGGAACGGCTCCAACTTACACACTTCAAACCAAAAGAAGGATTGCTGCACTTCCTTACGGGGCATGGACCGTACCCAGCATCTCATTGCCGGTTCGGGAAGAGGGCTACCCCATCGTGTGACTGTGGTGCTGATATAAGCACTCCGGACCACGTGATCTACGAGTGTCCTTTTTTCGACGCATAGCCACCGAATTAAGACGTCAATCACCAAAGAAAGACACCTATCACGTAATCAAAATCCATCCACATTCAGAATCATTGACAGTCTTGCCAGCGAGGTATCAGCTAAAGTATTGCAAGAATACCCTAGGGAGAATCAATGAGTCGTAGAACATAAAATGACATTCCCTGCCCCTATCCCATTCCGACAGGGCGCGGACTGGCCGATCACCGTGACGGTCGAAATCTGCCACGTCTTGGAACAGGGGGAAGGTGCGAAACAATCCCGGAATTGACTCGTAGCACGCTAATGATGACCAATAGTAGTTAGATAGTTTTAAGTAGGATGTATTTTTTTGCATAATCACTAACAGTACCTGCGGCGACTTCCAATTAAGGCCAGCCCAGTGCCAGGGGTTAGGTCAGTGGGCACGGCCAAAAAATAGTAGGTTTATAGAACTACTGGCACGCTTGTAACGTTACAGGAGTTAGCTTGCTAGAATAGTTACAATATTATTTCAATAGATAGTAACTTAGATCCTCATATCCTGTAGTAAGTAAAAAGTAGGAAATCTGAAACATAGTAACAAATGTTGGTAAGAAAAATATTGTATTGTAGATAATTAAGACCCACTAATGTGTAAGGTGGTGGGTTATGTTGTATCAATATTATTTGTTGAATAAAGAGTTTTTTTAAAAAAAACACATCAACACTTCTGGACCACGTAACAGTGTGGTTGGCCTCGTCAAATGAATCAGGATACTTGTTATGAGGCTTCACATTGTCTTTCCCTGCTTAAAGTTTAGGAAATTTTCTTAAACAAGATTTAATCACTGGCAAGCCAACAAATGTATGGGGTCTGTAACAAATGAAAGCTGGTGTGGATGAACGTTTTCTTGAACTATCCTAGTATATCGGTAAATAGTGGAGAACCCACAGGACTTGAAAAGTCTCCGAGTAATAGCCTACCGTCAGTAGGTTTGTCAGAACATAATTACGTCTATTTGTGCTAATTACATGAGTGATACCATAGCTTCATCGTTTTTAATTGCCCATGTATGTAGACGCACTACTATAAACTATTCCAGATTAAATAAAATTAACACAATGATGAATATGGGAGAAGGGTAATCCCTGAATTTTAACTTGCATGTATGGATGAACAGACATTAATGAAGGTTGGCAGTCATTCGAAATTAATTCGAAATAAGTGATTCCAAAATATTCGTTGAATGTAAATTTAATGGCATTAGCTGCAATGGGTATAGATGTACCAGTATTAACCAGTTCTAACACATAAAAACTTGTGCCGAGGTGGACCCACTTATCACGAGCGATCACCTTAACTATTTCGGCTATCCGAGCACGCTTCCCAGCCTGATGCAAACCTCCATATGTCTGTGTTGAACCCTGGATCGGCACTAATTTTCATGTGTCAGAAATGGCTCTGAGCACTATGGGACTTAACAAATGGCTCTGAGCACTATGGGACTTAACATCTTAGGTCATCAGTCCCCTAGAACTTAGAACTAATTAAACCTAACTAACCTAAGGACATCACACACATCCATGCCCGAGGCAGGATTCGAACCTGCGACCGTAGCAGTCGCGCGGTTCCGGACTGAGCGCCTAGAACCGCGAGACCACCGCGGCCGGCTTTCATGTGTCAGAAATGGGTGTTACATCCACACCCATTGTAGACTATGTCATGAAATTCGCATACAGCTAATACTTCGGAATAATCATTTCATACAGATGCTGATCGTCAAATCATAATATGTTGAAATAAAATCGCTGACGGCGAATATCTCGGAATCAGTTGTGTTAGGTATCCATGTACTACCTATTAGCGGCATATGAATATTTGTGCCGCTCCGGGACTCGATCCCAGATTTCCCAGACTTCCACTTAAGGCGTGCACGGATAGCCGAAGTGGTTAAGGCTATCGATCACGATAAGCGGGGAGTCCAAGTTCGAATCCTGGTCCAACACAAATTTTCGAATGTCACTAATAGGTGGTATATCTTTACTTAACACAGCTGATGCCAAGATATTCACCATCAGAAAATTTATTTCGAATTGAGCTCCTGAATTGCCAATTAAATCGCATTTTCAGACGCCGGCATTCTCATTTCCAGTGAATTCTGAGTGGTATCGCTTGCTTCCCTGTCAGAGCAGATACTATTTTCTCGTCAATTTTCAACAGTATTAATTTAGAAAGGTATTGTAATGTCACTTGAATTAGCTTGTTACAAGACAGGTGTGACTATGGTTGCTCGCAAATTTATTTTTGTCTGAGTATACGCGTCGAGAATCAAAGTGTTTGCGTAAAGTTTCATTTCGGATATCTCTCACTGTAGATTATTCGCACTGACGACCCTTTTTAGCAAAGATGAAACCTCTGTTTCTAGTAATTCGCCGGGCGGGGTAGCCGTGAGGTCTTGGGCGCCTTGGCACGGTTCGTGCGGCTACCCCCATCGGAGGTTCGCGGCCTCCCTCGGGCATGAGTCTGTTTGTTGTCCTTAGCCTAAGTTAGTTTAAGTTAGATTAAGTAGTGTGTAAGCCTAGGGACCGAGAACCTTAGCAATTTGGTCCCATAGGAACTTACCACAAATTTTCTAGTAATTCAATGACTGTACGGACAGCAAAAAGCTGACAGTTAACTAAATGTTACATGTTGAAGACCGATGGCAATGCTCAGAACCAGGAAGCCGAGGTTACGTGGTACGCTACACTGTTGTATTACAAAGGTGGCTGAAACAGTTTACATCGTCTTTGAAGAGAACATGTTCGCCGGCCGCTGTGGCCGAGCGGTTCTAGGCGCTTCAGTCCGGAACCGCGCTGCTGCTACGGTCGCAGGTTCGAATCCTGCCTCGGGCATGGATGTATGTGATGTCCTTAGGTTAGTTAGGTTTAAGCAGTTCTTATTCTAGGAGACTGATGACCTCAGATGTTAAGTCCCATAGTGCTTAGAGCAATTTTTTTAGAACATGTTCACGGTATGGATCTTATAGATGTAATAATCTACGTACAAATTGTGAACTTCGACAGTACTATTACTAGCAACTTGCATCCTTCATGGTTTGTTTCCCCTCCTGGTCTCGCATTTTCGAGCACAAAAAAGCAATACTCTACTTGCTGGTGTTTAAGTAGCATTTTGATGAATTCTGTGCTCTCAAAAGCCTTATCGGGCACGATTAGCACTGAGTTTGCAAAGGAACTCATTATAATTTACAAGGACTACATGAACTGTGAATAGGCATTACGTGCTATATATTTTCCGCACCGAATAATGAATCTCGTGGCTCTTTGAAGAAATGAAGGAACTCCCTAATCTTCCTTCCTCACATGTTTTCTCGAAATACCTGTTTGCGTTTGTCTGTGCGTGTGTATTTTGTTCGACGTGTTTGGTCTAAGTATACTTTGACTTCCCAAAAGATAGAACACTTTCTTAGAACTGAGACGGATGTGAAAATGAAGCGTCGCTGCATTTTCTGAAGGAGAATGACGGCCTTCTCCAAGACATGTTCCAAAAACAGGAAAACCGCAGTCCACCTGGTTGCCGTAGGTCCCTAGCGAATTAACGCTATGTTAGCTCATTCACTGTGCGTGTAATTATCTACGTCTAAAGCAGAGCACTCTCTGAACTCATTTTTATTAGTTTTCTTTTCACTGACTATAACTCTCGAAAGTAGCAGCACATATCGCGTGGAAGGTAGCCGATACACAGTGTTCCGCGGCCAATGATCACTGATCTGCAGTCAGAGCAAGATGACAGGTGTGCTGTGAGTATATACTCGATTACACCAACGCGATTTGCGTGAGCATTGGGACTGTCCGCGGAGCATTTGTATAGTTGAATACAGGAATTCAGCAAACGACAATATATATATCAGAAACAACGCCCCTGATAGCCCTGTGATGGCCCATTGCTTCCCCATCTAAGGGTAATTTGCTATCCCATGGACACATCGGTCTTTTGGACTGCAGCGTAGCTGAGTGGCTCATTGGTAAAATGCAAGAGTAAGGATCTTGTTGTGCTCATCAGAAAATGTCTGAGGTCCAACATCCAAGGTAGTATGAAGCGAACTCCCCACTATAGAAAAATGGTTGCAGTGCAAGGTAGCTGGATCGTCTGCTAGCAACAGGTGTGTTCACAGGGCGTTATATCTAAAACAAGTGATACGCGCAACACAAAACGAAAAAAAGTAATAGACCTTTGCTAACATAAAATGCACGTAGACGCTGAAGGAAAAGAACTACAGCACCAAGAAAGAATTGTGCGACGTAAACGGAAGTTGGTAGGCGTGTTTCTACATCTGAAAGATGATGTCTATTCAAATTTCGCGCTAGTAGCGTCACTATGAGGATGAAAATCAGGTTCGATTTAAATACAGACTGTATTGGTAGTGTGTGTGTTAGTTACCTCCGAGATGTACGTGGTGAGTTGATGTTACTCAAGAATGCTTTCAAAGCCACAAAGACACTACTATCAACACCTCACTGAGTCTGAACGAGTTCATATAATTGGGCTACGATAAGCTGGATATTTCATCTGTGACATTGCAGAAATACGTGGCAGGACTGTAGCGATTGTAAATAATTACTGGCAGCGGTGGTAAAGAGGATGTACTGTCGCAAGAGGACCGGGTTCTGGATGGGGACGTGGCACTACAGAGAGAGAAGACCATCGTATCCTGTGTACGACTCTGGCATGTCGTACTGCATTTGCAGCAGAAATTTGATCTGCAGTGACACAACGAGCTGTTACAGTTCGGTTACATCGAGGACAGGTCCTAGCCAGACGCCCTGTAGCGTGGATTCCACTGACCCCAAACCACCGACATTTGCGACGTGAGTGGTGCCAAGCGAGAGCTCATTGGAGGTCGGTTGAGGGTCTACAACAAACCTGCTTGTATGCTAGACACACTGGACCTTCAACCGTACTTATTATCTAGGTTGCGATTTTTCGTATTACAGCAGGAGCACTCCCGTGGTTGTCCCACGAACCGTAACTGCGAAGGTGTATGTCAGTCTGGCGATTTGACGTGTTGTGCTACCATTCTTGAACAGTATTCCAGGGGGTGTTTTCGAACAGGATAGCGCTCGCTGACGTACCGTTGTTGCAACCCAACATGCTCTGCACCCAAGTGTCGACACGTCGCCTTTGGCTGCTCGATCACCAGATCTGTCTCCAATCGAGCACGTACAGGACATCGTCAGATGACAACTCCAGCGTCACACACAAACAGCATTAACTTTCCCTCTATTGACCGATCAATTGCAACAGGCATGGAACTCCATCCCACAAATTGACATGCGGCACCTGTACAGCACAATGCAGACACTTTTGCATGCTTGCATTCAACATTCTGGTGGCTACAATGTTATTAATGTAGTAGCATTTCACATTTTCAATATGCATATGTCGTACTTACATTAACCTGTGATCTTATATCAGCTGATAGGTTATGTACAGTCATACTCGAAAGTATCCGATCGACCTGAATTGCATTTCGCCGGATTCGCATGCAACCCACATAACGAAGCTGTCTAGCATGTCCTCTAATCGCTCCTTGGTACAGTCGTTTGACTATTGAAAATGGTTCCAACAAGTCACCACTAGAAAACACTGCTCTGTATCGCAATAACTCAAGATGTAAAGTAATACTACGATTCTACAAATATCAGGGAACACCTTATCACATATAAGACTGTCCTTAAGGATTGTAAGCTCACGTTTATTACAATAAATGACATACCTGAAATGTTACCACTCTAATTATTACGTCACATAGGTAATGCACGTAGTTAGTTCATCGTATTCATGATTTCCTCTTCAAAGTAACATACCGTACTTATTATTAAACACAAAATGACATTAAAAATTTAAGTTATTCACGAGCAGCTAGTTGAGAATATGTATGAACTTCAAATGTCACGACGAACCGTCTCGTTCTGCATATGGATTCAAACCCAGATCAGGCAGACTAAGCAGATTTCGTGACTGACGCAAACTAACAGTCATTCCTGATTAGGTATACAGAGAGTGATATACCTCGATTTTAGACAGTATCAATTAGCAAATACCAACTTTAAATTACATAACGCAAACATTTTTAACGGACGCGAATTCCTACCCAGCACCTATTGTCCCTGTTAATGAACTACGAGAGATGTTGAATATTGTTTCTTAACAAGTAACTTACTTGAAATGCCGTGAGGTAAACCTTTGTGTTGGACAGGGATTCGAACCCAGAACCTAGTAAGATAGATATCGAAGCACAATCAACTGTGACATATCGCATTTTCTTGGCAGTAGCTAGATGTTTTAACTGAAATGACGAGACGAAACATTATTTTTTTCCTTCCCAGGACTCCAACCCGGTACCTATCGCTGTTATATTCCAGAGAAAACGAACGTTAAATATGGGTTTGTTGCACCAGCAGCGACATGTGAGCATGTTTTGAACTAGAAATAATATGACGAAGAGTTCAGTGGTGACTGGTAATAGAGCTCCGCACATATCGTTCTTGACTACACACAAAGAGACGACAGCTACCGAATTTTTCTCCACCAGCAGCTCGGAATAACATCTTGAACTAACAATGATCTTGCAAATAGTTCTGTGTCTCACTGTTAGTCAAAAACGTCAAATATCGTTAGTGTGGACAACGAATGAAAATACATTAAACATCGAAATTATTATCCACCATCAGATAGGTGTTCTCATGGTGGATCTTGATAATACATAATGAAATCTTTAGTGCCGGGCCAGGATTCGAACCCATTCACGCGCAATATTTGGAGATGTTGAGGAATCTGCAGTTTTGAACAAACAACAAATTGTAGACGAGCTGTATTGTCGCGAAGGGAACAAATTCCGCGTTAAGGGCGGTCTGAGTTGCATTCCCAGTTCATAACCAATTTCATCGACATACAGAAGCTCAGATAAAAGATGGAATAAATGTCCTGGGATCCTACATAGCGTTTGTTTCGTTACTAAAAATAAATAACTATTATAAGAAAGGTTACTGGTGATAGAGTTTCTATATGTCCCCACTCCAGACTTTATTGTGGCTCAATCTAACGTCTACTTGGTAGAGCAGGAATATCATTTTTAAAGTGAATTTCAGACCACAATGCCATTATATCTTCTTCACTTGGTGTAGCCAGAAGAGAACGGAATCTGTCTCTCCCTATCTAAAAATCACTGACCGAAGTTGGAATCGAACCCAGACCATAGATACATTAACCTATCATCAGCCAAACAGACCACCAAATCCTCTCCTCACTGGCTCATTTTTCTAGCATAACGCCGGTGTGCCACACTGGCTGATAATTCTGACACACAGGCTGCCTGTATCAATTTGCAGCATGTTCAGTAAATTCATTTACTTGGTTGACCGAATCACCATGAACTAGATGCCTCGGCTACCCAGTGCATACATTCAACTTTATTTTGTAATCACCGAAATAAAATCACGTAACTGCCACCTACACAGAACTGCCAACAGTGTAGGATGCAGAAATTTAAATAGGAAGTGTTCCTTTCCGCTTGAGCTATTGAGCGCTATCTGTTTGTTTAAAACGGCGTGCAGTGCAAAAGAAAAGGTATAACTGTTTGTCTCTCATAAGTATTGACGTGGCCATATGCATTATCCCACAGCGCTGTGGAATGCAGAAGTTCTGGAGGAATTGTTCTTGACTGTTATAGCTACGTGTCAGCTAGTAGCGTAATGCTACGTATCGCGCGTGGTAGATGAGATGTCTCGAGTTCACGTACATTCACATTAGGACGTTATCACAGAGCTGGCGGAGAAGTATGTGGCTCAGCTTCCTCTTGCGAGACCAATAGTGGCTAGAACTCGTAAACCGCTATTTGAAGGACGAGATTAGTTGCGATTTCCACGTGCAACGACTTTCCTGGGCTGAAAACCGTAAATTTACAATCTTTTGT
Organism: Schistocerca nitens; assembly: GCF_023898315.1. NCBI lineage: Eukaryota > Metazoa > Arthropoda > Insecta > Orthoptera > Acrididae > Schistocerca > Schistocerca nitens. Next base: position 578,433,611 of record NC_064616.1, on the reverse strand, counting down.
TACACCTCAAGCGATAAATAACTCAGATTATTGAATGGAAATGACAGGTAAAATCAAGTGAACTTTGAGGCTTAATTCCGTGCACACTAGGGAGTAACTCGTCAATCGCAGAGTTGCCAAACATACATTGTCTTGTTGCCAAATCTCAGTTACAATAGCAGCAGGAAGAAGACGAACCGATGTGATCTTATAGCGGGCTGGGAAGTGACCATAGCTGGTATCTCAAAGACGTGGCTGCTACGGCCTGGAATACGTAATCCGTCTGATTCACATTTCTGTAACTGGGTTTAGGGACTGGAGCGTAGTTACTAATAATACTCAGAACTGACTGCAAACTAAGCATCATAAATCAGTAACTCTCGTAGCTGTTTTTATATTTCTTTCGTAAGTGTACTCAAAATTAAGAAACTCATTCACAGACGTTTTCGGGTCTCGCCGATGGTCGAGCACAACAAACTAATAAAAATAAAAAAAGAATGTGTTTGTGTGTGTGTGTGTGTGTGTGTGTGTGTGTGCGTGTGTGTGTGACAGAGAGAGAGAGAGAGAGAGAGAGAGAGAGACGAGATACTGGCAGAAGTAAAGCCGTGAGTTGCGGGCGTGAGTCGTGCTTCGGTAACTCAGATGGTAGAGCACTTTCCCACGAAAGGCAAAGGTCCCGAGTTCGAGTCTCGGTCGGGCACACAGTTTTAATCTGCCAGGAAGTTTCATTTTTCTTTATAACAATAATTCTCCATCTAAATTCATACCGCGCAAAACACTGTGTACTGTGAAGTGCATGGCAGAGGGTAATTTACACTGTACCAGTTATTAAGGTTTCTTCGTATTCCATTCACGTATGGAGCGGGGAAAGAATTTTTGCTTAAAAGCCTCAATGGAAATTAACAGACTTTGAACGCGGAATGGTAGTCGGAGCTAGACTCATGGAACATTCCATTTCGGAAATCGTCACGGAATTCAATATTCCGAGATCCACAGGGTTAAGGATGAGCCGAGAATACGAAATTTCAGGCATTACATTTCACCACGAACAACGCAGTGGCCGAAGGCCTTCACTTAATGAACGAGAGCGGGGCGTTTGCTCAGAGTTGTTAGTGCTAGCATACAAGCAATACAGCGTGAAGTAATCACAGAAATCAGTGTGGGACGTACTACGAACGTATTCGTTAGGACAGTGAGGCGAAATTTTACGTTAGCGGGCTATAGCAGCAGACGACCGACGCGAGTTATTTTGCTAACAGCACGACATCGCCTACATCGCCTCTCCTGGGATTCTGACCATATCGGTTGGACCATAGAGCACTGGAAAATCCTGGCTTGGTCAGGTAAGTCCCGACTTCAGTTGGTAAGAGCTGATGGTAGGGTTCGAGGGTGGTGCAGACCCCACGAAGATATGGACTAAAGTCGTCAACAAGATGGCTCAAATGGCTCTGAGCACTATGGGACTTAACAGCTATGGTCATCAGTCCCCTAGAACTTAGAACTACTTAAACCTAACTAACCTAAGGACATCACACAACACCCAGCCATCACGAGGCAGAGAAAATCCCTGACCCCGCCGGGAATCGAACCCGGGAACCCGGGCGTGGGAAGCGAGAACGCTACCGCACGACCACGAGATGCGGGCCGTCAACAAGACATTGTGCAAGCTGGTGGTCGTTCCATAATCGTGTTTACTTGGAACTGACTGGGTCCTCTGGTTCACCTGAAACGATCATTGACGGGCTGTGGTTATGTTCAGCTACTCGAAGACCATTAGCAACCGTTCATGGGCTTCATGTTCCCAAACAATGATGGAATATTTATGGATGGCAATGGTGCATGGCACCGGGCCTCAAGTGTTCGCGATTGATTTAAAGAACATTCTGGGCAACTGAAGCGAATTATTTGGCCACCCAGACCGCCCAAAATGACTCCTTTCGAAAATTTGTGGGAAATAATCGAGAGGTCAGTTCGTGCACAAAATCCTGCACCGGCAACACTTTTGCAATTTTGGGCTGCCCAATATTTCTGCAGGGGACATCCAACGACTTCATGAATCCACACCACATCGAGATGGTCAGAGTTCACACTATCGAGTTGGTGCACTACCCCAGGCAATATGAGGTTCGACATGATGTTATAAGGTATCCTATGAGTTTTGTGACGTCATTGTAGATAACTACATCTGCAAAACGTATGAGGTTACTAAAATATTGTCCGCAAGGCCATTGCTATACAGAATTAACAACACGTGTCCCAACACTTTGCTGTGAGCCACAGTCCATGTTATTTCCACATCTGTTGGTGACTCTCCGTCCACGATAACTTGCTACGTCCCCCCTGCCAAGAAACCTTCAATCAAGGCACAGTTTTAGCCTGATGTCCCATATGATTGCACTTTTGAGAGTAAGCGTGGATGAGGTACGGAGTCAAACGCTTTTCCGATATGGACAAATAATGCTTCTACCTGCTTCCCTTGATACATGGCTTTCAGAAGTCATTTCACATGGTCGAAGTCACGGAATCCATGCTGTCTGACATGGAGGAGACAGCGCATTACGTTTGAGATCAGAATATGTTCTATGATTCTACAAAGACCGGATCTCATGGGTACTGGACGTTAGTTTTATGGTTCACATCTGATACGCTTATTATGTATGGGTATAACCTGTGCTTTCTTCTAACCACTCGGCGCCGTTTTTTGTTCGAAGTATCTGTGATAGGCTATGGTTAAAAGGGGGCTAAACCGGACGGAAATCTGGTGTAGAATTTGACAGGGATTGCATTGCATGGTGAAGCTTTTTTAAATTTTAACGGTTTAAACTGTTCCTCAACATCACTCACATTACTATTTTTGTCACTACTCTTTGCAGTGGTGCGAAAAATATCTAGGAGCAATAACAGTGGATAATTCTGCAGATCATTGTCGTTATCGCTAAGTAAAATTCTGGACTAAAATGCATTAAAAGAACAGTGTTCATCTCATCTTACGTAACGAAAGAACAAAAATCTTTCGACGTGATAAAGCATAACGATTTTCTATATTAGGACAGAGTACGCATGGTAATATTACTGATGACAGTGCCAATAAAGGGAAGTTACTAAAACAGGTTTGCCGAAATTCCTCCACCAAAGAATACAAAGTAAATAGTCTAGAATTCGAACAAAGCTCGCTCGACCAAAAATCGTACCAAAAAACGGAAGTTGCACAGCTCACTCAGCTATTCAAGACAGGAAATAGGAGTAATCCGCTGAATTACAGACCGTGTTACGGTCATGGATTTGCAGTAGGATTTTGCAGCATAATTACACTGTCTTCGAAAATTATGGGTTAGCTCCAAGAAAACGGTCTATTGAGACGTAGTCAGCACGAAATCAGTATAATCGCTTTTCTGCAGCGCAACTAGCTATTTATTCTCACGAATTGATGAGAGCTATCGACAGGGTATCTCAAATTAGTTTCATATTTATAGATTCCAGAAGGTTTTTCACACCGTTACTCACAAGCGACTTCAAATTGGGTGCCTGTGGAATATGGTCTCAGGTGTGCGAATGAATTCACGATTTCCTGTCAGTAAGTTCAAATTCCGTAGTAATTGATGGAGAGTCATCGATTAAAATGGAAGTGATGTCTGGCGTTTCCCAAAGAAATATTACAAGCAGTCTTCTGTTCCGTATCTATATCAACGATTTAGGAGACAGTTTGAGCAGCCCTCTTAGATCGTCTGCAGATGATACTATTTTTTATCGTCTAGTAAAGTCATCAGAATATCAAAGCCAATTGCGAAATTATTTAGACGAAATATCGGTACGGTGCAAAAAGTGGTAACTGGCTGTAAATAATGAAAAAAAAATGGCTCTGAGCAGTATGGGACTTAACATCTATGGTCATCAGTCCCCTAGAACTTAGAACTACTTAAACCTAACTAACCTAAGGACATCACACAACACCCAGTCATCACGAGGCAGAGAAAATCCCCGACCCCGCCGGAAATCGAACCCGGGAACCCGGGCGTGAGAAGCGAGAACGCTACCGCACGGCCACGAGCTGCGGACTAAATAATGAAAAGCCTGAGGTCATCCACATTAGTACCAAAAGGCATCTGTTAAATTTCGGATACACGATAAATCGCTTAAATCCAGAGGCTGTCCGTTCAACTAAGTATATAGGGATAAGAGTTACGAACTAATTTAATTGTAACCATCACATATGTAACCGCGTGTGTAAGGAAAACCAGAGTGCATTTTGTTGCCAGAACAGGCGGAGATGCAGCAACAGGCCTACTAAAGAGACTCCCTACTTTACGCTTGTTCGTCCTCTGTTGGAGTATTGCTGTGCGGTATGGGATCCTCACCATCTAGGATTGACGGAGGATATCTAAAAAGGTCCAAAGAAGGGTAGGTCGTTTTGTATTATCACGAAATAGGGGAGAAAGTCACGGATACGCTACGCGAGCTGGGGTGGCAGTCATTAAAAGAAAGGTGTTCTTCATTGCGGCGAGTTCTCTTCACGAAATATGAATCTCCAACTTTCTCCCCTATTGCGAAAATGTTTCGTTGAGAATTGATCATAATTAAAGAGAAATCGGAGCTCGTACGGAAAGACTTAAGTGTTCTTCTTTCCTGCGCGCTATTCGAGAGTGAATCGGTAAAGAAATATTTTGTAAGTGATTCGATGAACCCACTGACAAGCACTTCAGTGAGAATTGGAGAGCAGTCATGTAGGTATGTACACGTAGATATGCGCCATAAAAGAAGGAAAGTAGGATATAAACGTTAAACCAAGCAGAAACAGTGTCATATGCGTATGTAAGAGGGAATATCGAAGAGCGTTATATTGACAATTGGTGGCGCTCTTTCTATTCTTTCGGCAGTAGGATATTTTTCTCAGGTTCGGCATTTGCGTGGCGGCGTCGACACAGCTTGGATAGGGCCACGCAGCACAACACTGCGGCCGGAGAGAGGGGGCGAGCGAGGAGGACTCGGGGCACGGGTTGGCCCAGAGAGCAGGTAGTTTCCAGGTAAACTGACTGCAAATTTCACAGATTTCTGGTTAGGTGGAAATTTCATTGTGCGCAGTTTTCATATAGCCATCTGAGAGAGCCGCCAGAAGCCGCACAACAGCCTAATACGAGGTCTAGAATAGTAGTTCCGATTACCACCACTAATATCTTGTTTGTGAACGCTCTGAAGTCACAGCCAATGTGACAGGAGTTAAAATGGTGGAGAAATTTGAAAATTCAGGCAGCGTTTACGAGCTATAACCCATATTGAAAATATCGGAGAAAATAAATAATGACTAACAGTCCGCACAGAAGTTCAGCAGGAAAACCGAAAGACTCATAGAAGCACATTCGTCCTTCTGGGGGAAGACTTGGACTGTGGTTACGAAGCCGAAGGGGAACATATGCAATTACTCAGAAGCCGAAAAAAGAGAAAATACTACTTTATTAAAATTAATCACGAAAAGTCTGTGGGAGGTGGCTACCACACCAGCCTTGTTCGTAACAAGCCGCAGTTCTGCCACACATTCGTCGTTCTTACGTGCAACAGCCATGTGTCAAGTACAAAAAAATGGTTCAAATGGCTCTGAGCACTATGGGACTTAACATCTCAGGTCATTAGTCCCCTAGAACGTAGAACTACTTAAACCTAACTAACCTAAGGACATCACACACATCCATGCCCGAGGCAGGATTCGAACCTGCGACCGTAGCGTTCGCGCGGTTCCAGACTGAAGCGCCCAGAACCGCTCGGCCACCAGCGGCCGGCTGTGTCAAGTACAGTTAGGAATGAAACACGCTTATACTTATTTACAAGCTGAATCGTAGCCCTCAAAAACGTCGCAAATATATATGATAGAAAAAGAATGACGTTTTTACGAGAGTAGTAGTCTTTTAACATCCTGCACATTACTACTTAGTGAAGAGATGTTGAACGTTGTAGTCCACATTAGGCCGCGGTCACTTTTGCTACCTATGCTCCTGGAGAGGGTGGCGGCTCCCTTCATAAAACATATCCGTCGCGTGACACACCTGCACTGCCCTACCATCCATTGACGGCCTGGCTCCCTAGTAGTGGCAGCGGTACGTTATATTGCGACGGAAGTCCAATGCGACTGATTTTCCATAAGTTTTCTAAACCTACCGGTGCAAGTGTGTGACTTCTGTTTGCTTGCGATGTGGAACATTCACACGGTGTAGTGCATACATACAACATATCACTGAATTTTTATGCATTTCTGCCCTGAAATCAATGAATATCGTACTTTAATCAATGAATTTCGCGTAAAACCTACTCTATACCGTTGCAATATAGACTGGGCTATGCATTCCTGTTATGATTCTAACAGGGAATCCGTGTTTCAGATCTATGACTACTATCATGCTTACTTCATAAACACTCCACGCAAACGTCTAGAACGTATCACACTAGCGTCTTCTATGATATCTCCTTCACAGTAAACCATATTTCCAAGAATCATTCCAACAAATCTCCGCACAGCCCAACACACCTTGCAGGCTCTGTGAGTCGCCCAGTTCACATCAGTTTTAGGAAGACATCGAAACTATTCAGAATCATGCAGATGTTTTTTTCACGATTTTCGGGAAGCACACAACCATTTCTCCCGCTAAAGTATCGTTCTCTCTCTCTCTCTATTCGTTTAGTCGGTTCCGACTCTTCGTGACCCCATGAACCAAATCACGCCACTTTTTCCTGTCTTGCACTTTCTCCCGTAGACCTTCCAGGTTGGAACACATTGCTTCTGTGATGCCATCGATCCATCTCATCCTCTGACGTCCTCTTCTTCTAGTTCCTTCAATCTTCCCCAGCATTAATGTTTTTTCCAGCGAGGCATGCCTTCGCATTGTGTGTCCAAAGTAGGTCAGCTTTTGTTTTAAGATTAGACCTTCCAGGGAGAAATCTGGTTTAATTTGCTCCAATATTGATCTGTTGGTTCTGTTTGCAGTCCATGGAACTCTAAGAAGTTTCCTCCAACACCACAATTCGAAGGAGTCAATTCTTCGCCGTTCAGCCTTTCTAATGGTCCAGGTCTCACATCCATACATCACAACTGGAAAGACCATAGCCCTCACAATACGGATCTTTGTTGGTAGTGTTATATCTCTGGACCTTATAACCTTGTCAAGGTTTGACATCGCCTGTCTACCGAGCAACAGGCGTCTCCGGATTTCATGGCTGCAGTCACCGTCAGCAGAGATCTGGGAACCGAGATAACTGAATGTGGTCACTACCTCCATGGTTTCTCCTGCTATATCCCACGAATTGGTAGGTGTAGTTGCCATAATTTTCGTTTTCTTCACATTCAGCATAAGACCAGCCTTTTCACTTTCGTCTTTCACCTTCAGTAAGAGTGTTCTCAATTCTTCTTCACTTTCTGCCAACAGGATCGTATCATCCGCGTACCTGACGTTGTTTACATTTATTCCAGCTATTTTAATTCCTGTTTCTCCTTCATCTAGCCTCGCATTCCTCATGACATGTTCTGCATACAGATTGAATAAGTACGGTGACAGTATGCAGCCTTGCCGGACCCCTTTCTGAATCTTTATCCATTTCGTTGTTCCATACATAGTTCTCACCGTGGCTTTTTGGTCAAGGTATAAACTCCGTATCAGATGAATGAGGTGATCTGGTACACCCATGTTTTTCAGTACGTTCCATAATTTGTTGTGATCGACGCAGTCAAAGGCTTTGGCGTAGTCAATAAAGCAGAGGTACACATCTTTCTGGAATTCTCTCGCTTTTTCCATAATCCACCGAATGTTAGCAATTTGATCTCTAGTTCCTCTTCCTTTACTAAATCCAGCATGTTTTTCTGGCAGCTCTCGATCTAGATATTGGCGAAGTCTATTTTGTAAGATTTTCAACATAACTTTGCTAGCATGTGAAATAAGTGCGATTGTTCGGTAATCTGAGCATTCTTTAGAACTTTTCTTCTTTGGAATGGGGATGAATACTGATCTTTTCCAGTCTTCTGGCCACTGCTGCGTGATCCATATTTTTTGACATATTGAGTGCAGTAACGTTACTTGACAGTTTAATAAGCTTTTCGTAAAATCTACTGACATAGAACACTTCCACAGGATTACTCAGTCACATGCTGATACATCGCCAGCAACACGGTATCGTTCGTACAGAAATCCGAAAACTTATGACATTTACTGCCAGGTCTTGAAAATAGGGATGTCTGCTTCATAGCATGTCGATATACATTACAGAGACGATTCTGTGCTAAAGAAGACGAGAATGAACATTCATACTTTCAGAAATTGATACAAAAACGTGTAATCCACTCTGTAATGCATGGCATTTTCCAACAAGGATCGTACTTTGTAAAATCAAAGAACGATTCCACCTTAACTACGAGAGGTTTCTCCGCAAGCGTAATTGTTTAACGGGTTGTGGGACTTCTGTTTGATGGCAAGGGATCTTTGTGACTGGTGTACTTGACAAACGCATATGTAGCACTCTCAGGACTGTTGATGAGGACACAAGAGTCCTGTTCTGCGCTCTCACGGTTTGAGGCTGTCCGGGTACTTATGATCACATAGTGTATATGTGTGTACATTTGTACGTATGTATGTATGTTCCACATCTCCTGCTAAACCATGGGCCGATTTCAACCAAACTAGGTACACACATCACACATACTGTCTGCAAAGAATCGCTGTAGGGGTACAAACTACCTCCTTCTGAAAGGGGTGAGTGTAAAAAAACAATGTAGCCCACGACACGCGAATACCAATATTTTACACATCCAATATTTGACAATGAGAGCACTCAGTGACTTGCAACAAGCTTTACACATAATTTCAAACCTTTTCAAAACTGTTACTTGCTAACAACCACCACAAAATAATGGAAAGAAGAAAGTTTAGCGCTTACCACATCCTCGTTGTTCATCATGTAGTAAAACTGCAGCAGGAAGCATGACGTTTTAATTTATTACTACTTTACTACTAACCATATTCGTGACAAACTTTGTACACATTATTCACATATACCACTGAATGTGACAGCAATATTACATCATTGTACGAAATATAGTTCATGAGATATGACGTCAGACACTGAGATGCTTGAAAAACTGCAGCATCATGTATGACGTTTTAATTTATTACTTCTTTCCTACTAACGTTATTCGCAACACATTTCACAGACAGTATCCACATATGCCGCTGAAAGTACCTAGAAAACTATATTATAATGCGATAAATAGTTCAGGAGATATAACGTCATAAGCACTTATCTGCTTGAAAATGACATTGCAGGGCGAAATTCGTTAGAGGTAAAGGTGGAATATATGTACTACAGCGTATGAAATATGTTAAATATATGTGAAATGTATTTCACATGTGCGTACGTGGGTATGGCCTCAGGTAAAAAGCTTATCCTAAATCCCTTACCAACTTCGGTAACGTATTTGTTACGATCTGGAAAGAAATACTGTGAGAGTAAGAACCACCAGCCCCCTATTGAGGTGAGCGTAATAATGTGGAGAGAGAAGGGGATAGAGGAAGTGGACAGACGGACAAGGAGAAGGCAGAGATGAGCGCAGATAAGTGGAGGAGGAGATGGAGAAAGTGAAGAGGGCAGGGAAATGGACAGGAAAACACGGGAGGTGAAGATTCACTAAGAAAGAGACATGGGGGAGGAAGAGAGATGGAGAGGAGAAGACGAACAGAGATAGGAAGAGGAAATGGACAGAGAAAAGGAAGAGGAGGAGATTGACAGGGAAAGGGAGATGAAAAGACGGACAAAGAGAGGTTCAATTTCAAATGGCTTCGAGCACTATGCGACTTACCTTCTGAGGTCATCCGTCCCCTAGAACTCAGAACTACTTAAACCTAACTAACCTAAGGACATCACACACATCCATGCCTGAGGCAGGATTCGAACCTGCGAACGTAGCGGACGCGCGGTTCCAAATAGCGCCTAGAACTTCTCGGCCATTCCGGCCGGCGACAAAGAGAGGGGGAGGAGGAGATGGACAGAGAGAGGGTGAGAAGGAGATGGACAGAGAGAGGGGGAGGAGGAGATGGTCAGAGAGAGGGTAGGGGGAGATGGACAGAGAGAGGGGGAGGAGGAGGCAGATAGAGAGATAGGGGTAGGAGAAGATATACAGAGAGAGGGGGAGGAGGAGACAGTCAGAGAGAGTGGGAGGGGGAGATGGACAGAGAGAATGGCAGGAGGAGATGGACAGAAAGATAAGGGTAGGAGAAGATATACAGAGAGAGGGGGAGGAGGAGATGGAAAGAGAGAGGGGGAGTAGGAGATGGACAGAGAGAGTGGGGGCAGGAGATGGACTGAGAGATAGGGGTAGGAGAAGATATTCAGAGAGAGGGGAGGAGGGGATGGACAGAGAGAGTGGGAGGGGGGAGATGGACAGAGAGAGTGGGAGGAGGAGATGGAAAGAGAGATAGGGTTCAGGAGGAGATGGACAGAGAGACAGGCAGGAGGAGATGGACAGAGATAGGGGGAGGAGGAGATGGACAGAGAGAGTTTGAGGGCGAGATGGACAGAGAGAGGAGGAGATGGACTGAGATAATGGTAGGAGAAGATATACAGAGAGAGGGGGAGGAGGAGATGGAGAAAGAGAGTGGAGTAGGTGATGGACAGAGAGAGTGGCGGGAGGAGATGGACAGAGAGAGTGGGAGGGGGAGATGGACAGTGGGAGTGGGAGGAGGAGATGCACAGAGAGATAGGGGTAGGAATACAGAGAGAGGGGGAGGAGGAGATCGACAGAGAGAGAGGGGGAGGAGGAGATGAACAGAGAGATAGGGGTAGGAGAAGATATACAGAGAGTGGGAGAGGAGGAGATGGACAGAGAGAGGGGGAGTAGGAGATGGACAGAGAGAGGGGTGGGAGAAGATTGACTGTGAGATAGGGGTAGGAGAAGATATACTGAGAGAGGGGGAGGAGGAGATGGACAGAGAGAGGGGGAGGAGGAGATGGACAGAGAGAGTTTGAGTGCGAGATGGACAGAGAGAGTGGGAGGAGGAGATGGACAGAGAGATAGGGGTAAGAGAAGATTTACAGAGAGAGGGGGAGGTGGAGAGGGACAGAGAGTGTGGGAGGGGGAGATGGACAGAGAGAGTGGGAGGGGGAAATGGACAGAGAGAGTGGGAGGAGGAGATGCACAGAGAGATAGGGGTAGGAGAAGATATACAGAGAGAGGGGGAGGAGGAGATGGACAGAGAGTGTGGGAGGGGGAGATGGACAGAGGGAGTGGGAGGAGGAGATGCACAGAGAGGGGTTGGAGGAGATATAGAGAGAGAGGGGGAGGAGAATATATACAGAAAGAGGGGGAGGAGGAGATGGACAGAGAGAGAGGTAGAAGAAGATGGACTGAGAGAGTGGGAGGAGGAGATGGACAGAGAGAGAGGGAGGAGGAGCGGGTGAAAGATCGGGAGGAGGAGGCGATGGATTAATAGAAGACAAATAAATACATACCCAGGCAGTGTTGGGTACTCAGCTACGTAAATTAAATATGAATGCGTGTTAGAAGGAACAGTGCATCGTAATTCGGAATAACACATGCATTGCAATATCGTATCATAATCCTCTCAGGCTATGAATCGTATCAATTATGTCAGACTCCTACACAGATAACTGCCATGTTCACCCCTTAAACGCTTTCACTGTTACAGAATTATCACACTATATGTTTTCTGGACTATGCAAGAATGGTGAATATAAACAACGAGAAAACACTTGGTGCATTCACTTTCAGGAACACACATTCATGCATGCTAGCTCAGCCATCCATTGTGAGGTGTATGACCATCTTGGGTGGTGGGAGTGCAGTGGGTGTACAAAAACATGTAAACTCCGATAGAAGTGCATGATGGAATATAAATGTAAGCGCTAGCCAATCCTGCAGGTTGAGTATTGTATTTCACCATGTTTCATGACACACCATTTCGATGACTATACAGCAAATAGGGAAAGCAGAAAAACATCAGTCCCAAGTCACAGCACAGACAAAAGTGTGTATTGTGTGAAAAGGATTCTGACGAAGATCATTGAAGACGATTGTGACGAAAAATAAGAGGATGGCAGCTGTCAAAGTAACTGCAGAACAGAATGTCCCATTCGCACAGGCTGTCATCACTGAAACAATACGAAGGAACTTTGTAAGCTAGGAATCACTCATCAGTGATGCAAATGCCCGTAACAGAAAAACACGGAGCCGAATCCAAAAATCCTGAACCATAGAGCAATGTAAGACTGTCATTTCGTCGTGTAAGTCTTGTTTCACTCTAATTCCAACTTCTGGCTGAGTTCTCATCACAAGAATGGAACATGGCAGGGATTCAGTGTTGATTTGAGCAGCCATATCATGGTCTGTCCATGGGTCCCATGGTTACTGTGCAGTTTGCCATTACAGCCAACGACGATGTGACCTTTTTGGCCAGCCAAGTCCAGCACATGGTAAAATGTTTCTTTCCCAATGATGATGCTGTTTTACAAGAAGACAGTGCCTAGTTCAGACAGTTCAAATCGTCCAGGAATGGTTTTTTCAGCACCAGCATGAATTGTTGCAACTTTCCTGGCCACTACGGTTACCAGATCACAAAATTATTGAGGCTTTGTGGTCAAATTGGATACAAGGATGCGTGATCGTTATCCACCTCCCTCATCGTTATCTGAACTAACCACTATTTTCCAGGAAGGTTGTTATAAGATTCCCTTGAACACCATACACGACCTGTCTTTATCTATTCCAAGGTGACCCGCAGCTATTACGAATGTCAACAGTTTTCCTACACTGTATCAAGCCTGGAGAGTTGTATGTAAAATGTAATGCCATATTTCTATAGAAACCTAGAAGCATCCATAACGTGGTGTGTAGTGTAACTGGAGACCTTCACTATCAATAGCAGTCAATGCTGTGGCCGTCCACTTCAGACATCGTAGCGCCTACTGCATCGGCATCCCACTTCACATCCAACCAACACGGGATGCCTGCATCACAGGGCGTATATCCACCAGGAAAACCTAGGTCATCTGTGTTGTCAACACAAATATTTACTGGCGGCCACAATACAACACAACACAACACCAGGTCTCCACCAAAAGCCGCCAGGGACCGCTACCCGTTAGCGGAGCGTGCAGAACAGCTTCACCAGATGTCGTAGCTAGCTCAGAAACTATTTTGATACTACAGGCGCGTGATCGCAAAAAGTTCCGGCAGATACATCCGCCAAACGGGCTTTATAGGGCGTTGCACTGCCGGCAAAGGCAGTTCGACGCACCGTTTGGAAGTATACAGAGCTGCCACCCCGGCAGCCACGGCCAGACGCCTCTTCTAGCTGGCCCACCTCTTGCTTGTGGCTTGGTATAGTCGACGAACATCTTGACATTGTAGAATTTTTTATTGTGATCTCTCCCTGTGGAGAATAAGTCCAATAAATTGTTTTCGGACTTGCGTTTTCCACATTTCTATTCTGCTAGCGCAGATACTTCAGTCACAACTCTGATCAGCGGGAGATTTAGTACACAAACATCTATGCTGAAGGAATCACACCTGTATTTATCTGAACTGGTTTAGAAATTCCGTGAAAGCATCAGATGTCTATACCACGCTTGTACACACGTATCATGCGATTAATACTGATGTTCATCGGAAATGATTTAGAAGTCGTTTGGACTAATTTAATGTCTTTTTGCTACGTATGTATAAGGGGCGATTAAAAAGTTTCCGTTCGAACGCCGTAAATTCCTGAATCGGTATGTCAATCAGGCAAAATCGCTATGACCATTGAGGCAAACATCCCTTCGATCCACCATGTTGAAGATGCCCAGTCTGTATAACACCATGTCCTGCTGCGTGAAGGAGTCCGTAACTGCCTGCTGTACCTTCTGATCCGATGGTAATCATCGACCCTTCAAGACACGGGGAAAAATCAGAACTATAGGAAGAGTGCTCGAGTATCTTCCAGTTGAATTGGCGTAACTTCTGCCTTATGGCATTTGCAATGCAATATGGGGACGAATCGCAAACAGCTCGGATCTTGGCGCACTATTCCACAACGGCGGTTTACGACTGGCGTGCTGGTCCATACACATTCTTCATTTTCCAATGGATGTCTACCGGTGTCCTACGGCAACCGAGAAAAGAATAACAGCACGTAGGTCCTGTTTGGACACGTTAGGTAACAACGCCGCACAGTTCACGTTTCCACATTTAGCGCACATACGTCGGAAAGACACGGATGCCACACTATAGTTTCTAGCCATGAACGACGGTGGTCGAGTTTAGTCTCGTTCTGCGCACCCAATGTGACATCATCCTCCGACAGCCAATGAACCTTCAGTAATTTTCTCGGCGTTCTGCTGTGAATATCTTGGCCACGTGTTAAACGTGTTTGTGGCAGTTATTCGATGAATTTTTACTCAGTTTCTTGCGATTTGTCATGACTGATGGTGGTGGTAAGTGACAAATTCTCCATAATCAAACTAGAGACATAATGTATAGGATACATGTTTTCTTCAAGCGCGAAGTAGAAAACGGTGGACCTATAGCAGATGTTGCCAGATCTCCGGAACGCACAGCAGAAGCGAGTGGTGTCAGCGTGAGAACAGTTCAGCGGATTGCAAGTGAAAGTAATTTATCTGCCCAGAGAAGTGGAAGCCCAATTTTCAGATCGCCAGGGAAACATTACAGTCGTGAGAAGCCTGTCACGAATTTAGACGACTTTGACAAAGATGTTCTAAGGCGAGTTGTGCTGAATATGTACAAGGCAGGCGAATTTCCTCCTGTTAAAAAAACACATTGAAATTGCGCGAAACTATAAATTTTAAAAGCAGCGTTACCTCAATGCGAAGCGCACTGAAAGAGATTGGGTTCAAATATGTAAATACAAATTACAGACAAATATTTATAATGGACTGTTGTGATGTCGCTGCTTCAAGGGCTCATTTTTTAAGAAGTATTTTTGAAATAAGAAAATCTGACACTCGGAACATTTTTTACTTGGCCGAAACATGGATAAACCAGAATCATACAAGGAAAGCGTTTTGGAAACTGAGTGATGGTTCGTATGGTTTTAAAGTATTAGATGGAAATGGGGGACGAATAATTATGTTGCACGCTGGTTCGGCTTCCGGACTCATTCAAGAAAACAAATTAGTGTTCCAGGCAAAAAAGAGGCAATTCAGGTGATTATCATTCTGAAATGAATTCGGAGACATTTATATAATGGTTTAGGAAATAGTTTTTCGCTTCCTTGCCTGCAAACTCAGCGATTGTTATGGACAATGCGAGTTATCACTCAGTTGTAGTTTTTAAGGTTCCCACAACAAGTACAAGAAAAGTTTTCAAGTAAGAAGATTCCGCACATTGCCAGTCAAACTGGGGCTAAATTGTTAAATTCTGTTGGGCTTCTTAAGTCTCGTGTGAAAGTGTATGTGTGTGTGTGTTTGTGTGTGTGTGTGTGTGTGTGTGTGTGTGTGTGTGTGTGTGAATTAATTCCTAAGGGACCAAACTGCTGAGGTCATCGGTCCCTAGACTTACACACTACTCTAACTAACTTACGCTAAGAACAACACCCACACCCACGTCCGAGGGCGGAGTCGAACCTTCGGTGAGAGGGGCCGCGCAATCCATGAAATGGCTCCTCAAACCACGCGGCCACTCCACGCTGCGAAACTGTACCAAATCGATTGTATTGTACAGGAATATGAACATACAGTTTTGCGTTTGTCACCATATCATTGCCAGTACAATCCGAGAGAGCTCATATGGGCACAAGCGAAAGGGTATATCGCAGAACGAAACATGACATTTAAAATTGCTGAGACAGAGAGGCTTTCGCAGAAAGCGTAATATGTTCAGCATAGGCCTAATGTGTTCGGCACGCAGAACGGATACAGCAGGAGGACATGGAGAAGTAAGTTTTAATTGATAATATGCCCGACCAGATCGTCATCACCCTAAGATCGGGTGAGTCAGACACTGACATGGACAGCAGCGATGTAGATCACGACTGTCTCAGCGATTGCAAACATCCAAAGGTGACCCACACATACAATATTCATGTTGTCTTTTCTTTTTCTATAGCTTCTCTTCCGCAGTTGCAGTTTTACCAAAAAATGGTTCAAATGGCTCTGAGCACTATGGGACTCAACTGCTGAGGTCATTAGTCCCCTAGAACTTAGAACTAGTTAAACCTAACTAACCTAAGGACATCACAAACATCCATGCCCGAGGCAGGATTCGAACCTGCGACCGTAGCGGTCTTGCGGTTCCAGACTGCAGCGCCTTTAACCGCACGGCCACTTCGGCCGGCTGCAGTTTTACCAGTAATACTGAGATGTATTCTGTCTGTTGCGACTGTAATATTTTTGTGGTATTAAAATTATTTCATTCAGAATGTTATATAACATGTAATTTGTGGCAGACTGTCTCCATGTTGGAAGTAGTTAAGCACTGCACATGACAGCAATTTTTTAGTGTCTTACGAAAATAATTATCTGTAACTTTAATTTTGTCGTTGGACACAAGCATTCGTATTTCCCTGTACGTCGATGCTTGGAACGAAGCATCGCAACTTGCTGTGCCAGATGACATTGCATGTCTCATTCCTTTCGATCCGACTATCTCACAGTGGTAGTCCCATGGTGGTGAGAGCTTAACTCTCTGAAAAATCGCAAAACCCTTCATAAAAACTCACCGAATAACGGTATCCGCTGTCCGCTGCCCGCTACCACTTACACACAAGCTTACGAACTGATTGGCGTCTACATTTCTATACCCGTACCGCAGCTGTTGTGTGCAGCCGGCAACGCTGCAATCCCCGTCCGTGCCTCTACACTGCGCGGATCTGCGCGGCCCGCCATCGTTCATGGATTCAACTATAATCAATTGCCTAATTGTCGGTGCTTGTATACCAGCATCTCAGTCACGCTGGGGTGCATATACATTGCAGTAACGCCCTCAAACGAAAACTTTTTGGTCGCCCTTATACACTCCAAGACAGAAAAAGAGACGCACGACAAAGTCATTATCCAAATGGGACAGAAATCAATAGATGTGATGTACATGTGCAGATAAAGAAATGGTAACAGGTTCAGAAAAATAATGGATGATTTATTCACAAGAGAGAGATTCAGAATTAATAACACGTTCGTCCACCTCTGGCCCCGTTGCAAGCAGTTAGTCGGTTTGCCATTGGCTGATAGAGTTGTTGGATGTGCTCCTGACGGATATAGTGCCAAATTATGTCCACATTAGATCGTAAGAAAACCGAGAAGTCTGGAGACCCCTGCCCATAGCTCTCCAATCGTTCTGAATTGGGAGAGATCAAGCGACCCTATTGGCCAGGGTAGGGTTTGATAAGCAAGAAGAACGGTAGAAAATCTTGCCGTGTGCAGGTGGGCATTATCTTGCTGAAATGTAAGTCCTGGTTGGCTTACTATCAAGCACAACAAAACGGGACGTAAAATATCGTCGACGTACCGCTGTGCTGTAAGGGTGCTGCAGATGACAACAAAAGGGTTCCTGCCATGAAAAAAACGGCACCCCACACCATCACTCCTGGCTGACGGGCCGTACGGCGGGCGACAGAAAGACTGGTAACCCACCTCTGACTGGGCGTCTCCAGACACGTCTTCGTCCTGGAATCTCATTGACTGGAGCAGAATTATCTTCATTACAGAGACCCGTTTGGAATTCAGCCCCAGTAACCAATGAAGATGTGTTTGGAGATTCTCCAGACAGCGGTGGGATACCAACTTGGCTGACGTTCTGTTGGGAAACAAGCGCTGTATCATTTGAGAGATACAGAGGCGAGCGAGTGTGCTGGGCTTACTCCAGTTCACTGTTGATAGCACCACGTCACCACAACGCGACTATGGGTAGCAAGCCGGCCGAAGTGGCCGTGCGGTTAAAGGCGCTGCAGTCTGGAACCGCAAAACCGCTACGGTCGCAGGTTCGAATCCTGCCTCGGGCATGGATGTTTGTGATGTCCTTAGGTTAGTTAGGTTTAACTAGTTCTAAGTTCTAGGGGACTAATGACCTCAGCAGTTGAGTCCCATAGTGCTCAGAGCCATTTGAACCATATGGGTAGCAAACAAGTATTGCACCATAATTTAAGAATGGAATTAAAAGTTAAAGTTGCTTTTCCAAATTCTGTTACCATGTTCTTTAGTATATTAATTTGTAAACTGTCAAATCTCAGAATGATCAGGTCAATATTTTTCCCTAAATACATCGTTTTAAGAAAAATAAGTGACGCTAAATAATAAAGCCAGAAACCCAAAAATCAACGTGATTAAACAAATATTTTGGTCAGAATCCGTGTTTTTAAGAAAAATTCAAGGCGCTAAATATTAGACTTAGAAATATGAAAATTTGTATGATGCTTCAGTTCAACATAATAACATTAATTATGTAATACCATTGAGCTACCTCTAATAGTTTTCGAGTAATTTGCAGAAAACTAAATTTGGAACTAAGACGTCCTTATTTGTAGTAGATTAAGTATCTGTTTGCCAGAAAGTTTTGGTTACAGCACGTGATGAAACTTATTAAATAATAGAGCAATAACAAGTTTCAAGGCCTGGATGTAAATAATAACAAATACAAGTTCTCTTAAAGTTGTAGTTCAGTGGTCAGGTTCTACTGTCAGTTCCGTTCTGAAAATTCTAGACGGCAAAGTTTAAATGTAGCGAGCTAAAACTATTTCTGTGATTTTAACCAACTTAACTACATGCATACAAAAATTACGGAGATTCTAAATTAATATACAACAGTGTTACAAAATATCATATGTCCGAGGAAGCGGCCGTTTAGTGGCTACTACCGTGGGCATAGGGCGGATGACAGCTTCCCTTGACCGTCCACTGCGCCACATATATAACGCCGGAGTGTGCAATGCCTCGGATGACGTCAGAGACAGGCTGTTACTAAACGCATATCTTCAGTAATAATAGAACGTGAACTCGCAAGGACTGTACACCTTCCTGGATCACTTAGATTTCGCGGAAGTAACTTGTAGTGTGCCACCCGTAATGTTCAGAAATCCGCGTGGCAAATGATGACAATTATTATTCGCTTTAGCGGCGAGCAATTATTTTCATTATCAGAAGTCAGGGCGAAAGACAATTTAATAGGAACTTACCGTAGAGGTCGCCTCTGAACTGCTCATATTAACATAATGAATATTACTATGTTGGGTGTGAGAAACTTTACCAAATATATGTATCAATTAGAACTCAAAATCTTCATTTATAATCACAGTCCTGATCCCGCTGAGCAAAACAGAGAATGCCGGCCGCGGTGGTCTCGCGGTTCTTCGTCCCCCCGCCCCTTTTTTTTTTTAAAGTATGTGTTGAGATGTGGGACATTCGACGTCAAGTATAATAAACTGTGTTATTTCTCCCAGCAGGATGAGTGTCCGTGGTATCAAGAATGAATCGTGCTGCGTTCGTTTGAAGATGTATATAGCTCACTGTACTGGTTGTCAAATACATACGGTCATGATACTCTTGCTACCTGTTACCTTAACTGTGTGCTGTTGAACGAAGGGTGTTGTAGTTGTGTGGATGAATTGCGGGGAATGCCCCACTGTGACAAGCTGTATCAAATTCCAAATACAACCTTCTCCATCACGTATGATACTTGCAGACAGGTTGGACATAAACTGTGTCCTTAGTTTCATGGCTGTTGCTATTCTTTCTGTGACAGGAAGTTGGGAGATTCTATCAGCACTATGCAAACTGTTCTTTACTCATCATCGGCGGATTCCAAGTGTTACATTCTCGCATGGTCATGTCCAAACAGACAGCTGAAATTTGGGTCATGTTTGCTCATCACCAGTTCTGAAAGTGTTGAAATGCGTCTGCCATGTATACACGTCAAAAACATACCTTGACATCAAACAGACTTCCCACATCACGTTTTATGATTATGGTCACGAAGAAACCTTTCACAGGTACAGTGGAATCGTTACTTGTCTTGGTAAAGCACAATTCCTGTTCTCTATATATCGGCATCTGACTTGGAAATCCAGTGGAAGACTCTGCTTTCATTAGACATTACGTAATACTTGTTAAGCTATCAAGTTACTATACTTTAGCGAAGGAAGCGATTTTCTGCTTCTGGACTATCGTCAGAATACCGTCTGCATGCGTCTGAATTGTTTCGATGTCTTCCTAAACCTGTCATGAACTGAAACGACACACAGCAACTGTAAGGCGTGGTGGGCGGCATCTTCTGGGCTTTGCGGAGATTTTTTGGAAAGGTTCTTGGAAATATAGTTTACTGTAAAAGAGATAGCATACGAGACGCTAGAGTGATCCATTCTAGTGATTTATTTCGAGTGCGTATGAAGTAAACATGCCAACAGACATCGATCGAAAACAGAGATGCCCTGCTGGAATCATAACAAGCATGCATAGCCCAGACGATGGTGTGACGCTAAGGATGAGGTTTGGCGAAATTTGATGATTTAGGTATAGTATTCACTGATTTCAGCGCAGAAATCGAATGAATTGTTGTATGTATGCACTATACTGCGTGAATGTCCCACACTGCTAGGAGATAGAAGTATTACTCCCACACAGATCAGTTTCGAAAACCCGTGGAAAATCAGTAGCACTTGACTCCCGTCATGATATCACGCACCGCTGCCGATTCTGGGGGGTCAGACCGAAAGCGTCGTAACGTCTCGGCAATGCGCGTCTGCCACGCCACGGCTATGTGCTTATGAAAAGAGCCGCCCCATCTCCGGGAGAACAGGTAGCGGAACGGACCATGCGCTGTTTTGTACCACTGGACTACTGTGTTCAACATCTCTTCACTAGGTGGTGACGCGCTTTGTTGCCTACGGTACCTGAGTTTAAGGAAATGAAACATCTCTGTCAATACGGTTATAGACCGCTAAACTCGTAAAAAGTCATTCCATATTCATAATGAATGTAACTACGATGTTTTTAGTGTTACAATTAGAACTGTAAATAAGTGTATCTACATCCACATGGATACTCTGAAAATAAAACTTAAGTGGCTGGCAAAGGGTTCATAAAATCACTCTCCACTCTCGACCAGAATGCAGAAGAAACGAACTCTATATTTTTCCGTGCGAGCTCTGATTTTCCTTATTTTACTTTAATGACTGTTTCTCCCTTTGTAGGTCGGGGTCAACAAAATATTTACGCATTCGGAGGAGAAATTCGATAGTTGAAATTTCGTGAGAAGATACCGCCGCAACGAGAAACGCCTTTGTTTTAATGATGTCCACCCCAAATCCTGTATTATGTCCGTAGCAGTCTCTCCACTATTTACCGATAATACAAAACGTGCTGCCCTTCTTCGAAATTTCTCGATGTACTCCGTTAATCCTGTCTCGTAAGTATCCATCCCGCGCAGCGTAGTGCAGGCAGTCTCTTTAGTAGATCTGTTGCCTCTTTCAAGTGTTCCGCCAATAAAACGCAATCTTGCGTCACCTTCCCCACGGCATTTTCTGTGTGTTCTTTCCAATTTACATTGTTTGTGATTGTAAGTGATAGGTATTTAGTTGAATTTACGGCCATTAGATTTGATTGAGTTATCGTGTAACCTAAGTTTAACGAGTTCCTTTTAACACTCGTGTGGATGACCTCATGCTTTCCATTATTTAGAGTCAATTGCCAAATTTCACAACATTCAGATATCTTTTCTAAATCGTTTTTCAATTTTTCTTGATCTTCTGATGACTTTACAAGACGATAAACGACAGCATCATCTGAAATCAACCTAAGATGGCTGCTCAGATTTTCTCCTAAATCATTTATATATGTAAGGAAGAGCAGACGGCATATAACACTACCTCTGGGAACGTCAGAAATCGCTTCTGTTTTACTCGACGACCTTCCGTCATTTCTCTGACAGGAAATCATGAATCTAGTCGCATAACTGAAGCAATATTTCTCCATAAGCACACAATTTGATTACAAGCCGCTTGTGAGGTATACTGTCAAGAGCCTTCTGGAAACTTACAAATACGGAATCGATTTGAAATCCCTTGTCGACAGCACGCATCACTTCGCGTTAGTAACGATCTAGTTGTGTTTCACAAGAACTATGTTTTCTAAATCCGTGTTGACTGTGTGTAAATAGACCGTTCTCTTCGAGGTAGTTCATACTGTTCGAATACAATATACGAGGGCTATTCGGAAAGTAAGGAACGATAGGTCGCAAAATGGAAACCACAGTGAAAACCGAAACTGTTTTATTTGCAACAGTTAGCTACAACTTCCAGCTACTTATCTCCATAGTCGCCGATCCGACTTAGACATATGTCGTAGCGTTGTACCAACTTTCCAATACCCTCGTTATAGAAGGCAGCCACCAGTGCTTTCCGCCAATTTTCTATGCTGGCCTACAGCTCGTTGTCTGTGCCAAACGGTTGTCTTCATAGCCAGCGGTTCATGTGAGCAGAGGTGAAACTCAGAGGGAGACAATTACGGGCTGTATTGTGGGTAATCAAACATTTCCAATTGAAAACGATGCAGGAGCGTCTTCATTGCCACTGCAGAATGTGGTTGAGAATTGTCTTGAAGAAGAAACCGCACGACAGTTATGTAATGTTGGCTGCATAGCTTCAGGCGAAATTTCACAAAAGGCTTCTCTTTGGATACGGATCTTTCGTCGAACGAGCGGTTGTATATGCTTGTTAAGTATGGAGTTATTGCATCAACATACACTGAAAGGAACCTAATTGGTATTCAGTCTGAATTGGAGGACATGCTTTTATTAAATGATTTGTTTCACTACTCCGAGGATACCTACTTCTAAGTTATTCATGTTGGCAGCTGTTCTTGATTCGAATTATGGTATGTTTAGTTCGTTTTCTTTGGTGAAGGAATTTCAGAAGGTTATGTGTAGTAACACTGCTTTAGCAGCACAGTCGTCGATGGTATTTCCATTGCTATCGCGCAGGGAAGGCATTGGCAGTGTCTTACCCCTAGCATACTTTACGTGCGACCAGAATCTCTTTGGATTTTCTGCCAGGTTTCTAGAAAAAGTTTCTTTGTGCAAATATTATAAGCATCTCGCGTTGTAGTCTGCTCTAAACTTTGAGCTTATGCAAAAGATCGCCAGTCTTGGGGATTTTGCGTCAGTTTAAATTTGGCATAATTGAGGAGCTACTCGACCGAATAGTAGCGGCTTCGGTCAAGAATACCATCATAACGACCGGGAGAGCGGTGTGCTGACCCCACACCCCTCCTATCCGCATCCTCCATTGAGGATGACACGTCGGCCGGATGGTCCCGATAGGCCACTCGTGGCCTGACGACGGAGTGCTTCAAATTTCGCATACTTTTTTGTTGTTTCTGCAACAGTTGAAACGTCTATGTTAGTTTCGTTCCATACTATTTAACTTTTATTTCGTGCTGTTACGCTCAATTATTTGTAATTTACTTTTGTACTTCGTGTTTGTTCTATTCAGTGGTACACAATTACATTAAAGTATCAATATTTCCACTAAGCGTGTAATCCTATGTACATTACTACATTTTGTCCTCCCAAATTTCCTTTCTCTCTTTATCATCTGTATGAAGGTGTGAGTGAGTGTGTATGTTGATTCTGTCTTATAAAATTATTGTAACAGCACAGCATCTGGCTGTTTGCTGTGGTAAAAACAGTGTAGCCACTGTGACTTTCTCAGTCAAGGCAAAGAGATTTGCACCCTTTCGGTAGTCATTCGATAGTAGTTACGTTGGTGGTGGAAAATACCCCCCTGGTCTCTTCTGGCTACCTGGGTGTAGTTCGTTGCAGGGAGAGGGTGCTCTCGTCACTCGGGAGTGGACCTTTGGTCAGTGAAGACGGTACTCTTAAGAGTGACTTGGCGCTGGTGAGTGTGTTAATGTGTGATGGTGTGAACTATTCCAACTGATATACACGTTGATATGCTAGTTCATTTTCAAGTTCGGTAGTCGTATTCTTACATTTTTCAGAGTATATTTTTCTGTATGTAGTAAGTTTTTTGGCTTCTCGCTTTGTGCAAGCAGAACACTAGGTATAGGAAGTTCGTTGCCTCAGCACAAGTTTAAAATTCAGTTGTCTGACTTCTCTATTAACTGAGCTGTATCTGTAGACTTTTCCCGTGTGTATGTGTCTTATTTCTTCTACTTTTCATTTCGTTTCAATTTTTAGATTGTGTAACTTTTTTCATACCATGTGGTGATTTCACCGTGTGTAACTTCAGTACCATCTTAAAGAAGTTTTACTCTTAATTCCGTGTGATATTTTATTACTATTTGTGTCTTTCGGTTTACACCTGTGTTCTTGAACTTTTAACGAATCTTAGTGATTTGGCTTTGTTCATGAACATTCACGGCATTTGCGGGTGTTTCACGCCAGCGTGCCTTAGTTTCATAAATTTCTTTGTCGGCAGTGTTCCATAATACGCCTATTCACAGTAATAGAATCACAGAGATAGGGACGACTGAGCCTTTGACTTAGTGTGCTGATGATGATGTTTGGTTTGTGGGGCGCTCAACTGCTCGGTCATCAGCGCCTGTACAAAGTCCCAGTTTTTGCAAAATCCATTTTCTTTTCACAATCCAATCTAGTCACTCTCACAAATGATGATGATGATGATGATGATGAAATGATGAGGACAACACAAACTCCCAGTCCCCGGGCATACAAAGTCCCCAACACGGCCGGGAATCGAACCCGGGACCCCGTGATCCAGAGGCAGCAACGCAACCCCTAGACCACGAGCTGCGGACGACTTATTTTGATGCGCAAAATTCTTTTTATGTCCATTCTTGTATGTGTGAACTTTTCCCATGAGCGCCTAAGATTTACTTTTCATTTATTACCACAATGTACCTCAGCACTCAGTATAATACTAACATAAATGACTTAATTAATTATGTAACAGGCAACTACAGATCATAGTTTGGAATTACTTTGTGAATGTTTCATGTGATGTTTCATTTTAATAAGCTATGTTAAACAGTGTAACTGTTTCGCAGACAAACCCGTCCGCTTTTGTAAGATAATTTTTAATGCGTCCCAGGCCTTGTATTTGTGGACTTTGGCCTGATTATATTTTTCTTTCTGTTGAGGTATAAGCTCCTGACTGTTCTGAATTATTTGATTTAACGCTTGTACTTAAATTGCTCCCATATGCTCATTCCATATATTCACTTGGATGCTTTTATTAATATTAACACGTTAATTATGCTTACCAACTCAGTGATTAATTTAGTTCTTATATTAAATTTTTCCAATTTTAATTAAATTAGGTGGCGAGCCAGAAAAATTTTATGGCACACGAAACTTACAGTGGACTGCAGATTTACACAGTGGCTATTTTACCTCAGTTTCTGTTTGCAAATCACTTTACAGATAACCATTCACCCATTAATAGCGCTCTGACCTGTTGTGTGTACTTTGGGGGATCAACTCCGTCGTTTGTTAATTTATTTGGTATAAATATCTCTATTACTCAAAATGGTTCAAATGGCTCTGAGCACCATGGGATTTAACATCTGAGGTCATCAGTCCCCTAGAGCTTAGAACTACGTAAACCTAACTAACCTAAGGACATCACACACATCCACGCCCGAGGCAGGATTCGAACTTGCGACCGTAGCGGTCGCTCGGTTCCAGACTGCAGCGCCTAGAACCATTCGGCCACTCCGGCCGGCAATCTCTATTACTGCTAATACTATATCTTTGAACTTAACCCACATCTTGTCTATATTTACCTTCTTAATTTGGAAGGCATTAAGCAAATTTTTATCTGCTTTTTTGAATAGATATATTTTTCGTCTGTTTTTGGGGATTTGGGAGTTACGGTATTCAGTCTCACTGCGACAGCCCTGTGTTCACCAATCCCTATATCCGTTTTGATGCTCGTTATTAGCTCAGGATTATTTGTTGCTAAGAGGTCAAGTGTGTTTTCATAACCATTTACTATTAGAGTGGGCTCATGAACTAATTGCTCGAAATATTTGTCAAAGAATGAGTTTAGCACAATTTCGGATGTTTTATGCGTACCTCCGAACTTAAAAAAATATTTTCGCGAACATATCGAGGATAAATTGAAGTCACCACGAACTATAATTGTACGAGTCTAGTACGTTTTGAAATTAGTTTCAAGTTTTCTTTGAATATTTCTTCAACTGCATCATCTGACTTGGGAGGTCGATAGAAGGATAAAATTATTATTTTGTTCCGGTTGCCAAGAATGACCTCTACTCTTACTAACTCTAGGGAACTATCTACTTCAGTTTCGCTACAAGATAAACTGCTTCTAACAGCAATTAACATGTCACGGCCACCTGTATTTAGCATATCCTTTTTGAACGGCGTTAGGCCCTTTCTAAAAATTTCGGCTGAACTTATCTCCGGCTTTAGCCAGCTTTCAGTGTCCATAAAGATTTCAGCATCAGTGGTTCCTATTAGCGCTGCTGCTTTCCCAACACAGCTACGCCAATTTTCAAGTGTTATACAGATGGTTCCTAGATCTGTATTCTTCCTGTGTTCGACCTGCACCCTTTGAGACTGAAGCCGTTTTTGTGTTTCCACTGTACCCGCTAACTTAAAAAACCGTCCAGTCCACGGCACACTGCCCCCGCTACACGTATAACCGCCTCCTGCGTCTAATGGACTCCTGTCCTATTTAGCGGAACCCGAAACCTGACCACCCTATGGCGCAAATCGAGGAATCTGCAGCCTACACAGTCGCAGGACCGTCTGAGTCTCTGATTCGGACCCTCCACTCGGCTCTGTACCAGAGGTCCGCAATCGATCCTGTCGACTATGCTGCAAATGGTGAACGCTGATTTCATCTCGCAAGCATGAGTGGCAGCCTTTACCACTTGTGATAGCCACTCGAAACCAGAGAGTATCTGTCCCGATCCAAAGCGACACACATCACTGATACCGACGTGTGCCATCGCCTGCAGTTGGCTGCAACTTGTGTTCTCCGTGGCATCCGAAAAGACCCGTTCCACGTCTACAATGACTCCGCCCAGTATGAACACGGTGTGCATTGGCTTTCTTCCCCTCCTTCGTAGCTGTGTAACACTGGGGATCCCATAACCAATAATCCCACCATGTGTGACTGCTTGGATATTACAGGCTGAGGTTTCCTCTGAAACAGGACAAGCGATGTATTGGGCTGAGGGACAGTGTCAGCCACAGACAGCATTTGGAATCTGTTTGTCAGACTGACTGGGGAGCCTTTACATTTAGCCCGATGGAAGTGTTTCACAGGCTGCCACGCCCGGAGGCGACCTCCCATTCGACTAGTGCAAGCAGTAACTGGGCTGGCTCCCGGTGCGGACCGATCGGCGTATTCATGGGTCCTGCTGGACGTCCATTTGATCCGAATGGCCGCCCCACGACAGTGATTCCCACCCACTGCAGCCTTAAACTATGCAACCAAGCCGAGCGACCGCTCAGGTCGCAGGTTCGAATCCTACCTCGGGCATGGATGTGTGTGATGTCCTTAGGTTAGTTAGGTTTAATTTGTTCTAAGTTCTAGGCGACTGATGACCTCAGAACTTAAGTCGCATAGTGCTCAGAGCCATTTGAACCATTTTTTGTAAGCAAGGCCAACACAGCTGGAGCTGCGAGCGAAGTGTCACCAACTCGGCTCGCATCGGCACACAGCAATCACAGTCCCTATTCATACTAAAGACAGCCGGCCGAAGTGGCCGTGCGGTTAAAGGCGCTGCAGTCTGGAACCGCAAGACCGCTACGGTCGCAGGTTCGAATCCTGCCTCGGGCATGGATGTTTGTGATGTCCTTAGGTTAGTTAGGTTTAACTAGTTCTAAGTTCTAGGGGACTAATGACCTCAGCAGTTGAGTCCCATAGTGCTCAGAGCCATTTGAACCATACTAAAGACCATGGAGAACTACAGTACATAGGCAAACAAAGGACTATCGGCACGCACTGCAGAACTGTACTGTAGACACTGACGAAAATGCAAGAAGTGTGTCTAATAAATTAAATTAACACACGGAGATTCAAAAACTAAAGTACCAAACCACACAGGTGAGACTAAATAATTCGCTCGTGGTTACGATAGGTTGGTTCAAATGGCTCTGCGCTCTATGGGACTTAACATCTGAGATCATTAGTCCCCTAGAACTACTTAAACTTAACTAACCTAAGGACATCACACACATCCATGCCCGAGGCAGGATTCGAACCTGCGACCGTAGCGGTCCGCGGTTCCAAACTGAAGTGCCTAGAACCGCTCGGCCACCCCGGCCGGCCGTGGTTAGGAACTAGTGGTAAGTCACAAAATCGATGTACTTTCCGACACAAACTAAAACGGAAGAACTGTGTCTGATACATTACATTAACCCGCAGAGGTTCGAAAACTAAACTACCAAAGCACACAGATGAACAATATAATTAGCTCCCAGTTTGGAACTCTCAAAATGTCACAGAATCGATCATTTCCCTGCTGGAGCTGTTCCTCGGCGGGCTTAGTGTTTCATTCTCAAATGTGCTTGAGACATGGCTGCTCCACATAAGAATGATGAGCTTGTAACAGACATGGGAATTTGCTATGAACACCGGACGACACTGAGAAGACATATATTGACTTTATAGTGGTGAGCGTTAAAATAAACATTCCTTCTTCGAATTTTTGAATTTTTCTGCAAAATGGCGTTATGGGCTATTGGTTAATTATAAATATCCTACCATTTTTAATATGGTTTAAAGCATATGTGTATTGCTTGCATTTTCAAATTTGTTCACCATAAAGTAAGCTGTGACTGTAGAGCCATCACGAACAACATACAAGTGGAGGTAATCATAACTGCTATTATGCACTTCGTGTTAAGCTGTGGCGCAGTTCCCCAGTGGCTCTCTCCAGTTGTTTGGTGGCGCACAGTCGACTGGGCAGTGACAGAGACAGACGGCAGAGGCGACTGGGCTTCAGTTGACGCGATGCACAACCCGGGCCAGCACAGTAGGAGGCCTCACAGCCAGAAGCGTGCACCCTGCATGCGCGGCCTGCCCTGACCTCAGCCATGACTGCTGGGCGAGCCTCGACTCTCGCTGCCCAGTCAGCTGGTGGGACCGAGCTGAGGCCCGCTGAGCCACGGTTTCTCACAGGGCGCGAGTCCGTCGGGGAATCCGTGTGGCTCGGCTGCTCGACGTGCGCCCGACAGGTACTACACTAGGACCGGCCAGACCTCACACGTGTCGTGTGCTCGCTGCAGGCGGTCCAAGGCCACACCTGTCACTCGGCTTTGCTCGGTCCTTTTCTGAAGTACCCGGTAGAGCGCGATATTTGATTTCGCATTGCGGTGCGGCATTTTCCGTCAGCGCAACTCATTGAGTTGGCAGAGTCGTGCTGTCAACGCCATTCAACTTTATCCTTTCCTTCGTGGTAATGAGGGCTTTCACAGGTCCACAGGCCGTTTGCACAAAAATATGCAGTCCAGCGATCTATTGTCACAGTCGTTTAAAATGAATGGGAGTGATATAAGAGAGGGATGAGAATTCTCGGTTCGCACAAGTGACAGATTTTGCATGTTTGCTGTGAAACGACATTACAATACCACGAAGAAAGAATTTAAAGATTTAGTTGACAATGAAAGAGCAAAAAATTACGATAGACAGACAGGATTCAGTGAGTTGTAGATAAAAAGCATTTTTTGCTACATTTATCCCTGGAGAACGTGAAGAAATCGGTGGTTCGAATAAAAAAATTTCTGAAGTCGTATGCATTATTCCATTGTCAGTTTCAACTGTTTTCAGTGGAACTGAACAAAGAGTGCGGGGATTTCATACACTGAAGCGCCAAAGAAACTGGTGTACGCATGCGTATTCAAATACAGAGAGCCGGCCGGAGTGGCCTAGCGGTTCTAGGCGCTACAGTCTGGAACCACGCAACCGCTACGGTCGCAGGTTCGAATCCTGCCTCGGGTATGGATGTGTGTGATGTCCTTAGGTTAGTTAGGTTTAAGTAGTTCTAAGTTCTAGGGGACTGATGACATCAGATGTTAAGTCCTATAGTGCTCAGAGCCATTTCAAATACAGAGATCTGTAAACAAACAGAATACGGCGCTGCGGTCGACAACGCCTATGAGTCTGGCGCGGTTGTTACATCGGCTTCTGCTGCTACAATGGCGGGTTATCAAGAATTAAGTGAGTTTGGACGTGGTGTTTTAGTCGGCGCCCGAGCGATGGGACACAGTGTCTCCGAGGTAGCGATGAAGTGGGGATTTTCCCGTACGACCATTTCACCAGTGCACTGTGATTATCAGGAATCCCTTAAGACATTAAATCTCCGACATCGCTGGGGCCGGAAAAAGATCCTTCAAGAACGGGACCAACGACGATTGAGGAGAATAGTTTAACGTGATAGAATTGCAACCCTTTCGCAGATTGCTAAAGGTTTCACTGCTGCGCCACCAACAAGTGTTAGCGTACTGGGCATTCAACGAAACATCATCGATATAGGTTTTCGGAGCCAAAGGCCTAGAGATGGTACACGACGTTGAACTTTAAAGGTTACTTGCGACTCCTAGTTGTGACTGAAATTGCAGCTATATTCTGTAAAGTTGTTATTGTGATATCTGTGACTTCTCAGTAACTGTGATTTAAAACAGATACGCAGTTTCTTGCTCACTCCTAGGTACTCGTGTCCTGACACGGCCCGCAAGCCGAAATCATGGCCGCCCCACCACTACACTGCCACGGGTGCGAAACGAAATCTCTGTGGTCCATTTGCACGCAGTTTTTACTTCGCACAGAATGACCGACAGAGTATTTCGCCTCAGAGCTTGTATAAAATTAAGTGATGAGTGTAACATCAGGAACAAGGTGATTCCTTGAATCTCCTCCGTTCTTTGTAATTGTTATACCAACGAATTGTTAGGAGAACGTGAAAAAACTCTGTACCTCACGATGCAGTTGAAAATATTTAATTTCACTAACGATATTCCTAAAAATCATCGAATTTTTGTAACACTGTATGAGGAAATGGCAAGTATTTAAAAGTTTTTATTGACACACAAGGAAGTTAGGTAATTATTTCGCGCCAGAAGTGTTCTTATTTTGTATGAAGTTTATCTTTTTCTCATCAGCTACATATTCCCCAAGGCAAATCTGGCTTCAGACTGCCTTATTTGGCAGATATTTTCTTAAAAATTATAACTTCAGATTTATTACTTCAGGGACCAAACACCAATCTTTGTACTGCGAACGACCAAATTGAGTCGTTCATTATAAATCTTACAGTTTGGGAAATTTGTTTAAATAAGAATCAAATTGAGTGATTCGATACCCTTCACGATTTGCTAGTAGGATCTTACTTCAGACGAAAATTTTATCAACATAATTAAAGAATATTTGAAGGGACTTGGAAAACTTTCAAAAACAATTTCTCTGCTCTGTCCAGTAACAACAATTGGATTCACATTCTCTTGGAAGATACAATAATGATGAAATCCATACGAAGTTTAAATTAAAACGAGCAGCTTCCCTAAACTTCCAGTGACTTTAAGTTACAGAAATGTTATAAATCTTTGTCACTGTTACGTTTCTGGCAAAGCTTAAATGCGCAGTTCCGAGTGCTTTCAAATAAAGCAGTAACAGATTTATTATCTGTCTCGTCCACATATTTGGGCGAAGAGGTTTTTCTTCTTACACTTATATTAAAAAGTAAATAAAGAAAAAACTTTTCGTACAAACTTATTTGAGACTGTCTTTAACTTCTGTGTTTCCTGACTTCAGAGTTACACTATGTGGTCAAAAGTATCTGCACACCTGGCTGACAATGACTTACACGTTCGCGTCACCCTCCATCATTAATTCTGGAATTCTATATCGTGTTGGCCAACCCTTAGCCTTGATGACAGCTACCACTCTCGCAGACATACGTTCAATCAGGTGCCGGAAGGTTTCTTGGGGAATGGCAGCCCATTGTTCACGGTGTGCTGCACTGAGAAGAGGTATCGATGTCAGTCGGTGAGGTCTGGCACGAAGTCGGCGTTCCAAAACATCCTAAAGGTGTTCTACAGGATTCAAGTCAGAACTCTGTGCAGGACAGTCCATTACAGGGATGTTATTGTCGTGTAATCACTCTGCCACACGCCGTGCATTATGAACAGGTGCTCGATAGTGTTGAAAGATGCAATCGCTATCCCCGAATTGCTCTTCAACAGTGGGACGCAAGAAGGTGCTTAAAACATCAATGTAGGCCTGTGATCTGATAGACACGACTACACCATAACACCACCGCCTCCGAATTTTACTGTTGGCACTACACACGCTGGCAGATGACGTTCACCGGGCATTCGCCATACTCACACCCTGCCATCGGATCGCCACATTATGTACCGTGATTCGTCACTCCACACACCGTTTTTCCACAGTTCAATAGTCCAATGTTTATGCTCCTTACACCAAGCGAGGCGTCGTTTGGCATTTACCGGCGTGATGTGTGGCTTATGTGCAGTCGCTCGTCCATGAAATCCAAGTTTTCTCACCTCCCGCCTAACTGTCATAGTACTTGCAGTGGATCCTGATGCAGTTTGCAATTCCTGTGTGATGGTCTGGATAGATGTCTGTCTGTTACACATAACGACCCTCTTCTACTGTCGGCGGTGTCTCTCAGTCAACAGACGAGGTCGGTCTGTACGCTTTTGTGCTGTACTTGTTCTTTCACGTTTCCACTTCACTGTCACATCGGAAACAGTGGACCTAGGGATGTTTAGGAGTGTGGAAATCTTGCTTACAGACGTACGACGAAAGTGACACCCAATCAAGTGACCACGTTTGAAGTCCGTGATTTCCGCGGAGTGCCCCATTCTGCTCTCTCACGACGTCTAACGACTACTGAGTTCGCTGATACGTAGTACCTGGCAGTAGGTGGCAGCACAGTGCACCTAATATGAAAAACGTATGTTTTTGAGGGTGTCCGGATACTTTTGATCACGTAGTGTATGTGCCATTCAAAGGAAACGGATTCTTCTCAACGAATTCCAAGGAAGGGCTGAGCAATTTAATTAAGGAATGAAAACTTATAGGTGAACAAAAAAGTGTATAATTCTTTAATAATGCGTAACACACCTAACCACTGTGCAAGAGCCTTCATCAGTCCATTTGATGTGATATAACTGAAATATAAACGATATAAAAGCATTATGGTTATTAAACCATTTGCTTGAAATAAAAAAAAAAAAAAAACATGGGTTCGCTAATATCAGATTATCGTCATAGGGGGTCACAGGTCGCAACTGTTTAGGAAGCATTGCTCTTAAATTTCTGGAAAATTAACTACATGATATCAGAGGTGTACGATACAGTCACTAAATTATCTGTTGGGTACAAATGAATTTCTTAAAATTAAAAGCAAAAGAAAGAAAGAAATCAGCAGACAAGAAAGATATACCGATACGAAGTTTATTGAATCCTTTCCTTTTTTTTCAAGTAATTTAAGGATATTCTTCATCTTATAACGCTATAACGATCCTCTAGATAAATGTATTCCTCAAACAACAATTAAGACTTTAGAGATTTAGGATAACGAAAATACAATGTTATGTAACCAGTATCTGACACATTGCTACTGCAGTGCATTATTAGTAGGGCATTCACGTTTTCCGCAGATATTCCATTACGTTTATCAATAATGACAAGTCCCGTTCTACTAAATACCCTCTCGCTAGGGGACTAGAGGCAGGCAGATATAAACAGAACTTATCACGCCACTTTAAGCAGTCTGGGATTAGTAGTTGCTCTAAATTTCCACCACTTCATAAGCACCCCTCATCTGGCTTTCCCATCAACCGATTAATTCGAATTTCGTCGACAGTTTCCTCCTCCTCTGCCCACATAATGGGCGCTTTTGAAAGCGTCGATGGTGAGGCTTCGTCCCCTGTATGACACCCTGCAATTAATACAATATTCCAAGTGGAGGATAAATGGGTTATATCGCTTAGCTGTTACTAAATTTGGAGAATTGTTCACACTAACTTACGTCTTTTCAGTATTATACATTCGTCCTCTGAGAACGTCAGTACTGAAAAAATATTTACTTAGGTAAGATACATTACATCACATATGCCTTAAAGTGCAGCATATCTGTAACGTGCTGCGGCATAAAATTCCTCTCTCCCAGTTATCGAGAGTTGATTGAGGTGACGCGCATGTGGTACTAGAAATAATGCAGATAAATGCACTAGCCTTATTTTCAGTTTTTCGGCCAAGAAATTCTGAGTGTGTGCTTTCAGTAGTGCTATTTCCTGCAAATGACTGGCAATATAGAGGTACATTGTCTTCTTCAAATTAAATATCTCATCCAGTTTCTTTCTTTCTTTCTTTCGCTTACGCCATAGTCCTGCAGCGATAGCAGGGTCGGCGTGGTTACAACGGATTTGGCAATGTTAGTATTAGGGGTGGCCGGATGCCCTTCCTGCCGCCACCCCGTACCCCCCAGGACCGAATCAGTGTACCCCAACTGTCTGCGTCTAGTGTAAATCGTGAAACAGTGCGGATGTGTTTCAAAAGTCTGCGACGCGTGTAACGGAGGCGGAACGTGGGGACCAGCCCGGTATTCACATAGCGGGATGTGGAAAACCGCCTAAAAACCATATCCAGGCTGGCCGGCACACCGGCTCTCGTCATTAATCCGCCGGGCGGATTCGAGCCGGGGCTGGCGCGCCTACCCGAATCCAGGAGGCAGCGCGTTAGCGCGCTCGGGTACCCTGTTGGGTTAAATATCTCATCCAGTTCTGTGTATTTAAAATACTTAACCAAAATTTTAAATTTTATTTGTTTATAAATGCGTCGTTTTACTTGTGTGGGAGAGCTTACCTCACTGTCCGCCACATTCTAAGCACAGTGTTTCTGCATCTGGAATGACAATGGCACAAGTGTAGCCTTGGACAACTGTCAACTCCATAGCCTTAACAGACTCTTGAAATACTTAGAAAAACTGAATTAATTTGTCAACTATCTGATAATCCCAGTTGCCAAACGACTGTATTTTCCGGAATTCACATTAAATTTAAGCAATTTGTCCATGCTGCGCAAACACAGAATTTAGCATGAGACAGAACGCATTCTAGCGACTCGCAACATGTTGTTTTACGGCAGACTGCAACTGCGAGCCTCTCACAAGGCCACTCCTTTTTAAAAAAAGTTACGACATTTTTCTTGCTTCCAATTATGCGTAAACATTAGGACCATACTCCTACAAACATTTACCCTCAAGGGTGTGGCACAGAACAGTACTAAGGGAGTGGTTGCTGCACAGAACGCGACAATAGGTCTCAAACGCCTTTTTCACATTTGCCACCTGATCGGTAACGAACGTAGCTCCCAACAGATGACATGTAAATATTCCTAACTTAGTCGTGTTAGTTTCAGTTTCCTCCCGTACGTTTGAAAACTTTTCTCCATATCAGACGGAAATTCTCCAACAAATAGGACCCCGTTTATTCACAGCAACTCTCGCGAGATTCAATGCGTTATAACAGTGAAGTAATGAGTTTTAGTGCATGTATCTGTCCACATATCAGTTGTACATGCGCACGCTGCATCCTCCATATCGAGAAACACTTGGGGGACCATCGTCACGCGGCATATATATATATATATATATATATATATATATATATATATATATATATATATATATATATATATATAGGGTGAGTCACCTAACGTTACCGCTGGATATGTTTCGTAAACCACATCAAATATTGACGAATCGATTCCACAGACCGAACGTGAGGAGAGGGACTAGTGTAATTGGTTAATACAAACCATAAAAAAATGCACGGAAGTATGTTTTTAACACAAACCTACGTTTTTTTTAAAATGGAACCCCGTTAGTTTTGTTAGCACATCTGAACATATAAACAAATACGTAATCAGTCCCGTTTGTTGCATTGTAAAATGTTAATTACATCCGGAGATATTGTAACCTAAAGTTGACGCTTGAGTACCACTCCTCCGCTGTTCGATCGTGTGTATCGGAGAGCACCGAATTACGTAGGGATCCAAAGGGAACGGTGATGGACCTTTGGTACAGAAGAGACTGGAACAGCACATTACGTCCACATGCTAACACCTTTTTATTGGTCTTTTTCACTGACGCACATGTACATTACCATGAGGGGTGAGGTACGCGTACACACGTGGTTTCCGTTTTCAATTACGGAGTGGAATAGGGTGTGTCCCGACATGTCAGGCCAATAGATGTTCAATGTGGTGGCCATCATTTGCTGCACACAATTGCAATCTCTGGCGTAATGAATGTCGTACACGCCGCAGTACATACTTCCGTGCATTTTTTTATGGTTTGTATTAACCAATTACACAAGCCCCTCTCCTCACGTTCGGTCTGTGGAATCGATTCATCAGTATTTGATGTGGTTTACGAAATATATCCAGCGGTAACGTTAGGTGACTCACCCTATATATATATATATATATATATATATATATGGCTCCGAGCCCACTTTTGGTATCAAATTGACATGCAGATTAATTTAATTGATCAATGAATTACCCCCACCCGATGGAGCAGGACAATCAGCTGTTATTGTCGGTTGAAGACACCCAGCCAGGGCCTGACTCGCTGAAGTGGACCGGGGGTCCTGATCAGCATTACGCAGCTTGCTACTGGACCCCATTGTACGCATCATCGCAGAATATTCCATTGATACTGCATGGACAAAGTGAGGATGTAGTGGATGAGAAGATGGCAGTTAAACCCTGTGCACCACTACTGTTCATTTCAGTATATAATTTAACCACTAGTGGTTCGAGTCTCGGTCCGGCACACAGTTTTAATCTGCCAGGAAGTTTCACATCAGCGCACACCCCTCTGCAGAGTGGAAATCTCATTCTGGAAACATCCCCCAGGCTGTGGCTAAGCCATGTCTCCGCAATATCCTTTCTTTGAGGAGTGCTAGTTCTGCAAGGTTCGCAGGAGAGCTTCTGTAAAGTTTGGAAGGTAGGAGACGAGGTACTGGCAGAAGTGAAGCTGTGAGGAGGGGGCGTCAGTCGTGCTTGGGTAGCTCAGACGGTAGAGCACATGCCCGCGAAAGGCATAGGTTCCGAGTTCGAGTCTCGGTCCAGCATACAGTTTTAATCTGCCAGGAAGTTTCATATCAGCGCACACTCCACTGCAGAGTGGAATCCTAATTATATATATATATATATATATATATATATATATATATATATATATATATATAGAGAGAGAGAGAGAGAGAGAGAGAGAGAGAGAGAGAGAGAGAGAGAAATTGTTGTAGGATGATGAAGCACGTTTCTTACACTTGCAGTGCTATGGTATTGTTTTCCTATTTCTAGCAGTGTATGTGCTAGGTCTTGAAAGCCTTCTCCTGTAACTGTGCTGAATGTCCGTAGATCTGTTACACACATTCGTACGCACTTCTCTGGCACAATGGATTTTACTAACGCCGCAAGTTGCTACTACTATTGAGCTGAATACTAGGAGAAACTTTTCAGGAATTCCAGTGTCACAACAAGATACTGCCAGCGCCACCATGAAAAGTTAGTAACTTACGACAGCAACTACAATCTGTAACAGCTGAAGATTTGTTATGATTATCTAGAAACTGTGTAAAGTTTTGCCATACCATACTATCTACTGATTCCTTCAGACGAGTTTAGGTTCTATCCTCCACTTTCAGGGTAATTCCTTTTTCCTCAGTCACACATTTTCAGATACCTGAATACTGGTAGGACCTTTGCTTTTCGATATCTTTTCCCGACCCGACATAATAATAATAATGTACAATTACCCAAAAGCGTTATCAAGATAATCTAAACAATAATGAGTTGCTTAACTCTTCATCATTTCAGTGACTTGCACCGAATTGTCTGCGTAGGGCTGCATTAGCTGCCCGCACACGAGTAGATATTAGTGACTCACGAGCAGATATTAGTGACTGATTCTAGAGCACCTGCAGTCTCTGCCTGTGCATTAGTCGAGAAGCAACCATGAGCTGTTCAGCTGCAGTTCTCGGAACAACCAATCAGGCCTCATAAGCTGGGCGCACACGTGTTGATTTCTGCAGCAATGGGCCACGCCACGTTCAGAAAATCCATCGCTTTTCCCGTGGTTTTCAGATGACAGCAAGTTCCAGTTGCTTCCAGTATGGACCACTCAGCACATCGAGAAACTTATAAAACTGTACCACAGAAGACCTCGATTTTTGGAAAATGATCCAGGAACATTACACAAACAAGGATAAAAAAATAGAGTGTAGGAAGAAATGGCTCTGAGCACTATGGGACTTAACATTGATGGTCATCAGTCCCCTAGAACTTAGAACTACTTAAACCTAACTAACCTAAGGACAGCACACAACACCCAGCCATCACGGGGCAGAGAAAAACCCTGACCCCGCCGGGAATCGAACCCGGGAACCCGGGCGTGGGAAGCGAGTACGCTACCGCACGACCACGAGATGCGGGCAGAGTGTAGGAAGAGATGGTTGAAACTTCTAGACAATATTTCAGCTGTGGAACAAAGTGTAACAAAAACGTAGCTACAAAATTTCAGATAAGAATTCAGAAATGTGTAGGCCAGAGGAAGAAGAGGAAAAAGGGAGGATGGATTGTATAAACTAATAAAAAGTTACCTGTATTATGTTCATTATTGTATTACGCATTACTGTGTTGCAGCCATCATTTTACGAGTTATTTTTCTTTACAAATGATCAAGAACGCCCTGTTCTTAGGATATAAAACCTTCACGATTCTCAGAAGAGTGCCAACGATTCACAAAGCAAATCCTGTTGCATGTGGGCAGTCATTCCTGCCTTCCCATCACTCTCCGTTTTCCAGTTGCACTGAGCCCCGTTGACTCCCGATCTCGGCCGCGTACCCAACGAGCCGCGGACTTCGAAGTCACATCACGACTCGTACATTCTGTTCCCGGTACAGTTGAGCTTATGTACCGCGGTGCGGGCAATAGAAGGGAGCGGTCGGCCGCAGGCGGGCTCGGGCGGGTAAATGTGG
Source organism: Schistocerca nitens (assembly GCF_023898315.1). Lineage (NCBI taxonomy): Eukaryota > Metazoa > Arthropoda > Insecta > Orthoptera > Acrididae > Schistocerca > Schistocerca nitens. The sequence goes on along the minus strand of NC_064616.1, from coordinate 578,394,624 downwards.
AGAGATGCACGGCTCTGTTCACAGTAGTGTGATATTTGTTTAAATAAACACATAAACACTCCTCCCCTATCCCAGCAGTGGTGTTAGTTGTTTAACCGTAGTGCAAACGGACTTAAACTTCGGACAAGTCAGATCCAAACTTGGGGTGACAATCGTTTAAACTGAGACATCAGAGGGACGGGGGAAATCAGTTTGAATATAAGACAGCTTGATTTTAACTTAGAACAAGCGGAACTTGACATCAGGGAAAAAGCCAGTGTCCATCTTGAATTCTATACTTACAACAAGTGACTCGAAAACCATGCAGGCTGTGTTTTTATCTCCAGGTTAGCCATATTGGATTGTGATGTTATAGGGTTGGAGAAAACCCAATAAACCTGACAAACACGTAGCCTGTGCTTGTATTCCTAGGTATCTGCCATCTTGGATCGCCATCTTAGGCTGCGACGTCATAAATCCTGTGCTCATATTCCCAGATCCACCAAATTGGATTTTATGCTTTGCACAGCTGACCTACTTTCGCCATCTGGAATTTTCAACAAATAGAATACCTCCTCATTTGAGTTTCTCGCCATTTTACGCTTAGCACAAGTAGACTACTTGAATTTCAGGTCAATTTTTTGAATTTCCTGTCATTTTATGCGTAAGGAAATTGGGCTGTTGTGAATTTCCTGCCAATTTTTGAGTTTCCCACTATTTCATGCATATGGCAAATGGCCTGTTTCAGAGGGGTGGGGAAATCTGGCAACACTGCATGAAATCGTCGATGACATAGTGGGGTGAGAGAAATCTGGCTACAATCCAGCCTGTGCTCATACCGTTCTTGTTACACTTCTTTCACTGCATGGTGTAGTGTCATAGGGGAAATCTGTTAACAATACTAACTGTGTTTGTACTGTCCCATCATACTGTTGCTATAGCGTTTCCTTGATGACTACCAGCCGTGATCTGACGCTATGCCCGATGGCATCCCGTACCACGAGGGCAAGAGCAACATCACTGTGCCTCTCCAAAATGTTTCACGAATTCTAGCCGCGTGGTCTCAGGCGCCTTGCCACGGTTCGTGCGACTCCCCCCGTCGGAGGTTCGAGTCCTCCCTCGGGTATGGGTGTGTGTGTGTGTTGCCCTTAACGTAAGTTAGTTTAAGTTAGATTAAATAGTGTGTAAGCCTAGGGACCGATGACATCAGCAGTTGGGTCCCATAGGAACGTACCACAGATTTCCAAATTTCCGAGAATGGTAGCTGACCGTAGGTCGCCGCCTTACTCGCCCACGACGGTCATCAGGGGTCGTGCTGAACTGCGATTCATCGCTGAGCACATTGCGATGTCATTCATCAGCAGTTCGTGCTTCCCGTCACGACATCACTCCAAAGCCGGCCGCGGTGGTCTAGCGGTTCTAGTCGCTCAGTCCGGAACCGCGCGACTGCTACGGTCGCAGGTTCGAATCCTGCCTCGGGCATGGATGTGTGTGATGTCCTTAGGTTAGTTAGGTTTAACTAGTTCTAAGTTCTAAGGGACTAATGACCTCAGAAGTTGAGTCCCATGGTGCTCAGATCCATTTAGCCAATCACTCCAAATTCAGCCCCTTGTGTTGTGACGGTAATGGCAGGCTACAAATATGTAATTCACTAGTCCTGCTGCTACTAGGATCTGACCAATGATGTGGGATGCACATAATGTTGCAGGGAGTCCATTACTTGTTCTCGGAAGGCAGGCGCCAGTGTTACGATGAGCTTGGTGCACAATATGACGATCCTACCATACGGCCGTCTGATGTGGTCGATGGTAAAGTCCTGCATGTCCCAGTAATCGAGCACAAAATCCGAGACAGGGCGCACACAGCCTAGCTGGATAGGCAGCCTACACCAGTTATCGTGGTCGAACATAGAACTCATAACCGAATCCTAGGAAATTTTTGGCTCCAAGGCGCTAAAGCTATCTTCATGCGTGCACGTCTACATCCGGTATAGGTTTCTCAATCGTAGAACGTCAGTGGTAATTATGCAGCATGAGGAAACCAATGCAGTAAAAAGTTAGACTGAAACGTGAGGGTCTACAGAGAGAAATACGGAATAAATTTATGTTGGTTGCAGACTAATATAGTAAGACTACTAAGTTCTCAAATAGAGAAAGACTCGCTTACCACACGCATATACACTTCCTTCAGCGATGACGGCAGTAACAAAAAAATAGCATAACAGCAAAGTATGTTGCAATGAGTGCTAAGGATATGAGACCTTTAATGCTGTTTCTGGCGAAGTTTTCAAAGAATTATGCCAATAATTAGTTGATCTAGGTACACATTAAGGAGAAGGCAGTGCTTCAGGCGTCATGCCACATTCCTTTACTGTATGTAGACATGTCAAAGAACAGGCTGATACAATTGGAAACCTTTTGATATTATGGAATTTATTAATACAGCAATGCTGCGACAGTTGATATGTGAAATGATTTGCGAAAATGGATGCATTATTTGATGTTGTAGCATATTACATAAACACAGAAACAGAAACAGTAATATTTTATTTACTGGCGTACACAGAACATTACATAAATACAGATTGGGCTCATGGTAATAATGTTTTATTTAGAAATAAATTCCCGGACTTTAAAAAGAGAGGATTAAAAGTAGCGAAAGCAGTAGAAGAGAGGATGGCTGTTTGGAACGTTTCGCCGATCATGCTGCATAATTTTGTTTTTGTCTGCGACCAGGATGCCAAAGTAATAAAAGCTTTCGCAGATCACGAAATGCTTCCTTGTGCTGCCCATTGTACAAATATAGCACTTGCGATGAATGTAGTTTCTTTTTACATCACGCCCCGACTATGACAGTTACAATAAAAACTGCAGAATGCATTATACGGTGCATAAAGAAAAGTGGCCTCTGTGCATCTCTGAAACCAGGCTTAAGTTCACACTCTAACAGCTTGTACAGTATGCCAGATTCCTCACACACTCAGTATAAAGAAGGTGCTGCTTTACTGACGTAAAGAATTCCACTTACAGACTGCAGAGTGCGATGTTACAGTAATTGGTAGACTGTTCCGTCAATCAGTCTCCGTTTCTTGGCACATCGATCGTACTTAGTTGTAAATTTTATAACGTTATTAAAATTGAAAAGCCTTGTATGTTTTGTATTGCAGTATTATACTGTAAGATAGGTTTCTTCTTTCTTCTGTTTCATGGTACGAGCATGGGGCGTGATGGCTGGGTGTTGTGTGCTGTCCTTAGGTTAGTTAGGTTTAAGTAGTTCTAAGTTCTAGGGGACTTATGACCACAGCAGTTGAGTCCCATAGTGCTCAGAGCCATTTGAACCATTTTTTTTTAGCATGGGGTGTGGCAGTGGAGGAAGGACCAGTCTTTCTGTCGTTACACAGCAACTCTTGCTGGTCTACATTAATGTAAAAGTGACTGCCGTTTTCAAGCACCACCTCCAGAAGTAACACTCCCGAAAGTAGATTAATAATGGAGACAACTGAAATATGTAATTTTGAACTTTGTTGATTTAAAACAGGTACTCAGTTCTTATTCAGATTTGGTAATGATCAGTTGAAATCTGTTAATTATGTTATTAATGTTTGAGACATGGCTCCGTTACGAATGCATGTAATATTATGAGTAACAATAACAACACTCAATAACCATTCAAATTATTATCGAAATTATAACAATTAGAAAGTCAAGAGTGATGCGGTGGTTCCAGGCGCCACTTAAGTGTATGAAAGTGCTTTATTCGCCATTACCGGTTTCAGGTCAGTTAGGATCATCTTCACAGAAATGTTATTATTGCATGATTTGAACGAAAGTTCTAATTAAGTCAAGTGAAGTTTTATTGGCGTCGACGTGTCATTAACTGTGCAAAATTTTTGAAAAGGTGTAAATACAGAACTATAGAGTTAGCGTCGACAAAAAAAATTACAAGTGCTCACGAAGTTGTCCACGTTGAGAGTCATATCACAGTGGTTGTCTACCCTAATAAAATTGAGTTCACCCAAAATAGTTTCAGAAATTTCTCACAGTTATTTATATTCTCGACTGATAAACCTAAAGATGCTTCTATGCTGACGTTAATCCGGTAGTTGAGAATAAGGTACCGTCATACAGCAATGCGGTTTTTGGAAATACCTCATCGTTCCTGACTTTCTAGTTGTTATAATTTTATGATAGTTTGAATGTTTATTGAGTGTTGAGCGTTCTTATTGTTATTCACGATGTCTCTGAGGTGTGGTTGCCCTCCCCAGGAAGTTGTTTGGATGTAACATTGCTGTAAAAAAGTTGTTTAAAGTGCACGTAAATAATTTTGAAGATTTTGTAAATTTACTTGAAGATCTCTGGATTATTGAGATTACGCGACTGATATCTTGAGGACTTTATTTCATGACAGTTTGAATGAAAGTGATTTTCCGAAGATTGTTTCAAGCCTAAAAGGACTTTATATCCCTCCTTGAAAGGAGAAATAGAAAGTTGACTTTGAAATACATTTTCAAGTTACATCTACATCTACATCTACATTTATACTCCGCAAGCCGCCCAACGGTGTGTGGCGGAGGGCACTTTCCGTGCCACTGTCATTATCTCCCTTTTCCTTTCCAGTCGCGTATGGCTCGCGGGAAGAACGACTGTCTGAAAGCCTCCGTGCGCGCTCGAATCTCTCCAACCTCACATTCGTGATCCCCTCGGGAGGTATAAGTAGGGGAAGCAATATATTCGACACCTCATCCAGAAACGCACCCGCTCGAAACCTGGCGAGCAAGCTACACCGCGATGCAGAGCGCCTCTCTTGCAGAGTCTGCCACTTAAGCCTGCTAAACATCTCAGTAACGCTATCACGGTTACCAAACAACCCTGTGACGAAACGCGCCGCTCTTCTTTGGAGCTTCTGTATCTCCTCCGTCAACCCGATCCGGTACGGATCCAACTCTGATGACCAACACTCAAGTACAGGTCGAACGAATGCTTTGCAAGCCACGTCCCCTGTTGATAGACTACACCACAGTTCGTAATGACCAGACAGAGATATTCTTTGCGCGTGAAGCGAAACATATATCAGCAACAATACTAGTATCGCTGGTTGCTGTAAATTATGCTAAATGCAATACTAATGTCATAATACTCATGAAAGAACTAATTGATAAAAGCTTAAAATTAAAGCATTTATTAAGGCTCATGGTGCAGATTAACTGAATTTATACTTCGTGTATTAATTACAGACTACTTCAAAACTGGATGTGGACACACCAGAAGTAATTTAGGACTCCGATTTCTAAAGAAGCTAATAGCTGAGAGTTACTATATAACAAAATAAACGAGACCATGATATAGGCGATTCTGAAATCTCAAATAGAACGACTGCTATTAATGAGAAGAAGTTTAAGCCCTCGACGATAACCGTCAGGATAGAATCTGCAAACTGATTAAATATTCTCTTCGGAACTATACAGTGGTGTGCCCGTGGTACGAATTAAACATTACCCCAGAACAACTCGTGTCTGACATGTACATATTCCGTCTCGGTGTAAGAAGACGTACGGAACCACTGTGTGTGGCGACCGCGACAGGAAGCGATCCAAGGGCGAGAGCAGTATAAGGAGCAAGAAAGAAGAAAAAGACGTCTGGGGCAAGAGCGCGGGGTTCCGCCCACGTGGCGCTATAGAACGAGACGGGCGAGGCGCAGTACACCGGCTTCGCATCACAGCCGCAGTCGGGAGCTGCAGTACAGCGGCTTCGCTTTGCAGTCGCAGACGACTCTTGCAGTACGACGGCTTCGCATCACAGGTGCAGTCGGTCGGCTGGCGCGACACAGCAGCACCGGCGCCGCCGTCCAAGGACACAGCAGAGCACCGGGAAGCTCTGCTTAGTAATCAATATAGCAAATCTTGTGAGTCGAATCCAGTGACTACTGAATGCAAATAATACTCGAGTGTTGGGACGTGAAAGACCTGTATAGTGAACAGAGTTCAGTAGTACGTGATGACTGGGTGTTGTGCGATATCCTTAGGTTAGTTAGGTTTAAGTAGTTCTAAGTTCTAGAGGACTGATGACCATAGATGTTAAGTCCCATAGTGCTCAGAGCCAGTTAAGTCCCATAGCGCTCAGAGTCATTTGAACTTCTCTTTGTTTTTTGTGTGTGTGTTTGTTTTGCACATAATTAGAGCTGCACATCATTCAGTGTAATTCCAATGTGTATTTTGTATCCCTACAAAAATATATTGCAGTTTAGTAGCAATATAAATTAGTCGATTGCTTTACTTCTGCGGTTTTATGTAAGCAAAGCAAGTACTTCTAATACAAGTACACTTTACACGCACAAAAATAAAAGAATTTATACAATTATTGTCGTTATTTTCTACACAATAAAAGGTTCTTCGTCATGATCAAAGGGAAGAGTTTCCTGTTATTGCTGATGCGTGCGCAAATTGTGTGTGAATAGCATAAACATATTTTATGTAAGCTTGACGAAGTAGTGAAGCTATGTTTGACATGTTTATGTTTTGCGTATTCATTTTTATTACACCCGTCTGTTCTGGGAAATTGCGTTTTCTAATGCTATATTTTTGCTACAACAGCCTAAAAAAAAAATGTTCACATGTGTGTGAAATCTTATGGGACTTAACTGCTAAGGTCATCAGTCCCTAAGCTTACACACTAATTAATCTAAATTATCCTAAGGACAAACACACACACCCATGCCCGAGGGAGGACTCGAACCTCCGCCGGGACCAGCCGCACAGTACAACATCCTCCTGTTTCACGTTACACATGAACAATGTTCGAACAAAACCTGAATTAAATATTGACAATTTCAATTTTGCAATGAATATCGTCCATTTTCAAGAAACAGACAGGAGGATATTATGCAGAACAAAAATGTTGTGTAGGCTACTTATACATACCCTTATACATTCTCACTCAGTTTGTAGATGGTTCACCACTTTCGATTTCAAGGAAAATTTAGTCAGACACCGATCGCAGACGCAAACAAAGCGATCGAAGTGAGATAACGCCCAATAGATAGGCAACGCACCTAATGTTAAGGTAATGTGGATACAGTTTTAACTGACAAAGGCTACTACGAAATCCAATGCAGTCTGCGCTTACTTATAATAGTTTATGGTAACCGACAGTGCTTTTACAACTCTGCGGAAGATAGAAACAGTAAACGAAAGATTAGACACCCATATTGAAAAATCGAGGCAGGAGAAGGCACAAGTCAAAATGCAAATGGGAATGTTGACCACCTAACTTCACAAAGTGCAGTTTAAGGCAAACAAAGAAGTTGGAAAAAAATCGGAGAGCAGATGCTGTTGACAAAACTGAAGTGGCTAGCTACCTGTTCTAAGGAAGAAGTACTGGTTACTCAACGAGTGAGGGGAAGGTTAAAAGGTAGCGCTGGAAAGATGTCACGTAGGCATAACACCAGATCAGAAACACCCCAATTAAAGATCGGACACTTAATGGTGAGACCATACCATCGAAACTCAAAATTAAATAGAAAGGCAGACAAGTTCTGCTGTAAGAATGATGGACCATGAGAGGTTCTGGAAATGCCTCATCCCAAAGCTGCTGTATTAAGAGATCGAAATACAGAAAAAAATCAAAGGTATGTACAGCGTAGACAACAAGCAACCTTATACAATAATGATCACTAGAAGAAGGCTAGACAAAGGGGCGACATGGTTTAGAGTATTCCACGTCAGAAAGGAAAAAAAATAGATTTATAATGCTACATCTTAGCTTAAATAGATGATATGACACCAGTGAAGCTTGATTGCGAATCTCTAACTTACACATTAAATTGTAACAAAGGCTAATGAACACACGACGATGAAAATGAAGACAAACCTAATTAGACTCAGTCAACAGACAGTGTGGTTGCTATACACTGGGATAAAATAAAGTTCATACTTGGCAGTAGTGGAATTTAACAGTGTGGCGCAGGAAATACGAACTACTTTCAATGATACCAAGTTGGTCTAAAGCAAAGCTTAAGGGCACTATTTTATAGAAACATAACTGACGTATTACGAGCGTAAGGTCGTGATGTTGGTACATCCAAATAGTCCAGGCTGTGATTATGTGTTACGAAGATATACATTTAAAAGAGAAGAATGGAAGTGAGCCGAAATACTTTACAAAGTATACTCTATGTTGGGGAAATAGTTTTCATTAGCAATATGAACGCAAGAGAACAGTACCGAAATCTAACTAGGAATGAGTAGTCCCAGAACAGAACGTCAGTTGCGAATGCAGGGGGTCCTCGGATTTTGGTCAGAGACGGTCAGGTTTGTTATGGTGTTGTGGGAACTTATAAGATTAGCTCACTTCTGCTAGATCGTAGTGGTAACTGTTAATCACTGAATGTACTGATGACAGGGAATAACCAATAAGGGACAAGAAATACGTTACTACAGAAAGGGGAAGCATAAAAAATTATTAGTTAGAAGTAACCAATTGATTAAGCAAACTGTGCCCATACAAGTTTTACTTCACGACATAAGACGACACAGGATAGATAAAAAAAATTTCGGGTAATGTAACTGCAATAATACAAGTAGTACTCATGGCTTGAGGGTATTACGAATGACGTACCTATATGATGGTATAGCATGTAAATTTTATATTTAAGAATCGAGTGACCCTGATCCACTTATCAAAATATCTTCCAGAATGCAACACACCTAGATTTGAAAATGGTACTAATACTAGTTGTTATGGTATTCAAATGATAATAATATAAGAAATATAGCGAAAATGACCCATATAACAACAAAATGGGGAAGATGTTTTCAAATGATTAGTCCTGTAAATAACTAAATCTAGAAGATATTGGGAGAAGTAATTCTTGAGATTAAAGTACAGAAGGTAATGGTATTCTTATGAATAAACTATGTCCTTGTATAGCGTCCACTGATCCACTGATAAAATAAAGAACAGAAAAGTATATAAGACCGAGAAGACTGTATGTTTTGAAACACTAATGAGAACAGTGGGTGGAATTAAGCAACACTTCATGCTATAAAACGGTAAAACCCCAAAAGAAGAGTCAAGTCACTATTTGTTATTGATTAAGGGCCACTCACAAATGAAACAACGCATAGATAAAGGTAATGGGTGCCTGGTGGACGCACCAATATACAAAACATCCACACGAATGAATTGAATTTGAGCGTGATTCCCCAAAGGTAAATGTTTTTTGTGCCTTGTCACGTCGAAAACTGTACGGGCCATTCTTCTTCGCCGAGAGCCCTGTCACTGGATATTCATACTTGGACATGTTGCAGCAATGGCTGATGCCTCAGATGCAATCAGACTCTCCGTTCATCGTTCAGCAGGATGGGGCTCCACCCCATTTTCATCGTGAAGTTCGTGGGTACCTGAACACGGAGCTGCCGCATCGATGGATCGGGCGTGCTACAGAAAGGGGACAGCTGTTTCATGAAATGGCCTCCCCGATCACCAGATCTCACTCCGTGTGACTTTTTTCTGTGGGGACACATTGAAGATCTGGTGAATGCACAGCCTCTACAACGTGATGTAGCAGAGCTCCCGGAGAGAATACGGGAAGCGACTGCCTCAGTCGACGATGCCATGCTGGGACGGGTATGGCTAGAATGCGATTACCGTATTGACCTCTGCCGGGTCACTCATGGTTCGCATATATAATATTTGTAAAATAAACTTTCAAAGATTCTCTTCAAAATGCAATATGTATGACATCTGTACAATGTTTAGTTCTTGTGCAATAAATAATTGAAAGTGTTCCCGGACTTTATGTACACCCTGTACATTACCGTTAATAACCAGGGAACCTTAACCCGAAATGTCAGTTCTTATAGTATTTAAGAGAATAAAATGTAGCATTAAGAACGTATATTAACACTGTGTTGTTACACATTAAGTAGTCCACAAAGAAATGTCTTGATGATTGTGTTCTAAATACATGAAAGAGTAACTATCTATCATCGGCTACAATTTGTTTGTCGGTTGCACCAAAGTTGAAAGTATAAAAGTAAGCAATTAATTCGTAATTCTCACAAAGAAGCTATTTTATACAACCATGCTCTATAATGGGGAGTCCACGGAGTTGATGAAAATGTTTATCATTAAGCAAATTGAATAGTATTCGGGAGATTAGTATGAAACCATGTGTCGCGTGGCTAACGGCAGTGTTGATTGATGATACACTGATTGGTAGACCGTATCATCGGTCAGTCTCCGTCACTCGACACATGACCCGTAAGTTGTTAGAAATTTTATAACGTTATTAAAATTGAAAAGTTTTGTGTATTTTGTGTTATAATATTATACTGCAAGAAGGCTACGGCAGCGGTGAAAAGACCAGCCTTACTTTGGTTACACAGCCATCCTTGCTGGTCTACATTGGCGTAAAAGCGACTGCCATTTCCAAAGAAGATCTCTCGAAGTAAATCACCCGACCCTATATTAGTAATGAAGGCAAATGGAATTTGTAATGTTGAACTGTAATGATTTAAAATATGTATTCAGTTCTTGTTCAGATTTGGCCACGATCTGCTGTAATCTCTTTATTACGCGCCTGTATTACAAATGCATGTAATATAGCTGAAATGACATTGTTTAAAGTGAACGTAAATAATTCTGAAGATCTTTGAAATTAGCTTGAAGAGAAACGTTATGAATGAATGATCTGAACGAAAGTTCCATTTAAGCCAAGTGAAGTCGTCTTGGCGTTGAGGTGTCATTTATCTAGGATTCCAAGAAGCGATGCAAGATGGAAAGCTTTCTGGATTATTGAAATTATGCGATTGAGATATGTGGACCTTATTTCACGACAATCTGCATGAAAAAAAGATTTTTCGAGAATGTTTTCAAGGCTAAAAGGTCTTTATATTCCTTCGGGAAAGAAGAGATATAAAGTCAATTACGAAATAAGTTTCCAAGTAACTGTCATAGTAACCAGACAGAGACAGTCTTCGCGACTGAAGACAAACTTTTACCAGCAACTAGTGTCGCTAAAACTAAACTAAACTACTCCTGAACAGGCCATGAAGGCCCAACGGTACTAACCGGCCGCTATGTCATACTCAGATTATAGGCGTCACTGGATGCGGATATGGAGGGGCATGTGGTCAGCACACCGCTCTCCCGGCCGTATGTCAGTTTCTGAGACCGGAGCCGCTGCTTCTCCATGAAGTAGCTCCTCAGTTTGCCTCACAAGGGCTGAGTGCACCCCGCTAGTCAACAGCGCTCAGCAGACCGGATGGTCACCCATCCAAGTGCTAGCCCATCCAGACAGCGCTTAACATCGGTGATCTGACGGGAACCGGTGTTACCATTGCGGCAAGGCCGTTAGCAACTAGTGTCGCTGGAAGCTATAAATTACGCGAAATGCAATATTAATGTCAAAAGTCATAGCACTCTTGAAAGACCTCTAATTTTTGATAGGTAAAAGCTAAATTGAATTTATATTTCATGGATTAATTTCAGACTATTTCAAAACTGAATATGGACGGACTAGGAATAGTTTATGGTGCCATTTTCACAAGAAGCTAATGTCTATGAGTTACTGGATCAACGAAATAAACAAGACAGTGATAAGGCGATTTCCAAATCTCAAATAGTATAACTGCGTTGAATGAGAAAAAGCTTAAGACCTCGGCGATTTATCGTGAGGATAGAATCTATAAAGCGATTAAATATTATCTTCGGAACTATACATGGCTTTCGCCTGCGGTAAGAATTAAACATTGCCGCAGCAGTAACTCGTATGTGGCAGGCAGCATATTCCGTCCTGGTGTCAGAAGACGTACAGCAGAACATCACAGCAACAATAAGTATTGAAAATGCCTTGTGCGATAAACGAAGAAAAGTGGCCTCTGCACATCTTTGAAATCATCTTTGAAACCATACGTCTCCAAGGAGACGTGCTTGAAGAGCATTCCGGTACTATAGTCGCCAGAATCTTGACGATGAGGATGCCTGGTCTCCCGTTCCTATGCAGTAAATCATCGGGCCGCTATTACATCCGAATGACCCAGAAATGTGGATACTAAACGATAGTGACCCACATTGAGATTCCTTTCAAACTCGGTCAGGCCATGACAACCCTTTGTCACATCTGAACGTGAAATCTTGAATCCCTCACAGAATTTTTAGTGAGGAAGAGCCACCCTCATAATTATAGCGTCGCTTAATAAAAGCTCGTTTTGCCGAATTCTGAGATTTGTTCAACAGTCTGCCACGCTTGCTAACAAGTAGAGGACGCCTACCCGTCATCGCCGAATGCTCTCCAAATTTATGGTACAGAGCGTGGCGAGACAAGAATGTGCCCCAAGTGGAAACTCCAAATGGCCAAGCGTTTAGGAAATAAAAGGAATTTTGATACGGATCTATCACCATGTGGACCTTATGAATTGTGCTTACGAAACGGTGTTTGGCGCAGCGGTAAGAGATCGGCTTCGCGTTGAAAAGGTCGCTCGTTCGACTCTGCCCGGTGGTAAATATTTTTTTGCTCCTTGGCAATGCGTACACTACTGATATCACAATTAACCGCGACATCATATAGGTTATTTTATTAATTTATATAAGCACAAAGAGTATAGGCATAGGATGAAACGCGGGACTGCAAACATTTGAAAAAGGATTGCAGTTAACGCGTACGTGGAAACGTAGTGTACGTAAGTCGATACTTCCATTCTTTTGCAATTGATCATTTACATGTACCGGGGTAATACTCGTCAAAGAAACAGGGCAAGCGATAATTTTGACCGCATCTTACGCACGTTATAAACGCCGCCTTCTTGCAGTGACATGGTTTTTTAATGTCTCCATAGAAAAACAAACTTGTTTGACATTCTGAAAAAGCTTCTTTCATCGCACAGTCCAGCAGCGAACCACGCTGAATACGTGCGAGGATAGCTGGTGATGTATAATGAAATGTAGTTTGATGCAAGCTTCTCGGAAAGTGATTTCTTCTTTCTCGATGAGGTAGTGCAGTTTTGACATCTTTTATCAGATTTTTTACCTGACGATAAAAATATACATCGCAGGGGCGCACTAGTGGCGTACATTTGGGGGGAATTACTCTGATACTGCACATTGGCAATCCGTCTTCATCTTCGAACAGTTCATCGTTTATTTGTGGATTTGTTTGTCCTTCCCATGAGTCACATCAGCTAAATATTTTTTGTTCAAGTCTGTTGTCAGTTTACCGGATATTGAAGAAGGAGCACAAAAATATTTACTGCTGGGCGGAGTCGAGCCCATGACCGTTTCACTCCGAAGCCGTTCTCTTACTGCTGAGCCAAATAGTGCTTGCTAAACACATAGTCACAGGGACAATTGATAAGTTGCACATGGTGATAGATCCGTATCAAAATTCCTTTTATTTCCTAAACACTTGGCCATCCGAAGTTTCCACTTGGAGCACTTTCATGTCTCACCACGCCCTACATGTACCATGAATTTGGACGAATTTGCCGATGACGAATAGGCATCCTCTCCTTGTAAGGGGATTAACGTGTCAGATTCGGAACGTATTTACTTAGCGTTTGAGAGTTTCAGATGTGTTCCACAAGCTCCAATGGTATTCGCTGCAAGGCAGGCGATGCGAGCTTAAAATTACGAAAATCTACTTTCCAATACAATTCGAAGAAGATATTACTTCCTGCAGCTTATATTTTATGTAATAACCACGAGAGCAAAATAATTTGTGATTTGTTAGAACGAAATTGATATATGTTTTTCCTGCGAAATTTACGCGAATGGGACGAAGGGGGATTCGACGAGGTAAGGAATACCTGTGGGGGTCGTAGTGAGGGGGGGGGGGACGGTGGGTGGAGGGGGTTGTATTCTGATGCTAGTAGCGGTACCCGTTATTCACTTTTACAGGAATACTGGAAATTTCATAGCAATACAGCTTAATAACAAAAAGACATATTCATATATGCAGGCATTTACATACTTAAGGGGTTTAGTTAGACAAGGATGGAACAGGAAGCCGGCCGTGATCATCCCTGAAATTAATGAAAACGCAAATCTGGATGTCCGGATGAAGACATGAGCTTTCATCCTACCGAATGGAAGGTTCCTTTGTTTAAAACAACGCAACCCCATTCGGTTTATCCATAGTGTACAATAGTGTTCTGCAAAGAAGTAATTTAATAATGTAAGAAGGTAGCTCTACACTGTTCATTCACTTATAATCATCAGTCACCGTACATATTACACACACTTTAACATTATTCATTATGCAACAGTACACACACAATCAGCTGTCATCAGGATCATGGTAACGATGATTGGTCTGCATTTTGTATACGGCAAGATCCCATTTGCTTGTCTACAAAACTGAGTCAACATCTCACCACTATGCGTGAAATGTTTCCCTCAGAAAGAGGAAAAGGTTTTAGAATTATTCATTGCAGAGCTTTAGTGTAAGATTATCCATAAAAGAAAAACGTATAGTGCAGAAATGTTGTGTGAAGTGTCTGACAAGGTTTATTGTTTTTCTCGTTCTTCTTCTTCCTCGTCGTCTTATTATTATTATTATTATTATCATTTTTTTACCGAAAAATCTACTCTGTGTTATCTAAATTTCTCTGTACATCCTACTATAGTACTGACTGGATCTTGCTAAAACCGCAATGTCAGAGAAACGAATTAGGTTGTTGCCTGGTCCCAGGGTATAAACTGCTACTGTCGATTTATCAGAGATTCCAAGACAATTGCTGTTGTGACCATTAAATCAGATGTTAGTGCTCATTTTTGTAGTTTCTATGAACACAAATAAAGGAAAGCTTTTTTCCTCATTCGTAAAAAAGGCAGTCACACATCACATCAGCAGAGTTCGCAGAAGACACAATATGGAGACAGTGTAAAATCAATAAGGAAGGTGCCCGAATGTATGAACACTGCAAAGTACCTACACCCGCCGATAGACACAGCAGGATGAACAGGTTGAGTCCCTGATGATGTTACAAACTTCCATGGGTGATGGAGATGGATAAATGTATCAATTTGAGGTAACGGAACTTGGTCTGGAAACGACCGAGTCGAAAGTTCCAATACTGTTCTGATACCTCTGACAGTGGAATACATGTACCGGTATAGTTGTTGCTAAGACGGCAGGGAAGATAACTTTCAGAGGTGACAGAAACGGCCAAAACGAGAATAATGTATATTAACATAGGCACTGAAATTCATACCGTAAGAGCTATGAAAACTTATTCATCTTCGCTACTGTGAAACACATTTCTTCTACTGAACAAGTGCTCAAAGCTCACAAGGTATGCGTTTTAGAGCCCATATTTACTGGATACTTTTTCTTCTTTTGGTCCGTACTGAGTCCTCTAAAATTTTGGAAACCAAACTGCTTACAATAGAAGAGATAAGAGATGTGTTTCACAGTGTTGAAGAAGAACAAGTGATCATAGCTTTTAAGGTAAGCATTTTAGAGCCCATGTTCACGAGACGTTTTTTCTTATTTTGGTCCACACTACCACCTCTGAAAGTTTCCTACCCTACAATCTCAGCAACAACTTTACCGGTACATACATTCCACAGTGAAAGATATCAGAGCGATTTTCGCTTATAACTTTCGACTCGGTCGTTTCCGGACCAGGGTCCTTTTCTTCAGGTTGATACATTAGCCATTCTCCATCATCCCTGAAAAAAAGAAGCGTTAACACCCGCCTTAAAAGGAGCAAGAGCAACTGTCCTCTGGGAAACACGGACAAACTGACAGTATCAGATCATGCACTGGAACCAGGGAACCATCAAATTCATATCTCTGGCAGTGTGCTTTTATCGAGATCCATTCATTGTTGTGTTTTAGGATGTACAGAGAGGCGACAGAAATTTAAAAGCACAAGGACATCTTTAACAGAAAAGTTTTGGGCCTTAGTGCTACATGAAACAAACAGCGCCAACTTTCCCCCACTTCAAGCTACATGACGAACGTCGGCGCGACTCCATGACCTTAGTCTTTCCCGTGAGCCTCTGGCAGCCCTCTGATGACGTCACGAAACGACCGTTGCGTGGATACGTAATGATAGTCCGGTTTCCTGAGCTTGTCTGAGGTTGTAACTGCTTCCTGAGTCGTTATGTTCTCTGATGATGTCTCTAGTACTGGAAGACGAAACGTTAGCCTAATGCCCGTAAAACCAAAATCACCCAGATCGCAAATACCGATTGCGAATGCCTGCATTGAATGAATGTTATTAATGTACACAGGCAGAAAATAATTAATGTAGAGTAATGAAATTTCGGGAATACATTCATCTAGGTAACATATTTAAGTGATTAACATTGCAAGATCACAAGTTAATGTAAGCGCGAGATAAACGCTAATTTTAAATTCTGGTGTATTTCTAGCCTGTGTAACTACCAGAATGTTGAATTCAAGAATGTAAACGTGCGTGCATTGTGTTTTGCAGATGCTGGATGTTAGCTTGTGGTATGGGATTCCATACCTATTGCGTTTGGTCGGTCAATACAGGGACAATTAATGCTGCTTGTGGATGACGCTGGAGTTGTCGTCCGATGCTCTCCCATATGTGCTCGATTGCAGACACATCTGGCAATCGAGTAGGCCGAGGCAACATGTCGATACTCTGTACAGCATGTTGAGCTACAACAGCGATATGTGGGCGAGCGTTATCCTGCTGGAAAACACACACTGGAAAGCTGTTCATGAATGGCAGCACAATAGGTCGAATCACCAAGCTACTGTATGGATCGGTAATTATGGTGCGTGGCATAACCACGAGAATGCTCCTGCTGTCAACGAAATCGCAACCCAGGCAATAACTACAGGTGTAGCTCCAGTGTGTCTAGCACACAGACAGGTTGGTTGCAGGCCTGCGACTGGCCTCCTAATCAACACACGACCATCACTGACACCAAGGCAGAACCAGCCTTCACCAGAAAACACAACAAATCTCCACCCTGACATACAAAGAGCTCTCGCTTGACACCACTGAAATCGCAGATGGCGATGAATCAGTAGAATGCACGCTACAGAGCGTCTGGCTCGAAGCTGTCTTTGAAGTAATCGATTTGTAACAGTTCGTTGTGTCGCTGCAGATATAGCTGCTGCTTTGATTGTTGCTGCAGATGCAGTACGATGCGCCACTCCCGTTACTGTTGCTGCTAGCAATCATGCACAGTGGCTACATTACAGCCAAGTCTTTCTGCAGTATCACAGAAGCAACATCCAGCTTCTCGTAGCCCTATAACACTATTCCTTTCAAACTCAGTGAGGTGTTGATAATGGCGTCTTTGCCACACTAAAGGCATTCTTGATTAACGTTGACTCACTGCGTCCAGTCTCAAAGGTAACTAACGCTCACGACTGTTACAGCGTGTAGTTAACGCAAACCTGATTTGCATCCTCATAGTGGCGCTAATAGCGCCACTCTAATATGACTGGCGCGAAATTTGAATAGACACCATCTTTCAGATATAGAAACAGACCTACCAACTTCCGGTTATGTCGCACACATCCTTCTTGGTGTTGCGATTTTTTTTCCGTCAATGTATTTCAGGACCAATATTGGTCCTAACATGCTACCTTGAGGAACTTCTATACTAAGGCACTTTGATTCTGATAAATGTTTCACTATAAATTAATGTTTGAGTTATGATCTATCTCTACTATTTATACTCTACATGCTCGGTTTGATTGTAACTAGGCATTAAGTGTACCACTTACTCCTAAAACTTCTAGCTTATTTAACAGAATCTTTTGTTATCAGAAGCCCTAGAAAGAATTAAGAATATGCCTCATCCATGTGAAGAGCTTCATGTAACACTTCTATGACTTTTACTATGGCTGATTCTGTACTTCCACCACTTCGGAACCCAAACTGTCATTCTCTTAGGAGGCTGTATTCATTGAAGTACGTAATATATTAACCTGCCTTTCATAATTTATTCTGCTATTTTTGAGAATGATTACAGCAGTGGAATCAGGAAAGTTCCCCGATAAGAGTAACTCGTGTATTATGTTTGCTAAGAGACGTTGTGTTCTCTGCATGTAAGCACACTGATTGTAGTATCTTCTATGTCTACTGACTTTATTCGTTAGGTTTTTTACAGTAGCACTATCTCCATGCCCTACTTGCGTAATAACATCATCGTATTTAGAACGCAATTACTTCCAGGTGTTAAGAGTGTTATACATGTTTTGTGGAAATTTTGTTTTAATTTCTCTGCAGTGTTTGAAAAATGCTCATTCACCTAGTTTGTTAGCTAATGTGGATCAATTTATCCCGATCCTTTATCTATAGAGCGCAACGAAATGAAAAGGACACTTCTTTGAAACCCCGTCATTTTCGCCAGTTGCGACACAGAAG
The DNA here is from genome assembly GCF_023898315.1 of Schistocerca nitens. Classification (NCBI taxonomy): domain Eukaryota; kingdom Metazoa; phylum Arthropoda; class Insecta; order Orthoptera; family Acrididae; genus Schistocerca; species Schistocerca nitens. Next base: position 578,376,287 of record NC_064616.1, on the reverse strand, counting down.
CTCGGCTCGAAAGTGTCTACTGAAATCTCGTCTGTAATGTGATGGTCGCCACACCTCCCGTTACTCACTTCTCTCCCATTCCCTCGACGCCTCTGCGACGGAGATCAAAACTGCGACCTTCAGTGTTAGAACCACTCAGTTTTCTTACGGGTGGCTGAGGAAAACGTTTCGGACACTTGACCACGAAAAGACCTCAGGATATGTCATAAAGGCTGTGAATGAAATCACCCCTTCTCTTGGGACATTCATTTTCGCACATTTCGCGGTCGAAAACGACAGTTTGCAGTGAGATGTTCAAGAGGACGACTTTTTGACAGCCTTTGACACTGCTGACACTTCCCGGACGATTCCACCCTTCTCTACGGATATCGCATGGCTGCATACACTAAGAATAAGATTTCACCTCTTTGGAGTGCAGCGTGACCATACGGAATGGAATAACTAGAAGCAGTTCAAAACCATTCGAAGGAAGTTGCTTTTTCATCCCTACTGTCTCACGTCCTTCTGTGGCGTGTGCACGGCAGGCGTGACACTGACTCGTGGGTGAATAAAACTGCTAAGGATCGTTCTGAAACTCCCCGGGTTAGCTACACCTTCAGTGCCATTCGCGTACATTCGTTCGGACTTTCAAAATGTCACTGTTCAGAGACACCCAGACAAAGATTCCAGTGCTGTGATGGGATAGGTAACCCTTTCTTCACCCCTCCGATTTCGCATGGGGCCAGCAGGCGCTAGGATCGATAGGATTGCACTTCTATCAGCATATGATTCTCGCTGCACAGGGACGTTTTTAACGTGCCTAAGAAACTGGCGCAGGTGAAACCGAGGGTGCTGCAGAACTGGGTGATCTTAGAGAGACTCTTTGAACTGTCTCTAATGGTTCCACCAAGTACACCAGAGCAAAAATTGCGGTCACACAACGCTTCAAAGTGGTCAGATTACGTTCAATGGGGTTGCATCCATATAATGTTTTTAAAGAAAGTTTAATCTTGTGGAGGTGTCAGTTGTGTTAAAGGTTGTCAAGAACGTCGCCCTGCTACACATCGCACTGCGAACTGTTATTTTCTACCTAGAAAGATGTGAAAATCAACACCCCAAGGAAAGGGGTAAACCCAGTTCCATCCTTTGTGACAACTCCTGAGGCCTTTACATAACGATTCGATGCAGTGTCTTGCCCGATATGTTTTTCTTCTCCATCTATAAGAATGCCAAGTGATTTCAACGCTGGACTTCGCCGTTCTGCCCTTCGTCGTAGAGGCGTCAAGGAAAAGGGTGAGATGTGGGTAAGAGGACGTGTGGCGATCTTCCCACGGTGTGACAAGTCAAAATGGTTCAAACGGCTCTGAGGACTATGGGACTTAACATCTGAGGTCATCAGCCCCCTAGACTTAGAACTACTTAAACCTAACTAACCTAAGGACATCACACACATGCATGCTTGAGGCAGGATTCGAACCTGCGACCGCAACAACAGCGCGGTTCCGGACTGAAGCTCCTAGGACCTCTCGGCCACAGCGGCCGGCTGTGACAAGTACAAAGTGACTTTGAGCAGGACCGTGGTGAAATGACGTGCCAATGTGATGTTACTAAGCCATCCATCTTACACTTCACGTCAACTTCTCAGATTTGGCCTTTTTCTGCATTTACTGTGCTGTTTGAAGTGCCGCTGACTGCCGTGGGTGATGCCGCAGGGCGACACGCTTTTGCACTGTTACAGAGGAAGTCTGTAGGCACCTTAGAGCCAAGTTTTAAACTTCTGTATCGCACTGGGAAAAAATGACGGGATTTCAAAAACGTATCCCTTTCATATTGATTCGCAGTGTAAATTGTTTTTGTGTTTCCCAGTTTCCTGTTCAATGAAACCCAGTTTATTCTCCTTTTCACTCTGCTTTGAGTATTACTTAGTCGATAAATGACTTTTTTCAGCAGTCATCATCCTCTTATAGATTTTTTGTACCTATGGTAGAAATTCAATAACTTTGATTAGGACACTTTTTTATCGAAGTGGGGTACTTAAGGGTCTGAGAGGACTTTCTAATACTTACTGTTACTCTTTTCCTTTTTCCAGACATTACTCCTGATGTGAGTACTTTTAGGAATGTTGTTTCAAGTTCAATTTAAAAAAAATTGAGAACTTAGAGACTGTACGATGGCTTGTGGAAAGCAGGCGTAGGCCGAACTATCATTTCATATCATAGAGGCAAGTCCGGTCTATTTAAGATATCCTCCGACATGGGCGATGCGACAACGTTCCTCTCGATGTGAGGACAGATATTTAGGAAAATAAGAAGAGAACACAGCCAAGCAAACGACAAGATTCTAATCGTTTCATATTATGTACACAAACATCATTAAATCACAGTTAATATGGCAACTACGAAAGTCATATAATAGAAGTGGGTGAGGAGATAGCTCGGCGTCTACCTGTCTTCTAACTGTTATTTATATACCAACATATGGTTTGTCTCGGAATATGAGCAATTATTATCTGAACTTAACACATCAAGGACAAGAACAGTGTTCTGCTCATGGGTGATTTTAACGCCCGGATTGGAAATCGAACAGAAGGGTATGAAAAGGTTAAGGGTAAAGTTGGAGAGGATATGGAGGCCAACAGGAATGGAAAACAACTCTTGGATTTCTTTGCCAGTATGGGCTTAGTAATCACAAACTCCTTTTTTAAACATGTGAACATTCACCGGTATACTTGGGAAGGCAGGGGAACCAGATCTGTCATTGACTATATAATAACAGATCAGGAATTCAGGAAGGCTGTTAGGGACACACGTGTAATTCGATGAAAATCAGTGTGGGTTTAGGCCTCTTAGAGGTTGTCAGGACCAGATCTTTAGCTTACGGCAAATAATGGAGAAGTGTTATGTGTGGAACAGAGAACTGTATCTATGCTTTATAGATCTAGAAAAGGCATATGACCGGGTTCCTAGGAGGAAGTTATTGTCTGATCTACGAGATTATGGAATAGGAGGCAAACTTTTGCAAGCAATTAAAGGTCTTTACATGGATAGTCAGGCAGCCGTTAGAGTTGACGGTAAATTGAGTTCATGGTTCAGAGTAGTTTCAGGGGTAAGACAAGGCTGCAACCTGTCTCCACTGTTGTTCATATTATTTATGGATCATATGTTGAAAACAATAGACTGGCTGGGTGAGATTAAGATATGTGAACACAAAATAAGCAGTCTTGTATATGCGGATGACTTAGTTGTGATGGCAGATTCGATTTAAAGTTTGCAAAGTAATATTTCAGAGCTAGATCAGAAATGTAAGAACTATGGTATGAAGATTAGCATCTCCAAAACGAAAGTAATGTCAGTGGGAATGAAATATAAACGGATTGAGTGCCAAATAGGAGGAACAAAGTTAGAACAGGTGGACGGTTTCAAGTACTTAGGATGCATATTCTCACAGGATGGCAACATAGTGAAAGAACTGGAAGCGAGGTGTAGCAAAGCTAATCCAGTGAACGCTCAGCTACGATCTACTCTCTTCTGCAAGAAGGAAGTCAGTACCAATACTAAGTCATCTGTGCACCGTTCAATCTTTCGACCAACTTTGTTGTATGGGAACGAAAGCTGGGTGGATTCAGGTTACCTTATCAACAAGGTTGAGGTTACGGATATGAAAGCAGCTAGGATGATTGCAGGTACTAGTAGATGGGAACAATGGAAGGAGGGTGTCCACAATGAGGAAATCAAAGAAAAACTGGGAATGAACTCTATAGATGTAGCAGTCAGGGCGAACAGGCTTAGATGGTGGGGTCATGTTACACGCATGGGAGAAGCAAGGTTACCCAAGAGACTCATGGGTTCAGCAGTAGAGGGTAGGAGGAGTCGGGGCAGACCAAGGAGAAGGTACCTGGATTTGGTTAAGAATGATTTTGAAGTAATAGGTTTAACATCAGAAGAGGCACCAATGTTAGCACTGAATAGGGGATCATGGAGGAATTTTATAAGGGGGCTATGCTCCAGATTGAACGCTGAAAGGCATAATCAGTCTTAAATGATGATGATGATGATGATGAACACATCAATGAATTTTGTTAATGTGTGTTTAACCTATTTTATGAGATTAGTCTGCCATTTATCTGTGCTTGTGCCATAAATTTAAGGGTACAACAGAATAAATATTAAACGTGCTTCATTTAATCACAGCACACACAAACGGACGAGATTACGAACACAAGTACATACACGCGTTCACAGATCTGACAATTTTTATTTTTTTACGTCATCCGCAGCATACAGGGTGAATCACCTAAGACTCGCACAGCAGATATTGCGGAAATGGAAAATGCTATTGATGTGAGGTTTTCAGAGAATGGGTTGATATTCAGGGGCTCGTATTATTAGCGAATCAACAGATAAAAATAATACTTAGAAAGTGTATTTTTTGTGCAAGAATACACTTTTCTAAATGGAACACTGCCCAGTGACTTTAACAAGATAAACGTAGGGCCAATTAGAATGTCAGTGATGTTTGTTGCAGTATTCTAGTGCGAGTCGTCTACGAGATATCGTATTTTTAAAAGTTCCCTCACCACGTTTGCACAACACCCGTGGTAGCACACGTTAAAGAACAACATAAGTACATACACTAGTTATGTGGATTCTGACCAGTAACGAGACAACTGACCATAGAAGGTTGTATTCAAAATGACCACCGGCAGCGACATAACACGCTTCCAGTCTGGTATGGAAAAACGGCTGCACACGTGCTAACATTTCAGCGGAGATGTCCGAGCAGGCTGCAGTAATACGTAGTTACATATAATTGAGTGTGGCTGGCATGTCCTTGTCGACAGAGTCTTTCAGCTTTCCCCGCAGAAAACAGTCTACAACCGTCAAATGAGGGGAACGGACCAGCCAAAGCACAGGTCCTCTGCGTCCAATCCAACGATTTGGAAACAATTCCTGAAGACATGCTGTGGTACTTCGTGCACTATGGGCTGGACAGCCGTCATGTTGGCCCACAGTTTCCTCCTAGTCTGCAGAGGAACGTATTCTAGCATTCGTGGAAGGTGGTCTATTAGGAAGCTGTGATACTTGTGAGCGCTCAGTGTTCCGTCTATGAAAAGCGTGCCTATGAGCTGCTGGTTCACCATCTCACACCACGCCATGGACCTGACGAAGCCAACGGGGACTGTCAACAGACCAATAGTGCATGTTTCTGCTGTTTACTTGGCCGTAATAGATAAATGCGGCTTCATTACTATACAAGTTACATGATACATCTGGAGTATCGTGTCTTAATGCCCATGACCAGATGCCACCGCGATTCTCATAACCGTTTCCATGCAGGTCTTGGTGGAGAGAGATGTGATACGGGTGGAACCTATGACGATGGAGAATGCGTTGACACTTTTCTGACTCATGCCACTTCTTCGTGCGGCTCACGGGAGTTGACGTGCGGATCAGCTGCAACAGCAACAAGAACATTGATTTCCCTCTTTTCTGTCGTCACTTGTTTTCTTCTGTTACGTTGTGTAGGTATTACATTACCACTTTCACGTAACTAGTTGAAGAGATTGATAAATAACTGCAGAGATGGTTGACGTGTGTTGGTATATCTTGCCGCATACACCGTACGAGAATGAAATATTTTCTTCCTTCAGTCTTCATACGCTATGAGCTCGTCGTCTTTTTCTGCATTGATAAATCTCACAGTGCACTTACGACTTACTGCTTGGACTGTCACACACTGACTAGCAAGTCTCAGTACAGTTAATGAACACACAAGCACGCTGTAAGCAAACATAACAACATTGTACCTTTATACGTAGCAACTACTCAGGCTGAATGGCACAAACAAATATCGGTGTGGAAACTTTTCAGAATGCGATATCTCATAAACGACTCGCACTGGGATCCTGCAACAAACACCATTGACATTCTGGTTTACTATACTTCTAGTTTTTTAATGTCAATTTGCATTGTCCCGTTTGAAAAAAGTGCATATTTGAACCAAAAATATACCTTATAAGTATTATTACAATCTGTTCATTGGCTAATAACACGAGCCCCTGACTACCTATCCATTCTGTAAAAACCGAACATGAATGGCACTTTCCATTTCCGCAGTATTTACGGTGCAGGTTTTAGGCGATTCACTCTGTATAACAGCAGTATATTCCTTAAAACAGGACGATGGGATATAATGATTAACGTAATGCTCTAGTATTACAGAATTACAGTATTTAATAGTACATACAATTCATACTAGAGTAGGTCTTTGCTTTTATCTGTAGTTCCTTGAAACGAATTCGAGAACTGTTTCTAGAAGGTGGCTTCGATTGATTTTTTTCGTCTCTTCGGTTTCAGTTTCTATATAGTTGTAGCACCACCAACAAAAAGTAAATAAAAACACGGAAGACTGCGTTTAAAAATTTCATCCGAAACGAAACATTACCGTCACACTACTCGATGTGACCGTTTAGGTGCATTTTGATCCATGCTGATCATTCTGAGAGTCGGTTTGTCAGGTTTTCAATGGCTATAGGCTAAGTATCTGAGTCAGCGTAAGGAAAAATGACTTGGTTTGATCCGCATTTCATCTCTCTGTCTCTCTCTCTCTCTTACTGAGAAGAAAAGAACAAGCACGATGTAAATTTATTGCATCAAATGCCAATTTTTATCTTACGTAGATGTACCAAAGAACTCGTCAATGATTTTTTTCCATCTGTTTCTCAAAATTGTTGTCGGTACAATTCGGCAGAGGTTCCTTAGCTCGAACATATCATATTATACATTTTTACGCAACTGCCACGCACAAGGTAGTCCTGCAGGTCCCACTGCGCGCGTAAAACGTGAATACGTGCCTTACAATCAAACTGCCACGGAAATCAATGTTCCTAGCGTGAAGAGTACAGAACTTATGGTCACCAGTTATTTGAACACTACGTTATACTATGTGGGCGTTAGTGGGTGAATGAAGTCGGGAGGTGACATATTTGAGTGATACAATAAATGGTTACCGCTAAATCGACACGATGAGTTTTGTCCTTTTGGAGTCCGTAGAATGTGATATATGGACCTTTAGCGAGAGCCGTAAAAACTGGATCTGCACACCAGGTTTTTAAGGGCAACATTGTCTGCCCAAACACGTCAAGCGCCAAGCCGTCAGTGCCGGTTTTGCAATGTCTGTCACCCCGTGGCCTTGGTAACACCAGACGCAAGGTCGCCGGGGATTTCAAGACTTTCAAGTCGGCAACATATGCTAATGAAAACTCTGAAAACTGTTCAACCGCACTTGCACGAGAAGCAGTAGAGAAGAACCTCCAAGATATCTGGCAGTGAGAAGGTAATACTAAGCATATAGTTCGATGCACCGAGAAATAGCGTGCCGCAGTCAAGGTAATAACATGCCAGCCAGATGATTCAATATTCAGAAAAAAAAACATTTTGCACTTTGACTGTCTGTAAGAACACAAACAGTAGCCACAGGAAATTAATCAGCCTCAAATGTAGTTGCTGCTGTCAGCGTATTATTATTACAAGCAGTGATACAAAATGAACTGTGGAAAAATGCTGTAGAAAATAGAAGGAAAAAATCAAATGGTTCAAATGGCTCTGAGCACTATGGGACTCAACTGCTGAGGTCATTAGTCCCCTAGAACTTAGAACTAGTTAAACCTAACTAACCTAAGGACATCACAAACATCCATGCCCGAGGCAGGATTCGAACCTGCGACCGTAGCGGTCTCGCGGTTCCAGGCTGCAGCGCCTTTAACCGCACGGCCACTTCGGCCGGCAAAATAGAAGGAACTTCGGCATAGTTTTTACAGCTGATTATCTGTAATTTTCTTACTAAAGCCCTTTGTAACAGCTTAATAAACACATCGTTATCACAAAAGTTTTTTTTTACTAGGGTAACATACTTCTCGAGTTTATTTAGTTTTCCATTTATTCAAGTCAACACTTTTGATAAAAACAATGGACAGTTAGGGATCAAATTACATGTGTGTCCTGTAAGTCATTAGGGCAGTCATCTCTGCTCTGAGCCTTAAACTAAGTTTACCATGTTTATCATACAACTTTTTCCATATTTCAGATACTACCAATCCAACATTTCGATGGCTACCCATACTCTACGTGCATTGTTTCTAGGACATTTATTTACATTCTCAATTCGGTGTTCTTTCCTTGTCACAGAAAATGGGTCGAATGATTTCATTACGTTCAATATGTTTTCTTTAATTTTTATAATTTTGTCAATGTTACCACAACTAAAAATACTACTACTATTACAAATACTAGTAGGCTCTATTAATACTTCCACCACCTCAATTGGCAGTCAGCAATCGTGGCGGTTGGTCGCCCCTTACATCCGCTCCGACAACAGCACCAACAGTGCGGAACGTTGCATGGGGGCTTAATTATAATGTAATGAAAATAATTTTAATTTTTGCTTTAGTAGCTGTCTGTTCGGTTACGAAGTCTCGTAACGGTTGGCCCTGACTAGTATTATTACGCTATCTGACTGCATAGAAAATTAACAAAGAATGAAATGGAAATATTCATTAACACAATTAATTAATTAAGTCCCCAGCAACTATAAAAACCTACGAAACCAAAGCACAAGTGTAACTGTTCTGTGTGTGGAAGCATGACTCAACGTACGCATCTGGCACGGTTCTTTTTCAATAACACAAGAAATTTTAAATATCATTTATACTGAATTAATTAAAGAAAATAAAAACACCATAATTACTCAAGAAAACCAGAATTACACTCTAATACAAGAACACAAGCCAGATGCTTTGTTGACTGAACCTGTAATGACGCATTATTTAAAATATGGAAATAATGAAAAATAAATCAAGTTTCGTTACCTTCATATATTGACCAAAATCACTCTAATCATTACAATATATCTCCACACCGTCTCGCTATTACCACATCTCAACAAGAACTTTTCAGTATCACATCTCAGCAAGCACTCCCTACTCGCACATCTCAACACGAACTGACTACTACGAGTCCTGGACAAGCACAGACCTCTAGCACATCTCAATAATGACTGCCCGTGGAGGCGGCGGAACAATGCTCTCTAGCGATCTCTGGCGCTGTGGCTCAGTGTAGCCACCTTTCATATGCCCTTCCTCCACGGCTAGAATTTGATGGTATTTTTGCCAGCATTGGTGGTGAAAATACCACCAAATTCGTCAAAAAAATACAGACAAAAATAAAAGATAATATTAATACGTAAATATCATATAACTAGATAAAATTTTGGCTTTGCACTGACCTTTCAATAACCTATTATATAGAATACAGTAAGCAATACAAATTCTTTCATACATGTGACTTTACATAATAGTTTACACAAGTATTATGTGGTTAAACAATTCAATCAATAGCGTCAGCAATGACGAATATGTGCAGGTAAGAGTCTCATAACTTTCCACAAACAGTAATACACAAAAAAATCAGTTTATACAAATATTCACATAAACGCTATCCATAGCCCATGAATAAGCAGTTGACAGTTCCAGCAATAGCACCCAGCAATGGTCAACAGGTGCAAAAACCAATAAGTAACATTTTTTCAATAGAAGCAGTCCATCAGTGGCACCCACAATGTTGATCAGGTGCACACAGCAACAGGTGACTTCATTTCAGTAGAAGCAATCCATCAGCGGCACCCAGCAATGTTGAGTAGGTGCAGACATCAACAGGTGACATCTTTTCATTAGAAGCAGTCCATCAGTGGCACCCAGCAATATTGAGCAGGTGCAGACACCAACAAGTAACACCATTTCAGTAGAAGCAGTCCATTATTGTCACCAGCAATGTTGATCAGGTGCACACAGCAACAGGTGACTCCATTTCAGTAGAAGCAATCCATCAGTGGCACCCGAAATGTTGATCAGGTGCACACAGCAACAAGTCACATTTCTCAGCAGAAGCAGTTCCATAAAATTCACTAGCACTGATCACACTGTTCATCAGAGTTTATAAGCAGAAATTAAACATGTCCTAGTGGCACCAATCATGTAGAAAAGGTACAAGTAACAGTCCATAATTTTTTACAATCACTGATCACACAGTTCATCAGCAGAAATTAAACATGTCCTTGTGGCACCAATCATGTAGAAAAAGTGCAAGTAACAGTCCATACTATTCACCATAACTACTGAGACAGTTCAGTCATGAACAATAGTTTGAATGCACATACAATTTCTTTAACAAATTATTATCAATGCTCTTACACTAAACATACAAATCATAATAAACACACAAATGATATCAGGTAATTGTCACATTAACTATTACAGTACACAATAACAGTTAACCTATAATATTTATGGGTGTCAGTGCAAGCCACTACCAACAAATAAAATAATATTTAGGAGATAGGTTGGGATCACTTCTCTGGGATTATAAAAGGAAAACACACAAAACACACTCACTCATCTTTCATCCACATTATTGCTACTGTGTAATTGAAAAGTGTTAACTGTGTAAATGCAATTCTGTCAAAATTTTATGTTCATCATGTGTATCAAGTAGTAGTGGCAGCAATGTATAACAGTCAATAATAGTTAGTCAACGTCATAGTCATCATGTCAAGACCAATGTTTGCCAAGCCAGATCAAATTGTACTGTTGCTGAACAACTGTCAGTGATCCAAGATATGCAATTGCTTCCTCTCTCCCAAAAAAAATATGTACTGCTTAGTGATTTAACAAAGTGTGTGTATAGACAATCTTCCTTCCACTTTAGTGTTCTAGTCTGCCATCTTCATCCTCCTTGTTCCATATAAACCAACAAAAACAATATGCTCCTCATTTACTTTACCTCTTATCCACCAAAACTCCAATAATCATCAACTTCACCTAATCTCAATACCTCAATAATACGTCGATACATATAAACCTCAGCACCAATATCATTTCAATATCATTTACCTTACCTTTTGTCCACGAAAACTCCAATAATCATCACTTAATCTTATCTCAATACTTCACTAATACCTCTTCAACTTCACATAATCTCAATAATACCTCAATAATAAATCTTCAATACGTCGATACCTATAAACCTTATTGCCAATATCATTTCACTTCCATAACAACTCTTTCCTCTAGTCAGTCTCCTCGAACAAGTACAGACAAAATCCTAGTGCAACTTCAATTCAGCATCCCATACAATCCGAAGACACAGTGTCCACACACAACCTCTGTGTAATCCATCTGACCCAAATTTTCTACTCATTATAAATTATAAGATACATTTTGGTTCCTTGTCCATCATTAAATAAAAGAAATGCATACATGACCTCTAACAGACTTAGTTCGAATAACTCTCAGTAATTAAGTACGATTACGGAGTGTGAATGATCATAATATTTCACAGTGTGTACACCACTTCAAGAATCATAGCAGAAGCAAACATGTGGAGTATTTTTTGTGTCAAGTGTCACTTCCTATTTCAATTGCTCACGAAAATGCAGTGTAATACTGTCAATGGTCTAAACCTAGTTTTGGTCTGTCATGTCGTTAGCTTCCTTCCTATTAGCATAAATTTATACAGATTCCATAAAACCTCAGCTCATGTGACTTCTATGACTTTCTTGTACTAATGTCGTTCGTCGAATTATAGCAGTTCATTTTCTTATCTTAAAAATATAAGGCACTGAGCGTAAGCAAAACATGCAATAGCGAGTAAATATACCAGTAGAGAACAGAATGTCAACAAGTGGATGCAGCACAATTCTTACAACGAGGCTCTGCCAAGCGAACAATCTATAATTAATACAATAGTGTGACCTAAACTCTATGTACGTACACAGTATATCAGCATTTCTATATACTAAATTGAAGAGTAGTTATGACAACAAAACAGAAATGTGTAAATATGCAATCCATAAGCAAGGCAGCAAATATGTTATCTATCATAATAAACAGGTCATTAGCATCATATCAGCATAAGCAAATAAATGTTTATATGTAATCTTAATAAGTAAACATGAAGGCGCAAGCAGATAAATCACAAAGTATAACTTACATATCTAACCACATCAGCACAATTGATCAGGTGACAATTATAATTTAAATAAATAAGCACAGCTGGCACATAATTAAAAAAAATATGACATCAGTGAAAAAGCATAGCAGCCAAGCGATGCATAATATACGCAAGTAATAACACTGTTCATTAATCAATAATTGTCAAAATCAGTAAATGTACACAAGCACGTCGCTTCACAAGTAAATTCATAGAACATAAAATTTAGCACAAAGTATGAGTCACGTAATCGCGAGCAGCAAATTACGTCTAAAGTACGTACCTAAGTGGAATTATGTTACCTGAAAAATAAACTCAATTAACAGTTACCTTTTTTTAGTTTATTACTTTTTTCTTCGAAATTACATTCTTCCTGAAATTTTCTCCATAGTAAGTCGTCTTAACGTCGGACACGCCCAGAATTTACCTGAAGGTCTTAAATATTTTATACAACCGTATCCTGAAAAATACTGAGCGTTAATAACATAATTTATAAAGTCACCATAGCTTTATACAGAATTTATTCGGAGAATTTAGACTGTGTATTTGTTTACGTCTGTCAGTGCATTCGCACTGAGCGCTCGATCAGCTGTAGGCGCGTGACGTAGGAAGTGATTGTTTGCGGTCAACGACTGCCTTGTGCGGCGCGCCGACTTGACCGTTGCTTTGAGTATGTGCCGCCGCCAAAACACAGCGCGGTATCCTTGTACTCTCTTCGTGTTTACATGTAGCTGTAGGTTTCTCAAAAGTATGTCATTCCACAAAAATTTTTACGTTCGATATATGATGTATTCCCTTAGAGCGTCGAGATTTAAGAGTTTCTACTTCAATAGTGTTATCATGAATAATTTTGCGAATTCTATATGGACCGTTATAAAGCAGAAAAAATTTGCGACATAAGCCTTTTCCTTTATGAGACAAACGGTGAGACTTAATTAACACCTTCTGACCAACTGACAAGATTTTTAAACGACCAGGACGTTTCGCTGATTTCTCTCTTCTAGCAGCCGCAGATGCAATATTTCGTAGAGCTAGGTTGACAACTTCAGAATGCCGCAGTTTCCGTGAAGGCGGTAAAGGAACGATTTCAGAAATGCGATTTGTTGGTACTTTATTTTTTAATATCAATAGAGGCGGTAAAGAAGTTGAGTCATTAGGAAGTTCATTCAGAATGTTTTGAAAAATATGAAGATACTGATCCCACGTTCTGTGATTCTGATGACAATAAAGACGACACAATTTATTGATTTCCTTCATCCATCTTTCTGAAGCGTTAGACTGAGGGTGAAAAAGTGAAATAAAAATTGGTTTAATTTTACGACGCCGTAGAGTACGAAGCCAAATTTTAGAGCGAAACTGTGATCCATTATCTGATATAACCTTATCAACATGACCAACTGTTTGATGAAAGCATTAGATACTGAACGAGCTGTTACTTTGCGTAATGGTGTAAAACACACGTATTTTGATGTCAATTCCACTGCTACGAAAATGTACGCAAAACCATTAGTAGAACGAACCACTGGACCGAACAAATCGACTGCAGCCATGTCCTTTAATTTCGCTGGAATGATAGGAAACAACGGTGCTCTGTGCGAAACTGTTGGCGGCTTAGCCTTTTGACATAATTTGCATTTGGCAAGAACAGATCGAATACGTTTTTCCATATTACTGAAGTAGCAATTTTCTCGTAATTTATGAAAGCATTTTCTGGGACCAAAGTGCGCATAACTGAAATGTGTGTACCAAATCAATTTATTGACCCACTCATCAGGAATACAAACTAACCAAACAGAGTTGTCGACCGATTTCCGTTTAAAAAGAATGTCATTGCGAACTAAATAATGCTGTCTAATCGCTACGCTTTCCTTTCTCCTCCACTTCTCCTTAATGTACTTCCAGATTGGATCCTTATTTTGCTCCTTAGCGATGTCCTGGAGCGAAGACGAAATAAAGTTCTCAAACGCAACATCTTGAATGTACATCAAACAATAATGGTTTTCTTTGCAGTCCTCTTCAGCACTTTGTTTCAAACCCATAGGTGCACGTGATAAAGCATCAGCAACAATATTTGAAGATCCCTGTATGTAAACAATACTAAAATCAAATTCCTGTAGGTACAACGCCCATCGTGACAATCTGCCATGAGTTAATTTTGTCGACATAAGAAATTCCAGAGCTCGATGATCGGTGTAAACCTTAGTATGTCTGCCAAACAAAAATGTGCGAAATTTTGTGAAAGCCCATACAACAGCCAAAGCTTCAAGTTCCGTAATCGAATAATTCTTCTCTGATTTAGAGAGAACACGACTTCCAAATGCAATAGTCTTCTGTACTACAACGCCGTTTTCTTCTATCTCTTGAAATAAATGTGCACCTAGGCCTTTGTATGATGAGTCCGTCGCCAAACAAAAATCTTTAGATAAATCCGGATGTGAAAGAAGTGGAGCAGCAACTAAAGCATCACGAAGTTGTTCAAATTCTGACTGAGCTTCCTCATCCCAACACCAATTAGAATTTTTTCCAGATAGTTCACATAAACGAGGTGTGGCCAAATTGTCCAATCTAACAAAGCGTCTAAGAAAATTACAGACACCAAGGAAACTACGAACATCACGTTTTGTGGTAGGAACAGCATAATTACGAATAGCGTCTAATTTTTCTGGATCAGGAAGAATACCTTCTGTAGAAATAATGTGACCGAGAAATTTCACCTGAGAACGACCAAATTCAGATTTTTCTAAGTTCACTGTCATGCCAACTCGTGCAAAAATACGTAATAATGAATCCAAAATTTTGTTGTGCTCACTCCAAGAACGTTTAGCAATAAGAATGTCGTCAACATAAGAAGTAATATTGTCACGAAGATAAACAGGTAAAATTTCATTTAAACTACGAATGAATGCTGCTGAAGATACAGTAAGTCCAAACGGTAATTTCCGAAACTGGTAACAGTTACCAAAGGCTAAAAAAGCAGTATATTTTCTACAATCAGGGTGGAGTTCTATTTGCCAAAAACTTGCGCGCATATCAATCGTGGATAAAACTTTAATTCCATGGAAATGTTGAAGAAGTTCATCTAAATTTTGTGGACGGTCAGTTTCAGGAATGATGATATTATTTATCTGTCTGGAATCCAGAACCAAACGAATTGACCCATCCTTTTTAAGAACAACGTGTAATGGGCTGGTATAAGGGCTGACTGCTGGCTCAATAATGCCCTGATCTAACATGTATTGAAGTTCATTCTTAACCTTGTCTCTGTAAGCCAAAGGAATAGCGTACGTTTTCCCGCGAAATGGTGTGTGTTCTTTTACTTTAAATAAATATTGTAAGCCTTGTATAGTTCCTGTGTGATGACTAAAGACTGTAGCATGTGAAGTCAAAATATGGTGCAGCTCTTCTTTTGCAACGTCATCTGGCACTTCAGCTTTCTTAACCTTTTCATTAATTAATTCTTCGCTACTAATTATATCCTCCATCGCGTCTCTGTATCTATTGTCATTGTCATGAATAAACACACTGTCGTCATAATGCTCAACGAAAGCATCAGAAGTAAGAAACCTTAAACATTTTGTATCTGATTCAGATCTTGCTAAACACTCGAAAAATTTCAAACATTTCGGCATTCCGGCAACAGTCAAATTCACACTTCCTTCTTTAAAGTTCAAAATTGCCTTATGTGTGTTAAGAAACTCCATACCTAATATAATCTGTGTACTGAGTAATGGAACAATAATAAAATTAGCAGACAATTCGTATCCTTGACAAATGAAATTTAGGTTGGTCTGTTGTTTAACTTCCACACCTTTTCCAGAAATCGCTCCTCGAATTGTAGTTTTAGAAATAGGTAACACAGGACAGGCAATAGTTCTTTCACATATACGAAAAACTGATTCACTAATGACGTTCAATGGGCTCCCAGAATCTAAAACTGCAGTGAACTTATTCTTACCCACACATACTTCAATAACAGGATGTAAAAATGCGTCTACATTATTTTCCTTTTCGCCTAGCAAAATGTCTCTCATATCTTCCAGGCGTACGTAGTGTAAAGTTGTAGTGTCATTACTTTCTGAATCGTCTATATTGCTGCCAGAAGCCGAAGCTGCTAGTCATTGTCGATTGTTTGCGTCACGTCTTTGATTATTCCCGACATTTCGCGGATCAATTTCTACGATTTCCACTTGTCTCTCTGAATTTCTGTCACGCGGAGGATGCCAATTAGGTCCTTCCTGTCTGTTGGATGCAAATTCTTGGTTGTGTCTGTTATTAAAATTTCTGTTTTCCTGTCTGTCTGCATAACTACTTCTTGTATAATTTCGACTGTCACTTCTGAAATTATTGTTAGACCTACTACCCTGGTTATTTCTGTAGTAAGAGTTTCTATTACTATATGGATAATTTCTGTCTTGATGATACCGATTACTGTTTCCGTATGAATGATCATTCCTGTACGAATTACCGTTATTATAATTGTCTGTGTAATTTCTGTTAGAACGTCTGTTATTGTCATAAGGCTGGTATCTATTGTCCTGTCTGTTACGTCTGTCATTCTCAAAATTACCCATATAACGCCCGTTCCGATCACTATCCCTTTTCTCTGAAAATCTATCGTAATTACTGTTACCGAAAAAGTTACAAGAAGTCCCGTCGTCGTTGTCATACTCAAGTTCTTGTAGCAAAGTCTTAAAAGTCTCAATGTCGTCTTTACATCTTCCAGCTAAAGCAATTTGTCTTATGGATTGTGGCAGCTTAGTTAAACAAATGCGAATTAATTCAGTCGGGCTGTAAGGGTTGGAAAGGAACTGATTCTTTCGAATCATGTCTTCAAAATATTCTGCTGGCGTGCGGAATTCAGACTGTTTGAAATTACGCTGCATAATAAGACTATGTTTGACTCTGTCTTGCGTGTTTTCGGACCAATATGCCGATAGAAATGCATGATAAAAATCATTCAGATTATTACACTCTCTAATGAGTGCGCGCATCCGCGTCGCCGGTTCGTTTTCTAAATATCCACACATAAATTCCAGTTTGTGATTTAGTGGCCAATTTGGTGGGAGTGCATACATAAATTGATCTAACCATGCACATGGATGTATGTCGTTCTTAGAATTGCGGAAGATCTTAAATTTCCGAACAGTCAAAAAGTGTTTATAGTCAAAGTTTTCGCCTCGTGGCGACAAAGACCTACCGCGTCTGTCCCAGTTTGAATGTCGATTATTGTCAAGTTCGCGCGCCTGGCGCTCTCTTGTTGCATCCCGTAAATGAAACAAATTATCTTCTTCAAAGCCTTCTGCTATCTGTGATTCTAAATTTCTTCTGCTGTCTTTTCCTACGATTTCGCCTTCAATTTGTTTGACTTGCTTTCGTAATGCCTCAACTTCCCTTTTAACGCGTTCATTAAATTTTCCCTGATTTTCAACATGCTTATTTATGTTCTGGTACTCTTCGGTTACTGCAAATGGTAATGGAGCTGTATCATCTGAATCTCTATCCTCATTTAAACTAAGACTTGTCAATTTATCTGATATCTCCTCAACTCTTTCCGATAAGTCACCTATTTTTTCTTTCTGTTTACTTACGTCTTCCGTAAGTGTCGCGACTCGGGTTTCAGTGTTGACACATTTGGTAGTTAACTGTTCATATTGTTGTGTTAGATTATTTATTCTGTCATTTGGTACGGATTCCTCGATTCTCTCAAATATCTCTTCCTTATCGTGTGCACATTGTAAATTTAACTCTGAAAATTTCTGTACTATCACGCGATCTCTCTCCTCCTGTTCTCTATCCTGTTCCCTTTGTCTAATCTCTATTGCAATTAATCTATTATTGTGAGAATTCAAAATCGGTTGTACTTCTTCTCTGATTTCTTTCTTTAATTCATCTTTCATATTTTTGAAACATGTCCCTATTCGTGAGTCTAATCGTGTTTCCATTGTTCCTATCTCAGTTTTTAATTCAGATCCTAACTGTGATCCCAGTGAGTCAAACTGTGTTTCCATTGTTTCCATCTCTGTTTTAATTGTTCCTATTTGTGAGTCTAACCGAGATCCCATTGTTTCCATCCGTGTTTCCATTTGTGAGTCTAACCGTGTTTCCATTTTTAATATAGCACTCATCAACTGCTCCATAGTAACTGATTCGAAACTCCTTTCGCCCCTAACATTTCCCGCAAAACCAGTTTCCTTCGTCATAGCTGTAAAGCTATCTGTGTTCGATACTATTTCAGAATCTTCTATCGTTAATCTCGTATTCTGTGAATTTTCTGATTGAGAAAAATTTTGAAATGGTTCCGGGCTATTTTCCCGACTTATTACATTGTTTTCCACTTCATTATTCATCACACTGTTTTCCTCTGTTGGCGAGTTCGCCATGTTAACAATTTCGTCTTTCTCACTATTCATCATTTTTGTCTTTTTCATTGATCGCGTAATCATTTACAAAATATACAAAACTCGTCACTGTACGAAAATTATACACAATAAGACTTTATCACCAACAATATCATTCACATGAAATGCTTCCCTCAAACACGATTAACGAACAATTGAAATAATTGCACTAAATTATCAGACCCGTAGACAAGACAACAAAAAATAAATAAATTTTACAAAATACCATTAGAAGAATGTCAATTACCAAATCTACACATGCAATATAGACTACAATTACTAAACTACAAATTACTACAACAATACTACTGTCTACTATTTTTACAATCAGAAGAATTCCAAGGGACGATCCGAAGCAGTGGTCGCCACGTGCATGGGGGCTTAATTATAATGTAATGAAAATAATTTTAATTTTTGCTTTAGTAGCTGTCTGTTCGGTTACGAAGTCTCGTAACGGTTGGCCCTGACTAGTATTATTACGCTATCTGACTGCATAGAAAATTAACAAAGAATGAAATGGAAATATTCATTAACACAATTAATTAATTAAGTCCCCAGCAACTATAAAAACCTACGAAACCAAAGCACAAGTGTAACTGTTCTGTGTGTGGAAGCATGACTCAACGTACGCATCTGGCACGGTTCTTTTTCAATAACACAAGAAATTTTAAATATCATTTATACTGAATTAATTAAAGAAAATAAAAACACCATAATTACTCAAGAAAACCAGAATTACACTCTAATACAAGAACACAAGCCAGATGCTTTGTTGACTGAACCTGTAATGACGCATTATTTAAAATATGGAAATAATGAAAAATAAATCAAGTTTCGTTACCTTCATATATTGACCAAAATCACTCTAATCATTACAATATATCTCCACACCGTCTCGCTATTACCACATCTCAACAAGAACTTTTCAGTATCACATCTCAGCAAGCACTCCCTACTCGCACATCTCAACACGAACTGACTACTACGAGTCCTGGACAAGCACAGACCTCTAGCACATCTCAATAATGACTGCCCGTGGAGGCGGCGGAACAATGCTCTCTAGCGATCTCTGGCGCTGTGGCTCAGTGTAGCCACCTTTCAACGTTACGTGTTGTTTTGGATACATTACAGTGCTTTTTATTTTTACCGAGTAGTGACTGCTTAATATTGAAGATAAAAATACCTTGCTTTTTTCAGTTTTCATTCTTTTCGTGTTTTCTTCGATCTGAAACTTACTCTCAGTGAATATCTGTGTG
Organism: Schistocerca nitens; assembly: GCF_023898315.1. Lineage (NCBI taxonomy): Eukaryota > Metazoa > Arthropoda > Insecta > Orthoptera > Acrididae > Schistocerca > Schistocerca nitens. The sequence continues at coordinate 578,356,610 of NC_064616.1, read as the reverse complement.
GTGTTTACATTCTCGTGTTCCCGTCCACCATCCGTCCAGAAGTTAGCTGTGCGACTCGTCGGGAGGTAAGTATTCTCTAGTTCTTATTTTGTTGCAATTTAAGTACGTGCGGGTGTTTTTCGGATTACTATAAAAGTGGCGTCTTGTGTGATATATGTGGATGATGTTTGATTTGTGGGGCGCTCAACTGCGCGGTCATAAGCGTCCGTACAAAGTCCCAATTTTTACGCAGTCCAATTTTTTCGCAATCCAATCTAGCCTCTGTCACGAATGATGATGATGAAATTATGAGGACAACACAAACACCCAGTCCCCGGGCAGAGAAAATCTCCAACCCGACCGGGAATCGAACCCGGGACGCTGTTCAAAATGGTTCAAATGGCTCTGAGCACTATGGGAGTTAACTTCTGAGGTCATCAGTCCCCTAGAACTTAGAACTACTTAAACCTAACTAACGTAAGGACATCACACACATCCTTGCACGAGGCAGGATTCGAACCTGCGACCGCAGCGGTGGCGCGGTTCCAGACTGCAGCGCCTAGAACCGCTAGGCCACTCCGGCCGGCCTGGGACGCTGTGATCCGGAGGCAAGAACGCTAGCCACTTTTTTTGAAATCTCAGTTTTGTTCTGCAATGTTCGTTGATTTGTTCGTTGCGGATGTCCGATGACAGCCGTTTAGTTTGTTCGTTGATCATTCACTCAGTTTTTTTTTATTTTTTATTACAGAGTGTAAACCACTAGACAACTAGCTGCGGACATAAATATCGATGTTTTACAGATAATTTGGTACAAAAGTAGCGTAGGAAGAAAAGATTCTTGCTGCTAGACATCAGTCACGGGAGGGTTTTAGTCCAAATGCTACAGGAAAAGCTAGGTGTCGAGTACCAGGTCGCAAGCATCGTGGTACTTAGTGAGAAGCGCAGTCAGGTGACAGAGGACATAGGGGTTTATGCAGAGATTTCGATAAAGAAGATCAAGTGCTCTTAGTACGAGGAGCTGGAAACAGCCTGGCTAGCAACTTAGAACATTAACGGTTATCTATATGAAATAGGAGCAGCAGCAGCACACACTCGTGTTGCATTTGTGGGGGATTTGCAGCGCCATGACCAGCCCTGGGTTAACTCAGCTGTTAGCAGTGTAAACCAAGAGCTGAGTGGATTACTTTCAACTCAAACGAAGTCTGTGCTACATACGTTGTTGCAAGTGGAACATAGTGATACACAAATCATTACTTCTACCTGTAGGACGGGAAGAACAGATTGGCTGAGCATCTTGTAGAAAGTGTAAGGGTGGTCAGAAACATATAAGACAAGATCTCTGTAATTACTGGTGTCAAAGCGGCACATTTTTTATGTTACAGTCAGATTATGGGCAGACAGTCTTAAAAAGAAATTAGAACAGAACAGTACCATAATGTATGCTGGTTTCCAGAAAAGTAAAATTACTCGTAGTTTGTTTCTTTGGAACATTGGGAGGCTGAAAAGCAAGGTAGTTGAGATTCTTGTATGTCTAGAAGATGTGGAAAATACTGAAGTGACAGATGTTCTGCGCCTCTCTGAACACCATGTAACCACAGATATAGACAAGTTAAACACCACTGATTGTATACTAGCATAATTTCCGTGTAGAGTTAACATGGAAAACAATGGAGCTGCACAATATGCGAAAGTTGGTTATAAAGTAAACAATATAGAAACAAACAGTTCTTGCGTGGATCAGGAGTTGGTTGTGCAGAATATTTCTCTTGCAGTTGTATCATTCTACAGATCTCCTCTATGAAGCTTTCAGCTATTTATGTGAAATATGGATGCATAATTGAGCTGCCTGTCGGACAATAAAATACAATTAATATGTTGTGTAGTTTTCAGTTTTGATTTCTTGAGATTCCGACTAGTTCTAAATGAACTAGAATTATTATTTGACTGTTGTAATCTGATTTAGCGCGCAGGAAGGTAGAAGGTCGCTGACTGATAACATTTTTATAGACAGTGCTCGGGCTGAAATAATTAATGTGTACCCAAACTGCTATTGAACTAGATGACCATGGTGCACAGTTAATGGGAATAAACAATGTAGCACCTTACAGCTGTGACGCATGTTCCTACAAAGCAGTTAGGCTTATTAGTCATATAAGGATACAATGTTTTAAGAATAAGATAAAGAAGGCGGTATGGGACGAGGTATACACGGAAAAAGATATTAATGTTCGATATATTTCACAGAAAACTTGTGTCTATATTGAAAGAAATTTCCTAAAAAGTGATTTTTTGGGGGTAACTCATCACTTAGAGTGTTCTGATTGTACGAAATGGTTCAAATGGCTCTGAGCACTATGGGACTTAACAGCTATGGTCATCAGTCCCCTAGAACTTAGAACTACTTAAACCTAACTAACCTAAGGACATCACACAACACCCAGTCATCACGAGGCAGAGAAAATCCCTGACCCCGCCGGGAATCGAACCCGGGAACCCGGGCGCGGGAAGCGAGAACGCTACCGCACGACCACAAGCTGCGGACGATTGTACGAAAGAGAGCAGTAAGAACAATATGTGTTCATCCGCAGCCATCTTTTAGGCATCTCTCCAAAGATTTAGGCATTTTAAGTACACATTCACAATGAATATATTCGCTAATGAAATACATCATAAATAATTCATCACAATGTGAGAAGATTAATTATGCCTACATCAATAGCACTAGAGGAAAAAATGATCTTCATTACCCATTGTTAAAGGAGTTCAATACGCATCAACGAAAATTTTTGATCGTTTGCCGAATAACATAAAACCACTGACAGCAAAACATTTTAAATCAGACTTAAAATTACTTCTTCTCGTCAACACCTAACATTCCATACACGAATTTTTATTTAAAAACTAGTAACCTGTAAAAATAGGACTGAAAAAAAAGTTCAATAATGTTAAAACAAACCGTACACAAATATACAGTAAACTGACCCGTTCAGCATCATTACGATAAAAAAACATTCAAATGGTATATGGAACATGTGAATAATCGACTACCTAGGACAAATAGTTGACATGTAATTCACTCTTTAATGATCTGGGTATGAGTGTATCTTCGAGGATCATGTCCACTCGTACCTCTTGACTAACATCTCTACACGAAGCGTATCCTTCGTTAAGATACTGGACCTTCTCACACACTTGTTAGTATCCCCAATACGACAGCAAGAACACAGCCCAGACTTCATGGAAACAATCTGACAGTAAATAAACAACGTCTTAGCCCAGTTGAACATCAGTGAAACAGTACTGAAAGTTGTGTCTGCTGTGAGAACCCTCCACCAGGCACTGATCAACAACTTTTGAAAGCTGTGCAAACTGCGTTCTTCTAGAGATCTAGAAATCAGTAACAGACGTCTTGCTTCTAGTTCGCATGTGCGCTGTGTGTATTGCAAACGGTGGGTACACTAAGCGGTAGCAGATCGTGGTATTAATACGACACACAAGAGATTATTTTGAATTCAGTACTACAGTCATCTATACGGCTGTAAGTCTAGTGACTATGGAGGATGCAGGAAAGTCTCATATTCAAACTGCATAGATTCGCACTATTGTTTGTACCTCATTAGGCTGCTCACTAAAACTTGACGCATAGCTCGTTATTTTTATTTATTTGTACATCCAGGTATCATCCTACAATGATATTGGACTCGTCATCACAATACAATGAAAAAAAGAACATACACGCAGAATATATAAGTGTGTTTTATGACCATAGAACACATTTTCGGCAGTGGCCATGATGTTATGATGAAGGAGCGATCCGAGCATTTGCCTGAAATAATTTAGAAAAACCACGGAAATTTCAAATCTGGATGACAGAGCACATTCCATCCTCCCCAGTATGTGTTCAGCGTCTTAATAACCGCACTGCCACATTCAATTGGTCCCTATTGTACAATTTTCTTTAACATAAACATAGTTTTTCTTTTCATTTCTGCACGAGTCGAGGACAACAGCCTACGAAGAACATTTTAACTGTTTTTTTTTAAACAGATATAGATTAAGAGGAAATCATATTGAAAGGGTACTGTATGATCCCTTTCAACTATTTCGAGTAATGTAAAATTCACTTGGTATCGACACATACTTGCAATGACACCTTAAGTACTCTTGGCACTAGTCTATGCATTGAGACATGTTGTGGACGCTCGTGTTCTATTTTTTATTCTTTTGTATGTGTGCACTTCCTAAGATTTTTCTTACTGTTTACTCATTTAATAATTTACTTTTGTTCACTTTTTGCATGGATCTTGTGAGTGAGGTTTCTGCTAGTGAGATGGGTTCTGGCGAAGATAGTACAGGTGTAGTCGGAAGTTTACTGGGTCGATACTCCGCATTTTACAAAAGAAACCAAAGACGTTGGTCGCGAGTTTCCATCAGCCGCGGTTGGCCAATCTGGTTCGGTGGACCTCGCCACCACTATCCGGAAGCGGAAGGAACCGACGATTAGCGCCATTGCGGCTCGGGGACTGCTGGAGAAGAGAAGCTGGTAGTAGAATGGAGCAGGTATACTTGTATAGTGCAATGAAATGAAAAGGCATCTCCAACATTGTAAGCATGTGAAATACGGGGGTTGGAACTTTAATAGTGGCAACTATTTATTTGCAGCTAGTACAAAATAGATAAGGGTTTCAATGTCTTACTGACCTTCAAAGTAGTCACCAGCATTGTGTATAACCCGTTGCCAGCGACGTGGAAGTTGCAGGATACTCTTAGCAGTGCCAGTTGTGTTGACAGTTCGAGCGGCGCGGTGTACTGCCCGACGAATTTGTAGCAGTTCTGAAGCGAATGCCGTGAATTGTTTCCTTAAGTTTAGAAATCGAGCTGAACTTACGAGGGCTTAAGTCAGGGGAATGCAGTAGGTGGTATAGCACTTAACAGCCCCATCAGTCAAACAAATCAGTAACAGCTTGCACCCGGTTCTGTGACCGAGCGGTTCTAGGCGCTCCAGTCCGGTACTGCGCGGCTGCTACGGTCGCAAGTTCGAATCCTGCCTCGGACATGGATGTGTGTGATGTCCTTAGGTTAGTTCGGTTTAAGTAGTTCTAAGTCTAGGGGACTGATGACCTCAGATGTTAAGTCCCATAGTGCATAGAGCCATTTGAACCATTTTGAATAACAGCTTGCACTGTACGTGCTTGAGTATTGTCCTGCAAACTGATGGTCAGGTCCTGCGGGAAGTGTCATCACTTCTGTCTCTAAGTTGGTCGTAGGTTGTGTTCCAAAAATGAACATCATTCATGTTTAAATTTAATTCCTAATAATGGTATAGCCCGTTGTTCTTCACTTGTCTTACCAGCGGTGAAAGACGTCTTTTAGTGTCTGTTAAAGTTTTTGATCGACATAGAAATCGAACACAAGATTTTCGGAATACTGAGTAAGAACTAATCTCCCAGATCACCAGACCACACGAAAATGTTGAGAAACAGAGATTTATCGACGGTTGAGTCGTATTGAAATTAGTCGAAAGTTCGAGCCCGGTACTACCTCCATTTTTCAAACCGCATTTCGTCTGCTATAAGTATCAGTCTGATGCAACTGCAGAAACAATTTGCTTCACTTTATAGTCGTCCACTAATAGTAAAGCTTTCCAACAACGTTTCCATGAAAGAGCTAGCGCCTGCTTGTCCTCGTCAGAGAAATTTAAGTGCGTGATTTCTTCTCTATGCAGCTGATGGCAGTCAATGGTAACCAGCTGCCTTACGCTCAGGTGTTGTGACCCTTCTCACGCTGCTGCACTAACATTGGCAACCATAAACTTATTTCCAGAATGAGATTTTCACTCTGCAGCGGAGTGTGCGCTGATATGAAACTTCCTGGCAGATTAAAACTCTGTGCCCGAGTTCGAGTCTCGGTCGGGCACACAGTTTTAATCTGCCAGGAAGTTTCATAAACTTATTTATTTTTGTAATTTGATTCTCCGCGCTAAATATCTTCGGTAAACCTAGTGAACACCGTGTAGCAACAATAACGGTGAGGCCATTGCTCAGTGTGGCTTATAACGTGTGGAACGTTCAAGTACGGTATCTACTACTGCCAAAAAATTTTATCTCAAAAAAAATTTGGTGACATTTTTGTTTGTTGTACGATCACGTAGGTTACTATAAGTGAGTTTAGTGTTTATCAACTGCCATTTTTCGTTTGAGTTTCTAGTGTTGTCCTTTTGATGCATATTTGAAGGTAGTGAAGAACGTTATTTAAGCGTTAGGAAAAGGAGCGTGGAATGGAAATGTCGAACATTTGCGACATTTTTCTCGGAGTAGGTGGCTGATGCAGCTCGAAACATTTGTACCGTTTCAGATAGGATCGCTTTTTTGACATTACTTACTCGCCATTTTCAATGAAAAGTGTTCAGAAGTCGCAGGAAAAGATTAGGGTTTACTGTCCAGTCTACAATGAGGTCATTAAAGATGAGGCAGGAAACTGGTCACATTCTTAGAAAGCAACCACCACAGCATTTGCCTTACGCAGTTGAGGGAAATCATTTTAGCGGGGATTTGAACCACGGTACCTCCGAACAAGGATTAAGTGTTACTTTGTGCCCCATTATAAAAACAACAAAAATCAACGGGTTGCATTTAAGCGTTTTTGCTTAGAAGTTATCAGCTGCCTCACCGAGAGTACATATCGATTATTTTTACTGGTGATATTATGTTAACTACATCAGAATAAATTATTGGTTAGCCGTAAAAAAAAAAAACTACATCTTAAGCAGATTTCAGTGTGCGTCCACGAAGATAAGGTGCTGTGTACTACGAGCTGCTTCCAGAGGTATGTCCAACGCAGTTAGCCTTTGTTGCCACAACCGTGACGCCTTGCGAATGCAGTATAAGAAAAACGAGCAAGGAGATTTCGTCAAGTTTTCCCGCAGCATGGTAATGCTTGTCTGCACTCTGCTGAATACACAAAAGCAGCTATCTGAGAGCTTAAGTCCGTCATCACTATTATTCTTCTGATCATTCGTGGAATGCTGACAAGATGCAAACAAGTTGAAGTATTTATTGGCAGTACATATACCATTTGAAAGAAATTCACACGTAGCTTATGTGTCGATTTGTAACTGTGAATAACACATGAGTCAACCATTTGAGGCCAGAAACGATACAGATAAGAAAGCAATGGCTGTAGTGTGATATTCCTACACCAGAGAAAGACAAAGTCTATTTTAGTTACCGGAAAAGTTACGACAACTGTTTTCTGGGATTCTGGCATGAAAGAGGAATTTTCCCCTTAATTCCGTTAGAAAAAATAAATCGCTGACTTGCGAATACTTTGCATTCTGCTGAAGAAATTGAAGGAAAACCAACGCGCCTATAGGTCAGGATTTTAAAAGGTAATAAGTTACCTTTCATAAAAAAAATTTTAAAAAATGCACCTGTCAGGAGTGGTGTTTTGGCATAGGTAAACTAAAGGATTTTAAGTTGTTGGAATATTCATCATATACACCAGATTCTTGTGTCATATTCCCATATCTGAGGAAATTTACGCTGGAAAATCTTTCGTTCATTGAAGAGATTATTTCAGTTGTACGTAGCTAATTTTCAGAAGTATCAAAATTGCACTCCAGGGCCGTAAAACACTTACTGAGAAAATATTCGACAAATTGTATTGCTCTAGAAGGGGACGACGCAGAAATCTAATTTTTTCACTGTCAAATGAAGAACGTTTCACCTTTAACTTCCATGTAGTGGTCTTCGTTTGGTTTCTCAGAATGAGTAACTGTTTAAAAGATCGGAGAATGCAAGTGGCGAATCCGCATCGCCAATAAATGGAGGAGATCCGTTGTGAGAAGGTTTCATACTCATATTCTACGTTCGATGATCGTGTTGAGGCTATTCGGTCATCGAATACTAAAAGCAAGACATTTACTTTTATTCAGTGAGTCTTTGGTGTTCGAAAATTCTGTCAATAATCACGCTAGGTGAGAGATGCCTTTAGGGCTACAGAACGCTGTCGTTAAAACGGTGACTCTGGGTCGACCAAGAAACCACCTCTGCTCTAGGTGGCAGGTTCGCGTCTGCTGGTTCACTTCCCCGCTGACAATAGCATTTGGCGCCGACACCCACATCAGCCGTCATTTCATTGCTTTCACGAATATTAAGTATTTCGGATATCCGCTGGCCTGCTAGGCTTATCGCTGACCAAAACACCCGACGGTCTGGAATCTGCTACAGACGGTTACTGGGCTTCGGACGTTGGCTTTTTCCACGGACTGTTTTCAGCACCTAGTTAACCAGGATCACAATTTGTTTGACTCGGACTAGTACTTGTAGATGTGTTCATGCTACGAACTATGCAAATGTTTGTGAAGTGATGAACATCGAACAACCGCCCACAGGGAAGTGGCGACGATTACAATCGACATCCATCTCAATATAAACTGACGCGAAAAAAAAAAAAAAATCGCAACAGCAAGGAGTAGTGAGACGCAAACGAAAGTTGGTGGGCATATTTCTACATCTGAAAAATGTCTGTTCAAATTTCGCTCTAGTCGCACAAGAGTGACACTAATAGCAACACTACGAGGATGCAAATCAAGTTTGCTTTAAATACGCGCATAACGGTCGTGAGCGTTAGTTATCTTTGAGATTGGAGACTGTGAGTTAATGTTAGACAATAATGCCTTTAAAGAGACTATAAAGACACCATTATCAACACCTCACTGAATTTGAACGAGGTCGCGTAATAGGGCCACGGGAAGCTGGGTGTTCCTTCTGCGATGGTGCAGGCGACTTTGCAGGAATGAGCCACTGTACCTCGCTACTGGCAACGGTGGTCACGAGAATGTACGGTCGCAAGAAGATCGTGCTCCGGACGCCGACGTGGCATTTCCGAAAGGGAAGACCACTGTGTTCGGCTTATGGCACTGGCGTATCATACTGCATCTGCAGCAGCAACTTGAGCAGCAGTTGGCCCCACAGGGACAAAACCAACCGTTACAAATCGGTTACTTCAAAGACAGCTCCGAGCCACACGTCCTGTAGTGTCCATCCCACTGACCCCAAACCACCGCTACTCGCGACGTCAGTGGTTTCAAGCAAGAGCTCACTTGGGGGGTGGTGGGGTGGAGGGCAGGATGAAGGTTTGCTTTTTTTTCTAATAATTTCCGGGTATGCAGCCGGATCCCGTCGACATTCTGCTACGATATTTCGGCCCAGAGACCTCCGGCCATCATCAGGTGAGTACACAACTACTGAAGAGCCCAGGTGCAGTCGCGGTATTTATGCCGAATCTCGCGCATGCGAAATGTACTGGCATCCTACAGCGCATGGGTCAGGTGTTGACATGCGCGGCATAGCCGAGCTGTACGTGCTGCCCTCGGTGGTGAAAATAAAAGATCTTCTAGTCACTGAGTATCGAATGACGCTGTCGATTCCGCTGTGATTGTATAATTTTAATAGCAGGGTTCCAGTTTTTATCGAGCTGAAAGCCGTTGTCACGATTTATAAGATTGTCAGCAAGACGTGTTTCCACTGATTCCTTGATTACGGAATCCCAAAATACGGAAACCGGAGCTAAAATTTTTGTTCCATTGTATTCCATGGAATGTCCCAATGAAATACAGTGCTCTGCTACTGCCGATTTTGACGGTTGCCGCAGACGGTTGTATCTTTCATGTTCTGTACGTCGTTCATGGACACCAATGTTGAATTTGTATCTGTCCTGAGACGCCATGACCGGCCTCATTTGAACTCTTCTGTTGGGAGAGTTAATTTGGAGTTGGAACAGCTGCTTGGGTCGGGTGCGGGGGCTCATATTGGTGTGGTTCCTGTTGATTATCTCAGTAGGTGGGACTATACCAGGCACGGCCTACATCTCAACAGGAAAGGGAAGGGGAAACTGGCTGGGGTAATAGCAGGAAATTTAAGGGGGGGAGGCACTGCCATGAATGGTAAAATACCAGTGGTTACAGGTGTTGGAGCAGCACCTTTTTTAGGATAGGTAAGACAGAAAGATGTCAAGTTCTACAAGAGGTCAGGATTGAAACAAATCTTCAGTTTAGGAAAGAAATTAAACAGCACAATTCTAGCACATTGGATCACCAATTACAGCTATCAATTATAAATTTTCACCAATCACCAGAAATTTTATCTCCACCAAGTTGTATCTCAGTCCTAGGTAATTGCATTGATGAATTAAAGTCACCCAACCCAGTTGACATAATCTGCCTCTCTGAACACCGTGTGACCACTGGTATAGGAACTAGGCCTAAGCACAATGAGAAACTCAGACAGGAGAGTACTGCAAATGTTAGAATAAGGAAAGGTTCTCATAAAAGTATAATTAAAAATAATGTAAGTATATTTCATCAAAATATTGGGAGTTTAAAGAATAAAGTAGATGAGCTTCTGGTTTGTTTAGAAGATTTAGAAGCTGAGAATGAAATAGATATACTATGCCTGTCTGAGCATCACATTGTTACTGATATGGATAAGGTAAATGTAAGTGGATAGAAGCTCTCTGCACATGTAATGAGAGAAAATATGGAGAAAGGAGGAGTTGCCATATATGTCAAAAGTTATCATTGTGCAAAAAGTATAGAAACAAAAAAGTTTTGTGTAGAGAAACATATAGAAGCATGTGCCTGTGAGTTTAAATTAAATAAAGGCACATTTATAATTGTAACTGTATATAGGTCCCCATCAGGAAATTTTCATCTATTTCTGAGAAATTTGGACTCCTTGTTGTGCTATCTGTCAGACAGGGGGAAGCAAATTATTATTTGTGGGGACTTCAATGTAGATTCTCTGAAAGAGGGTAATAGGAAAAATGACCTTGAAGTATTACTCGGTTCTTTCAATTTGACACCCGTTATTGATTTTCCTACTCGGGTGGTAAAGGATAGCAGCTCACTGATAGATAACTTCTTTATAGACCAAGATAAGTTTAACCAGATAAATGCTCAGCCTGTTGAGAATGGTCTTTCTGATCATGGTGCACAGCTAGTTACAATATATGACATAGCTCCATTCAGCAATACTAAACAGTCCTCCAAAGTAGTACGTTCAGTTAACGATTTAACAATTGCAAATTTCAGGGAAAGCCTACAGCAGTTAGACTGGGATGAGGTGTACCGTGAACCTGATGCCAATTTAAAATATAATTTATTTCATGACATTTTTGTAAATGCATTTGAAAACTGCTTCCCCAAGAAAATAGTTAAATATACTCGTAAGAAACCTTGTAACAAACCATGGCTTACTAAGGGTATAAAAATATCTTGTAACCGGAAAAGGGAAATGTATCTGACAGCAAGAAAGAGTAGTGACCCAGAAACTATCAAAAATTATAAAAACTACTGTGTTATATTAAGAAAAGTTATTAAAAAATCCAGGAGTATGTGTATCATGTCTGAAATCAGCAACTCTGATAATAAAATTAAAACAATTTGGAATATTATTAAAAGAGAAACAGGTCAACCAAGAGCAGAGGAAGACAGTATTACCATCAAATTGAATGAAAACTTTACGAACAAAAAGTCAGAAGTTGAAAATATTTTTAATAATCATTTTCTAAATGTTGTGGATATAGTAGGATCCAGGAAGAGGCCATACCTATGCAATTTGATACAATTGAAATCTCACCCACTTCTCCCTCTGAAATTAGGAAAATAATAAACTTGCTTAAAAGCAAAAACTCACATGGAATTGATGGCATTTCCAGCAAAATACTAAAAGCTTGTTCTCAACAGATAAGTAAGATTCTCAGCCACCTGTGTAATAGCTCTCTGGAACAGGGCATTTTCCCTGATAGACTTAAATATGCTATTGTTATACCTTTGCATAAAAAGGGGGATAGATCTGATGTCAACAATTACCGTCCAATCTCCCTTCTAACAGCTTTATCCAAAATTTTTGAGAAAGTAATGTATTCAAGAGTAGCTTCACATATCTGTAAAAATGAAGTACTAACAAAATGTCAGTTTGGTTTCCAGAAAGGTTTTTCAACAGAAAATGCCATATATGCTTTCACCAGTCAAATTTTGAATGATCTGAATAACCGAACACCACCCATTGGGATTTTTTGTGATCTCTCAAAGGCTTTTGATTGTGTAAATCATGAAATTCTGCTAGACAAGCTCAAGTATTGTGGCATGAGTGGGACAGTGCACAAATGGTTTAATTCGTACCTAACTGGAAGAGTGCAGAAAGTAGAAATAAGTAGTTCTCGTAACATGCAAAGATCAGCACATTCCTCAAACTGGGGAACTATCAAGAATGGGGTTCCACAAGGGTCAGTCTTGGGTCCTTTGTTGTTCTTATTATATATTAATGACTTGCCATTCTATATTCATGAAGAGGCAAAGTTAGTTCTCTTTGCTGATGATACAAGTATAGTAATCACACCTGACAAACAAGAATTAACTGATGAAATTGTCAATACTGTCTTTCAGAAAATTACTAAGTGGTTCCTTGTAAACGGACTCTCACTGAATTTTGATAAGACACAGTACATACAGTTCCGTACAGTGAATGGTATGACGCCATTAATAAATATAGACCTTAATCAGAAGCATATAGCTAAGGTAGAATATTGCAAATTTTTAGGTGTGTCCATTGATGAGAGATTAAATTGGGAGAAACACATTGATGATCTGATGGTTCAAATGGCTCTGAGCACTATGGGACTCAACATCTTAGGTCATAAGTCCCCTAGAACTTAGAACTACTTAAACATAACTAACCTAAGGACATCACACACACCCATGCCCGAGGCAGGATTCGAACCTGCGACCGTAGCAGTCCCGCGGTTCCGGACTGTAGCGCCAGGACCGCTAGACCACCGCGGCCGGCGATGATCTGATGAAACGTTTGAGTTCAGCTACTTATGCAATAAGGGTCATTGCAAATTTTGGTGATAAACATCTTAGTAAATTAGCTTACTACGCCTATTTTCACTCATTGCTTTCATATGGCATCATATTTTGGGGTAATTCATCACTGAGGAATAAAGTATTTATTGCACAAAAGCGTGTAATCAGAATAATAGCTGGAGTCCACCCAAGATCATCCTGCAGACATTTATTTAAGGATCTAGGGATATTCACAGTAGCTTCTCAGTATATATACTCTCTTATGAAATTTGTTATTAACAACCAAACCCAATTCAAAAGTAATAGCAGTGTGCATAACTACAATACTAGGAGAAAGGATGATCTTCACTATTCAAGATTAAATCTAACTTTGGCACAGAAAGGGGTGAATTATACTGGCACTAAAGTCTTTGGTCACTTACCAAATAGTATCAAAAGTCTGACAGATAACCAACAAGTATTTAAGAAGAAATTAAAAGAATTTCTGAATGACAACTCCTTCTACTCCATAGAGGAATTTTTAGATATAAATTAAGAAAAAAAAACAAAAAATATATAAAAAAAATAAATAAATAAAATAAAATAAAATAAAAAAATAAAAATAAAAAATAAAGAAAAACAAAAAACACTATAAAATAAAGTTGTTATATTAACTTAAGTATGTTGTTAAATTAACCTAATTATGTCATGTATTGGAAAATTCGACTCGTTCCACATCATTACGAAATATCGTATTCATGATCCATGGAACTAGTATTAATCTAATCTAATCTAATCTAATCTAGTTCTTGTCGTCTGGCCAATATATGCAGAGCCACATTCACAGGAAATTTTGTAGACGCCTGCTTTCTTCAGCTGTAAATCGTCTTTAACTGATCCAACCAGGGCCCGGTTCTTTGCTGGTGGACAGAAGATAACATTGCTTTTATTTTTCTTCAGTAATCGGCCTATTTTCGACGACACATTCCCGGCGTATGGAAGGAACGCAGTTGATTTAAAGTCGTCATCAGCGTCCTCAGCACGTTGCTTCTTGTTATGACAGTTGCGCATGGCCTTCCTTATTTGGCGTAAAGTGTAGCCATTCTCTTTAAAAACCTTCTCCAAGTGTTTTAATTCTGCGTGGAGGTTTTCATCATCCGATATTACATGCGCTCGATGTATTAAGGTACTGAGAAAACCGGCCAGACGACAAGAACTGTCCATGAACGATGTACAGAACATGAAAGATACACCCTGAAACGTCCCCTTTTGAACAATTATACAAGACTGTGCTTAAAGTGACACACAATATTTTGTTAGCGCAACGCAATCTGACTTTCAAAAATCCCTACAAAAGAATGGCCCTGACTAACATTAAACTATACCTTTCACAAATCACTAAATCACTTACCTCACGATAATCTTCGTTTCTCCCACTACTGCAATACAGCAAGCGCCACTACTGCCAGCTAAATAAATGATTCAAACTATGGAAGGCACTAACTACTGATAGGGATAGTTAGCAAATGAAAGATATTAATAGAGAACAAACAATGTATTTACCTTGATATCGTCATATATAAATATAGCAGTTCATGACAAATTTCAAAACTCCGCCATCTCTCTCCCCACATCCACCACTGCTGGCGGATCACCTCCAACTGCACAACGCTACGCGCTGTTCACAGCCAGCTGCCTAACACTACAATGGCGAGTATTACAACAATGCAAAGCAGCCACAGACTGCACACAGCACAGCCAGTGATTTTCATACAGAGGTGGCGTTACCAATAAAAAAACCTAAACAGTCTACTTACAACCCGTCTGCGGCAACCGTCAAAATCGGCAGTAGCAGAGCACTGTATTTCATTGGGACATTCAATGGAATACAGTGGAACAAAAATTTTAGCTCCGGTTTCCGTATTTTGGGATTCCGTAATCAAGGAATCAGTGGAAATACGTCTTGCTGATAATCTTATAAATCGTGACAACGGCTTTCAGCTGGATAACAACTGGAACCCTGTTATTAAAATTATACAATCACAGCGGAATCGACAGCGTCATTCGATACTCAGTGACTAGAAGATCTTTTATTTTCACCACCGAGGGCAGCACGTACAACTCGGCTATGCCGCGCATGTCAACACCTGACGCATGCGCTGTAGGATGCCAGTACATTTCGCATGCGCGAGATTCGGCATAAATACCGCGACTGCACCTGGGCTCTTCAGTAGTTGTGTGCTCACCTGATGATGGCCGGACGTCTCTGGGCCGAAATATCGTGGCAGAATGTCGACGGGATCCAGCTGCATACCCGGAAATTATTAGAAGAAGAAATACGCCGGGAAAATTTCAGAAGTCACAAGGTTTGTTTTTCTGATGAAAGCTGGTTCTGCCTCGGTGCCAGTGACGGCCGTGTGTTGGTTAGGAGGAAGACAGTTAAGGCCCCGCAACCAACCTGTCTGCGTGATAGATACACTGGACGTACACCTGGGGTTATGGTCTGGGTGCGATTTCGTATGACAGCAGGAGCACTCTAGTGGTTATCCTAAGCACCATGACTGCAGATTTGTACGTCCATCTGGTGTTTCGATCTGTTGCTCTCACATTCATGAACAGCTCTCCAGAGGTGTTTTCCAACAGGATAACGCTCGCCCACATACTGCTGTTGTAACCCAGCATGCTCTACAGAATGTCAACATGCTGCAGAGGCCTGCTCGATCACCAGATCTGTCTCCAATCATACACGTATGGGACATCATCGGGCGACAACTCCAGTGTCATCCACAAATAGCATTAAGCATCCCTCTATTGACCGACCATGTGCTACAGGCTTGGAACTCCATCACACAAACTGACATCCGGCACTTGTACAACTCAATGAATGCACGTTTGCGTGCTTGCATGCAGCATTTTGGAGGTTACATCGGTAATTCATCCACCAGCATTTCACATTTGCAATGGCTTATCTCGCGCTTACATTAACCGGTGATCTTGCAATGTTAATCACTGAAGTATGTTACCTAGACAAATGCATCCCCGAAATTTCATTACACTACATTAATTATCTTTTGGTGTTGCAATTATTTCTGGCAGTATACATCGAAAAAATGTATCAAGGTTCAGAAAAAAATTTAAATCAGCGACAAGCTTTAAGAGGACAGGAACTAGTTACAAAAAGGAAAATGTGTTCAGCAACAAGAAGCAAGTTTGACAGCAACAGCCCGCACAGCAGCAAGAGAGGCTGTAGCAGGTGTACAGCAGGTTGCGGACGGCAACGTCGCAAACGCAATCCACAGCATTACGGTTACCGTCTCCAGCACTTGCACCATTCCAGTAGCGAAAAGAGGACTGGCAGTCAAACATTTCCAAGCAACTACCGTAAAACACTTTGAGTCGGGTTGCATTTCTTATTTATTTATTTTTTTTCGTGGTCTGTTCCTGAAGTGTATCAGTTGCTTATGAACCTTGTCCCATGAGTAGATTCAGTGTCGTTAAATCCTCAAGAAATCTGTCGAACGTTAGCCTCTTATTTTCCATGAAACACTAGTATCCTGGCTGAAATTTAATCTGTAACGAAAGCAGCTAGGGCGCAAATATAATGGGTGGGTGGCAGATCTTCGCAGTCTAAGGCCCAGATTTGGATTCACATGCCGGAACTGTGAAATATCGTGTGCTGTTTTTCTTTAGTATGTGACGTAGTAACGCGATATACCCGATATTAAGAAGCCGGATGTGTTGGCTTCTAGTTAACGACCCATAATGGGAAGAAGCGCTTAAAATATCTGAGGCAGTTGAATTAGCAGAGTATCATATTTCCTGTTGCAACAACAAACCGAACCCAGTTTACCTGTATTTAAAATCACGGAGCATGATAATCGCCGGAATTCATGGCATGTTTCAAACCAGCGAGGATCTTATCACAACATCCCGTTACAACGCGAAAGCAGAAACAAGAGCGCACGGGCCAATCTAGAGGCAGACACGAACCCAAGACTTATCCAAGCCCTGCCTTCATACTTCAACTGTTTCCGTGGCCATGATAGGCAAAACTGTTCATTTTTCACAGCCATGGACAAGTACTGCAACAAACGTAGCCACACAGCAGTTGTCTGCAATAATAAACGAAGCTGTAAACGTGCGACAGAATGGTCAGCGCATACCGAAGTAAAATCACTTTTAAAGTTATCTGTGTTGCCTGTATGTATGACAAAAAACATTTATTACCCTAACTTTCATCACGCTTCAGGCTTTAGCTGACGAAACACCTGATGAAGTAAAGACACACTGTCAGTATCGGAAGCCTCTTTGTGTTCAAGAAACCCTTGCGTCTTTGTTAGGTTGGACAGAGAATGTAGCGATAACTTCCGGGAGAGTGGGAATTGGGGTACGAGTGGGCACGTTCCTAGTGATTGTGACAGAAAGAGGACCTTCTCCTAACGAGCTACGTTACAGGATATCTCCATTAATATTACATATATTTCGTGAATAGCCTTTTCATAATTCCAATTATTTGTGTTAGCAATCAAAGCTAAAGCTACGTTCTGAGTTTATTCGACATCTTCCGCCCCACACGAACGTTCTTGCTTGTCATATGTGTTTGTTCTTTATATTATCTCAGGCTTATTCTCAATGTGTTTTCCAATTATTTTTTTTTATAATCATAATAATTGGAAGCGTTAACGTGGCCTGAACTTCTGGTAACACGTGATCACAGATTATGCGCCATTAGAATTTGTCTGTGTCTATGCTTACATTCAGATTGGAAACCCCACTGCGTTTTCTATTTTTATCTCACAACAGAGTTATTCGAAATTGTTGCTACTGATTTCGAACAGCTTCTGCATAATCGTTCGTAATCCTCGACCAAACTTTCCCATTGTCACAATTACGCCTTCTTGTAACAGAATAAGCTATGTACATTGTATATATCAGGTACACAAATGTTCTTTCTTTCAGAATATGAGGTAACTTTGTCGGTGCATGAATCTATGAGATGCGGGACAGGTGCATAGGGATTCCATTGCGCAAATTGTTACTGACTGTTGATTCGTTTCAGGACTATGAGTTCAGGGCTATAACTTGAATTGTTAATGCACATAATTTATGGACCTCGCCCAGTGGTAGAGGTAGTGTCTATTATGAATTAGACGGTTTGCTAATAGCCAGTCAGAAATTAAGGTTAATCATCCGAAATTTTCAACTTCACACGCACTACTAACCATACGATAGTAGCCTGTTCAAATTTTCAGTAATGTATGGCATAAATCGAAATTAAGTGCAGTTTCATCTAGTATCAGAAGCAGCAGCCACGTTAAACAACCTGGAGACCTGAAGCAACATAGGCTCCCCACTACTGGTACCAGCTAAGTAACATCTGACGTCATTTTTTATACAATTAAAGACACATTTATTACTGAAACTGTGTGCTACTATGTACATATAAGTATCGCCCACTATCATAATTTTAGTAGTGGCCCAACCGGCACTTACAGTTAGTATTGGGCCAGGGTTCCACCGCGATTACTGAAGAGGCAAATAGCTGATTTACATTTAAGAAGGTACAAGACAGCTGCTCCTCTTGTAAGTGTTTTTCATTCTAAAAAATGGTTCAAATGGCTCTGAGCACTATTGGACTTAACATATGATGTCATCAGTCCCCTATAACTTAGAACTACTTAAACCTAACTAACCTAAGGACATCACACACATCCATGCCCGAGGCAGGATTGGAACCTGCGACCGTAGCGGTCACGCGGTTCCAGACTGAACCGCCTAGAACTGCTCGGTTCAAATGGTTCAAATGGCTCTGAGCACTATGGGACTCAACATCTTAGGTCATAAGTCCCCTAGAACTTAGAACTATTTAAACCTAACTAACCTAAGGACATCACACACACCCATGCCCGAGGCAGGATTCGAACCTGCGACCGTAGCAGTCCCGCGGTTCCGGACTGCAGCGCCAGAACCGCTAGACCACCGCGGCCGGCGAACTGCTCGGCCACTCCGGCCGGCCAAGATGACTTAGAAAGACTTTCTATATGTTTCGATGATTAGCAGCTTTCTTTACAAGTTAAAAAAAAAAAAAAGCTGATGCGAATGAGTAGGAAAGACAACCGTGTGACATTCGAATGCAGCGTTAGTACGGTGCTAATTGACACAGGCACATCGATTAAATACCCAGGGGCAACGTTGCAAAGCAATACGAAATGGAACGAGCAGGTCAGGTTGGTAGTAGGGAAAGAGAATGCTTGACTCCGGTTTATTGGAAGAATTATGTGAAAGCGTAGCTCATCTATAAAGGAGACGGTGTATAGAACGCTAGTGCGATCGATCCTTGAGTACTATTAGAGTGTTTTGGATCTCCAGCAAGTTAGAGGAGGACATGAAAACAATTCAGTTGCATGATGCTAGATTTGTTACCGAGAGGTTCGATCAGCACACATGTATTACAGAGACGCTTCGTGAACTCAAGTGAGAATCCCTTGACACTCCTTTCGTGAAGCACTATTGTAGAAACTTAGAGAACCTGCATTTGGGGCTCGCAGAACAATTCTACTGCTGTCACTGTACATTTTGCGTAAGAACCACGAAGATACGATTCGAGAAATCGGAGCTCGTGCGGACTCTTTCAGACAATCGTTCTTTCCTCCCCCTATTTGTGAGTGGAACAGGAAAGGAAATGAGTAATAGTGGTACGTGATACACTCCGCAAACTACCGTACTGTAGCCTGCGGAATATGTATATAGATTTATATACAACAAAACCCTTTCCTGACGTCTTTTGCTCAAAATCACTGGCCCCACACACAATACAAATGTTTAGAGGTGCCACCGCTACCGTCCCCCCTCTTCTAAACGAAAAGCGAATATATGTCGCAAATCTTAGACCTTCTTTCTCTTGTGACCTTGCTCCACAACGCGTAAACAACATCATAAGTTTCGTGTATGCCTAAATTCAATACATAACTGCAAGGTCAATACTAGAACTTAAAAGAAGAAAATGACAGTTGATAAGAGTACCTCCAGCGTCACACCGCTGTCACCTAGTCGGACGGTGGCAGTTGGCGGGTCGCGTGCAGTCAGTAGCTGGTAGCTGGGGGTCGCGGTAGATTGAGGAAACTATCGCTCGTGAATTATTCTGACCTTGACGCAGTCACGAACTGTTTTGCCGAATTGTTTCTGGAAGTTTATGCTGGTATTGATATGTTAGAAGCGAATTATCTTTGAAGTTCCATGAGAGTAGTAACTTTAGGAGGCAGCCAAAATGCGATTAAGGAAAT
Organism: Schistocerca nitens; assembly: GCF_023898315.1. Lineage (NCBI taxonomy): Eukaryota > Metazoa > Arthropoda > Insecta > Orthoptera > Acrididae > Schistocerca > Schistocerca nitens. The sequence continues at coordinate 578,336,501 of NC_064616.1, read as the reverse complement.
AGAAGGAATGGACTCAAACTCGCGTCTTTGCATATACGTTGCGCGACGTTTACCACTAGACCACAAGCTAGCACAGCATTGCAACCACTTGTGAAGAAGGCAACACTTCCTCCAGACAGTTGCGCATTCTGCAGTGTTGCAAGATCGTGGGTATGGCCGGAGTGATCGACAACCAGTTTTAGTGGCCTCTTTCAATGAACGACACGGACTTAGTCTCTGCAGCGGCCCGCCGGCAGCCAGGTTTCATGTCTAAGACTCTACACAACCAAGTGTGATCAGTGTCAGTTTTTGTCGATTATGCGATAAAGTATATTGAATGTTCATCCTCGCAGTCTCATTCGGAATTGTTTTCATACAATAAGGCTCAAAATTTTAATTCTTTGTTAATCTAAGTCACTTGAGAATTTTATTTGCCTACTTTGTTATTATTCGTACTGATTTACTTACCTTATTAACATGTGAAAAAAATTTAAAAAAAACTTTACAATGAAATTGGATATCCAACACAAGTTCTCTCCTTCCCGACCAGATGCCTTGGTCGCTGTGCCAGTGGCTCTCTCGTTTACCATCGCATACTTTATAGGGGTACACAAGCAGCAGTCGAAAAAAGTTTCTTTCCTCAATTTCTATGAAAATATGCAGTTGCAGATCCCACATATGCTGAAAAGAAATGCTGAATATTCAATCATCTATCGACCCCGTCTATTCTGATTCGATTATATGTCATGAACCCAAAAATGGGGGGGAGGGGGGAGAAGGAGGCGAGTCTTCCATTTTATGTTGTACACAAGCAACTTGCCAAATATGAGCCGAATCTATCGGCCGTTTCTGGGCGTTCTCCTTATGAGACTATTAACGATTTCGAATTTTGTGTCACTTGCTAATTTTGGTAAAAACTTTAAATCTTGTTATCATTGAACCCTACCTCTCAAGACCCGTCGAGTCCGCTAAATATACTACATAGCCTCATGTGCAAAACAGACATAGCTCCTTTAGTACTGGACTAAACAAGAAAGTTTCTAATATTAACAAGATAGTAAAATGCTTGGTCATTTTGTACTATCACTAGCCAACTATATTGTTTAGACATCTTGAGGCATTAACATGTTTGTGTATCGGAATAAATGGAGAACGAGTATGTCTAGTACTTGGGATTGTAGGTAGACTAAGTTAAATTAATTTATTTTTTTTCCTCCATTTGCGAGTTTAGGTGATATAACGTGGGAGAGACAGCCAGCAACACCACAGGACAGTAGGACCTGACGTTGAATATGTACGAAGTGTACAACGACTCCTTAAGGAACTATTATACATACATCAAACACGATGTCGGTGACATACAGTGACTACAAGGCAACGAAGTACCGACGAGACCTGTGTCTGACGCTTGCCGGATTATAAAATATATTCTAGGTACGGTATTGCATATTTTCTCGCCATTTGCAATAAATTCTAAAGTTCATAAGTCAGTCACCTCGGATCTCAAATAGCGTAATCAGTGAGACAGAAACCTATTGTTTTCCACAGAGTACAAAAAGGTGACGAAAAGCAGACGTTATATATTTGTATTTATCGTCAATGAGGCAATTAATGTTCTATGAATTTTGTCAACATGCAGTACGATTCATAAGAATAATTCAGTAAATATAATTTACTTGCAGTATCTATAAAAATAAAAATATGTGTTTAATTCAGAGCGTCATAGTACTAAAGGAATTCAGTGTCTATGCTATACACACACACATATCTGATGTCAGAACCATTGTCGATTGCCACTTGTGTCCTCAGTATGTTTTCAACTGTCTTTCAAAACAACTAAGACGGCGTACTTCTACCGCTATAGCGAATGAAGAACTAATTTCTGCCTAATCAACGGAATGAATAAATCATATAATATATATTGCCCGCAACAATGGAGTTGCCTTTCCGTAAATTAGCTAGAAGCCCAAACTAATCTTTCACCTGAGAAAGTTTGTAGTAATCAGCGTTAAATCTTCAAAGCTGTAAGTAATGTGAATAATGAGAAGTTCTAGATCCTGCTGGATTAAACACAAAAGGAAATATCTGAAGTATTTAATGCAGGATAGGGTACAAGCCTATATTTGTCAACGACAAATCCCTGAAGTAGTTTATTGCCCAGGACAAAAAAAAAGTATAGAGCCAATTTATACCTTCAAATAATAATTCTTCCATTGCTCTTTTTGGCGAATGTGTTTGGCAAAACCGTGCTGAAACCCTGGCCAAAACCTGATCTGCAATTTTATCAATCGTTTCCCTGGTGCCGGTTTTGCATTTGATCACGTTTACCTTCAAACTGCGAACTGTGTCTGACGGCCTACTTCGTGGCCTTACTATTACTGCCGGGTACGTGGTGGCCCTGCAGCAGCGCGACGTAGAAGGTACAGATATAAAAAAAAATTATATGCTACTCGTTTCTCCAGGAATACCAAATTACGTGGCGGTTACTTCACGCTACTCCACAACTAAAACCTGTGGGAGAAAGGACAGAACGTTGAACGACGTAAAAACAGCCTAATATTGGCTTCAGTATGACACCTTTCACTTAATATCAAATGGCTGATTGGAGGAGCACTTAGGCCCTTTCTATGATTGGTTAGAAAGATCGTTCCGGGTGCCTTTCCGAGGTTTGAAGGAAGGATAGAGAAAACTGGAGTGGCATTCTGTGCTTTTTTAGAGTCTCGTTCGTACGCTAATTCTGATCCGGATTCTGCGCTCGTACTTGCTTTTTTTGACTTCGGCCTTCTGTTAAGTCTTCAAACTTTTACTTTCAACTTACTCACATCCACAATCGGTAATCAGGAAGATGAGATCCGCGATTCGCAGTCACATTTCATCTGCCCACTCCAGCAACAGTTATCAGCCACTGCAGTATGGCGGACCGCAGTCATGGTAAGACCGCACTTGCAATGCGCGTTCCAGGCTTCGGTGATCGCTGTATAATGAAAGAAGAAGAGTTCATTCCCGTTTTTCAACTTCAAGTTTTCGTAATCTGAACTACGTGCTTCATGCACTAGTATGCACGTTTTCTGTAAGCTACTCGTAATTCTTGTTTAAAAGGGATCTTCTTTTGTAAACACTCACGTTTCTTTTCGGTACGAAGTAAATTCATTGGAGTTCATCCGTCTGGTGAGGATTTTTTGTGTCTGAGCACCATCTAAACCGTAATTGTCCAGCACCACTAATTTTTCTGACGTTGTTTTATTTTATGTAAAATTCATTCTCAAGTTTTTGTAATCTTGATGTTAATGTGTTTTGACTAAATTGCATGTTGCAATAAAACTTATGTTTACCAGATCAAACTCTATCATTCACCAACCATTAAAGTAAATTATTGAACTGAAATGCCCAGGTCCTCCAACCATAAGCAATAGGCGAGGTCCCTGATGAGTTCAGGACCTTATCAAATGACGTAACCAATGTGTGCGGCAGTTGACTTTTCAAGTAGCCTGTTAACTTCATGTGAGTAATTTATCATTTTACTTGATCTGGGTTGAAAAAAATCTGCATAAATCTATTCTGCATACCCACGGAGCAACTGATGAGCCAATGGTCCTGTTCACAGCACACCCAGCTTCTGGCATTGTCATTCGAGTGACATTCACGCCACGCCCTACGAGTGGCTGTAGCTGCAAAAAAGTTTTGGAAGGAAGCTAGGGGAGACTCGAAAGGGCGCGCGCAGCTCAGACTTAGTTCTGTTAACACAGCCCTGTTGTACCCTTGGTCTGGAGCCGGCGTCTCACTTGCGATGGATACGGAGTGCTGGGACTTAGCCTAATTTCGCCGATGGGTCGTGGAGAGATGGCGGACATCAGTCCTGCTGCCACAAACATTGCACGAGTGTTTGGTAAGACTGCCGCGAGGTGGTAAAAATAGCGGTGAACATTCTGACAGCTTCCTTGGGTCAAATTGGCTTATTTCACGTTATGGATCATCTGAAATGTTAGAGAGGCAGGACCATCAGTCACACAACCTTCAACATTCTTCTTCCACTGTATATTCAGGTGGTCAATCACGTTGTCACGGAATCTGAATATAACTCGCGATCTTTTAATGATGTTTCGTAACAATCTCTTGTCTGTCGATTCTAATTCATTTCGGTTTTATCTCTGATTTTACCCCTGTTTTCGATTTGTTTTTACTCTGTTTTTCATTTTGTTATAAAATTCTATCCGTCCACTTTTTGCAGATTCATGTGGAATTTTATGTTATGCCCGTCGCATTCAGTTAGCCGACGGAATTTTTCAGCAAAATATCGCTGATGGTGATCCAAGTCTTATCCTTTTATTTTAAGCTCAATACAGTGTCAAATGTGTTTGCAGTGATCATTTCTTCTGGATTAATGTCAGTAAATGAACATTGTACCAGATAGACCTATTTTATTTAGTAGCTAAAAATTTCAAAATTTCAACTTTATTACTGTGATGTAACAACTGCGCTATTGCAACAAGAGACGGCAGTGGTACCAATGGCTTGCAGTATCATACTCGTACAAGTTTCGGAACTCTTAATGCCCAATTCTAATATTCAAGAATAATTTGACTTCATAATAAGCAAAATACGACGTTTTCACCCACTGCTGCACGTCTTCAGTGATAAAAGACACGCATGAGGGAGGGCCATTGCTTAACTTACGATCATCAGTTCAGAGGAAATAAATTAGGCACATCTTTCCTGAGTACGCGAGGCGCTGGTAATCTTATATTTACAATATGCAACAAACCAAAATATTCCCTTTCGAATTTTCAAAATTATTTCTTTTTCTCAAACAATCCTAGCAATATGGGATGCAGTAGGTGCAAAATGTTTCCAGAAGTGTAAAACTCTCTGCAACATCCTCATTTTTTTATAAGAAACTTTTTGAAGGGCTTATATGTTTCATGATAACTCGTACATCGTAACGCCCAAATTTCAATTTGATCCCAACACAAAATTAAATGAAACAAATTTATTTCCCTCTCAAAAATAAGTTGTATGTCAAGATAATATTTAAAAAATGAAAGTATCGCATTAAAAATCTTCCACGTGTGCTCCTGCTGTGAGGCGAGCAATGTCTACTCTGTATTCAGCCAGATCCGCTGTAACATGTTCGGAGGTTTGGTACCTATCACTTCCACAATCCGAACACGGAGGCATCGAAGAACCGGCACAGCAGTGGCGAACACCCTGCCCTTAACGTGGTCCCAGAGAATAATACCCAATGGTGTGATATCAGGGTCCGCAGCTCGTGGTCGTGCGGTAGCGTTCTCGCTTCCCGCGCCCGGGTTCCCGGGTTCGATTCCCGGCGGGGTCAGGGATTTTCTGTGCCTCGTGATGACTGGGTGTTGTGTGCTGTCCTTAGGTTAGTTAGGTTTAAGTAGTTCTAAGTTCTAGGGGACTGATGACCATAGATGTTAAGTCCCATAGTGCTCAGAGCCATTTTGTGATATCAGGAGAAGGTGGAAGCCAATTCACGGGTCCATCACGTCGAATCCAGCGTCCTGGTAATGTTGGATTCAGAGTTTTCCAAACATCCGACCACCTCTGACGTGGAGCACCACCTTATTTAAATCAAAGAAATGGCTACAGGTCTTCGACCTGGGGAAAAGCAAACATCTCCAACATATCTACTTACGCTGTTCCTGTAACCGTTTCCTCAGCAAAGAACAACGGTCAAATTATATTGTTGCACGTGAGGTCGCACCAATCGCTGACTTTGGGGGTATTTCGTACATTTTTCCTGGATTCTGTGATCCCAAATGCGAACGATATTCTTATTCACAGATCCAGAGACACGAAATGCAGCCTCTCGAGAAAACCGTAAAATGGTGAGGCAGATCGATTTGTTAGAACTTTCAAATCACAGATGGACAAGTTGCGCTACACCAAGCGCTCAAGGTGTGCTTATCTTCATATCGCTCCTTGTGCGGTGGCGCGGTTACGTTCGTCCATTACCTGCACCTACCTGTGAACTCGTTAAAGCAGGTCGCCGGTAGGGAAGCCGAGCAGAAACCTACCGTACTGCAACTGGCACCAGGCTGCATACAACGTAACTATTCTAAGAATCAGGAAAAGGTCTTAATTTTGAATGAAAGGTGGAAATACTAGCAAAACTTCGGTATATTCTGAACCTTCAGATGTACACGTTCACTGCTAAGCCCGTGCTAATCTTAACGCAGTCATGCACTAACCCTTTCGTTAATGTTAGCAAGTTTATGGTAACGTATTTCCAGAAAGCTGAACAGCTACCATGCACGGATTGTTCTTAAATGAAAATGGTCGCCATTCTATTAAGTTTATAGGTGCCTAATGCTCTCAAGTTTTTAGTGACCGATCTGCTCAATATGACTCGCGGAATTACTGTCTTTTCTCATACACAAAATTACTTTAAAAAATCCGTTCTTTCTAAAAAAAAAAAAAACACCGGAATAAATAAGCCTTCACTTTAAAACACTTTTGAAACGTGTTGCACAACTAAAACCGGCAAATAATAACTTCCTTCGAAGGGCATTCTACACACGACCGTACCACTGAAGGGCTAGGCTTCGACCCCCTTAGACTGCTGTAAGTATTCTATATCACCGAGAGAAAAGGCGTGCGAAGAATACTCCGTTCTGATTGGACAGTTTTCTTTAAGACCAATAGAAAAGCATTATTCTCCCGCGTTAGTTCGCGCTTTCGATGACTAACCTATCAACGAATAACACACTTTCGAACTGTACCTTTTCCCGAAATAGATAGTTTGAAAGGTAACTCTAGTGAGGACTGTTTAAATGATTGTGAATGTTGGCATAATTTTAGTGTTCCAACAACATTTATTTTTAAAGAAGGCATAAATTCTGCTAAACAAGTTATTGATTGAATACCATAAACAACTAACAAGTGATTCAAAACTACACTGGACTAGGATCCTGGGTGGCAGAGGCAGTATAACTAGTGGAGTGAGTCGAGTACTCTGGCCCCAAAAATGTGGATAACGCAATCTGAATTGATCTGACGCTGAGCAGACTTTGACTGATCAAATCTACTGTAGCTTCTCTCCATAGGTGCAGCTGAGAGCAAGTGGCGATTGAGATCTGTACGCCCTTACAATGCCGGAGCTGCAATACGCTACCCTGTTCGCTTCGTGCGTCGATGAAACTTGCAGCTGGAGAGATGTGTGCGGCGGATGTGAGACATGGAGGCGGCACCTGTGAATCGATCGCGGCCACGAAAGTAACGCAAAAATCTCAGGATCTAGCGATCAGGCAGATGGATCGAAATTTACTCTCTACCAGAGTCCTGAAATCACGGTAGATTTCAGTGTGTGACACACCCGTTCGCTGGTCGTACCGAGTACCAATTTGGCTCACTTATACGACAGAGCACACAAGGATACCAAACGTCAAGACTGGTAAACCAAAATCGAATAAGTGTGCCCTCGGCGAACGAGTAGTCCGAGACGTTTGAAGTCACACTGTCGGTACAGCAAGAACGTCACCACAGGCTCCCCCGTCCAAACTACTTGCAAGTGAAGTCAGTCTCAGGACGGGTCCCAAGTACCAACCACGCCTGCCAGAGCTTCGATCAGAAGTGCTTCCAGACCAAGGTCCTGCACCAGAGTGCTTCGCACCATTCCAGAAAAAAAAATCCGTTTTCCCGCAAAATGCACGAACGACACTGCGTCCACCCCATCTTGAGCCATCATAGGGCTCTAGAGGCGCCAAATCTCCCGTCCCACACGACAGCACAAACTCATGTCGAACTAGCGCGGGAGTTAAGAAACCTGTGTCTCTGAAAAAAAGGAAACTGCCAATTACTAGCTTTTTTAAGTTTTCACAGAGGGGAAGAAACGATTTTCTCCAAAGTTGTGTCACTTCCCAGGGCAACAAACGAACAGATACAATCTTAAACATCTTTATCTAAATCGCCTCTGCTTTGGAGCTTGTAAGTCCTAGCTATGAAGTGTAATAAAGACTGACTTTGGTGCAACTGTGTAGTTTTCAGTCTATGTCTTAACGGAAGACTAAGGAATGAATAGAGGGGAGACAATTAAAGTCGGTGGCATCATTTAACTCATGTCTCTCGAGTAGCAACAACAGCGACAGTAAATATCAGGCCAACCATTACAATTAACTTCAATAACATGAATAGGGTCCTTACTCCACCAGGAGAAGTAATGTCAACCATAAAATCTTTATAATAAAAACAAAAAACTAGTGTTCATTTTAAAATATCAGCATACTTAATTAAAGAGTGTTCTTCTGAGATCAACCGAGCGAGGTGACGCAGTGGTTAACACACTGGAGTGGCATTTGGGAGGACGACGGTTCAAACACGCGTCCGGCCATCCTGATTTAAGTTTTCCGTTATTTCCCTACATCGCTTTAGGTAAATGCCGTGATGGTTCCTTTGAAAGAGCACCGCCGATTTCCTTCCCCATCCTTCCCTAATACGAGGTGGCGCTCGTCTCTAACGACCTCGTTGTCGACGGGAAGTTAAACGCTAACCTCCTCCTCCTCCTAAGCAGTGATTTATCACTCGAACAGCTGAAATATTCTAAAGTTAAGTCTCTGTATTATAAAGGAAATGGTGAAATACCGTCAATCAGCGGTCCAATTTTACTTTCAGCAGCATCCTTGAAATAAATTAAAGTATTATACAAACGGTTTCCTTACCAGCTGACTACAAATATTATATTTTCAAAGTCACAGTCTGGATTTCTAAAAGGCTCCGATAGTGGTCAGGCTAATTACACATACAACGACAATGTACTTAATTCATTAGACAATAAATTACAGGCTACTGATATATTCTGTGAGCAAATTATAATATCCTTGTAACTAATATTACGATGTATTAGGAGTTGTAGCAACATTTTTGAAATCGTATCTCTCAAATGGGAACATCTGGTGTCAGTAGGAAAGAGTCCTGTATCACGCTAATCAAGCTATGAGTCATCATCCAAATGGGAACTAAGCACAAGCGATGTCCCACACCTCTCCATTTTTAAGCGATTACATTTTATCGTATGTATCGTGAACTTTCATGGGTAATATTACCAGATGTCTAGTTGGTCTTGTCTGCACGTGAAATCAACATTGTAATAAACAGCAAATCAAATATAATATTAGAAAGATTGACTAATAAATGCTTTGTCACTAAACTTTGAAAAACATGCTATATGCAGTTCAGAACAAGAACGAGATTTCCCTTCTGTGTATGTCTAAAATATGAAGACACCCAAATAGAAGAGGATCACAGTGTTAAATTCGTGGGATTAGAACTTGATGATAAATTCAAATGGCAGGAGTATACAGCGGGACTGCTGAAGCACCAAAACAAATTTCTAATTGCATTATGAATGTTGCCAGACTTAGGTTTTATAAAAATAACAAGAAAGTAGTACCTAGACTTTTATTCCATAATGTCTTACGGAATCAATTTTTTGGGGCCACTCAACTAATCCTTCCCGAGTCCAAAATCATGTAATTCTAATTAATTGTGGTGTAATTTCAAGAACGCTCTGCAGAGGCTTGTTCAAAAAACTGAGGATAATATTTCCCAATGTATTTATTCCTTAATTAAATTTGTCATAACACTATAATACTGTTTCAAACCAACAGCTGAGTTCATGGAATGAATGGTACAAATAGGAATAATCTTTACTTTTCCTTTCATTTAAAGTTACACACTTCAGTCCAGAAAGTTGTTCATTATTCAGGAACACACATTTTCAACAAGTTGCCAGCAGCCAAAAAAGTGAACTACTAATGAAATCCACTTTAAGAGTAGCCTAAAGGACCTGTTGGTGGGAAACACTCCTACTCCACTGACTAAGGTTTATATATTGCTTATAATATCAATTCACGTGATTGTTACATAAAATCTGACTTCTGCACATCTTCACTGTAATAATGCCATCAATCTAAATAGTTTTATAAACTGATTATCGCTTTGATGATGCGTGAATACAACAACCTAAGAATTATCATATATCCTATGCACCTCAATGCGTTGTATATATATACATATATACATACAGGGTGTTACAAAAAGGTACGGCCAAACTTTCAGGAAACAGTCCTCACACACAAAGAAAGAAAATATGTTATGTGGACATGTGTTCGGAAACGCTTACTTTCCATGTTAGAGCTCATTTTATTACTTCTCTTCAAATCACATTAATCATGGAATGGAAACACACAGCAGCAGAACGTACCAGCGTGACTTCAAACACTTTGTTACAGGAAATGTTCAAAACGTTCTCCGTTAGCGAGGATACATGCATCCACCCTCCGTCGCATGGAATCCCTGATGCGCTGATGCAGCCCTGGAGAATGGCGTATTGTATCAAAGCTGTCCACAATACGAGCACGAAGAGTCTCTACATTTGGTACCGGGGTTGCGTAGACAAGAGCTTTCAAATGCCCCCATAAATGAAAGTCATGAGGGTTGAGGTCAGGAGAGCGTGGAGGCCATGGAAATGGTCCGCCTCTACCAATCCATCGGTCACCGAATCTGTTGTTGAGAAGCGTACGAACACTTCGACTGAAATGCGCAGGAGCTCCATCGTGCATGAACCATATGTTGTGTCTTACTTGTAAAGGCACATGTTCTAGCAGCACAGGTAGAGTATCCCGTATGAAATCATGGTAACGTGCTCCATTGAGCGTAGGTGGAAGAACATGTATCTCAATCAAGACATCACCAACAATGTCTGCCCAAACGTTCACAGAAAATCTGTGTTGATGACGTGATTGCAAAATCGCGTGCGGATTCTCGTCAGCCCCCACATGTTGATTGTGAAAATTTACAATTTGATCGCGTTGGAATGAAGCCTCATCCGTAAAGAGAACATTTGCACTGAAATGAGGATTGACACATTGTTGGATGAACCGTTTGCCGAAGTGTACCCGTGGAGGCCAATCAGCTGCTGATAGTGCCTGCACACGCTGTACATGCTACGGAAACAACTGGTTCTCCCGTAGCACTCTCCATACAGTGACGTGGTCAACGTTACCTTGTACAGCAGCAACTTCTCTGACGCTGACATTAGGGTTATCGTCAACTGCACGAAGGATTGCCTCGTCCACTGCAGGTGTTCTCGTCGTTCTAGGTCTTCCCCGGTCGCGAGTCATAGGCTGGAATGTTCCGTGCTCCCTAAGACGCCGATCAATTGCTTCGAACGTCTGCCTGTCGGGACACCTTCGTTCTGTAAATCTGTCTCGATACAAACGTACCGCGCCACGGCTATTGCCCCGTGCTAATCCATACATCAAATGGGCATCTGCCAACTCCGCATTTGTAAACATTGCACTGACTGCAAAATCACGTTCGTGATGAACACTAACCTGTTGATGCTACGTACTGATGTGCTTGATGCTAGTACTGTAGAGCAATGAGTCGCATGTCAACACAAGCACCGAAGTCAACATTGCCTTCCTTCAATTGGGCCAACTGGCGGTGAATCGAGGAAGTACAGTACATACCGACGAAACTAAAATGAGCTCTAACATGGAAATTAAGCGTTTCCGGACACATGTCCACCTAACATCTTTTCTTTATTTGTGTGTGAGGAATGTTTCCTGAAAGTTTGGCCGTACCTTTTTGTAACACCCTGGCCATTAAAATTGCTACACGAAGAAGATATGCAGATGATAAACGAGTATTCATTGGACAAATATATTATACTAGAACTGACATGTGATTACATTTTCACGCAATTTGGGTGCATAGATCCTGAGAAATCAGTACCCAGAACAACCACCTCTGGCCGTAATAACGGCCTTGATACGCATGGGCATTGAGTCAAACCGAGCTTGGATTGCGTGTACAGGTACAGTTGCCCATGCAGCTTCAACACGATACCACAGTTCATCAAGAGTAGTGACTGGCATATTGTGACGAGCCAGTTGCTCGGCTACCATTGACCAGACGTTTTCAGTTGGTGAGAGCTCTGGAGAATGTGCTGGCCAGGGCAGCAGTCGAACATTTTCTGTATCCAGAAAGGCCCGCACAGGAACTGCAACATGCGGTCGTGCAATATCCTGCTGAAATGCTGGGTTTCGCAGGGATCGAATGAAGGGTAAAGCCACAGGCCGTAACACATCTGAAATGTAACGTCAACTGTTGAAAGTGCCTTCAATGCGAACAAGAGGTGACCGAGACGTGTAACCAATGGCACCCCACACCATCACGCCGGGTGATACGTCAGTATGGCGATGACGAATACACAATTCCAATGTGCGTTCACCGAGGTGTCACACAACACGGATGCGACGATCATGATGCTGTAAACAGAACCTGGATTCATCAGAAAAAATGACGTTTTGCCATTCGTGCACCCAGATTCGTCGTTGGGTACACCATCACAGGCGCTCCTGCCTGTGATGCAGCGTCAAGGGTAACCTCAGCCATGATCTCCGAGTTGATAGACCATGCGGCTGCAAACGTCGTCGGACTGTTCGTGCAGATGGTTGTCGTCTTGAAAACGTTCCCATCTGTTGACTCAGGGATCGATAGCCGGCCGGTGCGGCCGTGCGGTTCTAGGCGCTTCAGTCTGGAACCGCGTGACCGCTACGGTCGCATGTTAGAATCCTGCCTCGGGCATGGATGTGTGTAATGTCCTTAGGTTAGTTAGGTTTAAGTAGTTCTAAGTTCTAGGGGACTGATGACCTCAGAAGCTAAGTCCCATAGTGCTCAGAGCCATGTTTTTGAGTGGTTCACTGGCCTACTTGCACTTTCGGCAAACACGAAAACTTGTGAATTTTCATTATGTGTGGCTCCGCACACAATGCCCGGTTTATGACTGCATTGTGTAGACAAGTTTTGTTTATACTTGTATGACAATTTTGTTTATACTTTACATTGTTAACTATTTTCATTTGCACTTGAATTAGCTTGCCTTTTACCACAAATTACTGAACATATTATGATGCAAAATTCCCCATCGTCTGCGTTCACACTGTCTTAATACCTTCTGACACTAGTTCGTACAGCTTTCATCATTAGAACAATGATCTACAAATTTACTTTGGACCATATTCACGCATCATTCACATTTCTAAAAGCATATACAAAACTGTATAAACGTAAATAAACAAAAGCTTCAAGAAATAAACAGAACAAATCACAAAAACATTTTTTTGAACTGTTTCTTGAATGTCTCTGTGCACTACTGGACTCTGGTGGTCTAAATTCTTAGCTACATTATAGTTCTTTCTGTTTAGTCTTGTCTGCTACTGTCCTCTAGCAGATGAAAATTAGAACTAAGTATTCGACTGAACCCGCTTCAGACCATCTGTCATTGTGCACGTATGAGTCATTCTCTCGATACACAGGCTCTAGACGTGAGCGATATAAGGCACCACGCCTCACTTGCCAAGAGAACTGCAAATCTTCGGCGGAGCTTCTCCACGTTCGTCGTCACCGAACATTTTTGCGTCTCAGGTGTCAACCTCAGCAGATCCACGCCCCACTAGAGGCATCCAAATTTCAACTTCAGCAAGCAGATTTCCTTAGAGTGTTTGCAAGGGCCCCAGATGGGAGCGAGATGTAGTGACTAAAGTTCTTTCCTGTCCATCTAGCCCGTCTGACGGGACTGCACCGGCGGCATCAAGATGAACATCGCTCTGTTTGTTCTCATGATTCTGCCGCCACCTTTTTGTTCGCAGACTCAGTTCGTCGCCAGGGTCAGCAGCAGCCACAGTCGCCGTCGCAGTCACCTCCTCCTGCAGCACTGTCGTCTTCCGTCGGAGACCCTATGGAATTCGATCTGGAGCCGCCTTCAGCGTCGCAGCTAGGCTGGCAGCCCACGTCGCGGCCAGCAGAGGAGTCACGTCTGGTCACCCTGGCGGACGTTTCGGATATTCCCGTCGCCATTTTCTACGTCCCATCTTCTCCAGCATGGCTGTGAGCCTCTACGGCTGTCGGCGCGTACCCCATGGCCGGTTTTTCAGTCGGCGTTTCCGGCCTTAAACAAGATGAATGCTGGGGTGCTGGCGGAGCTCCTACCCCCACGACTGCGCCGGCAATTCGTCCTCCTCCCCGCCGTCATTCTCAACTTCCATATTCTAAGATGGAACAGAGGTTTGTGGAGAAGGGGGGGTGGGTCGTGGATGAGGCGTCATCGACTATCGAATCTCACAACAAGAGGTCGACCACAGCAAAGATGCTGCAAGTCAGTACAGCGTCCACGGCGAAACCAATCCGAACAGGCCTCAGAGCCACTTCCCTCAGAATTCCCACGGAGCAAAGTGACTCAGTGGTCAGCGCACTGGACTCTCATTTAGGACGACGAATGTTCAAACCCGTGTTCGACCATCGCGATTTAGGTTCCCCGTGATTTCCCTAAATCACTCCAGGCAATTACCAGGGTTGTTCCTTTGAAAGAACACTGTCGAGTTCCTTCCCTTCCCTTGAACAAATCTGAGCCTCTGGCCCGTCTCTAATCTACATCTACATCTACATCCATACTCCGCAAGCCACTTGACGGTGTGTGGCGGAGGGTACCTTGAGTACCTCTATCAGTTCTCCCTTCTATTCCAGTCTCGTATTGTTCGTGGAAAGAAGGATTGTCGGTATGCTTCTGTGTGGGCTCTAATCTCTCTGATTTTATCCTCATGGTCTCTTCGCGAGATATACGTGGGAGGGAGCAATATACTGCTTGACTCTTCGGTGAAGGTATGTTCTCGAAACTTCAATAAAAGCCCGTACCGAGCTACTGAGCGTCTCTCCTGCAGAGTCTTCCACTGGAGTTTACCTATCATCTCCGTAACGCTTTCGCGATTACTAAATGATCCTGTAACAAAGCGCGCTGCTCTCCGTTGGATCTTCTCTACCTCTTCTATGAACCCTATCTGGTACGGATACCACACTGCTGAGCAGTATTCGAGCAGTGGGCGAACAAGCGTACTGTAACCTACTTCCTTTGTTTTCGGATTGCATTTCCTTAGGATTCTTCCAATGAATCTCAGTCTGGCATCTGCTTTACCAACGATTAACTTTATATGATCATTCCATTTTAAATCACTCCTAATGCGTACTCCCAGATAATTTATGGAATTAACTGCTTCCAGTTGCCGACCTGCTATTTTGTACCTAAATGATAAGGGATCTATCTTTCTATGTATTCGCAGCACATTACACTTGTCTACATTGAGATTCAATTGCCATTCCCTGCACCTCCTGCATTTCAGTACAATTTTCCATTGTTACAACCTCTCGATACACCACAGCATCATCTGCAAAAAGCCTTAGTGAACTTCCGATGTCAACCACAAGGTCATTTATGTATATTGTGAATAGCAACGGTCCTATGACACTCCCCTGCGGCACACCTGAAATCACTCTTACTTCGGAAGACTTCTCTCCATTGAGAATGACATGCTGCGTTCTGTTATCTAGGAACTCTTCAATCCAATCACACAATTGGTCTGATAGTCCATATGCTCTTGCTTTGTTCATTAAACGACTGTGGGGAACTGTATCGAACGCCTTGCGGAAGTCCAGTAACACGGCATCTACCTGTGAACCCGTGTCTATGGCCCTCTGAGTCTCGTGGACGAATAGCGCGAGCTGGGTTTCACACGACCATCTTTTTCGAAACCCATGCTGATTCCTACATAGTAGATTTCTAGTCTCCAGAAAAGTCATTATATTCGAACATAATACGTGTTCCAAAATTCTACAACTGATCGACGTTAGAGATGTAGGTCTATAGTTCTGCACATCCGTTCGACGTCCCTCCTTGAAAACTGGGATGACTTGTGCCCTTTTCCAATCCTTTGGAACGCTACGCTCTTCTAGAGACCTACGGTACACCGCTGCAAGAAGGGGGGCAAGTTCCTTCGCGTACTCATTGTAAAATCGAACTGGTATCCCATCAGATCCAGCGGCCTTTCCTCTTTTGAGCGATTTTAATTGTTTCTCTATCCATCTGTCGTCTATTTCGATATCTACTATTTTGTCATCTGTGCGACAATCTAGAGAAGGAACTACAGTGCAGTCTTCCTCTGTGAAACAGCTTTGGAAAAAGACATTTAGTATTTCGGCCTTTAACCTGTTATCCTCTGTTTCAGTACCATTTTGTCACAGAGTGTCTGGACAGTTTGTTTTGATCCACCTACCGCTTTGACATAAGACCAAAATTTCTTAGGATTTGACCTCGATGTCGATGGAACGTTAAAACCTAATCTTCCTTCATTCCTTCTTTCGGTGTTCTCAGGCGCCACTGACATGCGGCCTTGTGACAAGGAGGGATGCGGCGCACTAGCAGTCTAGTGTATACCAGAAATCGCCTCTCTACAGTGTGTCTCAGTATGTTGCCGTCGTGGAGTCAGTGGAATAGTTCTTGCTGTGAACCGATATACATATTTTAGCAGTATTCATCGTACTACTGTACATTGTAGTACTGTATTACCTACTAATTCTGAACAGTGTACCTATTCGTCCACAATAGTGGGGTGGACTTCAGACCACCGTTACCTTGTAGCACAGTTATTTGGCTGCTACAAAAGGTCTCAGTAGAGAGGCGAGATGTATCGTCAAATCAAACGTGGGGGCGTCAATATTACTGACGATCGGCCGTAACGGAACCACTTTTTTTATGGATCTTCGGGAGACCGTATAACCTGGGTGGTACAGACATTTTTGGGGGGAAGTGCGTGCATCATGTTCACAACTCGGCTGACTTTATCAACAGACTGAAGTCACTTCAACTCAGTGAAACTGACTTACTAGTCAGCTTTGATGTCATCTCACTTTTCACTAAGGTACCTCTTATGGATTCTTTGTCGCTCATCAGCGATAAGTTCACGGACGACATAACAGCACGTCCTTTCCTCAACCTACTTTTTATTTAACAACGAATATTTTGAGCAGACTGACGGTGTTGCCATGGGCAGTACTCTCTCGCCTTTGGTAGCAAACTTTTTTATGGAAGACTTCGAGGAAAGGGCACTAGACTCGGCAGAACTTAAACCGAAAGTTTTATGGCGATATGTAGCTGACACTTTTGTAGTGTGGCCCCATGGTGAAGAAGAACTGTCACGGTTCTTGCAACATCTGAATGCAGTCCACAAGAACATCCAGTTTACGATGGAAATAGAGAGGAATGGTTGCTTGCCGTTTTTGGACGTCTTGGTTACTAAGAGAGTGGATGATTCATTAGGGCATTCTGTCTACCGTAACCCAACACATACTGACCTTTACCTGCAAGCGTCGAGTTGTCTTCATCCTGCACAAACTACTGGCGTCCTTAGAACGTTGCCGGTCGGAGTGGCCGTGCGGTTCTAGGCGCTAAGTCTGGAGCCGAGCGACCGCTCCGTTCACAGGTTCGAATCCTGCCTCGGGCCTGGACGTGTGTGATGTCCTTAGGTTAGTTAGGTTTAATTAGTTCTAAGTTCTAGGCGACTGATGACCTCAGAAGTTAAGTCGCATAGTGCTCAGAGCCATTTGAACCATTTGAACCTTAGAACGTTGGTGCACCGGGCTCATGTTGTTTCTGATGGAGACAGCATTACAAAGGAGCTGGAACATTTAGAGTCGGTGTTCAGGGGTAATGGTTACTCTACACATCAGATTATAACAGCGCTAAGAAGGAATAAACGTGATCACATACAAAATCAAGAAGATAAGGAGCTATTCAAGTCCAGAATGTTCCTACCATACGTCGGTAATCTTTCATTTAAAATAGGCAGGAGTCTAAGGAAAGATCAAGTTAAAGTAATCTTCTGGCCACCGGCGAAGATTAGTGCCCTTCTCGGTTCAGTAAAGGACGATCTGGGTCTGCGGAAGGCCGGGATCTATAAAATTCCTTGCCAGTGTGGAAAAGCTTACATCGGTCAGAAGACACGTACAGCACATGAAAGGTGCGTTGAACACGAACGCCACACTCGCCTTTGGCAGCCCAGTAAGTCGGCCGTAGCTGAGCACTGTATTACCACAGGACACGCTATGGATTTTTCTGCCACGAAAATCTTGGCCCAAGTGAAAACTTTCTGGAATTCAGTAATTAAAGAATATGTGGAGATACGCCTAGCGCAAAATCTTATAAATCGTGATAGCGGTTTTCATCTGGACAACGCTTGGGACCCGATGATTTCTCTAATTTTCTCTGAGAGAAGACAGTTTATTCACAGTGACACGTCTAGCGACGTCTGACGTCTGTTTTTAGCGACGCGGGCGCGCATTCCGACAGATGGCGAACATGTACACTACTGGCCTTTAAAATTGCTACACCACGAAGATGACGTGCTACAGACGCGAAATTTAACCGACAGGAGAAGATGCTGTGATATGCAAATTATTAGCTTTTCAGAGCATTCACACAAGGTGGCGCCGGTGGCGACACCTACCACGTGCTGACATGAGGAAAGTTTCCAACCGATTTCTCATACACAAACAGCAGTTGACCGGCGTTGCCTGGTGAAACGTTGTTGTGATGCCTCGTGTAAGGAGGAGAAATGCGTACCATCACGTTTCCGACTTTGATAAAGGTCGGATTGTAGCTTATCGCGATTGCGATTTATCGTGTCGCGACTTTACTGCTCGCGTTGGCCGAGATCCAATGACTGTTAGCAGATTATGAAATCGGTGGGTTCAGGAGGGTAATACGGAACGCCGTGCTGGATCCCAATGGCCTCGTATCACTTGCAGTCGAGATGACAGGCATCTTATTCGCATGGCTGTAACGGATCGTGCAGCCACGTCTCGATCCATGAGTCAACAGATGGGGACGTTTGCAACACAACAACCATCTGCACGAACAGTTCGACGACGTTTGCAGCCGCATGGACTATCAGCTCGGAGACCATGGCTGCGGTTACCGTTGACACTGCATCACAGACAGGAGCTCCTGTGATGGTGTACTCAAAGACGAACCTAGGTGCACGATGGCAAAACGTAATTTTTTTTCAGTTGAATCCAGGTTCTGTTTACAGCATCATGATGGTCGCATCCGTGTTTGGCGACATGGCGGTGAACTCACATTGGAAGCGTGTATTCGTCATCGCCATACTGGCGTATCACCCGGCGTGATGGTATGGGGTGCCATTGATTACACGTCTCGGTCACCTCTTGTGCGCATTGACGGCACTTTGAACAGTGGAC
Organism: Schistocerca nitens; assembly: GCF_023898315.1. NCBI lineage: Eukaryota > Metazoa > Arthropoda > Insecta > Orthoptera > Acrididae > Schistocerca > Schistocerca nitens. The sequence goes on along the minus strand of NC_064616.1, from coordinate 578,317,412 downwards.
GTTACATTTCAGATCTGTTACGACCTGTGACTGTAACCTTTCATTCGATCCCTGCGAAAACCTACATTTCAGCAGGATAATGCACGACCGCATGTTGCAGGTCCTGTAAGGGCCTTTCTGGATACAGAAAATGTTCGACTGCTGCCCTGGCCAGCACATTCTCGAGATCTCTCACCAACTGAAAACGTCTGGTCAATGGTGGTCGAGCAACTGGCTCGTCACAATACGCCAGTCACTACCCTTGATGAACTGTGGTATCGTGTTGAAGCTGCATGGGCAGCTGTACCTGTTCACGCCATCCAAGCTCTGTTTGACTCAATGCCCAGGCGTATTAAGGCCGTTATTACGGTCAGAGGTGGTTGTTCTGAGTACTGATTTCTCGGGATCTATGAACCCAAATTACGTGAAAATGTAATCATAATTCGGTTCTATTATAATATATTTGTCCAATGAATACCCGTGTATCATCTGCATTTCTTCTTGGTGTGGCAATTTTAATGGCCAGTAGTGTAGTTTTCTCCTTTACAGATGCGCCTGCTCGCCACAGATGGGACAGTAGCTCCAGAGGGCGCGGATGTCGATAGAGGACGCTCCTGTGACGGAGGCCAACGCGCATGCGTTTTCGCGCCATTTTTGCTATAAAGTTGACTCCAGGAACTTGCAGTCTCCAGTGACGGACACTAACCTGAAGATGACTGGACGATTGCCAGCCGAAATATCGTGGCAAGAAGTCAACATGATCCGGCTGCAATCCCGAAATCTCATCGAGCATTCAATACGCCAGGAAAACTTCAAGAATCACATCATAAGAACACATTTCAGGGCGCATGTTTTGCAAAAAATGAACGCTCTGAAACCCTGACGTTACACTAGAGCATCCAAGAGCACTGACAGGCTCAGAAAACGAAAGCACATTCGGTCACCAATGTGTGTGTGTGTGTGTGTGTGTGTGTGATTTTGTGTGTGTGTGTGTGTGTGTGTGTGTTCAAAAAAATGGCTCTGAGCACTATGGGACTTAACATCTGAGGTCATCAGTCCCCTAGAACTTAGAACTACTTAAACCTATCTAACCTAAGGACGACACACACATCCATGCCCGATGCAGGATTCGAACCTGCGACCGTAGCGGTCGCGCGGTTCCAGACTGAAGAGCCTAGAACCGCTCGACCAATTCGGCCGGCTGTGTGTGTGTGTGTGTGTGTGTGTGTGTGTGTGTGTGTGTGTGTGTGTCTAAGGGAGGAGGGGGCCTGGGAAGGGGGGGGGGGTGAATTACGTAATCGCCTGTTATAAATCCTTCGCCCTCTTCAAGCTCATTCTCAGAGAGAGGACATTCCGTCTGCATCACGGATACCAGCTGTCTTAAGTTGCAGGATGCTCTGGCAAGTTTAACAAGTGTCTACAACGTGCCGCCAACTTGAAGTCCTCTGCTACAAGTCCACTGACGTCCGGCCATGGAGGGGGACTTCCGGCCTGCAAGCCAAAGCCCTCAGCCTGCCGGTGACAGCGGGGTAGCCGCGCTTTGTGATTCGTCTTGTCACGGTACGCGCGGCTCCCCCTCCCCCCCCCCCTCCCGCCGTAGGATCGACTCCTCCCTCCTCGTCAGGTGAAATCTATTCGTTTACTTTCACAATAATTGGATATTCTCAAAAACAAGCGTTCAACGAATTGTGAAAGATCCACATCTTTGCGCCTGCAAAGTCCAGCTGATACTAAAACAGAAGCCAAATGATCACCAAAAGCGCCGAGCATTTGTCCGTTGGCTGTTTGCGAAACGATGATCGGGCAACAATTTTATCAACAAAATAATGTTTACTTACGAGGTGCATTTTCTGTTGAATGGATTTTTGACCGCTCAAAACTGCAGGATTCAGAGCATAGAAAATTCTCGATGATAGCGGAGAATCCATTACATCCACAACGAGTGAGTGTGAGGTGTGGCATTTGGGCTGAGGGCGTAATTGCGCCATACGTCTTCGAAGATGTCGCTGGCACCGTATTAGCAGTGGACGTCAGTCACTACCGCAAAAAGTTATGAGACATCTGGTGGTGTGATCTGGATCGTGTGAATGGTGAAGAGGTTTGGTTTCAACAAGGTGGCGCCACCTGCCTGACATCAGTTGCAATAGTGGCCATGTTACGAGAGAGAGTCCCTGGGCAAGTGATTTCTTCCATTGGTGACGTGAATATTACACCGATATCTTGTGATTTGATTTGGCTTCATGTGGTTTCTTTATTTCGGAGTATTTGAAATCTCTATGCCGGATTCAGCGTGTAATTTCAGACCTACAGTTGCAAGTATGGAGAGAGTGTGCTCGCAGATTCGTGGAGGGCATTTGAGCAATATCATTTTCCACACATAATCATAAGTAGCATGCATTGCATAAGTAAATTACTCAATTTTATCAATAAATTCGTTTGTTATTGTGCACTCAAATGATGCGTTCTTTATAGGTCACCCATTACAACCTGCCAATAGCTTCCGTCTACTCTGACGCCTGACGTCATGAAACGGTGTACACACAAACTACTGGTCTGAATCCAATTTGCGTAAAATACGCGCAATAACGAGAGATATAGTTCCTCTCTTGATACCACATTCGCTGGGTTTACCAACACATTACCAGACAGCTCTCGCTCTTAGATTTCAGAGTGTGCTACAGATGATCGTCACCTCCGTTACAGTCGGTGGCTCTGCGAACTCACAACCAAACAGCCGTCTAGCAACCCAACATAGACCTCGGGTTCCGTTCCAGATTAGTCTGGCACCATAATCTGCACTCCAAAAATAATACAGAATAAAAATAAACATTGTGAGTGTTCTGTTGACATATAACGTCACAAGTCACAACATTGTTGCCTAACGGATTAGGTTCAACCCATCCATCGGCAGAGTCAGAAGATGTCAAGCGTGCCCTAGTAGTGAAGATAACCTCTTCGGCGTAACAAACACGCCCTCGGTATATCTACCCGTGATGTGCAGTGCCTCTGGAAGTCATCTTCCTCCCGGACTGGACGAACACGCCAAGCCTGTCATTTTACAGGGACGAGAGGATGGGGCAGATGGCAGATCGATCATCGCGAAACTTCAAGACCAGTCTCAGTCCAGCACTGTTTTAACCTTGTGGGGTGGTTCATTACATCTCACAATCCTAAAGAGTGTGAAGAGTGTGATGATGAGGATGATGATGAGAGAACTGAGAAGCTGAAACCCGGTGCCGTCACATAGTCTACTCCTCTCTAACATCACCATGGCGACCACTAAGACGAAGGGCCGGCCGAATCCAGCGTACGAATGACAACGAGAAGTAGCACATTTCTTCACTTCATGAGACACTTCGCACAGGTTTGGAATTTAATCCAGGACATTTGAGCAAAGACTAGCGACCGCGAACCTTACGTCACAACCTTTCCTCCCCTTGCTGGTCAAATACTGGCAGTGAAAATCATCAACTACCAGGATTCGAACGACTTACGTCAAGCGTCGAGTACCACCGCGCAGGCCTGCATTATCGATTCGGCTACCGAGGAGGGCAATTTTCTTGATGAATGACTGATTCGTTCGTGCGTTGCAACTCCGAGAGCGTTAGGTCACATGGAAAATCCTTTAGAAATTACTGTGGGAGATTAGCGGCTGCAACGTAGCGGATTTTTCCGAATCTAGATTGCTTTGCAGCGAAGTACGCGATCTTTCGATTGTGCTGCCGTGCAGCCAGAGAGAGAGAGAGAGAGAGAATTTTTTTTTTTCGCATAAACTGGTCGCTCGGGCAGCGTGAGCTGGCTACCGTCCGTGCGATTTCGTTATGCACACTCCCTATGAATCTAAAGAAATGGTATTAAATTTTATTCGATCTTTTTCGGACTCCTCATGTAGACTTCAATTAATAACGGAACTGTATTGTAGAAATCTCAGATCAGTATCTTCAATACTTTCGGATATATAAAATTTTACCTTAAACGCGTAATAACTTTTCTGGTGTTACGGAACTGAACTAGGGGTTGTAATGTATTCATTTATAATATAATTTGAAACTATAAATAAAAAGCTACATTTCATAGAAATTGTTTTTCTAGAATTTTCTTTGATTTCCTTAAAATAGCTTGCTGACTTAAAAATAACCTTTTCAGAGTTATTATTTCATTATGTTTTGTCGTGTGAATGTTGTGGAGAGAGTCAGAGAAAAGTATGAAGGGCATAATTAAAATGTGGATGTATCCTTTTATTGAAAACTAGGTAAAATGTAAGACTGGGAACATTCTTGTGCAATCATGAATTATGGGAGGTATGACCCAGTGTGCATAGCTTTTGTGTAAAAGCAGCCAGAAGAAATGTTAGGATTTAAATCAATTAGTAGTTCATTTCTGGGGCTAATTCATACTTTGGTTCATTTAGATCAAATTTGGTTTCGTAAATTCAGAGTTTCTTTTATGAACTGCTTTCCGCGATTTTGTTGAATAACTTAGAAAATGTAGCGAGAGTAGGAGTGCACGAGCTTGTCTGATTGGCTGCCTAAATCATCAGCCAATACGGATTAAGCAGTTTTCGCTCTTTGTGTAGGGCTTTGTGCTACAGTTTTGCGTCTCTAGGAGTCGCTCTTGAACCGTCTGACTGTACAGATCAAAGTGAAACCGATGCACGTGTATTATCTTTAAGATGAAAGCAATCTTACGTTCTGTCGGTCCTGTGATAGGAATTTTAAAGCGACTTTACGTCTGAACATTATAGAGAATATCGGACAATTTTAAGTGGATTTGTTTGGCAGCTATTTATGAGTAAACTTCCTGGTCGAAATCAAATGCCGCGTGACGCGTTTTGGGAACACCTGGGGATATCAGGGCGAGCACTTCTTTCTAAGAAGTTCACTGAACGACTTGCTGTAGTAACCAGTGAATAGCTGTGGGTCATTGACTGTATAGGACGTGAAAGTTATTCGGGACTGACTGGTAAACTTGTAGCTGTTTTCTTGTGAAACTTTGTAGGTAAAACAATAATCAAATTGCACTAATAATAGTTCTAGAGTAAAAACGGACTTGATAGCAACATACAACATGCTTTGGAGGCAATAAATCCTAATTAGTGGAAATTTAAACCTTGTCAGGCAAGTTATCTCGTAATCGCACGCACAAAATGTTTATGAACTTACAGATGCTGCCTCCAAGCTCGAGTTGTGCACCTTTACTTGGAAGTTATTTAGTCAAATTTACTTCAACGCTGGATTGATGACGTTAAACAAGTATTGTCCCCGAACGCCTGAGTCCTCACAGACGTATTTTTTTAAAAAAAGTTATCTATTTTTTTAAAAATCTTATCTTCGAGCAACTGTTTTTCACCGGTCTTATTGGAATTTTAAGCTCAGCTTCTGTGCTTGGCTACGCTTTTTTGCAAGTCCTCAATTTTTGTTTTTGTTTTAATACGCAAACGTGTTTCACCACAGTTGTGTTATCCTCTGTGGGCTCTTTCCTATTATTGTTCCTGAAACACACACACACACACACACACACACACACACACATATATATATATATATATATATATATATATATATATATATATATATATATATATATTACGTATGTTAGGTAATATGTTACATCAGATTTTGTTGTTGTTTAAATTACATGTGTACTGTACCTTTTTGTACACTTACAATGTAAAAACTAAAGTACATATTTAACATATACAAACTCTGACGTTACGTATTTACTAACCTACATAAAATCTCTCTGTGTGTACTGCATAAACAATAAAAGGTAAAAAACTCACTGAGGATGCCACAGTTGTGGTGAAACATGTTTGGGTATTAAAGCAAAACAATAACTGTGTACTTGGAGAAAGGCGGACCCTCTTAATTCTTTGAGCTTTTGCTACATGGTTCTTCAATTTACTGTGTTTAGTCCAGATACCCTAATAACATGATTATATCTTATTTCAGCCCTGGAAAGAGACAGGCACGGGAAACTGACCTTCTGATCTCTGTTACTTCTGAATAGTGATGACCAACGCACTTCAGAAAATTCGCTGATCCTGTCGCATTTTATATACTTGTGGCAAGTTACATTTTTACACGTCATTTGCCACGAAAATTTTATGTTGTCACCAGAGTATCTTACTGGGTTAATTTAGGAAAGCCATCCATACTTTAAATTTATGTGGAAAGATGGGAATATGAACTCGGCTCCTCCATGTAGCGAGATAAGTGACTCTACAAACGAGCCACTTCGCCCACTGCGTTGGTCACCTTCTCAGAAGATGAAGGTAAAGTTAACACCTGACAGTGCCACGTTATGCTGCAAACAGCACTGACTTGAGAGATGACAGGCACTTTTTCACCCGCGACTTCGTCTCCGGATACGACAGGTGAGCATGACGCCAGTTAGTGGCACAAAGTTCCTGAGTAAAGCTGTGGGATGCCTGCAGCAAGTGGCAACTCATTGAATTTTAATTCTGTTAGTACTTAACGTCATTTTTCCAGAGAGGTCACTGGTGACAGCACGCGCAATTAAGGATTTTTGTTTTTTTAATACTTAATGTCGGTTTAACAGCGAGGTGTTTATGGACAGACCATTCTACCAAGGGATATGACATCATAGAAGTAATGGGACCATTCCATAACTACAATAGAAAATCTTCGTTGTTGTGAAGTGTTGCAGGGCAGCTAAAACTGCTGAAATTTTGGTCATGTTTATCTGTTATCCTCTGTATAACGCGATTACCAGATCGCTACTACAAAAAATTGTTTTTAAGCAAATGGTAATCTGGTAACTTGATCTTATACCCACTTTTATAATTAAAATCTTAAAATTTTTCGCAGAAGCTGACAAAATCAGTTTCAATCGCTTAATTTATAAAATTTCATATACTCGAAAATAGCACAATTTTTTTTGTGTTCATCAGGTCATCTAATTATGTCATTAGCATTCCTATATGGAAAAAAAATGTTTCATCTATGAAAAATTTACCCTAACAATGACCATATCTTGTATTTATGAGCATATCCTGAGACACACTACTACACGAAAGCTACAGGACTTCTAAATGTAGCAGCGAATGTGACCATTATTTAAAAAAGTACGTATGTCGTCATTTGTAAAACATCTCTATCAATACACTGTGACTACTTTTCTATAACGGTAGTAACTTAGTAATGTTTGATATTTTTATACAGTAGGTTGAATAGCATTATTAAATAATTCACATGCTTCTATACTACTATTTAAAGAAAAGTCATTGTTTAAAGTTGTGAAATCTCTAACAGTTATTGACTTACGTACTTCAGATTTTTACGAACAGAATAAACATTTGGACGGACACAGGCTATATACTATTTACGTACATAACATATAAAAATATGTTTCATATCACAGGGAAACGTTGTTAGCAAAAATCTCACTACTTAACTGATTTTATTACAATGTTTACACGATACTCTAAGGAACACGGGGCTAACATAAAGTATGTATTTTAATATACACTGAAGAGCCAAAGAAACTGGTACAACTTCCTAACATCATGTAGGGCCCCGCGAGCACGCAGAAGTGCCACAACACGACGTGTCATGGACTCGACTAATGTCTGAAGTAGTACTTGATGGAACTGACACCATGAATCCTGCAGGGCTGTCCACAAATCCGTAAGAATACGACGGTGTAGCGATCTCTTCTGAACACCACGTTGCAAGACATCTCAGGTATGCTTAGTAATGCTCACGACTGGGGAGTTTGGTGGCCAACGGAAGTGTTTAAACTCAGCCGAGTGTTTCTGGCGCCACTCCGTAGCAATTCTGGACTTGTGGGGTGTCGCATTGTCCTGCTGGAACTGCCCAAGTCCGTCGGAATTTTCAAGGGATATGAATGGCAAACAATGTCTTTGAGAAAATTATTAAGTGGTTCTCTGCAAATGGACTCTCACTAAATGTGAGAAAACACAGTATTTACAGTTCTGTACAGTAAATGGCATAACACCATTGGTAAATATAGACTGTTGCTAAGGCAAAATATTCAAAATTGTTGGGTGTGTGCATCGATGAGAAATTGAATTGGAAGACACACATGGATGACCTGCTGAAACGGTTAGATTCAGCCACTTATGTTATTAGAGTTATCGCAAATTTTGGTTTTAAACATATCAGCAAATTAGCCTCCTATGCCTATTGACATTCACTGCTTTCATATGGCATCATATTTTGGGGCAATACATTCTTAAGAGAAAAAGTATTCATTCACAAAATCGTGTACTCAGAATAATAGCTAGAGCCCATCCAAGATCACCTTGCATACTTTTATTTAATGAACTCGGGATATTCACTGTACCTTCACAATACAAATATTCACTTATGAAGTATATTACTAATAACTCATCCCAATTCAAAAATAATAGCAAATTACTAGCTACAGCTCTAGAAGAAAGGATGATCTTCACTATACTGGATGAAATCTGACTTTGGCACAGAAAGGGGTGAATTATGCTGCCACAAAACCCTTTGGTCATTTGCCAAATAGCATTAAAAGTCTGACAGATAGCCAATCAAAATTTTAAAAAAATAAAAGAATTTCTGAATAACAGCTCCTTCTATTCAGCTGACATGTTCCACATCACTACGAAATGTCGCATTCATGATTTATGGAACAAGTGTTAATGTAATGTAATGAAATCATGTGGATGATTTCAAATATTTTCTTATTCAGAGACAATTGCCACTTCCCGCAACATACAGATATTGTATCTAAATTATTTTGCAATTGTGCCTCTTTTGGAACATTGTTCCTGGAAAACAGCGGTCAAAAATTTGAATAAAGGTTTTTAAATTAAAACAGTTTAGGACCACATATAAGTTGTTAAAATTTAACATTTATTAGTCAGATGACTGCTTCGATCGTATAATTATCATCAGGCCATTAAAACTCCATGAAAAAAGTTATACAGAGTTTCAGGAGACAATGCTTAAGGATAAATGTAAATAATATTCCATATTTACCCTTGATAACGGCTGGAGAGAGTAACGAGTAGGGGCCCGCTATGTAGCGACGATAAACGATTATTAAGTAGCGGAGGCTCCGCTCACTGTCTCAGGCATAACGCCATTTACAGCCAATTGTTACGGAGTATGGCTTAATTTCATAATAAGACTGCAGTAAAGTGTATTTATTGGGGATGTAAAAGCAAAAAACGTAAGTATGGGGTGAAATACAGGGGGTAACGGCTATAGGCGCAAATATTTCTATTAGTGATTTAGAACGTCGTACTGAACAACTGAACATCATTTGCACACTAATAATTATAGCCATTATAAGTCGTATGTTTTTAGGTTGGCTAGTATCACCAAGTACATGTGGCAAGAGTAAGCCATTACTCCTACTTGCTTTCCTGAGTATTGGTGTTACCTGTGCGACTTTCCACTCGTTTGGTACGGATCTTTCAACGAGCGAACGGTTCTGCATGACCGCTAAGTATAGGGCTCTTGTGTCAGCGTACTCTGAACTAGTGTACTAACTGGACCGGAATACTTGCCTTTATTAAGTCATTTAAGCTGCTTCGCTAGAATCAGGGTATCTCCTGCTCAGCTGCTCATGTTGGTAGCTGTTCTTCATTCGAGTTTTGGAATATTTACTTCGTCTTCTTTGGTGAAGGAATTTCGGAAAACTAAGTTTAACAACTTCGCTTTAGTGACGCTGTCTCCGATGATGTTACCATTGCTATCGCTCAGTGAATGCGTTGATTGTGTATCTTGCCACTGGTGTACTTTACATACAATAAGAATCTCTTTGGATTTTCTGTCAGATTTCGAGACAGAGTTTTGTTTTGGAAGCTATTATAAGCATCTCGCATTGAAGACCACGCAAAGTTTCGAACTTCTTTAAAATATAGCCAATGTTGTAGGTGTTGTGTTCTTTTGAATTTGGAATGCTTTTTTCGTTGTTTCTGCAACAGTGTTCTGACCTGTTTCGTGTACCATAGGGGTTCAGTACCATATTTTATTAATTCATTCGGTACAAGTCTCTCAACTGCCGCATATTATCGAATTTAATCCACATATGGTATATATTTACATAGTCAACTGGGAAGGAGTGTAGAATGTCTCATAGGAAGTCAAAAAGTGAATTCTTATCTTCCTTTTTAAACAGATATATTTTGTGTTTGCTGGGCCTACCTTCCTGTGTTCCTCCGGTACCCTTTGAGACTAAGGCGCTTTCTGTACTTTCCGGAGACCGTTCAACCTAAAAACAAGACTTTCTCAGTCCATTCCCCGCTACTTCTGCGGCCATCTCCTGTGTATAATGGACCCTTGACCTACTAAGTGGAACCCGAAAGCCCACCACCCTATGACGTTTTAAGTAAATAAATGTGAAACCTACACAGTTACAAAACCACTGAGCCTCTGATCCAGACCCTCCACTGAGCTCTGCACCAAAGGTCCCCTAATCGGTCTTGTCGAAGTTGCTGCAGACAATGAACACTGCCTTCATCTCGGAAGCAAGATTGGCAATCTTTACCACTTCAGCTAGCTACCACAAACCAGAGAGAATTTCTTCAGATCAAGAGCGACACACATAGTTAGTGCCGACATACCGGCTGACACTGGAGTTCCCAGCTACGAGTAATCCTACCCTCTGCGAATGCCCATATCTTACGGACTGAGAAGCATTCTCTGGAACAGGTCGAACGACTGTATCTCTCTCATGTACTTCGTCAGCCACAGATAGGGCCCAGAACCTATTCGCCACATCAACAAGGGAGGCCCTACGATCGGCCCCTCCAGAAAGTCTCACTGCCTGCCGTAACTTGAAATAACCTCCACTCGACTACAGGTGAGAAGTTATCCTGAATGCAGGCACTAACAGGCAGCAACAATAGTGGAAAGATTGGGGAACATGAGGGATGTGCTGGACGCATCTTGCACCCCCATGTGCGGTCCCCTACAGCAACATCCATTCACAACAGCCTTAAGCTACGTGACTAAAGCTAGCACCACCTGGAGCTGTGAGCAAAGTGTCACCCACTCAGCTCGCATCTGAAGCAGCAATCACAAACCACACACAAACTAAAGTTGGCAGAAATATATACTACACAGCTATAAATTCGCAGAACTGTGGCTACTAGATACACAAACAAGCAAGAGATTTAAGAATTCAGACTAAAATGCACAGTAAATAAAAAAGAGAAAGAAGAAATTATATTAGGAAAACAGAATAAAAACCACTATTCGTTCAATGTTTTACTTTTTCTATTGAATAAACCCATTCTTGAATCAGACAAATTTTCCTGTTCTCCCTGAACGAAAACAGATTTTGAGAGGACCCTGTAAATCTCAAAGACTAATAAATACAAAAAAATAATATTATTAATACTGCTGTTTCTATTTACCCTCACTGTTGGGTCAATAGAAACAGTAACTTTTCATTTTTTATGTTATTAAGTCATGGTATAGGTCCCAAGATTAATTATAAGGTTAAAGTTAGGAATACGATCTATAAACTGATACCATCTTGATTTTCATTTATCAATTGTTTTTTCCTTTGTAAACTGTTACTCTTCTTCCCATTTTACTGTATAACATGAACATCTCCAATGTTGTTGATTTGTCACTCCTCAGTTGCTGTTACTTTATATGAATGATTTTTAGATTAGCAACACCTATGTGCTACTGAATGAAAGCAATAATTGTTTTGTCGAATCTATTTCTCCGCAATTTATTAATATATTAATGACCTGAAATGCTCTGACTTTTAATTTGTATACAGCACTTTGTTTTCTACATTCTGCTATTGTAAATGCTACAAACCATAGGAGAAATAATATTATTTACGGAGTCATGGCCTCCCAGTGAGATCCCCAAAAGCAGGAACATTATACAATATCTTCATAAATCATTTAGAGTCAGATCTTTGAAAAACTTGCCACACATGAAAAAACAAAATCATATACTAGTATACGTATATTGACATACACACAGGTGACAGAAAGTCGTGGGTTAGCGATGCGCACATTTATAAATGGCAGTAGTATCGCTTACGGAAGGAATAAAAGGGCAGTGCATTGGCGGAGCTATCATTTGTACTCAGGTGGTTAGTGCGAAAAGGTTTCGGACGTGATTATGGCCGAACGACGGGAATTAACATACGTTGAACGGGGAATGGTAGTTGCATCTAGACGCACAGAACGAAAATCGTTAGAAGATTCAATATTCCGAGATCCACAGTGTCAAGAGTGTGCCGAGAATACCAAATTTCAGGCATTAGCTCCGAAAACGCAATCGCCGATGGCCTTCACTTAACGACCCAGAGCAGCGGCTTTTGCGTAGAGATGTCGGTGGTAGCAGCCAAGCAACACTGCTTCAAATAACTGCAGAAATCAATGTGGGACGTACGCCGAGTGTATCTGTTAGGATACTGCCGCAGATTTGGTGTTAATGGGGTATGGCGGCATACGACCGACACGAGTGCCGTTGTTAACAGCACGACATCACCTACAGAGCTTCTTCTGGCCTCGTGACAATATCGGCTGGACCCTAACAACTGGAGAACAGTGGACTGGTCAGATCAGTCCCGATTCCATTTGGTAAGAGCTGATGGTGGGGTTAGAGTGTGTCGCAGACCCCACGAAGCGGTTTTGTTCAAGGCACTGTGCAAGCTGGTGGCGGTTCCATAATGGTTTGGCTGTTTTTACAGGTAAAGGACTGGGTCATTGACTCAAAATGGTTATGTTCGGCTCCTTGGAGACCCTTTTCAGCCATTCATGGACTTCATGTTCCCAAAAAACGGTGGAATTTTTATGGATGTCAATGCGCCATGTCACCACACCACAGTGGTTCGCGAATGGGTTGAAGAACATTCTGGAGTGCTCGAGCAAATGACTTGGGCCACTCAGATTGCCCAACATCAATCCCCTTCGAACATTTATGACACCTAATCGAGAGATCAGTTCGTGCACAAAATCCTGCACCGTTAACACTCTCGAAGTTTTGAGCGGCTATAGAGGGAGCATGGCTCAATATTTCTTCACGATATTTCCAACGAGCTGTTGAGTCCATGCTACAACGAGTTGCTACACTATACAAGGCAACAGGAGGTGCGACACGATATTAGGAGGTATCCTATGACTTTTGTCACCTCAGTGTAATTTTCTACTGAATGAAACACAAGAAGGAATCAATGAATTTCGTATGGAATTCAGCATGATGCACAGAAACATAAAATTCACATTAAAAAAGAATAAGTAAGAAACGTGACTGTTCGTGCTCGAACAGTCCACGGGTATACTGCCGGTTCATAGTGTCCAACGGGCACAATACTTCGGCGATCAGACGTGTCGCCATCGTCAGTTGCGCTGACGAACTGAGCTCCTGATTTTTTTTTTTCCTTTATTGAGTTTCAAATGGCTCTGAGCACTATGGGACTCAACTGCTGTGGTCATCAGTCCCCTAGAACTTAGAACTACTTAAACCTAACTAACCTAAGGACATCACACACATCCATGCCCGAGGCAGGATTCGAACCTGCGACCGTAGCAGTCGCACGGTTCCGGACTGCGCGCCTAGGACCGCGAGACCACCGCGGCCGGCTATTGAGTTTCGATTCCCCCTAAAGTGGGCGGGCTGGCAGCAGCTTATTACGCCGCTCTTCAACCTACAGAATTTGTTTTAAAAAGATGACGATAATAAAAAATAATAACAGTTGGCGAATGAGCTCCTGAGGGCGGGCGGCCGATTTAAATCCCCTCCCCCCGCGGGCCGCTCTCTTCGCCGTCCGCGCCCGCGCGCCGGCGGTCGCGAAGACGTGGGCGTCGGAATCTATCGTAGCGTCGATGTGCTTGCTACGTCCGCCCTGGTCGCCAGTTCGTACTTCTTGCTGAGAGTCTTCTTAATTACATTCAATGCCGGGTCCCAAGCCTTGCTGAGATTGTAGCCGCAATCTCGGTTGATAAGATCTTCCATGGTGCGAATTTCGATAGCCTCCCTTATAACGCTGTCCCAATATTTAGAGGTCTGAGCCAGGATCTTGGTACGCTTATAATCCATCTCGTGTTTCTCGGACAAACAGTGCTCTGCTACAGCCGACTTATTTGGATATTTCAGTCGAGTGAACCTTTGATGTTCTCGGCAACGATCTTCGATGGTGCGTATTGTTTGTCCGATATAAGTCTTCCCACACTCACAGGGAATTTGGTATATGCCGGCCTTCCTCAAACCGAGGTCATCTTTCACACTTCCCAGTAATGTCCGTGTTTTATTGGGCGGGCAAAAGACGGCTTTAACTCGGTATTTCTTTAATATACGGCCGATTTTCCCCGATAGTGCGCCATTGTACGGAGTAAAGGCAGTGACTTCATCCGTCTCCACAGGTTGTGCTGTGGTGGTGGGACGGAGAGCGCGTCTAATCTGCCATTCCTAGTACCCGTTTTTTCGGAACACGGTTTTGAGGTGTTCCAATTCCTGGGGCAGATTCTCTGCGTCTGAGATGCTGCGCGCCCTGTGTACTAGTGTTTTTAGTACTCCATTCCTTTGAGAAGGGTGGTGGCTGCTGTCTGCAGGAGGGTACAGGTCAGCGTGCGTTTTCTTCCTGTACACAAAAAAATGGCTCTGAGCACTATGGGACTTAACATCTAAGGTCATCAGTCCCCTAGAACTTAGAACTACTTAAACCTAACTAACCTAAGGACATCACACACTTCCATGCCCGAGGCAGGATTCGAACCTGCGACTGAAGCGGTCGCGCGGTTCCAGACTGAAGTGCCTAGAACCACTCGGCCACACTGGCCGGCTCCTGTACACACCGTGGCTCAGGGTACCATCAGCTCTTTCTTGTCTTTACCATGACGTCCAGGAATGGTAATCTTCCTTCCCGAATGGCCGCCCTCTCTCTAGGGGCGCGGACGGCGAAGAGAGCGGCCCGCGGGGGGAGGGGATTTAAATCGGCCGCCCGCCCTCAGGAGCTCAGTTCGTCAACGCACCTGACGATGGCGACATATCTGATCGCCGAAATATTGTGCCCATTGGACACTATGAACCGGCAATATACCCGTGGACTGTTCGAGCAACAAATACGCTGGGAGGAACTGAAAAATGGTTCAAATGGCTCTGAGCACTATGGGACTTAACATCTATGGTCATCAGTCCCCTAGAACTTAGAACTACTTAAACCTAACTAACCTAAGGACATCACACAACACCCAGCCATCACGAGGCAGAGAAAATCCCTGACCCCGCCGGGAATCGAACCCGGGAACCCGGGCGTGGGAAGCGAGAACGCTACCGCACGACCACGAGATGCGGGCGGAGGAACTGAAGAATCACATGACTTTTCGTGATACTTCAAAAACAAAAGAAAATAGTTAACACTTTCAGGATGTACAACAAATCTACAGCCGCAGATATAGTCTTACATTTTAATGCAGCACGATTTTGTAACATATATTGTGTTAGAATATTATGAATTGCCTCGAAAACACAGTCAACATGGATTTAGAAAACATCGTTCTTCTGGAACACAACTAGCTCTTTGCTCACACGAAGTGCTGAGCGATATTGTCTCGGGATTTCAAATTGATTCCGTATTTTTAGATTTTCCAGAAGGCTTTTGACACTGTACCACATAAGCGGCTTGTAGTGAAATTACGCGCTAATGGAATTTTCGCTCAGTTTTGTGACTAATTCGTGATTTCCTGTCAGAGAGGTCACAGTTCGTAGTAAATGACGGAAAGTCATCGAGTAAAACGGAAATGATTTCTGGCGTTCCCCAAGGTAGTGTTATAGGCCCTCTGCTGTTCCTTATCTAGATAAACGATTTAGGAGGCAATTTGAGCAGCCGTCTTAGGTTGTTTGCACATGATGCTGTCGTTTGGCGTCTAGTAACCTCATCTGAAGATAAAAAAATTGCAAAACTACTTAGTAAAGATATCTGAATGGTGCGAAGACTGGCAATTGATCCTAAGTAATGAAGAGTGTGAGGCCATCCACATAAGTTGTGAAAAGAATCCGTTAAACTCCGGTGACACTATAAATCAGTCTAATCTAAATGTCGTAAATTTAACCAAACACCGAGGAATTACAATTACGAACGCAGAAAATGTTGTGGGGAAGGCACACCAAAGACGGGATTTTATTGGCAAAACACTTAGAACATGTAACAGACCTACTAACAAGACTGCCTACACCACGCTTGTCCGCCCTCGAATACTGCTGCGCGGTCTGGGATCCTTACCAGATAGGATTAACGGAGTACATCGAGAAAGTTCAAAGAAGAGCAGCACGGTTTGTACTATCGCGAAATAGAGGAGAGAGTGTCACGGACATAATACAGGATTTGAGATGGAGATCGTTAAAACAAAAACGTTTTTTGTTGCGGCGGAACCCTCTCACGAAATTTTAATTACCAACTCTCTCCTCCGCATGCGAAAAAATTTTACGTCGATCTACATAGGAAGAAACGATTTTCATAATAAAATGAGGGAAATCAGAGCTCGCATGGAAAGATGTAGCTGTTCGTTTTTTCCGAGCGCTGTTCAAGAGTGGAATTATTGTAAACGTGGTTTGATGAACTATCTGCAAGGCACTGAAGTGTGATTTGCAGAGTATCCATGTAGAAGTATGTTCCATATTTGAACATCAGTATAACCAAAAGCAAGCTGCGCTAAAAAAATTTAGTACTGAGTAAATAGGACCTCACTTAACGAGAGACATGGGCGCGACACACAAATAGTAGAAAAACTGCTTTACAAAACTGAAACTAAAATACGTGACAGAAAACACACACATACACACAATACAGGGACAGACAAACATCTGAAGACCACCTTCAAAGCCAACACATGCACATGCAGACCGCACTACTACACGAAAGAAAGGGCCATCGTGCACAATGACAAGTGCACACAAACTAAGACAAAATGCTTTACACATTCTACAGAGGCAAGGCCTTTATATAGCATATAAAGCAACAAATACCCTTCGTACGTAGTGAAGCAACTGAATATCCAAGAGAGAGAAAATCCAAGAATCAGCCATATATCAGCTTAAGTGACAAAGCTGCAATGCCACTTATGTTGCAATGACAAGCAGGAATTTTAACACAAGATCTAAAAAACCTATCAGATACTGGCAGTATGACACTAACAAATCCACACTTACAGGTCATTTAAAACAGTATAGCCGTCACCCCCACACATTTAGAGCAAGACACGAAAATTACCAGAGCAAACATCTCAATAAAAGTCTCATCCCACTACAAGGCAAGAATCACATTAAAGAAGCACTAGCCTCGAGCCGGCAACTGATATATGACCAGATACATATAAACAACAACTCATTACTAAACTTGGACCAAGAGCTGAGATCATGCACACACACATATCTATACAATATCAACACCCACTGCCAGTAATATAACATGTAATCAACAAAGGTGGGCTAAATCAGAACTATTTATATCTTACATGTACAATGGTAGAGTAGGTAGATTGAAAGTGCTGCATACATTGAAAATGCTTCTGTATTTCAGGCCACTGATGATGCCTTAATAAAATGAGGCCAAATTAGTCTTTCAAAACAAATATTGCTTTTAATCAGTCACGCACAGATAGCCCTACACCAAAAATTATTATCATAGTGTACTATCAGTTCTCACTCACAGTAGTGAGACATCGGAGATGTAGACTTTAAATCCACACGTATCAAAAAATGTTTGATATCCCAACACACATCGGAGAGAAAAATTTCGAAATAACAAGAAGAGATAGGATGGGATTGCTTAGAGGTAATGCAAAATTTGATTGAAACTAATATGACGTGAGCATACCGCGAAACGAACTGACCAAATTTGTTTGCTAGACTCCGCGCAGTGGAAAGTGGACTTGTTGAGGATGTAATGCAGAAAGTGAAGACACCAGGCAATAGGCAGGACAAAAAATGGTTCAAATGGCCCTGAGCACTATGGGACTTAACATTTGTGGTCATCAGCCCCTAGAACTTAGAACTACTTAAACCTAACTAACCTAAGGACAACACACACATCCATGCCAGAGGCAGGATTCGGACCTGCGACCGTAGCGGTCACGCGGTTCCAGACTGAAGCGCTTAGAACCGCACGGCCACACCGGCCGGCAATAGGCAGGACTACATTGTATTGAAGCTGAAGGTAGTAACATGTAGAGAAAATTATAAACAAGCATTACTACAGTAGGTGGCGAAAATTGCTTCCATTCCTACTGATAATGACGATAGTATAACCATATATGAGATATAATTAATGTGAAAATAAATTATTTCAAACAGTCATTAAATTTTGCTATAAACGAACAGTTATGATATCTTTGAGAATATGCTGCCTTTATTTATATGAGGATAAGGAATTTTTGGCAGGTAGAACGCAATGCTGTCTGGAGAGTGGAAAACAGTCAAAGAGGAAATTTCAAGCTCAGAAAATATTGCTATTTCCCTGGCTTATACAGTGGAGTGCCAGGTCACTACTTCAAATGACAGAAACAGAGTGACTTGGAATTTGGATCATCAGTCTCTTCCAGCATGCAAGTGAGGTGATGAATTAGTTAAGACATCGGAATAGTATTCCAGAGAAGTCAAATTCAAGTCTTCTTCCTGTCACCCAAAATTATGTCGCCTGTGGCTGACTTAAATCTCTTCAGGTATTCGTGGAATCTTGGTTTAATTGAAAATATTTTCACTTCTTTTTTCACTCTTCTCAAATTAAGAAGTTGAACTGTAACACTCCTTCTCTTCTCCTCGATCATTTTGTACCTCACTATACTAGCTTAATAAGAAAACCATTTTTATGGTAAAGTTCAAATGGTTCAAATGGCTCTGAGCACTATGGGACTTAACTTCTGAGGTCATCAGTCCCCTAGAACTTAGAACTACTTAAACCTAACTAACCTAAGGACATCACATACAACCATGCCCGAGGCAGGATTCGAACCTGCGACCGTAGCGGTCGCGCGGTTCCAGACTGTAGCGCCTAGAACCGCTCGGCCACAATGGCCGGCTATGGTAAGTGTTGTACACTACTGGCCATTAAAATTGCTACACCACGAAGATGGCGTGCTACAGGCGGGAAATTTAACCGACAGGAAGAAGATGCTGTGGTATGCAAATGATTAGCTTTTCAGAGCATTCACACAAGGTTGGCGCCGGTGGCGACACCTACAGCATACTGACATGAGGAAAGTTTCCAACCGATTTCTCATACACAAACAGCAGTTGACCGACGTTGCCTGGTGAAACGTTGTTGGGATGCCTCGTGTGAGGAGGAGAAATGCGTACCATCACGTTTCCGACTTTGATAAAGGTCGGATTGTAGCCTATCGCAATTGCGGTTTATCGTATCGCGACAATGCTGCTCGCGTTGGTCGAGATCCAATGACTGTTCGCAGAATATGGAATCGGTGGGTTCAGGATGGTAATAAGGAACGCCGTGCTGGAATCCAACGGCCTCGTATCACTAGCAGTCGAGATGACAGGCATCTTATCCGCATGGCTGTAACGGATCGTGCAGCCAAGTCTCGATCCCTGAGTCAACAGATGGGGACGTTTGCAAGACAACAACCATCTACACGAACAGTTCGACGACATTTGCAGCCGCATGGACTATCAGCTCGGAGACCATTGCTGTGGTTACCGTTGACGCTGCATCACAGACAGGAGCGCTTGCGATGGGGTACTCAACGACGAACCTGGGTGCACGAATGGCAAAACGTCATTTTTTCGGATGAATCCAGGTTCTGTTTACAGCATCATGATGGTTGCAACCTTTTTTGGCGACATCGCGGTGAACGCACATTGGAAGCGTGTATTCGTCATCACCATACTGGCGTATCACCCAGCGTGATGGTATGGGGTGCCATTGGTTACACGTCTCGGTCACTTTTTGTTCGCATTGACGGCACTTTGAACCGTGGACGCTACATTTCAGATGTGTTACGACCCGTTGCTCTACCCTTCATTCGATCCCTGCGAAACCCTACATTTCAGCAGGATAATGCACGACCGCATGTTGCAGGTCCTGTACAGGCCTTTCTGGATACCGGAAATGTTCGACTGCTGCCCTGGCCAGCACATTCTCCAGATCTCTCACCAACTGAAAACGTCTGGTCAATGGTGGCCGAGCAACTGGTCGTCACAATACGCCAGTCACTACTCTTGATGAACTGTGGTATCGTGTTGAAGTTGCATGGGCAGCTGTACCCTAACACACTATCCAAGCTCTGTTTGACTCAATGCCCAGGCGTATCAAGGCTGTTATTACCGCCAGAGGTGGCTGTTCTGGGTACTGATGTCTCAGGATCTATGCACGCAAATTGCGTGAAAATGTAATCACTCGTCAGTTCTAGTATAATATATTTTTCCAATTAATACCCGTTTATCATCTGCATTTCTTCTTGGTGTAGCAATTTTAATGGCCAGTAGTGTAGTTATTTGATAGATAAATCATTTATTTTTATAAGTGTTATCCGTGTATGGTATTTGCAGTGTGTTTTTTTGTGTTTTCCTGACGGTTTTGTAGTTCCCTTTGTCGGGGTACGTTGCAATTCATTTGAGATAAATGAAAAATGAATACCTTCAAAAACCTCGCACAGCCAATTCGCATACAAAGTGTTCTGTCGGCCCGCGGAAAGCAGTATGCGCACCCACCTTATTGGACGTGAATTGTCACCCACCTCAATTTATCGAAGAAATGTTCACACGCTTGTCGTGGTGGTTCATAATGCCAGCAAAAGGTAGAAACACTCCGCACTTTTACGCTAGATGATTAGTCACTACCGTTCTCATAGCGACTGCAGCACAAATTAGGTACAATACGGCACCAAGACAGTTAGCTAAGACAATTATGAGCCGTTTGCGGTGACGTGGAGTGTGCCACTCATCATGTTACCTTTCTCACGGGATCACCATGCAGCTCAGCTACGATACAACTGGAGGCGCGGATGACCTACATTTATGCAAAGTGGCGAGTAGGATCTGTTATGGTGTGAGTGATATTCGCTGTTAGGTAACACATAGGGCCAGCTTCAGGCACTGTGGAGCTGCTATCTACGTCATACAGGGGCCATACGCTTCTGGAGTTTGTTGAGAGAACAGTGTTAAAGTGCAGGAGAAATCCACACATCGTCCTACGCATTGTGTTGCCAGTCTTACAAAGCCATTTTGATGTAGTCTTTCAGCAGGACAATACTCTTGCATCCTCAGTAATATCCGTAGACGCCCTTGGCCAGAAAGATGGCCAAACCTGTCCCACACGGACGAAAGTGTAACAGGTTGCACTTGCAACTAATTAGGATTGATATGTACTCACATCTGACTAATGTTGAACATAGAAAAATGGCTCTGAGCACTATGGGACTTAACATCTATGGTCATCAGTCCCCTAGAACTTAGAACTACTTAAACCTAACTAACCTAAGGACATCACACAACACCCAGTCATCACGAGGCAGAGAAAATCCCTGACCCCGCCGGGAATCGAACCCGGGAACCCGGGCGTGGGAAGCGAGAACGCTACCACACGACCACGAGTTGCGGACTTGAACATAGAAACACAACAGACTGATAATAAATGTGCATCTGACTACATTGAATATCTAAATGCGATGAAATTACTTTACTATTGTTTAAAAACAGATGGCCTAAAACGCCTCCTCACATAACGTCGATGACTCATCGTGCGGCTCCTCGTGCGGCTGCAGGATGACAACACTACAGATGGCCTTCTCACAAAACGTCGACGACTCATCGTGCTCTGCTGTTCTGCTGTGTTGTTTTGTATGCAACCAGCAGTCCTGTAGGATTACCGAACGACTGGGATTTACCTCTGATCTTGATCGCAGGGCACTTCATACTGGAACATAAAGCTGAAAGGGAGCGATACTGTCCTACGTGTTGCAAACAGTAATCGTGCAAAGGACTAATTTCATCCTTACCACACATTTACCTAAACTTTCACATCCTCTAGTGCAACTGACATTTTACTAACACTGTGGAAATAACAGCTTAGTAGTCAGACAAATTGTTTAATTAAAAAGATATTCAAGCTGTGGACATCGGTAGCACGTGATGAAAAAGTGCGAAACAAATATTCGAAACAGGTTAATAAAACACAAGAGGAGGAAACCACGAGTTCGTTACTTGCACGCAGATAAATTTAACCTCTAATTACTCTAAACTAAAGACACACATGTTCATCACGTCTTGCGCGTTGTTCGTTCCATGACCAAGCATACGGGAGCACGGGAAATCTCTAACGAAAACTCATGAAATCTCTCTTCACTTAGGCTAGGTGTTGAAAATCGAATTAACACCAGAAATTACACGGTACATAATTAATACAGATAAAAGCACAAGGCGACTCTGCAGACTCTGTCCCATTCTACACACACCTCCCACGAAGGCTTCGTTTTCCTGCAGTAAAAATAAAAATAAAAGCACATTGAAGATGACTCAAATAGCAATGGCTACCGATACCGTATGAAAAAGGATTCCTTTCTCGTAAAAGCCACATGTATTCTGGCCTCATTAATCTCCACCTGATCAGACAAAGGGCTTCGGTATGACTGGCCACCATGCGCTACGCCAAATCTGAAATTTACAAAGGATTTTCTCTCCAAGAAGTTAAAAGTACACTACAGTTTTGGATGTTACGAATTCCCAAATATAGTATTTACGAAACGCGCTACCGAAAACTGACCACAATAACAGCATGTGAACTTACAAAAAGACGCACGGCAAGAAGATTCAAACAACGTTTTGGCACGCTAATTTATAAAACACTGTATGTACGGGAGCACACAATACACTATAAGGCAAAGTATTTATGAAGTAAACAAGGAAGGTAAAAGGTACTATTAAAATTGACTTGTGGTTGAGGGCCAAGTAGGCTTTCAAGGAACCTCACTCAAGAAAATAATTTAGTTTACAGTTTCATGAATTAAATTATGCAATTACTGTAATAACTTAAATGTGATATACTGTGATAAAAATTAATAAAAAGATAATCCTCTCTTTCGCTCCTAAGCATCATATCATCCTAGGACCGAGGGCTAGGTACTGCAGTGTCGGTGGGATCCGTCACAGGCAGCGCCGCAGGTACAAGTGTCCTCACGAGTGTCTCCACGAGACTGTCTGCAGCCCTTTGTTCTCCCATCTGCTTTACTTGAGCCTAAGATACCCATTCAACTAGTGATCACACATTGTGCTCAGTTCTACAGTCATTTGTCTTACGGACTACAGCTGACGTGACATCTTTTTCCGCACCGAAGCTAGAGAACGCACGAGAAATGAATGTATGTTTACAGTTCACAGAATGCTCTGTCTCTGCTCGCGTATGTCAAAATTTACATGCGACTTGTATCAAAATAAATACGACTACTAAAGTATGACATAAAAATCTAATTTTGCGCTGTTACTGCGTCAGCCTCACATAGCAGGGATCTTAGGCTGAGGGACTTGTGTACTTGAAGTAATGGTGTCAAATCTGGTGTTCATTACTGGCAACATTTTTTGTTCAACAGGATGAAGTAACATGGAATACTATTTTCCAGGATCAAACCAAACTCCTCTGTCATCACCTCCATGTACGACTGCACTGTATCTATTGACGGTTAGACAAGTTACTGAAATTGTTACCAAGACTACGTGTCCAATAGCTTATGACCCTACAGTTACGACGATAAATATTGTGGTACTACTACCACCTGTAAGCTATGGAATAAATTTTATTCATATGAAGCCATTTCTTCCGGATGTTCACTTTTCATTTCCCATTGTTGTACAAAACTAATTGTCCTAGTATACTCGTAAGCAATTGCACAGCTTTGATCACAATACTCGCTCTTGAATTTAATATGTACATGGAACCCACCTTCTAAGTTGTCCCGCCTCCCATTCATTCGATTATCTGAACGTCAATGTGAAGTAATAGAGTGTCAAAAATATGGTTCAAATGGCTCTGAGCACTATGCGACTTAACTTCTGAGGTCATCAGTCGCCTAGAACTTAGAAATAATTAAACCTAACTAACTTAAGGACATCACACACATCCATGCCCGAGGCAGGATTCGAACCTGCGACCGTAGCGGTTGCTCGGTTCCAGACTGTAGCGCCTAAAACCGCACGGCCACTCCGGCCGACACTAGAGTGTCGTTTATATTCTTCGCGTAGTTAATTAATATAGTGTTGTAATTTAAGATCGTTTGGTGTTAGTCCTACTGTCTAATAGCAGATTGTAATGTCACATGGATAACAATGTTGGGAAGGCTGTCCTGCTAGTCAGCTGCAGTTCCCATCGCACACTTGCATTTTCTGCCGTTGTGAGATTCGCCTTATGACGACTGCGTTCTCTACTTTCCGTTGTGTGAACCTGGCTCAAGGACTGCGAATGTAACCATACCACTGGTGTGTGGAACCTGTCATTTTCGTTTTCAGCAGAAATGCTTTTACGTAATTTATAACATGTCATCTCTTTGGTTTCCCTTTTTTGTTTCTATATTTTGAATTACTATTCTCGTTGAAATCTTCAGGTTGCTGTACATTAAGCACATTCCCTCATGCTAGCTTTTTTCCAAACAGTATTCTATATCTTTGTGAGACTCTCCCGATAAGAATACTATTCTGGAGTTGTTCTCGGTTTTTCTAAAATTGTACTAAATTCCTTGAAAGAGATTGGATGACAGTAATGGAGGGGATAGAGATCAACACTTCTTTCTGCTTAACATCTGCTCTCGAAACCTAAACTTATTCTCCTATTTGCTTTTCAGTTTCCATCGCTATGTTGGCTTGCCCCAGATTTAGTAATCTCTGGAAATAAAATTATTTCAAGTAGTTGGACATGTGTTCCAACCTGGAAGGTCTACGGGAGAAAGTCCAAGACAGGAAAAAGTGGCGTGATTTGGTTCATAGGGTCACGAAGAGTCGGAACCGACTAAATGAATATAGAGAGAGAGAGTTGGACATTTTACCTTCTGAGCCATACTACACCTTTTTTCCACAAAAGTTGTTACTACTAATTTATTGTATTTCACATAAGAAGTATGATACGCATACAGGGTTATTACAAATGATTGAAGCGATTTCACCACTCTACAATCACTTTATTATTTGAGATATTTTCACAATGCTTTGCACACACATGCAAAAACTCAAAAGGTTTTTTTAGGCATTCAGAAATGTTCGATATGTGCCCCTTTAGTGATTCGGCAGACATCAAGCCGATAATCAAGTTCCTCCCACACTCGGCGCAGCATGTCCCCATCAATGAGTTCGAAAGCATCGTTGATGCGAGCTCGCAGTTCTGGCACGTTTCTTGGTAGAGGAGGTTTAAACACTGAATCTTTCACATAACCCCACATAAAGAAATCGCATGGGGTTAAGTCGGGAGATCATGGAGGCCATAACATGAATTGCTGATCATGATCTCCACCAAGACCGATCCATCGGTTTTCCAATCTCCTGTTTAAGAAATGCCGAACATCATGATGGAAGTGCGGTGTTGAAAGATGAAGTCGGCGCTGTCGGTCTCCAGTTGTGGCATGAGCCAATTTTCCAGCATGTCCAGATAGACGTGTCCTGTAACGTTTTTTTCGCGGAATAAAAAGGGGCCGTAAACTTTAAACTGTGAGATTGCACAAAACACGTAAACTTTTGGTGAACTGCGAATTTGCTGCACGAATGCGTGAGGACTCTCTACTGCCCAGATTCGCACATTGTGTCTGTTCACTTCACCATTAAGAAAAAATGTTGCTTCATCACTGAAAACAAGTTTCGCACTGAACGCATCCTCTTCCATGAGCTGTTGCAACCGCGCCGAAAATTCAAAGCGTTTGACTTTGTCATCGGGTGTCAGGGCTTGTAGCAATTGTAAACGGTAAGGCTTCTGCTTTAGCCTTTTCCGTAAGATTTTCCAAACCGTCGGCTGTGGTACGTTTAGCTCCCTGCTTGCTTTATTCGTCGACTTCCGCGGGCTGCGCGTGAAACTTGACCGCACGCGTTCAACCGTTACTTCGCTCACTGCAGGCCGACCCGTTGATTTCCCTTACAGAGGCATCCAGAAGCTTTAAACTGCGCATACCATCGCCGAATGGAGTTAGCAATTGGTGGATCTTTGTTGAACTTCGTCCTGAAGTGTCGTTGCACTGTTATGACTGACTGATGTGAGTGCATTTCAAGCACGACATACGCTTTCTCGGCTCCTGTCGCCATTTTGTCTCACTGCGCTCTCGAGCGCTCTGGCGGCAGAAACCTGAAGTGCGGCTTCAGCCGAACAAAACTTTATGAGTTTTTCTACGTATCTCTAGTGTGTCGCGACCATATGTCAATGAATGGAGCTACAGTGAATTTATGAAATCGCTTCAATCATTTGTAATAGCCCTGTACTTACAATAGTAGAAGAAGAAAATTGCCTTAACTGAAACTGACTTGAGATCAGAAGGCAATGGTACCAAAATTTAAGGAACTGGAGTTCAAATCCCTGTTCCGCCATTCTAATTTAGATTTTTCGGTAGATTCACTAAATCATTTAAGTCAGATATCAGGATGGTCTGATCAAAACGACGTGACAGATATCCTTCTCTTTCCCTATCGACTCCGGTTCAAAAATGGCTCTGAGCACTATGGGACTTAACTTCTGAGGTCATCAGTCCCCTAGAACTTAGAACTACTTAAAGCTAACTAACCTAAGGACATCACACACATCCATGCCCGAGGCAGGATTCGAACCTGCGACCTAGCTATCGACTCCGAACTTCGGTTTCACTCTAATGATCTCATGGTCGACGGATCGTTAAATCCTTATCTTTCTACGTCATTTTTCTGTTCCACAGAAAACATTTTAACTTCGAAACTAATACCTTAAGTACTTCATAAGAATTACTCATTTCCTTCAGTAATTAATCTGTTTTTCTTAGTGTTGAACACTCACGACGTATTAAATGAGAAGCACCTACCTAGCAGCGTGTTCATGAATGACATAGTTGCTCATCGAGTGTCGTTTATGTCTTGCGTTCAATCGCCGAATGTCGGGCCTGGAAGTCTAATGGCAAAATACGTGCCTGGATACCGAAAGGTCGCTGGATAGAATTCCGGCAGGACCACAGAATATTCCAGTCTACGAAACATGGTGCGGATTCCACGTTAAATTATAAGTCCAGTTACAAAAATGGTTCAAATGGCTCTGAGCACTATGCGACTTAACTGCTGAGGTCATCAGTCGCCTAGAACTTAGAACTAATTAAACCTAACTAACCTAAGGACATCACACACATCCATGCCCGAGGCAGGATTTGAACCTGCGACCGGAGCGGTCGCTCGGCTCCAGAATGTAGCGCCTAGAACCGCACGGCCACTCCGGCAGGCATAAGTCCAGTTTCCCCGGTAGTATTACTGGTGTAGGTGAGAGACAAGCAAGTCGTCGAAATAGGGGCCTAAATGAAAGGCCTGGTTCAAGCCTTTGAGGAACATGTATAATATTATTATTATTATTGTAACAAGCGGGTGAGTTGCTACGATGTGGTCTGTCTATCTTTCTTTATCATCCACTATAATCGACAGTGAGCCTTCTCATGAACACATTGCCCAAGAAAGTTGATGCTGGTGGGGTGTTATTCCGCAAGATGCTCATGATATAATCTAGACGCCGTGACATGTGACACTCTCAGGGCGTGCGAGACCTCGCCGTTGGAAACCTGCAGGCTGGTCGCGACCTTATGCTCGACTGACACGCCGATGGCGAGCGCAGGTTCTGACGACATTTCAGACATGTGACACGCCCAACTATTCTATTCGCCATAGCGGTTGGTGCGTTCTCTCCGAAACACAACTGCTGCCTTTCATTCAGATGCTCATGCGTGTATAAACTTATCTGTAATGGTCAGTATGCTACCACGACATACGATGAACCATGCTAGAAACGCAGAAAAATATCCCTATACAGAAATGACAAGCAAAACAAATCTAGTAGAAACGCAAATCTCCACCGATCAAGAAGGAAAAGCGCCAAGCGCTGATACTTCGAAAAACAAGATCTATGGAATTCCTGTTGGAAAAGTGGAGGCAGACGGTCTGGTGCGGCTCTCAAGTATTCCCTCTGCCGTCCGCTTCCGCTGGCAGTGGTGGTTGATTCGGTGGGAGGGGACCAGCGAGGTCGTCGGTCCCATCGAATTAGGGAAGGATGCGGAAGGAAGTCAGCCGTGCCCTTTCAAAGGAACCATATCGACATATTCGTGAAGCGATTTAGGAAAATTACGGAAAACCTAAATTAGGATAATCAAAATATCCACGGGTGTGCTGCCGGTCTATAGTGTCCAACGGGCACAATATTTCGGCTATCATACATGTCGCCATCATCAGGTGAACTGACGGACTGAGCTCCTGTGAACGTGCCGGCACGGAGATCCGTACGCTATGGCTGCTCAGAGGGAACTGGGTTCGGTCGCGGCGGCGGCCGATTTAAATAACCTCCGCCCGCGGCGCGCTCCCTCCGCCGTCCGCGCCCCGCCAACGCACACTGATCGGTATTTGCACGCAGACAGCTGCCACCACGCTTCACAGAGTAATGGGGTACTTAAAACTCTAGTACATAGGGCGCGCACTATCTCTGACGCAGAGAGTCTACCCCAGGAATTGGAACAGTCAGTTCACCTGATGATGGCGACATGTATGATCGCCGAAATATTGTGCCCGTTGGACACTATAGACCGGCAGCACACCCGTGGATATTTTGATTATCAAATACGCCGGAAGAAACTCAAGAATCACTAAATTAGGATGGCCGAAGGGGGGTTCGAACCATCGACCTCCCGAATGCGAGTCCAGTGTGCTAACCACTGCGCTACCTCGCTTAGTGCGGATAGTGATCCTAGGCCCATTTCACATTTGTCCGACAGCCGTCTATAGGGCACTGTGTACATGTGGCGCTTTTCACGTCTGGGAGGACCGTTGACTTCCAAACGGCACACGGCAGCCGTGAAGCAGCCAGACACCACTCCAACTGCAGTGGACAGATGCCGTGCCGTTCTCACCGTGACGGATCTGACAATGGGGCCTTGGTAAGCATTTGCGCCTTCACATTTCAGGCACCGCACGGCACGGCTGTCTTCGAGGCAAGAGCGGCGTGTGCCTCAGTTCATTCGTTCTACTGTTATTTGTGTTTGTTTTTGTGTTCGTATCTTCTTCTCATAAACCTACAGTACACATGGCTTGGGAAATAGACATTAAGCGATTAATTTCTTTAGTGCAAGAACGGTCAGTTTTCTGGGACAAAAATCTAGAAAATTGCAAGGACAGGATTCAAACACAAAAATGTGGATCGTTATGTATGTATGTTGTATTCAAGGAACGGAGTGGATCAAAACATGAATGATAAGGAAAACAACGAATGCGATAAGTTGCTCAGTATTTTAAAGATTTTTTATTGTATCATTTTCAAAAATATGTTGTCATTGGATCGATGACCTACAAATTTTCCAAAGCTTATATTTTATAAAACTGTCAGTTTGCGGATCCAGCTGGAATAAAAAAATAATCCACCATTATGTTCCTCACATTATTTGCTGTATTTCCTCCATGTGCCTGTCTAGCTGCCTGCACTCGTTGAAGGTCAGTTATCGGTCATGTATCTTCAGTTTCACAGTCGTCTCTGTCACGCAAAAAATTGTGAAAAACGACTACAGAAAATCCTGATCCAAATTCAAAGCTATTCTCCATTTGTTACTTAATGATCCGAAGGCACTTTCTACGTATCTTCAAGCTTTGAAAAGACTAATTGAAAAATTGTTCTTGGGAACTGTCAACATATTTCCTCCATATGGTCGAGGAAAGTGTCCGTGCAGTCGTCAGGCCTCATCCGTCACGGAAAATGAAAGTATCTTGGCACCGGCTTTACCAGGAGGACATTCATCCTCAGGAATTTCCGTTCTTTAGTTTCTAATGAGTTCCACATGGAGCTTACTTTGAATATGTTTGTGCCACAATCCTTCCCATAACCAACAAACATGAACCGGTATTCTGAATTTCCATACAATAGACGGATGTCTTTTGTAGCTGATATACATCGAATTTGACAGGTTCACAGTTCTAATATTCTTACCGTCAATAGCTCCATTGTAGTGTGGAGACTTTTCTTTCAGTAAGACATTGTGAGCAACTGGTTCCCATGGAGCTTTCGTAGACCAGGTGCGATTAAATGAAGGGCGCTTCTGTGCCGTGACGTGTGGAGTGCAACAGCAGCCGGATAAACGTGAAGCCGGCTCGGCGGCATGCCTTGTACACAAGGCCAGATGTGATGCGGAATAGGTGTGATATAGTCCTGCGCACCCATCGCACACTGACGTTGCGTTTCCGGTCTGTTGCGGTTCTAAGTAATCACTCTGCGGTCCGCTCCTGCTAGAAGCGTCCTGCGACGGTCCGTCTTCGGGCTGGTGCGCCTCATGCTATGTCTGATGTTCGTCCTCTGCGTCCAGTTCGCCCACTTAGTTGAGTGGTAACATGTTCACCTACCCTGCAGCGGGCTCCGGTTCGATTCCTGGTGGGGTTCGAGGTTTTTCTCCACTCGTGTACTAGGTGTATAACACTCGACTGTCGTGACACAAACTAGTGTTACCCTCTGGGAGGATTTTTAATTTTGACTGTGCGTGTGTCTAATGGATGAGGGTATCGGGCAGTAATTTTGAATATATTGTAATTTAACAGAAAACTGCCAGCCGCTGTGGCCGAGCGGTTCTAGGCGCATCAGTCCGGAATCGCGCTGCTGCTATGGTCGTAGGTTCGAATCCTGCCTCGGGCATGGATGTGTGTGATGTCCTTAGGTTAGTTAGGTTTAAGTAGTTCTAAGTCTAGGGGACTGATGACCTCAGATGTTAAGTCCCATAGTGCTTAGAGCCATTTATTTTAAAAGAAAACTAAACAAACTTTAACTTTGAGGTTCCATAAAAGTTCATACGAATGAAACAATAAACAGTCGCCAGCCCAATTAGGCACATTAATTTGAAATATTTTGTTTAAGATAGTTGAATATTAGTTGTTGAAGTGACTTTCATTAAGATTCCCTTTGAATAGCACACTGGATACACACGAATACAGGGCAATCTAAGTTGTGGGTAGCAGTAGTTACCATTAATGCAAAAACCAGTAATCATAGAAAGCAAAATTGTACCCAGTTCATAATAATAACAGTTAGAATCACGATCATTACGTGACTCAGTATTGAAATGTTACTGCAGGAAGCACCGGACTAAAGTTGGACATGGAGGGGCTTCTGACTTAACTGACATATAAATACCGCAAATAAAAATTCAATAATACCACAATTACACTGTTCATACTCCCATTTATAGAAATGTATCAAATTTCTTTAGTAGCAATAATATTCCAATTATCTTTCTAATATGAGAAACTTATGGTGGGCGACCCATAAACTGATACTGTCTCACTAATCAAACTCTATGATTATTTCAGTAGCAAAATTCAATTCTACTAAATTTAATTCTTAGCCTCACTTGGTAAAGTTTATGTTTTTAATTTTTAAAGCAAATTATTCAACACTGAGAACGATTGACTTAAAAAAAATCGTTTAAGGTAGTAGTCAAGGCTAAATTATGTTTCACATAACTTTAACTTACATGCCTTTTTCATCACCTGTGAAGCAGGTACTTTAGACAGTAACATTGAAACGTCCCCTTTTGAAAAATTTATACGCGACTGTCCTAAAACTGACACACAATATTTTTATAGCGCAACGCAATCTGACTTTCAAAAATCTCTACAAAAGAATAGCCCTGACTAACATTAAACTATACCTTTCACAAATCACTAAATCACTTACCTCACAATAATCTTCGTTTCTCCCACTACTGCAATACAGCAAGCGCCACTACTGCCAGCTAAATAAAAGATTCAAACTATGGAAGGCACTAACTACTGATAGGGATAGTTAGCAAATGAAAGATATTAATAGAGAACAAACAATGTATTTACCTTGATATCATATATATATATATATATATATATATATATATATATATATATAGAGCAGTTCATGACAAATTTCAAAACTCCGCCATCTCTCTCCCCACATCCACCACTGCTGGCGGCTCACCTCCAACTGCGCAACGCTACGCACTGTTCACAGCTAGCTGCCTAACACTACAATGGCGAGTATTACAACAATGAAAAGCAGCCGCAGACTGCACACAGCACAGCCAGTGATTTTCATACAGAGGTGGCGTTACCAATAAAAAAACCTAAACAGCCTACTTACAACATGTACACTGTCTGGCGCTGAATTTTTGCACATTTAATACACAGGAATAAATCATTAGTTCGTTTGAAAGAGGATACTCGGTTTTCTGAACACTTAGGAGGGGATCCCGCATAGGTTCATGATTAGTATAAATGGTTCTAAGCACAAGTTTATAGCACTTCGATTATTATTGAAAACACGCACACAAATTAACTGGTCCATGCTCTAATACATATCTATATGGCTGAAGTTGGTGGAGCAGTGGCGAAGTAGTGGCGACAAGCGACGTGACGCCTAACTTCACTCATGGCTCTTGAAGTTTGAATTCTCTTTAAAAAATGGTTCAAATGGCTCTGAGCACTATGGGACTTAACTGCTGAGGTCATCAGTCCCATAGAACTTAGATCTACTTAAACCTAACTAACCTAAGGACATCATACACATCCATACCCGAGGCAGGATTCGAACCTGCGACCGTAGCGGCCTCGCGGTTCCAGACTGAAGCACCTAGAACAGCTCGACCACTTCGGCCGGCGATTGCTCTTTACAATTTCTTTTTGTCGACGTATTTTTAACGTGTTAGAGCCATTCCTTATTGCCGAGAGTACCATGCAACAGCCAAATACACATCCGAGGCAAAATTCCTAGCAAAACGGCTTCCAATTGCCTCCCTTGTCACCCTCGATGTGTACCGTGCAACGTCTAGCCACTGACTGCGTACCCTTCCCACCAAGGAGCCGCTCAGTTCGACCGCCAAGACCACCTTTTACATAGCTCCAAGCCACCTCTGTTATGGAGGAACTTCCTTACATCTTTTACGTTATACAATACAAGTGTCCTAAGCATGAACCTGCTTCCAATATAGAATGTTTTCTTTATAAACATACATATATTGTAAAATTTTATTATTTTAAACATTGTTTAGTTTATATATATATATACACATTACAGAACTCTAAATTTCCTGTCACAAATCAATGACCTAAACTGACAAAGAACACACACTCCATAATCGTAGTTACACAGTTACCTAATATAAACCTGCTACTAATCGATATAAGTATTACAGGTGTTGTGCTGTCCTCATCATCATCTCATCATCACTGACGCGCAAGTCGCTCACTGTGGTGCCACCTGAAATAACAGTTGCACATGGCAGCTGAATTTCCCCGAACGGGGCCTCCCATCCATCAGTGCCACACGATCATTCCATTTCTCCATGTCCACACTCTCATTACTTCTTTTGTGAAGTTTTGCTGCTGTCCCCCCCACCGAGTTTTCAGCAACTCCAGTGCAGTATCGCTGGCTCTACTGCATTGGCACCCAATGTCATAATTCACGAGCTTTTCTGTAACCTCTGTCTCTATAGACTCTCTTGCAACACAGTGCCAGTATCTGGGGATCTATGCCTGAACCCTCGTTTCGTCATAGTTCTTGGAATGATTGAGTTCCAGACAGCGTTCTGGAATGGCTGAATCAGCTACTTGTCTCAGTCGGGTGTAACTCTGATGATCTTTGCATCTGAAGTCCACTGTCCTAGTTGTTTGGTCAATGCACAACATGCCATGTTGGCTAGGTATATTATCAGTTCCTGGTTTCTTACTCCCAGGTCATCTTTCATGTTTCCCAGTTGTCCTCTTATTTTAGTAGGTGAACGGAACACACACGTCTTGTTATACTTCCTGAGACTCCTGCTGCGCCGCACGGGATGAGCCGAGTGGTCTGAGGCGCTGCAGTCATGGACTGTGCGGCTGGTCCCGGCGGAGGTTCGAGTCCTCCCTCGGGCAGGGGTGTGTGTGTGTGTTTGTCCTTAGGATAATTTAGGTTAAAGTAGTGTGTAAGCTTAGGGACTGATGACCTTAGCAGTTAATTCCCATAATATTTCACACACATTTGAACATTTGAACTCCTGCTGCTTTTGGCAGAATACGACAGATATGCCCAAGTCACTGATTCATCTTGCTCTTGTTCTAGATCACGTAGCAGACTGGCTAGTTGAAGTGCCTCCCCAATCTGTTTTGCCGTGTATTCACTTCTGCAGAACACTGTTCGTAGATGCTCTGTTTCTGCTGTCAAACTGTTTAGGTCTGACAATGTGTGTGCCCTGTGGACCATATGTCTTCAGAACTCCATTCTTCTGCGCTGGATGGTGACAGCTGCTTGCTTGCAGTGTGTGTAGGTTGGCGATACACACTGCGGACAAACGACACATCTGCTCTCCTTTTGACAACTACATCCCGAAACGGCAACGGGTCATCTTCTTCCAGTTCCATGATGAACTTAATATTTCGGTGACATGAGTAATGATCTTCTAGAAACTGAATGAACCATCTCTCACAATGAAACCAGATGACAAAAGCATCATTCAAAGACCTGAAGAAGCGTGTGGATTTTCATCTAGCGCTCTCTAATGCCTCGTCTTCAAATTTCCCCATTAACATACTGGCAAGCAATGGAGATAGGTGGCTGCCCCTACACCTTCTGTCTGCTCGTAGTATTGTCCCCCATACACAAAATAAGTTGAAGTCAGTATATGCCTGAACAGGTACAACAGAGCGTTGTCAAATTTCTCCGCAATCAGTTCCAATGAGTCTTTCAGCGCCACTCTGATGAACAGGGAGGGCTAGGGCCGTGGGTATAAATATGGACTCGTTGCACTTGATGAGCAGTCTCACATGGCACCTACTGAAAATAACGAGTCACGTTGTCGACATATTGTGCATAAACGACGCTAATGTCCAGCAGAATACCCTAAACCACAAGACGTTAAAAATACTCAGTTTATAACCCAGATATACGAAGAAAGTTATCATGACGAAACCACCCCCTGTCTGCACCTAGTGTTCCCCAAAACTGGTGGTGTGAACGACACGAAGACAACAGTAATCCGTACGCTACATTAACACGACATCCGTGAAGCTAAGACAATAGAAAGTAGGCAGCAGCGTGACACATACGGAATATTCCACACTGCTATTCGAAACACCGCGGAGCGGTAGTGGGAAATGACAGTAGATACTTCTTAAAAATGAGACACAGTTCTTTCAAAGAAAGCATCACGCCATTCACTGTAAGTTATTTAGGAAAAACCTAAATGTGGATGGTTGGACAGGGATTTAAACCTCTATCCTCTCGAATACGAGTGTAGTATGTCAACACCTTCTCTCCTCCCTCGGTCTGATAATGCAGATCGAGATAATGGGCATAAAACACACTAACAAAGGGCTGACTATACAAACCCTTTCGTACTCACCGTACCCTCCAACATTTTACTAATGTTGGTGCGTGTCTCATAAAGGAGAAAAATGCTCTGGGAAGCAAAGTTTACGTGAGGCTGCATTTGATGAAGCGCAGGAAAGTTTCGTTCGGAGCCCACGGGAAATCAGTGCGAAGAACCAACTAACAGCAACAGTTACAGACATCAACCGCGAGGAAAACTGTAATAAAGTTACTGTTGGGAGTCCCATACATAATAAAATTGATACTCAAGTAGCAGCTTGGTGTTCTTGTGAAGATACAACCACTTGTAAGAATGTTACATCAATTACGGTATAGGACGAGTGTCTACAGAACGAATCATTTTAAGTGATGAGGTATATTACACCGCTCTACAAAACTTAACGAAACAGGTAAAGTAACATAACATATCAACAACTCGGTGGAAATAAATAAAGTGCGGGAGCATGTTTTCCAGTGGTCTCCCATTCGTGTACGGAAAGCTGGACGTCATATGGCTTGAGGGCAACGCGACTATTGCTGCAATGTGGCTGTCCCAGGAACACTAGGCAGTTGAAGGAATCGGCGAATAGTTAAGGCGAACCTTGATGGTGTCCTACATTATGGCATGGCCCACAGACAATATCTGGACGACTTCACATTGGGAAGAGCCTTCGGGAAACTGGAAGAAGGACGAAGTGTAACGAGTGCAGCACAGGAGTTTGATATTGCTCACAACATTGTTTCAAGTGAGTGGGGAGCGTTTCGAACCACAACACCCACTGCTGCCCGGAGGACAGCAGGTGTTCGACCACGGTCAACTACAGCAGCAGATGACTACTGCAATGTGCAGCAGGCAAGAAAGGACCCACGTAAAACGGCGATTGCAGTTGCAAACACATTTAATACGATTGCAAGGAACGAAATATTCAAGAAAGGTAGCAGGAGTAATCCACTAAATCACAGGCCCATATCGTTAACGTAGATAAGCAGCAGGAGTTTAGAACCTATATTGTGTTCGAACATTATGAATTACCTCGATGAAAACGGTCTATTGACACACAGCCAATATGGGTTTACATAACATCGTTCCTGTGAAACACAACTAGCTCTTTACTCGCATGAAGTGTTGAGTGCTACTGACAATGGATTTCAGATCGATTACGTATTTCTGGATTTCGGAAGCTTATGTGATTGGATTTGTGATTTTCTGTCATGGAGGTCACAGTTCGTAGTAACTGACGGAAAATCATCGAGTAAAACAGAAGTGATTTCTGGCGTTCCCCAAGGTAGTGTTATAGGCCCTTTGCTGTTCCTTATTCATAAAAACGATTTGGGAGAAAATTTGAGCAGCCGTCTTCAGTTGTTTGCAGATGACGGTGCGGTTTATCGACTAAAAAACTCGAAAAGTGTGAGGTCATCCACATGAGTGCTAAAAGGAACTCGTTAAACTTCGGTTACACGTTAAATCGGTCTAATCTAAAAGCCGTAAATTCAACTAAATACCTAGGTATTACAGTTACGAGCAACTTAAATTGGAAGTAGCACATAGAAAATGTTGTGGGGAAGGCTAACCAAAGACTGCGTTTTTTTGGCAGGACACTTAGAAAATGTAACAGACCCACTAAGGAGACTGTCTACACTACGCTTGTTCGTCCTCTTTTAGAATACTGCTTCGCGGTGTGGGATCCTTACCAGATAGGATTGACGGAGTACATCGAAAAAGTTCAAAGAAAGGCAGCACGTTTTGTATTATCGCGAAATATGGGAGAGAGTGTCACAGAAACGATACAGGATTTGGGCTGGACATTATTAAAATAAAGGCGTTTTTCGTTGCGACGGAATCTTCTCACGAAATTCCAATCACCAACTTTCTCCTCCGAATGCGAAAATATTTTGTTGACACCGTCCTACATAGGGAGGAACGATCACCACGATAAAATAAGGGAAAGCAGAGCTCGTACGGAAAGATATAGGTGTTCATTCTTTCCGCCTGCTATACGAGATTGGAATATAAGAGAGTTGTGAAGGTGGTTCGATGAATCCGCTGCCACGCACTTAAATGTGATTTGCACATTATCCATATAGATGTAGATGTAGAAATCTCACGCTCTATAATGGCACGACGCCTGCATGGTGATGGTCTCTTTGCAGAGTATTGCTCAGGTGAAGGAGCTGTTGGAAGTAGAAGTCATCTGATGAATGGACGGGCCTGCCCGTTCCCCCAATGTAAATCCCATCAAGCAATGAGCTGGGGAAACCTATAGTTGCACGTCCATATGCACTAACGACCATCCACCAGTTGCCAAACGCGCTGATGCAGGAATGGATGCGCCCTACAGTAACAACTCCTTACAGATCTTATGGCCAGCATGCGAGCATGTTTCAGAGCATGCACTGCTGTATGTGGTAATCACGCACCCTATTAAGAACCATGTCCCGCCATTATAATGTCCACTGGACTATCAAAAATCGCGGTGACTTCAACGTAATTATTATCTTTGAATAAAAGTGTCATTTCTGTTCGTCTTATTTCGTATTCAGTTATCTTGTGTACTGCACTGTAGTGGTTCTTTGTATGTATGGTCCATGTTTCGTCGACCTATGCTACTTGCCAGTGACATACCATGTGAAATCTACTTTCGTTTTTAAGGTTTGAACACCAGTATATAATTTACATGGAAAACTCAGTGCGCATAATTTGTGAACGTAGTGAGCACAGAATTCTGCAGTTTTCTTCGTAGAGAAAACTGCCAACACTGCATGTTGGGATATATATGAATGCCGCAACTCATGGAGAATCACAAGAAACAGTGACTTATTTTTCAACATGGCAAGGGCCCACCACACTGACGCACGACAATCCCAACCGTACTTAAACTGACGCCAGCCAGTCCGACACATTGGCTGTGCCAGGGCCACCGACTGCACCTTCTCTATAAGGCCTCCCTGCTGGCAAGATCTCTCATTTCATGCTTTAGCACTGTAACTGCCAGCTTGCCTTCGAAACCGAATGGAATTGTCATAGGATAACGTACTGCTGGAGGTTGTAGACTTAGTACATCAAGTTTTACATGGAACACATGTCTGGAAACGTCATCCACAGACACTACAGAGCGCCAAAATTATAGGGGCCAACGCCTGTAAATGTACGTACAGAACATTAAAACAAGATACTCAGAACACCTCAGAGTCCTAAAAAGTAACAGCACCCATAGCACATTTTCTGACCACCTAATAGCCCATAACCACCCCCCAGCTACAATACCTACATATTTAAAAATACTAAAATCCAGACACGGTCTATACCACAAACTGACAACAGATGAGAACTTCTACATGCAGAAGGCAATAGCAGAAGAAAAACAAGCCTTAAATGAAAACACTACACTTTGTAAAGGCACATTATTTAACCTATTAAAGGAACTTTACAGAAAAGCCAACACAAACAGCTAAAGGAGCTTGCACACACACACACACACTCACACTCACACACACACACACACAAAGAGCGAGAAAAAGTAAACAAAATTGAATTTAGGTGTCAAACTGTCTTGGGAACAAATGAACGCCGGCGGAGTTGCGAAATACAACATAGTGCTCACCACATTTTGTGAAGTAAGAAGACGTTTTTTAAGAAATAAATTACACCAAGTGCATTAATATGTGTGTGCAGCGTCCTCGAAACCCAAAAGAAGAAGGATTAGTCACTTCAAAAGCGTGAGTAATAACAAATATATACGCAAAACATTTTGACACAGCAAAAACACGTTTTCTAAAAATCAAGGAATGTGTTAACTCTCAGATGAAACTTACATTTACATAATTTGGTTTGTAGATGACGAGCTATCAGTGCAGGATGCCATACAGTTGGTCCTGAAAAACCATACAACGTAAAATCACGGTCAGAAACAAAACGAACAAAAACTTCCTTTAGGCCTCACTTTGTTAAATCAGTTATAACCTAAAACATTTTCACCTTTCACAGTTTTCAATACAGGAAAACCCACTGATGGCACAGAGGTGCTGAAACACGTTTGAGTAAAAAGAAAAAGCAGTGTGTTTGTAAAAAGACGGAACCGATATTCTACGTATAAAGAGAGAGCAATGCTTGGAGTCAGTCAGAGAAACAGGATCAAGAAGGAAGAGCTAAGGCCCGCATCTCGTGGTCGTGCGGTAGCGTTCTCGCTTCCCGCGCCCGGGTTCCCGGGTTCGATTCCCGGCGGGGTCAGGGATTTTCTCTGCCTCGTGATGGCTGGGTGTTGTGTGATGTCCTTAGGTTAGTTAGGTTTAAGTAGTTCTAAGTTCTAGGGGACTGATGACTATAGATGTTAAGTCCCATATTGCTCAGAGCCATTTGAACCATTTGAAGAGCTAAGGAGAAGAACGAGGGTCTAAGACGTTGTCAAGCGGATAGCGAGACTGAAGTGACGACACGGGACCAGGAACTAATTGAAATGATCGATATCACTGATGCAATGGAGTCCGAGTGGAGTGGTGATCCAAAGCTATACCTATATTACCTATTAGTATAAGATATTTATCACCTTGTGCTGATAAACCTACCTTGTGCTCTTTAACAGTGGAAACTACGTGGCCCTTGCGTTGAATGACATACTATACCGTTGTTCTAACTTACGAATTCAACACACATTGTCAGTAACCGTCGATGGTTAACCGTGCATTATGCGTCCTAATATAGTCTCCACTGCGTACAATTTAGCTCTTACACAGAAACTAACTTCTTTGGTTTGGTACTATCAGATGGTGCTGCCATTTGTTTCAGTACACAAGGTCAAATCTAAATGAAATTCATGAATATTCACAGGACACTTGAGCTCTGCTTCTAAAATGCCTCCTTTGTCAGAATCGCCTGGTACGATTTTCACGTCAAAAGTTTCACCATTATCTGAGGAAAGCCAAACAAATGGTACTGTATCATTGTCTAGTTTTAAAGGCTATTCACATATTAATACACAACATAAAATACATCAGATTTATCGTCATAGCTAGCCACAAATCTATTGCTTGTCTACATAAACAATGAAGAATACCGCCTGTAATGCTGTTTTTAAAGTAAACTGAAGTTGTTTAGCGTCAGCAATGATTTGCAATTCTGCGCTAGCAATTTTCAGTATAGTATCTCATCCTTTAAGACTCAGGCTACGAAAGTTTTCAAATACATCAGGAAGTAGTATCACGTCAATATAAAGATCTTAGTGGCTTGCACACGAATAAATTCCATACACTGTATAATTTGTGGCACTTTCCCTCTGTTAAAGTTTCACCTGTTAATAAGCTTTTAAACTTCTCAATTGGAGCAAAATTATTCTCTTCTAAAAACGACTCATTACTCACAAACTCATACGGAAATATGTCTTTCCGATTAACTAAATTAAATTTGCAAATCCAGGAAAATAGTTCCTCATTATCTTGAGCTCGTCTGATTTTAGCTACGTATACACTTTTCGAGAAAACGTGTCAAAAAATGAAGAGAATCTATAAAATGTAAATTTTAATTGTTTCTCCACTTCCAGCACATTAGCTCAGTACCCTTCGTAAATGATTTATACTTCTCCACATTTGATGGTAGCAGAGAAATGTGATCCAGATGTACTTTCACTTTTTCATCACCGGCTACCATTGTTCCTTAACTTACGTTTGTGACCAATAATTGGCCATTATAATTGCTCAGATTGTGAGACATGAGTGAGACTGTAACGTGAGGCCAATATTTAAACTTACATCTGACATATGCAGCATCTCAGTGTTACCAAAATGGCGGTGGTCTCTATGTTTAGCATCTCCTTCCTCAAACAATTATCGCCAAATATGACTGTTCTCTGTTGAGCGAAACGCGAATTCTTCTTGAGGACTTACATCTGTCTTTTTATTTTGTAACAAAACCTATCCATAGCCTCAGAAATTACGTACAGCTGTGCATTTCATGTAGTCACTACCTCTGTACAATATATAAACTCTTAATATTTTTCATTACACCTACTGTGTATGTAACAATCTATAATGAACGTTGTATGTAAAAGTAGTCGAGCGGAATGTGAACAAGAGTTACAACTATGACTTTAAAAAGAAACTGATTCTAACATGCATTCGTATCAGTAGAAATCACAACGAGCAGGTTTACTTTGTTGCGAAACTGTGAAAGTCTTATATACTCATACTGGCCACTAGGCATGCTACTGTCGACTGCCTTAAACTTCGGACAGTCGACCAGATATCCATCTAGCTTTTATTTCGAATGAAAATAACACAGACAAAGCTCACATAGCATGATGGACTTATGATGAGCGGTATTGTTATAATATGCTAACCTCAACAAGTTTTCAGTGAAATAGAACTGTGTATTACCAACCTGCAACATCGATAGATATACATGTTCCTCACAGTTCTTTGTGACATATAGTGGTACAATTCGAAATTCTTTCTCATCTTCGTTGTCTTTCACAACCAGAATACTCGATTCCATACACATTGCATATCGCACATAAGCAGAGACATATTGTGCAGTTCAATTTACAGAATACAAACAAGCTAGAAATTATCACTTGAAACAATCATTGTCCTTTGTGCGAACGTTTGTTACTGCAGTTTTATCTTATATCAGTTTGAGCCGTTTTGTGCACACCCACACAGAAAACATTTTATTTTCATTATTTTCATTAAAATTAACGCACAGTTAAACTATTTCTTTTAACGTCCAACTAGACTCCCTTTCTTGAAAAGTCTCTAGTTTCAGTAACAGCCAGGCACTAACATTAGTTGGGTGCCACTCATCATCATTTCAAATGGCGTTAAATTAAATTCTTTGTATTTAGTTACTTTTTTTAGCTTCGCCTGATGTAGGTAAGAGTAAGTTTCAGTCCAGTGAAAATTTTATTTTAGTAGATTGCTTAAGTTGATGCAGAATGTTCACAGAGACTCAAAAACAGGCGTTCAAGAGATGTCTAGCATCTTTGAACCCAAACCGATTAGATATCACACCTCTGCATATTTGACTTTTAAATAGTCATTTAGTAGAAACCCATTCCCAATCATTGGTTGGATTTAATATGATATGGTTTGGAGACAGTTTGCTCAGTATTCCAAACAACAGATGAAATGCAGAGTACAAATAGAATTATTAAATTTGCTCTCAAAATGCTCTCCCACTATTTTTGTAAGACATTTCACTAATACAAATTTAGTGTGTGTGTAAGTCTCAATTTCGATGATATCCACATTGTACAGTCTGCGGCAACTTATCCAGCATTTAGAGAACTCAAGATGGAGTTTGTTCTTTTTCCAGTTGTTGAGATAGTCAAAAAACAATGCTCCAGTCAGATTTTTTTTCCTGGGTGATGACAACCTCTGCTCTCCCCCGTCTGCTTCAGGTTCTGCAACACTGAATGAGAAAAGCATCCATGTGTTGGAGCAAGTAATTAGTAGGTGAATGATGTAGGATTGTTGACAGTGTTATATATCAGACTTAACATTTTGCGGAGTTGTGTGTTTATGTCCAAAAGCATTGAACAATGGCCATGATGGAACAGCATTAGTAACATGCAACTCATAGTAGGTGCCTTGCTTTTGTAACCTAGCTTCTCGCTGACTGAGGACGTCCAGATACCTGTTCTGACAAGTCAGAACATGTTCCACCAAACAAAAGTGCTTAACCAGCAAGTTGAGAGTGTCTATGTCTGCAGATGCTCGTTCAAGGAATAATCATATTTCGAGTCGAATGTGCATCTGCTCTCTGAGACACGTCAGGACTTGCACATTCAAGGAATAGGTAACGCAATCTCAAAAGCATATGAAAGTAGTCTTCGTCTCATCCCCTCTAAGCAGCATAACAAACTAAATTCCGAAAAAGTTTACAACGACTGGCTTTATAGCAATAACAACTATTTTGCGGTTATGTGTATCATGAAATATGTGCGAACATATGATGACACTGACAATAAGTGAGCTGCAACTTCTCAGTTATCAGAGCCATACAGCCTGCCGCCTCCTCTTCACCACCGAACAAGTTCTAGTTGCTGTTGTGTGTGTGTGTGTGTGTGTGTGTATGTGAGTCTGAATTTTATGATACGCTTTTAATAATGCCGAGATGATACAATGTGGGGAAAGGACATACTGCGATTCAAGCAAAACTAGAACGTCCTGTATATGCTGCTGATGCTAGAATTGTGTCAGTTCTCACATCGTCTTCGACCTTCCATTTCCATGATGCTTATGTGTCCATCGCTTCCCAGATGCTATCGATCTTTTCCCTCTAGAATTCTCCATCACGTTGCCTTATGTGCTCATTCCATATCCGGATTCTTCATCAACTCGATCATAACTTCAAAGACGATACATGTTGTTTTTCTGTGCTTCACTATAATTTTGTTCAAATGGCTCTTAGCACTATGGGACTTAACATCTGTGGTCATCAGTCCCCTAGAACTTAGAACTACTTAAACCTAACTAACCTAACGACATCACACACATCCATGCCCGAGGCAGGATTCGAACCTGCGACCGTAGCTGTCACGCGGTTCTGGACTGAGCGCCTAGAACCGCACGGCCACCGCGGCCGGCTATAATTTTGTTAAATGATTTCATAGGTATCAAGCATTCGTCAAAATAATTCCGTCTCTGTTTGCCAGTTTTATGTGATGAGTTTTATGCATTGTTTGTCAGTAACATTATGTTTATCGTGAATATACTGTATAAATTAACGCTAGCAGTTTCACATGCGTGTTTTTCCCATTCACATATTACATGGCTTTCTTTTATGTTAGTTACATCGTGTTTTTACATGCAACAATGTTGTGT
This sequence comes from Schistocerca nitens, assembly GCF_023898315.1. Classification (NCBI taxonomy): domain Eukaryota; kingdom Metazoa; phylum Arthropoda; class Insecta; order Orthoptera; family Acrididae; genus Schistocerca; species Schistocerca nitens. Next base: position 578,273,153 of record NC_064616.1, on the reverse strand, counting down.
GTGTCACTAAAATACAGAAGGTAATGTGCAATGTCTCTAGGTCATTTGTTGAAAATTTAACAGACATTCGCTTGCAATTTAAAGTTCTATACACAATTTCGATAGAATATGAGCAGCGTTGATGACTTTGCAGCAATGTTTTTTATTCATTTTCGAGAATGCAGCTGTGTGTCTGCGTTCAACAGCTGCTTTACAGAGAGAATTTAAAATTGGATCATGTCATTTGATTCTTGTCTGTAGCATGGTGATATTTCTGACAATTTTGTGTAATCTCCAAATGGAAAGAAAATAGGGACGTACGTGGGTCAATTTGTTACAGTTTTGTTTGGTGTTTGTCTGTAACCGAATACAAAATAGCTACGTATCAGACAATTTGTTCCAACTTGACTGTAGCATGTCAATGCATGGGGGCAGAGTATCATGAAGTCTTCACTGTGGCACAGGATAAGTTAGCATCATTGGCAGAAGATGATAAATGTTCTGCACCACAAGATAAAAGCTGTTTTTAAGCTAGCGTGAAGTCGCTATAATGCTTGACTGACTCTGAAAATTAGTTGAAAATGGGTAGTTAAAAGCACAGCAACCGTTGTTTCTTACGTATTTGAATATTGCTATTATTGTGAATATGTTAGCTTTATCAGCAGAAGATGACGAATGGTTTGTAGTGCAAGGCGAGGTTTTTCATACCATAGCATGAAGCCACTGGAATTTTTGACGGACTCTGAAAATAGTTTGAAAGTGTGTAGTTGGAAATATGGAGTTGCTATTATATTTGTAGCTCGTCTCAATTTCAATTACACGTCGATGAAATGCTAATAGCATCCGAACTATCGGTTGCAAGAGCATTAAACTTTGGATCTGGGAGTATTTATTCAGCCTGAACATGAACCTACAATGATAATTATACAACATCATAGAACACAATTTTGTTAGTAGGCTACTGGTTTCTCAGCAGGGTAGTAGTCTCGCGATGTGTGTCTTATCATGAGTCACCAGAAGCTAACACAGAAACGGTCTGGCCGCTGGTCCTGAGTTAACTAGGCCGTTGCAGAGACGTATGCTAACTAATCGTAGGTTAGCCAAGGTCTTCACAGGAGCTTTCTCTCAACGTTCCAGCTGCGCTCTGGAGACGTGTGCATAATACCTTTGTCCGGTGTGTGTGTGTGTGTGTGTGTGTGTGTGTGTGTGTGTGTATGTGCTGCTGTGAAAAATGTGTAAGTTATTTTTATGAATATTTCAGGTCGTTCGGATATTTTGGGCATGGTGTAAAATTCATATCTGTTGGATACTTTTAAACATAGTGTTAGCTTACACCATTTAGGTGAATATTGTGTTCTGGTAAATAATACAAGTTAGCTGGGTAATATTGTACATGGCGACAAATTCAGATTGTTCGGATACTTTTGAACGTAGCAGCTTCATACTGACGGGCTGTTCCTTTTTAATGGCAACCAAAATACTGTGCTGTGATTGGCTGTTTCCTCTTACGGCCGATATTTTGAGTTCGCGCCATAGCGACATCTTGTAATAGAGGCAAGGCTTGTGACATCATGATTATGAAGTCGTAGAAAGGAGGCAATGATGTAACCAGGGATCAAGACTGGTCAAAGTTTTTCTAAAACAGAGCAAAGTTAGAACCTAGGTAAGTAACAGCTGCTCTTACGTTCTCAATAATCGACTGAGTTCTTACAGTGTGCCAAGCGAGCTCTTTAGAATCACAACACTATAGAGCTTTAATGTACAACTGCAGGTAAGTCGAAAGAACTTTACGCGACTATTGCACCATCCTTACGAGCCAGGACTGAGAGGGTTGATCAGCCCTAGACCCCCCAGTACTGCTTTTACTGTCTTTCGTTACTACCTACAACGATACATCATCCACTGGATCTCTGGCTGGGTTTTGCTCTCAGCTTCTTTCGGAACTATGTACTGATCGCTCACCGACGAAATTTTGGCCTTTTTTATGTTATCATTCGCATTCGGACTTAAGTACGGGATTCTCCACGATACCATCCACAAATACTTGTATCTGTATTAGAATTGCACAATATATTACGAATTTCGACCCAGTGAACTGCATAGAGCATATAGACATTATCTGTGGTAACCAGCATGGATTTCCAAAACACCAATCATGCGAAACCTATCACGTGCTCTTCACACATCCTACTGTGAAAACTGTGAATACTGGTACCGATAGGTATCAAGTTCTTCTGTACTTATGAAAATTTATCCTTTCTCGTTTCATGCCGGTTATGGCTGGGCTACGTATTTGTAAGCTTTTGAGTCCAAGTTTCAGTCTGGACTGGGGAGTTCTTGTTAAGGCAGCAGAGTGGACGAAGAGTTATCCACAGATCCGTAGCGTACAAGAAAGTGTGATAGGGTCATCACTGCACATATTATGTAATAATGAATTGACTGTTGATGATAGATTTATTCTCAGACTTTTTGTAGATGTTGAAGTTTTACCTGGTAAAAACTGTATTACCCATTTAGATGTTACTGAACTATCAAAACGCTTACGAAAGAAATCGCTAATTTAATATTTGTATTGTATAGATTTACATACCACATGAGATCAATATTAAGGTGAACTAAAATAGTTCATATGGCTCTAAGCACTATGGGACTTAACATCTGAGGTCATCAGTCCCCTAGACATAGGACTACTTAACCTACTTTCACCAGCTGCGACATAGTTGCACAAATCCATGCCCGAGGCACGATTCGAATCTGCGACCGTAGCACCAGCGCGGTTCCGGCATAAAGCGCCTAGAACCGCTCGGCCAAGGTGAACTAACACGACACTTCGACGTGTACGAAGAAGGGACTGCTAGTGGTGACAGGATTGTCTGAATGGGGGCACGGTGTACCAGCAGCACTGGAAAACCTAGATTCACAGACATGTAGTACAGTATTTATGGTGGATTCTACCAGCATACCTAGGTCCCTAAATATAGTTCCTATGGTGACTGTGTGAATAAAATTCGACAAAAATCAGTTTGCAAATGTATATATGAGAACATTTCCAAAACTATATTGCCTTGTAACTTGAGACTAAATTTTAGTATATAGAACAATAAAAGGGAGGTGTGTCGTATAGAAAAGGACTACCTTGTTGCGTGGCAGCTATTATCTACAGGTTGGAGAAACGCAGTGGCAAACCACTTCATCGCGATCTTCTTATGAATACATTATGGACAAACGTTAGTTGATACGATTTCCTTTCTTAACCCTGGGAATGGGTGGAAGTCAGTGGGCTGCCAATTCTAGTAAACATAATGGATATGAAAGCAACTAATATTTAGTTTTCCATTACCAAACCGCCTTTGTTGACTGGTGCATTGTAGTTAATCATTGCTGCAAACGACTGGTGTAATTCTGATAGGCCACGTACACGCAACATCCATCCCTGCCATCCCATGTGAAGCCACTAGTTATCGACACCACATACTACCCACTCACTGCCTGCTAATGAAGTACACTAACGTACCTGCGTAAAGTCCACCTGGCAATTTTTTTGTTTTCCTCGAAGTTATAACAAACACCCAGCAAATCGATCCTGCGGTGATTGTCAACAGAATGAGCATATTATTGATTTCTTTTTCATCTTAGTATGTGATTGAAAGAGGTTAATTATTACACAATAGGTTATTAAGTAATGCTGTAACGAGAAAAATAAGTCACTTTAGTAATGGCCCAAAACATTGGTAATAAAAACAAGTGCAATGTACTTGGATTGCATTTCTGCAGTTGGCGAACTTCATTAATTTAACTTTTACCGATTTGCAAGTAGCCCACGTAAGTGCCGTTTTTAGAACTAATAAATGAAATTAACGTATATCAACTTCTGAGAAGAATGGGATAAATAGATACAGTACCAGATACACAATCTGATGAAAAGCATCTTGACACCTATGGACGTTAATATGGGCTGTGTCCAACCTTCGTCTTTATCGTGGTTTGAAGTCTACTGGGACTCTTCCAGTAAGGTGTGTGAATGTCTGTGGAGGAATGGCAGTCCCTTATTCTGCAAAAGGTGAAAGCAGAGAAGGTACTTATTTTGGACGCTGGCGTCTGGACCGCAGTCTGCATTATAATTCCATAGATTGGAGTCAGGTCCCTATCCTGGGCAGGCCAGTCCATTTCAGGAATGTTAGTGTCCACAGACCATTGCCTCACAGAAGTTGCTTTATGATAGGGTGCATTGTAATAGTCATACAAGCAACCATCGTCTCCGAACTGTTTCGCTACAGTATGCGGTACACAGTACTGTAAAATGTGTTCATATACTTCCGCACTGAGCGTTTTCTTAAGCGCAATAAGGGACCACACCCTAACCGCAATAAACACACGTATACCGGAACACCACTTCCTCCATACTTCATTGTTGGCAGTGCACATGTTGGCAGCTAATATTATCCAGGCATTCGCTACACCAAAATGCTTCCACCGGATTAACACAGGGTGCAGAGTGATTCATCACTCCAAATCACTCGTGTCCAGTCATCAGTCGCCCAGTGGGTCGTCCTTCACTCCACGTCGAGCGTTGCTGAGAATTCACTACAGGAATACGTGGCTTGGGAACAGCTGCTTGATATTTGTACTCCACTATTTTCAACTATCTACCCACAGCCATTGTGCTAGAGGCACAGCTGATTGTCCTTTGGAACTAACGAGTGATTCTGTTTGCTGATTTCATGGGATGTTTTATAACCACGTTCCACAGTGCTCGACGATTCATGTTTGTCAGTACGTGAAGTCTGCTTGGTCTTGGTAAAACTGTGCCTTTTTCTTCGTGTTTCCACTTCACAACCACATCATCAATAGTTGACTTTGGCCGCTTTAGAAGGGTTGAAATGTGTGTGATTTATCTGATATTCATGGGATAGCCAATACCTAGTTCACGTTAGAAGTCACTGAGCTCTGCCGACCGACCCATTCTGCTTTTACTGATTCTCTAGTGACAACACGACACTCCCCATCTCCTTTTATACCCTGCGGGTTCGCCTCTCATGTCATCTAGTGGTCAATTCCGTATTACCTAAGGAGGTCCAGATACTTTTAATGAGACAGCATACGAGTATACAGCTATTAAAGTGTATTAATACTTAAACTAGCATCCCAAAGACGTTTAGCAAAGTTCGCTATTTAAATTGCTTTTTAGTGTGGCGTTAATAGTTCGTACCAGAACACATTTGTCTTCTCGCTCATAGTGTGCAGTCTTAACTACGTTATTCCCCCCGTCATCTGAATAACTAAAGCTGAAACAATGTATAATCTCTGAAGGTTACAGCCTTAACGCATCCTGAGAAATGGCTTTACTCAGGAAGAAAAGCTATATAATATACGTGTGACTTCCATAATATATGCCACAGAGCAGTAACCTTTTTATTTGTCGTTAAATTGAGAATAAGATGAAATAGCAGTAATTGTGTGCATCATTTAACTGCAACAACCAGGCAAGTTTTCACTGATGTGCGTCACAGTTCTCATGCGTTACTAAGTGGGAACCGATTAACAATAGGTAGCTGCGCATCAGCACGCTGTTAACTTCACAAAGGAATGCTTGTTATTCCATGACCTGAATAATCAAGTACGTGTTATGTTTATCTTGTCTATTGTTCGAAACATCTCCACACTATTTGTCATCTTCATTTTCAAGGTAGGAAGTCCTGTTGATATCTTGGTCAGTAGAACAAGAGGGTTAACACAGTAGAACAAAGACGGTGAAGAAACTCAGCTGTGTCCTATTCAAAGGCACTTACATAACAAGTTTGTTTGTGTGGCTGTCCTCCGCAACAAGCACATAAATATTTGTTTTGTAAATAAAGCTGCCTTTTCCTGGCGCTAGTTACTTTATTTATCCCATACGTGTTTCGCCTTCTCCTGTGGGATAATTTGCTGATCTGCGTTTCCTCACATCTGGTCTGGAGGTCGCACTACCACTTTTATCACTGCCATATAACCACATCTTTGTGTTCTCGCCTTCCACAGACTGCTCACCATGTTTATCACTCTTTTTTTGTGGTGGACTATTGTTCTTTTGTCACTCGATACAACTATTTCGTCGTTCACTGTTTTACACAACGTAAATAATAGAATAACTTTTGCAAAAAGTATTACTAAAATAATACTGTCCATTATAATAATAATAGAATCCAACATCCCTACACTCACTCATCAATGAACCCCTCCACAGAATAGGTATTCTGTGGAGGGGTTCATGGATGAGTGAGTGTAGAGATGTTGGGTTCTATTATTATTATATTGGACAGTATTATTTTATTAATACATTTTGCAAACGTTATTCTATTATTTGGCAACGGCCTTGCCGCAGTGTATACATCGGTTCCCGTGAGATAACCGAAGTTAAGCGCTGTCGGGCGTGGTCGGCACTTGGATGGGTGACCATCCAGGCCGCCATGCGCTGTTGCCATTTTTCGGGGTGCACTCAGCCTCTTGATGCCAATTGAGGAGCGGCTTCGGTCAAGAATACCATCATAACGACCGGGAGAGCGGTGTGCTGACCCCTTGCCCCTCCTACCCGAGAAAGAGATGGGGCCCCTCCACGCCCGCACCAACGTGGTGACCAAACCAAAAGTTCTACTGTCACCTCCGTAAACATGTTAGTTATCTAGTAAGTGGATCACAGGATGCTGGGCTGTGATGTTGTCCGTGCGTCTGGGTAAGGCTACGCATTAACACGGTCCATCAGGTGATAGATAGTGGACGAAACGCGAGTGAGGGTAGCGATTTGAAGAGCAGAGGGAAAAAAGTGCCATGCCTCGTGCCGTGGGAAAAAAAACCTCTGCGACAGTGGGATGGGTAGTAAGAGCAGTAGTGGCTTACTAGCTGCGATAGCTCATGCAAGGTTGGATTCGTTAGTATAGGTATCATGCATCATTACCGTGACAAGCGATGGCGATGTGTCCCAGTTGCTGCATCTGCTACATTCCTGGAACAATCAAGATCGTTATACAGTAGTGGGAGATCGGCCATAGATCATCTCACTGTGTGGGGGATGTGTGGAGCTTGTTTGCATGCAGTGTACGGTACGGCTTCCCTGTGTGGTGCCAGTTATTCGGCAGTGTATTTCAGCTGGATATCCAGTAAATGCGTCTGATTAACAGGGGCTCGCCTGTGCCGTTATGTTTGCGTATGCTTGGCCATAGATGTTATGTCCTTGCAAGTATGTCTTTTGGTCTTTTATGTTTCCATCTATGGTTGTGGTCGTAGTTCCCCAGATTCAGAATAAACGGGTTCTGCGAATGTTTGGAGTTTCTGTATAGTCTTGTGGTGAGTTTGTGGATTACCTCCGTGAGAGTCTCAAGTCGGTATTCCAGGTGAAGGTCCGCGATGCGTGTGTATCGTGGAGCATTGCTTATGATTTTTAGTACTTCGTTTTGTATGAGCTGCAGACGGCGCAGGCGTGTAGGCGCAGCGTATCCCCAGACGGGAGCTGCATACGTCATCAGGGGTCGGATAAGTGTCATGTACATGGACCTCGACACCCTTGTGTTCAGTGTGCTACGCCTGTTGAGCATAGGATAGAGCTGTTTGAGCCTCGCACTGGCTCGGTTGGTCATGTGTTGTATGTGGTCCCCCCAGAGTAATTTCCGGTCCAGCCAGACACCGAGGTATTTGACTTTCTCGCGGAAACGTATTGGGCGTGCATGTAGAGTTATTGGTCTGCAGGACCGGTGTTTGCGCAGTTGCTTCGGTCTTTTAGTTCAAATGGTTCAAATGGCTCTGAGCACTATGGGACTCAACTGCTGTGGTCATCAGTCCCCTAGAACTTAGAACTACTTAAACCTAACTAACCTAAGGACATCACACACATCCATGCCCGAGGCAGGATTCGAACCTGCGACCGTAGCAGTCGCACGGTTCCGGACTGCGCGCCTAGAACCGCGAGACCACCGCGGCCGGCAGGTCTTTTAGTGAACAGAACGGCTTCGCACTTGTCGACGTTTACTCTAACACGCCATTTCTCCAACCAAGGCTCGGCCACTCTGAGTGCAGTCTGTAGGCGTGACGTAATGTTAAATTCGTGGCCTGAAGACGGAGTGCTTTTTTTTTATTCTATTACGAAACAGTTGTATCGAATGACAAAAGAACAATAGTCCACCACAAAAAAGAGTGATAAACATGGTGAGCAGACTGTGGAAGGCGAGAACACAAAGATGTGGTTATATGGCAGTGATAAAAGTGGTAGTGCGACCTCCAGACCAGATGTGAGGAAGTACATAGCAGCAAATCATCCCACTGATGATGCCTTAGAACAGGGGAACGAGAAACGCGTATGGCAGAAATAAAGTAACCAGCAGCAGGAAAAAGCAGCTTTATTTACAAAACAAACACTTACGTAACGCGTCTTGGTAAAACCACGTAACGTCTAAATTCGGGTAGCTGGATGTTAGTCCTGCAGTAAGACCATGGTCTACGTATACCTTACTGCAGGTCATTAAAAATCCTTAGTTATCTCCTTTAGTTTGCTACCACGCATTAATCGAGAACTTGATACCATACGAAATGTGTTACACACAGTACTTACTCTCTCAGTTTTCCTGGTTTTTCTTTCGTGTTTTCGCTTCATTTGGCATGCAACGAATTTGAAGGGCATGACAGGGAAGGATGCATAATCTGCACTGCTCATTTCCTCAAAAACACGCGTTTGTAGAATTATGGTTTATCATATACATAAGAAAAATTCCGTTTTTGCAAGTGAATTTATTTGTATGTACGAAACCTGTTTTTTCGCGAGTATCGACGCATTAAAGGAATACGGAGTGGTTCTCTTTCCGCACCGGAATAAAAGACCATTATTCGTAATTTCGAATTACGTGGCGATTTGTTAAGTGCACCCGGGAGGCTCTGACGGCCAACTGCGCCACAAAAAATGGTTCAAATGGCTCTGAGAACTATGGGACTTAACATCTATGATCATCAGTCCCCTAGAACTTAGAACTACGTAAACCTAACTAACCTAAGGACATTACACACATCCATGCCCGAGGCAGGATTCGAACCTGCGACCGTAGCAGTCGCGCGGCTCCGGGCTGAGCGCCTAGAACCGCTAGACCACCGCGGCCGGCACTGCGCCACAAATTGTTTATGGATCTACTGTTGTAATGGCTGAGAATGCTGGACGTAATATGGGCTCTTCAAGCATTGGATGAGTTGTGTCACGACAACTGAACATTTCATAGTCCACTATTCGAAAAATGCATCAGTAGAGCAATGTCTAGTGCGGTTCCAGGCTGACGCAGAAGCAAATGGTTGTCAAACTGAACAACATTTGTAACCTGGAACATAAACATGGTTCACAATTAACAAATGTTGCCCTCTCACGTGAAAATTAAAATGTGTTTTCATTTCAATGGTTTATTTCGTTATTTCTCTTCCGCATGTCCTAGCAAATGTTTCCACAAAGTTTCGTTGCCCTACGATCACTCGGTTTTTATGGAGGCATTCTCAACTAGCTAAAGCTTAATTATGACCTCCCTTTATGGATCACTTGTATTCCTTCTAAGGTGGACATCGACTGCTCTATCTGTGCGGCAATGTTCGTTCCACTGGGTCAAAATACAATGCTGCTGAACCTAGCACAACATACACTACCGCCTACGAACTTGTCGCATGTACGTGTAAATAACAAGGTTGGTGATATGATAGGAACCGCTGCCTACATCTCGGTAGGGCCACTGACATGTCTTCGCTTCTTCTCGCCTTCAAAGCAGGATTCATGTTGAGATCACAAAAGTCTGCATACATACTTTATAGAGCTTTAAAAATTTCTATGTCTAGCTTTCCGTAAGCCTGTGCAGTAGTTCCAACTTTTATACATTCCGGAGGAACGTACAGTACGCGTGCGATGTACACTACGGGTAATTAAAATTGCTACACCACGAAAATGACGTGGTACAGACGCGAAATTTAACCGACGGGAAGAAGATGCTGTGATATGCAAATGATTAGCTTTTCAGAGCATTCGCACAAGGTTGGCGCCGGTGGCGACACTTATAACGTGCTGACATAAGGAAAGTTTCTAACCGATTTCGCATACACAAACAGCAGTTGACCGGCGTTGCCTGGTGAAACGTTGTTGTGATGCCTCGTATAAGGAGGAGAAATGCGTACCATCACGTTTCCGACTTTGGTAAAGGTCGCATTGTAGCCTATCGCGATTGCGGTTTACCGTATCGCGACATTGCTGCTCGCGTTGGTCGAGATCCAATGACTGTTAGCAGAATATGGAATCGGTGGGTTCAGGAGGGTAATACGGAACGCCGTGCTGGATCCCAACGGCCTCGTATCACTAGCAGTCGAGGTGACACGCGTCTTATCCGCATGGCTGTAACGGACCGTGCAGCCCCGTCTCGATCCCTGAGTCAACAGATGGGGACGTTTGCAAGACAACAACCATCTGCACGAACAGTTCGACGACGTTTGCAGCAGCATGGACTATCAGCACGGAGAGCATGGCTGCGGTTACCCTTGACGCACGAATGGCAAAACGTCATTTTTTCAGATGAATCCAGCTTCTGTGTACAGCATCATGATGGTCGCATCCGTGTTTGGCGACATCGCGGTGAACGCACATTGGAAGCGTGTATTCGTCACCGCCATACTGGCGTATCACCCGGCGTGATGGTATGGGGTGCCATTGGCTACACGTCTCGGTCACCCCTTGTTCCCATTGACGGCACTTTGAACAGTGGACGTTACATTTCAGATGTGTTACGACACGTGCCTCTACCCTTCATTCGATCCCTGCGAAACCCTACATTTCAGCAGGATAATACACGACCGCATGTTGCAGGTCCTGCACGGGCCTCTCTTGATACAGAAAATGTTCGACTGCTGCTCTGGCCAGCACATTCTACAGATCTCTCACCAACTGAAAACGCCTGGTCAATGGTGACCGAGCAACTGGCTCATCACAATACGCCAGTCACTACCCTTGATGAACTGTGGTATCGTGTTGAAGCTGCATGGGCAGCTGTACCTATAAACGCCATACAAGCTCTGTTTGACTCAATGCCCAGGCGTATCAAGGCCGTTATTATGGCCAGAGGTGATTGTTCTGGGTATTGATTTCTCAGAATCTATGCACCCAAATTGTGTGAAAATGTAATCACATGTCAGTTGTAGTACAATATATTTGTCCAATGAATACCTGTTTATCATCTGCATTTCTTCTTGGTTTAGCAATTTTAATAGCCAGTAGTGTACTGCTGTATTACAGAGTTGAACAATTTGATAAAACGTGTAACAACATAAAGACATTGATGTAGATGGAGAAAGTGCTGCGATTTTATACACTACGATCGAAGGAACTCCCACCCCTCTACCCACCACCGCCCCACCAACCTCCGCCATCAAAAACACACACGCAGCAAAACCATTCCCGTAAAGATAGGTTTCCAAACAAGGCGTTTGTGAGGTAATTGTGAGTGTGTGGTTACTGGGCGACACTGACTTCAGTAGTAAATATTCTCCTAGTTAGTAAAAATGTATTTATAACAAAAACTTCTCGATTGAGGCCTCATCTAAGGTGTCTGAAATTAAACCCATGCCCCATGGTTAGGAAATATGGATCAAGTACTATCCTTGGTCGAGCTGGCCGTGAATAGAGACTTCAGTCCACTCTTAATCTAAATTCAACAGCATTTTCAATACTAAGCTGAGAAGTTTTCTCCCCGCCCTCATATTTATGAGTGCCCTAAGACGTTGCTGCTACTCTTCTTGCAAAGCTATACTCTTCAAGACGTGAACCTGAGCAGCAGGACTGGGAGCATAATTATTCTGCTAGAACATCAAAAATATTTGAGTGTGTGCTGGAACATAATGCCTCTGAATATTTCATGTAAAAGCTCTAAAAGTTGCTAAGATAAAGCAAACGATATTAACGTTTTGCATCCTTATCCTTCATGTTTACATATTTGCTGCCCTCTGTCGCTAGAAGGCACTGAATTGAATATTGTAACACAGCGGTGTGTAACGTAACTATGTCGGTGTGTGAGAAACAGGATGCTATAATCGAGTTTGAATTCGAAATGTTCGTCCACACATGGAGCACCTTCTCCTTTAGTACGACAATGCCAAACCACACACGAGCGCTCCGACTCTACAACAATCCGTCGCCTCGGTTTCTGTGTCATCGATTACGCTCCATGCAGTACCTACTTGTTCTCATCCGATTTTCATTTGTTGCCAGAACTTCAAGAATACCTTAGAGAATTTCACTTTGATAGTGATGAAACGGTGCAAGCAGATGTGAGATCGTGACTCCGTTAACAAAGTCACTATGTTGAGAAGTAAGTATGTAGGCATGAAGAATAAAGATGTAGAACGTTAACAGCATTTGTTTCATTAGGAAAAGCTTTAAGAGAGTTTTCACGGGAGACGTTACTTCTCAGCACGCCCTGATAAAAGAGGTCTATTTTTCATCGATGGTTCAAACGTACAGCAAATAATTGCACCACTTCGGAGATAAGAAAGAGAATCATCGGCCCTTTATATGCAAGCGTGACGACGTTATTCAACTTGATGGAGAGACTAGTTATCCAAGCAGAAACAGAGGGCACAGGTTGCAACCTGTTGCAGTTCGGTGCCCACGTTGGAACAAATGATGCCCATCGCCAGGGCTACGAGATCATATTTATGTTTTTGAATGGCTATTTCGGGTAGAGAAACTAAAACAACCAGCTGTGCTTGCGATGCTTTAGCGAAGCTGTACCATTGTTCCTACAAATGAATGCGGTCTTTGGATTTTGAACCGATTGGAAGGTATGAGCGGAGCACGTACGTGCTTTATGCGACTTCCGAGACTTGAGACACAGGGTTGAGAGCTGCAAGATTTACGTAATGGGCGAAATTTTCTAAGATGACAAAACTCGTGGGATAGCGATGTGTACACACTGGGTGTCCCATTTATCTTGACCACCCTAAATAACTGTTTGTCCAGATGCAAATTACAAAACGTTTCAAGCAAATGTTCTTTAGCCCTCAGATGACATCTATTTGCATGATTGCCTTGGTTGTAGCCTTGTTTTTTACAACGATATGAGCAGCAGATGACTTTTTTCAATGGCACCCTGTATTTTTTGTATGGTAATTCAAATCCTCTCCTAAAGAACTATTCAAAACGTTTCACAGCGCTCAATGCAGGTACTCGGGGTAACAGAACACATCCACCTGCTGAGCTTGACAGACGACAAATGTATACATAAGTAGAATGCACACCCGTCATTCCGTCAACCATCGACAGTTGAAGAGTTGTGTGAGTAGAATGTACACCAACGAAGAGAAGGTAGAAATGCTACTCATCTATGGGGAATGTAAGTTAGCAGAACAGTAACTGCAATACTGTTTTCTTATGTATGGCTACATTTAATACAGTAGTTTAGTGCTTCTAGTAAATACTGTTGTGTAGAGTAGACATATAGTAAAGGCTGTCCTTCCTACAAACTGCATCGACATAACGTTTCTTTTATTGTTATTGTTGAAGGTTGCGAAATGCTACGCAGACAGCTAAACTGTACACAAAGTGATATCCTGACAAGAACCCACCTTCCCGATGGATGTTTTCTCGTCTTGTTGCGACGCTTCAGGAAACGGGAAGTTTCAACCAACTACTACGCAATCGTCGTAGCACGCGCACAGACGAAGCTGCCGAAGTTACTGTTCTCGCTTCCGTTGCTATGAATCCACATGTGAGCACACGACAGCTTGAACACGAGATTAGCATTCCTAAAACCAGTGTACATCGTATTCTTCTACGTCACCGGTTCCATCCTTACCATGTACACCTCCATCAAGAAATGCATGGGAATGATTTCCAGAAACGTGTATAGTTCTGTCAGTGGACACAGCAGCAAATCCTAGCCAGCTCGAACTTCTTCTCCAATGTTCTATTTACCGATGAATGTTCCTTCTCAAACAAAGGACAGATAAATACGAGGTTCTAGGCGCTACAGTCTGGAACCGCGCGACCGCTACGGTCGCAGGTTCGAATTCTGCCTCGGGCACGGAAGTGTTTGATGTCCTTAGGTTAGTTAGGTTTAATTAGATCTAAGTTCTAGGGGACTGATGACCTCGGAAGTTAAGTGCCATAGTGCTCAGAGTCATAAATACAAGGAACATGCATTATTAGTCCACGATGGCTTAGACAGTGTGAGCGTGGGGTTGATCTGAGATTCTGTTATTCTATGCAACGGATTAATCTGAGATGTACCCTTTACCCTGTGGCTCCTGCAAGATCCAATTTCCACCCATACACTACTACAGAAGTCATACAGACGTTCCTAACGTTCTAAAGAGAAATGCCTGAAAAACTTTCAGCAATAAATATCTTCTGGAGTCGTCCGCTGTAAGTAAATGGCACAAAAATTCACAAAATTTCTTACGTAACTAGTGGGATACTTGGGTACTGGAGTAGTGCTACTTAGTGTAAGAAAAACATGAAACTAACGAAAGTTATTATTTATTTTGCAAAAATTCTGAAATGCCTGAAAAACTTTCAGCAATAAATATCTTCTGGAGCCATCCGCTGTAAGTAAATGGCACAAAAATTCACAAAATTTCTTACGTAACTAGTGGGATACTTGGGTACTGGAGTAGTGCTACTTAGTGTAAGAAAAACATGAAACTAACGAAAGTTATTATTTATTTTGCAAAAATTCTGAGAAATCACAATGGCACTTTTAGTTATGAGTTGAACAAGTTATATAATGGTTCTTTTCGGAATGTGAAGTTACCTCTCAAGGATAGGATTCGCTAATGAAATTTCTATACAAAGTTTAAGATTGTTGTTGACTTGGCAGAATGGCTGAGAGGCATGCCTACACAACTTGAATAATTATCCTTTAGAATGTTGCTAGGCACGGTCGAGGCAGTCGCGTGTGAAATGCAGTGAAGTGTACTGTTGTGGAGGAAATATGGGGCTCGCAATAGCTGTACCGCACAATATCGTAAGCTGCAATGACTGCTGTCAGCGCCGCTCACTGCTGACAAATAAGATAACTCTCGTTCTATCTGGATTGCCCTTCGCCAATAAAACTCTCCCTACGCCTTGACGAAGTCAAGGATTCCTCTTTGCCCCTAATCTAACTATTGGCGTGGTACACCGGTCAGATAACCAGTCCACTGCGATGCCACTCAAAATTCGCTCGCAGGCGTTTAATTATAACTCTGCCCGTTCACACCGCACAATAAGTGTGTTAGCCAACACAGTGAACAACGCTTAATCGCAAGTACTCGATATAGAGAGTCACACTTCGATTCGCTCTCGACAGAAGAGCTCTCCCAGTGAAGTACTGAGGAGAGACTTGTTCCTCGCTCCAAAAGCGACAATGGAACGACACGTCTCCACGCCAGACGTGAAGGGGTATATCTTTCGGTCTCTTCCATTAGTCCTTCAGCTCAAGGCGTCAGAAATATCGTTTGCCAATCAGCATTGCACTTCTAAAACGGGAGAATGACGTTTCGTTTGAAGCGACCAATCCGGAAATCTGTAGTATCGGCGTTTGGCGTTTGCTATGTCCCTGTAAAAATCTCTGAAACTGCGTGCTACGTGTAAAGAATGCGTAGACTGGCCGCTCCCACACAATGTAGCGGAATTTGCTTTTAAGCCGAACACGGGGTCGTTCCTCCTTTCCCTCGGGCGAACGCTGTCCGCTCCACGGGCGGCCACCGACCGATGTAGATGGGTTGGGACTGGCCTCCTGGCGTGCGGTTGACTCTCTCGAACTAAAGGCTCCTGTGACCGTCGTGTCTGGAACGTGTGTGTGTACGTCAGCCTCGAGTATTTCAACCACGGTGCCCACTTGCGATTTATTAGTTATTTGCATATCGCTTACATGAATTCATACAACATTGACTTTATCTTATCGAGTTTGTGTTTGAATGAAGCGTCTTGATGTGCGGAATATGATTGTGAGGGCGGAATATGTAAGCAATGAAGGTCAGGAGACAACGACGTCTAACAACAGGTGGAACATCAGCGTCAATGCAGAGTTAACGTCTGGTGCGGGATGCTTGATACTACAATTATTGCCCCTTATTTCATCAATGGTAGTCTAAACGGCACAGCGTATGCCAACTTCCCCAGACGAATTTTTCCTCCTCTTCTGGATGAGGTGCCGCTAAGAGCCAGAATGCTTATGTGGTGTCAGCGCGATGGACGTGCAGCACAGAATGCCTTGTGTGCACGTCGTCTTCTGAACCGAAGGTATCCTGCCAGATGTATTGGTTGCGGAGGAACAGTTGCTTGGCGTGTTAGTTCTCCTCTATCGCGATATTCCAACAACTACAGAGGACATGCAGGAACGTATCGTGCTTGCTTGTAATTCTCTTCAGGAAGCAACACTGGCGGCGGTATGTAATTCTTTCATTCAACGAATGCACCAGTGTGTCGGTGTCCATGGTCAACACTTTAAGCACCTTTGAATGTTCTACTCCTGGGCAACGCTGCAGGAGAGCCAAAGCCAAATTTTTGTTATGTTTTTACTTGGTATTTCATTTGTTTTCTGACAACTCCAGCAAGTGGACGAGTTTTTGATCCCGGGCTCAAAGTCAATGTTATGTTATGTTATTAATAACGTTGTGTTTCAGTGAATGGTACACTGTGAAACATTTTTGAATAGTTCTTTAGGAGAGAAATTGAATTACCGAATAAAGAATACAGGGCGCCATTTAAAAAAGTCATACCGCTGTTCATATCGTTGTAAAAAACAAGGCTGCAACCAAGGCAATCATGCTGATTGATGTCTCCCTGACAGCTAAAGAACATTTGCTTGAAACATTTTGTAATTTGCTTCTGGACAAACAGTTATTTAGGGTGGTCAAGATAAACGGAATACCCTGTATACAGATGGCGGTAGTATCGCGTACAGAAGGTAAACAAGGGAAATGTATTGGAGGAGCTGTCATTTGTGCTCAGCTGGTTCAAGTGTAAAGGTTTCCGTCGTGATTATGGGACACGACGGGAATTAACAGACTTTGAACGCGGAATGGTAGTTAGACGCGTGGGACATTCTATTCTGAAAATCGTTAGGGAATCCAATATTCCCAGATCCACAGTTTCAAGACATGGCGAGAATACCACTGAAATTCTTAAGTACGATACGACTGGTCGAAATTATGATTGATACACGTGTTAAGAGAGGTGGCTGATAGTGAAAAGTGGCATTATGAGATTTCTAGAACACGTTATGTTAATTGGGTGGTGTTGCTAAATCAAAAAGGGATATGTAATATTACGTAAAGGATAGGATATCTGCCTAAGATGACTAATGTATGATATCTATTTCTCTATGTCACTAACAAAGCACTTTTTCCACACATTAAGTGGTTTTGGTCTACTGCCAACTAGAGCTGCACTCTACCAAAACTACGGTTTTGTCGTAAATAGTAGTATTACCAGTAGTATTGGTAGCACTGGTGGGGAAAGAAACATAAATGAATGTGTGTGAGAGAAACTGAAACCCTAAGACTTTTTTTGCTTTTTGTTTATCATGTACGTAATTAGAACCGCACATCATTCAGACTTTGTCCATTGCGTATTCTATATAATTACAAAATATAAATTGAATTTTTTAAGTATTAAAAATCTGTTGATCCCGTAACTTCAATTAATTTTGTTTCAAATACTATGTACATACACAAACATAAAAAACCTGTGTTACTATCGTTCTTTTTTGTACTCAACAGACTGTTCTTCATCATAGTCGAAGGCAAGAGTTTCTTGTTACAACTGATAAGTGCGAAAGTTGTTTATGAATAACGGAACTTTTTTGTATATGAGTTCTAAGTAATATTGAAGTGTCTTTTTTTTTAGGTAATTCAGTTTTCTAGCACTATATGATAAATCTGTATTTCTTTAATTTAGTTTCTGCTACAACAGGAGAAAGAAAACTGGCGTTCTACGGATCGGAGCGTGGAATGTCAGATCCCTTAATCGGGCAGGTAGGTTAGAAAATTTAAAAAGGGAAATGGATAGGTTAAAGTTAGACATAGTGGGAATTAGTGAAGTTCGGTGGCAGCAGGAACAAGACTTTTGGTCAGGTGATTACAGGGTTATAAATACAAAATCAAATAGGGGTAATGCAGGAGTAGGTTTAATAATGAATAAAAAAATAGGAGTACGGGTTAGCTACTACAAACAGCAAAGTGAATGCATTATTGTGGCCAAGATAGACACAAAGCCCATGCCTACTACAGTAGTAAAAGTTTATATGCCAACTAGCTCTGCAGATGATGAAGAAATTGATGAAATGTATGACGAGATAAAAGAAATTATTCAGGTAGTGAAGGGAGACGAAAATTTAATAGTCATGGGTGACTGGAATTCGTCAGTAGCAAAAGGGAGAGAAGGAAACATAGTAGGTGAATATGGATTGGGGGGAAGAAATGAAAGAGGAAGCCGCCTTGTACAATTTTGCACAGAGCATAACCTAATCATAGCTAACTCTTGGTTCAAGAATCATAAAAGAATGTTGTATACCTGGAAGAATCCTGGAGATACTAAAAGATATCAGATAGATTATATAATGGTAAGACAGAGATTTAGGAACCAGGTTTTAAATTGTAAGACATTTCCAGGGGCAGATGTGGATTCTGACCACAATCTATTGGTTATGATCTGCAGATTGAAACTGAAGAAACTGCAAAAAGGTGGGAATTTAAGGAGATGGGACCTGGATAAACTGAAAGTACCAGAGGTTGTAGAGAGTTTCAGGGAGATCATAAGGGAACAATTGACAGGAATGGGGGAAAGAAATACAGTAGAAGAATGGGTAGCTCTGAGGGATGAAGTAGTGAAGGCAGCAGAGGATCAAGTAGGTAAAAAGACGAGGGCTAATAGAAATCCTTGGGTAACAGAAGAAATATTGAATTTAATTGATGAAAGGAGAAAATATAAAAATGCAGTAAATGAAGCAGGCAAAAAGGAATACAAACGTATCAAAAATGATATCGACAGGAAGTGCAAAATGGCTAAGCAAGGATGGCTAGAGGACAAATGTAAGGATGTAGAGGCTTGTCTCACTAGGGGTAAGATAGATACTGCCTACAGGAAAATTAAAGAGACCTTTGGAGAAAAGAGAACCACTTGTATGAATATCAAGAGCTCAGATGGCAACCCAGTTCTAAGCAAAGAAGGGAAGGCAGAAAGGTGGGAGGAGTATATAGAGGGTTTATACAAGAGCGAAGTACTTGAGGACAATATTATGGAAATGGAAGAGGATGTAGATGAAGATGGAATGGGAGATAAGATACTGCGTGAAGAGTTTGACAGAGCACTGAAAGACCTGAGTCGAAACAAGGCCCCAGGAGTAGACAACATTCCATTAGAACTACTGATGGCGTGGGAGAGCCAGTCATGACAAAACTCTACCATCTGGTGAGCAAGATGTATGAGACAGGCGAAATACCCTCAGACTTCAAGAAGAATATAATAATTCCAATCCCAAAAAAAGCAGGTGTTGACAGATGTGAAAATTACCGAACTATCAGTTTAATAAGTCACAGCTGCAAAATACTAACGCGAATTCTTTACAGACGAATGGAAAAACTGGTAGAAGCGGACCTCGGGGAAGATCAATTAGGATCCGTAGAAATGTTGGAACACGTGAGGCAATACTAACCTTACGACTTATCTTAGAAGAAAGATTAAGAAAAGGCAAACCTACGTTTCTAGCATTTGTAGACTTAGAGAAAGCTTTTGACAATGTTAACTAGAATACTCTCTTTCAAATTCTGAAGGTGGCAGGGGTAAAATACAGGGAGCGAAAGACTATTTACAATTTGTACAGAAACCAGATGGCAGTTGTAAGAGTCGAGGGGCATGAAATGGAAGCAGTGGTTGGGAAAGGAGTGAGACAGGGTTGTAGCCTCTCCCCGATGTTATTCAATCTGTATATTGAGCAAGCAGTAAAGGAAACAAAAGAAAAATTCGGAGTAGGCATTAAAATTCATGGACAAGAAGTAAAAACTTTGAGGTTCGCCGATGACATTGTAATTCTGTCAGAGACAGCAAAAGACTTGGAAGAGCAGTTGAACGGAATGGACAGTGTCTTGAAAAGAGGATATAAGATGAACATCAACAAAAGCAAAACGAGGATAATGGAATGTAGTCAAATTAAATCGGGTGATGCTGAGGGAATTAGATTACGAAATGAGACACTTAAAGTAGTAAAGGAGTTTTGCTATTTAGGGAGTAAAATAACTGATGATGGTCGAAGTAGAGAGGATATAAAATGTAGACTGGCAATGGCAAGGAAATCGTTTCTGAAGAAGAGAAATTTGTTAACATCGAGTATAGATTTAAGTGTCAGGAAGTCGTTTCTGAAAGTATTTGTATGGAGTGTAGCCATGTGTGGAAGTGAAACATGGACGATAACTAGTGTGGACAAGAAGAGAATAGAAGCTTTCGAAATGTGGTGCTACAGAAGAATGCTGAAGATAAGGTGGGTAGATCACGTAACTAATGAGGAGGTATTGAATAGGATTGGGGAGAAGAGAAGTTTGTGGCACAACTTGACTAGAAGAAGGGATCGGTTGGTAGGACATGTTTTGAGGCATCAAGGGATCACAAATTTAGCACTGGAGGGCAGCGTGGAGGGTAAAAATCGTAGATGGGGACCAAGAAATGAAACACTAAGCAGATTCAGAAGGATGTAGGTTGCAGTAGATACTGGGAGATGAAGAAGCTTGCACAGGATAGAGTAGCATGGAGAGCTGCATCAAACCAGTCTCAGGACTGAAGACCACAACAACATACAACACACCTCTGTTTCCTGTTACAGATCAACAGTTTTCGAATAAAACCTGAACTGAATATAGACACTTTCAGTTTTGCTATATATACTGTTTACCTTTAAATAATATCAGGAGGATAACTATGTAGAACGAAAATGCTCCATGGGTTACATGGCCCTTTACACGGTATACCCTGACTCAGTTTTAGACGGTTACCGATTTCGGTTTCTAGCGGATTCGAGTAAGACAAAAATCGCATACGCAAACAAAGCGATCGAAATGAGGTAACGTCCGATAGGTGTGCAACACGCCTAACATACAGGTAACGCGGTTACAGTCTTAACTGACCAAAGCTACCAGGAAAACTATCGTAGTCTACGCTTGCTTGTGATAGGTTACTATAGTCTACGATAGTTTACAACCCTAGTGAGATGTGTTAATTTTTTGTGTTTAAGAATTACAATCATCTACAAATGTCTCTCACATGTGCAAAGTTCATGATGGATTAGAGAAGATCTTCAGCCCTATCATGAATCTAATTCATCAAATGATATGCAATGGTAACACAGTATCCCGCGGACCATATGACAACATGATTCAATATTCATTAATTTTTAAACAGCTATTAATAAATTATTAAGAAGTTCTTTGCACATTTTTATATTTTCAGTGTCCCTTCCGGGTGATATGATCATTAAAAAGGAGATTTCTACGTAAGCAGCAAATTTATTACACAGTTTCTTACTTTTGAGGACAAATGACACGAAAAGTTACTTGTTGTAATACACAATATCGTCTCACAATCTAATCTGATCTGTCTGAATATCAACTCAACAGTGGTATCTCCCTCGATAAGGAATAAGGTAAAATGATTAGATGGGAAAACAAGAATATGTGAGGGAGTTTGACCATTGCAGAGGGGAAATTACGATAGTTCTTCCAAAGAACTGGGAATAGTAATCATGCAGACTACGTCGCTTGGAGAAATCGCTACAGGACAGTTAAAAGAACCAAGTGGTCTTCTATCCGCATTTGTACGTACTTTAGAGGAAGTTCTGCACACAATACTGGATCACTGGAAACCAAAATTAATACTACTATCGCGAACAAAGACATTTATCATTGAACTCCACTCTAACGACGAATTAGCCACTCGCCACATGGTCTCAAGATCGCGCACAAAGCATCAAGGCTCTGTCTCCGGAAAAATTATTCACTCAGAAATATTCATTTCGCACACGAATTAAATAACATAACGAAAAATCACTAGATACAAAACTGTTCAGAATAAGAACTAAATGTGTTACTTAGCGTGGGTACCCAGTGGTTCCACGTATATGAAAACTGAACAACGGAAAAATTATGAGCACAAAGTACAAAGCGGCTCAGATATAATTGAATTTCACACGCAATAAGTAGAAAAATACGCAAAGAATATACAGGGGAATAAAAAGGCACTGATGCTCACAAGTTTATTGTTTTTCTAATTGAGACACATGGCGACGTAATCTAATTTCGTGTCCACTAGGAACACACATTCTTACCGACCAAGGGCTGGAACACGACTACACAAAGTCAATCTCTGTTCCTTTTTGAGATTGGAGACCATATTTTTTAGTAAAGAGAGGTGGCGCCAGCTCCACTAGATAATGAGAATGGGCAGAAAAGCTGCTACACTTACTCGCTGTTTTAGCAGACGACTCGAACGAGGCGAGAAGGCGTGTGATTTTCTTAAGTTGGTTCAGGGAGCCCTCTTTGCGAGACCAAAAGGCGAAATTGAGGAGGAGATTAGTGGTTAACGTTCCGTCGACTACGAGGCCATTAGAGACGTAGCTCAAGCTCGGATTATGGAAGGATGGGAAAGAAATCAGCATTGTCCTTTCAAAGGAACCATTGCGGTATTTGCCTGAGGCAATTTAGAGAAATCACTTAAAACCTAAATCAGGATGTTCGGACGCGGGTTTGTACCGTCGTCCTTCCGAATGCGAGTCCAATGTGCTAACCGCTGTGCCACCTCGTTCCATAGAAAAAGTTAAGTTCTAAAGGTTGTTGCTGCTACATGAGAGAATAAGCAAAGGAACGTCTTTAGTTTCTACAAAGCATTCAGACCACTCACCCATGCTTTCAAACTAACTCGGGGAAAGGAAACTATTATGGCTACACGAGAGAGACTTCGACATTCAGGAAAATAAGACAAAATACGTTCCTCGAGTCATCCCTCACGTATTAGTGTTATTTGATGTAGCAAGTTAAGAGCAACAATATCACGCCATCGCAAGACAAAAAATGAAATTACTTACAAAAGGAGTGCGAAACAAGTGCACATCTTTCAGCGTGGTATTGTTATGTACATTGAAGATAGAAGATTGATGTCTTAAAAATGAGATATAGAATGTACAAAAGATACATGTGTGTAACTGGGACTTCTCTGTGGGGGGATATTTCTAGGATATTTGTGGCAAGAAACGTACCTCAAGGAGAACCACAGAAATTTCTTCACTTATTTTTCCTATTTTTAATACTATAAAGTCAACCAGCAACGGGTAGAAATAGTTTACAGTTATTCCTAATATACTGACAGTAATACAAAGATAAGAGATACAAAAAAGTATCACTGTCATTTTTTTCATGAACATCGACAGAACCGTTAAACACGAATCAGATTTCTCGTTTGAAATTTCCCACCCAAGTACTAACACAATGAACAGGGAATTTCCCTTGCATATCACTCTTATTAATAAGAAAAATGGCTTTTTCACTTAATTTGAAAACTATTTCGTCATTTACACCGACTCTAGAGCCATAACTTCTAGATCATTTCCAAGAACTTTTTGTATGGATGAATTTCTCTGTCCTCTTCGAAATTTAATAAGATACAATCTCTTCCACTTACATGTTCTGGATCGGTCATTACAACAGAATCTGGTGTGGATTCTTCAAAGGGATCGACATTATCCATTATGTTGCCATTCTTCAAAGAGATGTCGGAATCAGCATACGTCTCCTTATTTTTCCTTCTTTTTTGTGAACTTGCCACAACTTTGTTCATATGCATCGCTTTCTGGCTCTCTTTCTTTAGGCCTACTCCTTTTTGTTTGAAGACTTTTCCTTTTCAGCAACGTGTTTACTGCTACAAGTGTCGCGGCCTGCGGTTGTGTTGCTGCCATAAGGAAGGTCGGCAACCTGCGGTACACAACTGAGTGGCTGGCGGCTGGGCAGTGGGCGACAATGTATCACTTTTAGGAATGAACCGCATCAATTTTTAAATGGAAGGTTTCATATTTAAGGATTATATGGATTGCTTAGTAACAAATGAGTCCATAATGAATAAATAGCTCAGCAGATAGGACACATTTTTCGGTGTATGTAACACAAATGTGGCATGTAGAAGTCAAGATTCAGTAAATGTGGAAATCGTTCTAGTACTGTGTGCAGAGCCCGCCCGGCTAGCCGTGCGTTCTAACGCTCGGCTTTCCGGGCGGGAAGGAGCGCCTGGTCCCCGGCACGAATCCGCCCGGCGGACTTGTGTCGAGGCCCAGCGAGCTGGTCAGCCCGTGGATGGTTTTTAGGCGGTTTTCCATCTGCCACGGAGAATGCGGGCTGGTTCACCTTATTCCGCCTCAGCTACACTACGTCGGCGATTGTTGCGCAAACAAGTTCTTCACGTACGCGTACACCACCATTACTTTACCACGCAAACATAGGGGATACACTCGTCTGGTGTGAGATGTTCCCTAAGGGGTCCACGGGGGACCGAACCCTGGGTTCCGTGGGGGCGTCGGAGGAGTAAAGTGGATTGCGGTAGTCGTAGTGGGGTTGTGGACCACTGCGGCTGCGGCGGGAACGGAGCCTCTCCGTCGTTTCTAGACCCCCGCTTAACATACAATACAATACTGTGTGCCCAGTTATTTTCATATTAAAATGCTGTATTTGAATCAAAATTATTTGAAGTTACGCGATCAACAGATTTTTATTACTTATAAAATTAAATTTTTATTTTGTAACGATATAGAATACGCAATGGAAAAACTCTGAAGGATATGCGGTTCTAATTCCGTACATAATAAAAAAAAAGCAAACAACAGGCTTCGGCTTTCAGTTTCTCTCACACTCATTCATTTGTGTTTCTTTCCATGCCAATGCTACCAATGGTACTGGTAATACTACTATTTACGACAAAACCGTAGTTTTGGTAGAGTGCAACTCTAGTTGCCACTAAACCAAAACCCATTTGGTGTGTGAAAGAGAGTGCTTTATTAGTGACTTATAGGGAGATATATAATACAATAGTCATCTGAGGCAGATATCCTATCCTTTACGTAAAATTCCATATCCCTTTTTGATTTAGAAACACCACCCGACGAACATAACCTGTTACAGAAATCTCATAATGCCACTTTTCACTATCAGGCACCTCTTTTAATACGTGTATCAATCATATTTTCGACCAGTCGTATCATACTCAAGGGCTTCATTCCAAAAAATGATACACTAATTTTATTTTTTCTAGCCTACATATATAACTAGCAAGAATTAAAGTAGTTTATACTCTCAAAACATTTTCAATTTTTTTTTCTGAGCAGTTACACTTTTTCTTTCAAAACTTGATACAACTAATTTTTGACAAGGAGATAAACTTATGTCATTCAATTTTGTGATAGAGAAACTGCAAATATGGCATTTCGGTGTACACACACTGTATATGTGGGGCGTTTCTTGAAATGTGAAATGGGTGTTTGCAGCCCTGTTCAGCAAAGCTTATAGTTTCTAGACTGGGAGTCGTCCGCAAGGAAACGCTTTGTATGAATTACAAATCGTCAACTGCGTAAGTTGCTGCCTTTGATGTACACACTGAGGTGACAAAAATCATAGGATACCAATTAATAGCCGGCCGGGGTGGCCGAGCGGTTCTAGGCGCTACATCTGGAACCGCGCGACCGCTACGGTCGCAGGTTCGAATCCTGCCTCGGGCATGGATGTGTGTGATGTCCTTAGGTTAGTTAGGTTTAAGTAGTTCTAAGTTCTAGGGGACTGATGACCTCAGAAGTTAAGTCCCATAGTGCTCAACGCCATTTGATCCATTTGAACCTATTAATATCGTGTCGGACCTCCTTTTGCACGGTGTACTGCAGCATCTCAACGTGGCATAGACTCGTTGGAAGTCCCCTGCACAAATATTGAGGCATGCTTCCTCTATAGCCAGCCATAACTGCGACAGTGTCGGTGAAAGATTTTGTGCACGAACTGAGCTCTCCATTATGTCCCATAAAAGTTAGATAGGTTTCATGTCAGGCTATCTGGGTGGGCAAATAATTCTTAGAATTGTCCAGAAGCTTCTTCAGACCAGTCAGTAACAATCGTAGCCCGGCGACATGGCGCATTGACATTCATAAAAACGTCATCGTTGTTTGGAGACATGAAGCCCACGAATGGCTGCAGATACTCTCCAAGTAAGCAAACATAACCATTTCCAGTCAATGATTGGTTCAATTGGACCAGAGGATCCAGTCCATTCCATGTAAACACAGCCCACACCATTACGAAGCCACCACGAGCTCACACAGTGAATTGTTGACAATTTTGGTACACGGCTTTGTGGGGTCTGCGCCACACTCTAACACTGGGGTCGGCTCTTACCAACTGAAATCTAGACATCCTGAGTAGCCCACAGTTTTTCAGTCGTCTAGGGTCCAACCTCTATAGTCACTACCCTAGGAGCGCTCTGCAGACGATGTCGTGCTGTTAACAAAGGCATTCGCATCGGACTTCTGCTGCCATAGCCCATTAACGCAAAATTTACACGTACATGCGTCAATTTCGTAGGCGGAAGTGTATGTTGTGCTAGGTTCAGCAGCACTGTATACTGAACCAGTGGAACGAACATTGCTGCACCTGCAGAGCAGTCGATGTCCACCTTTGAAGGATTACAACTGGTCCATAAAGGGTGATCATAATTAAGCTTTAGCTAGTTGAGAACGCCTCCATAAAAACCGAGTGATCGTAGGCCAACGAAACTTTGTGGAAACATTTGCAAGGACATGCGGAAGAGAAATAACGAATAAACCATTCAAATGAAAACAAATTTTAGTTTCCACGTTAGCGGGCAACATGTGTTAATGGCGAATTATGTTTATGTTGCAGGTTACAAATGTTGTTCAGTTTGACGACCATCTGCATCTATGTCAGCCTGGAACCGCAGGAGGCTACTGCAGTTTTCGAATAGTGGACCAAGAAATGTTTAGTTGTCATGATACAACTCGTCCAATGCTTGAAGAGCGGACATTTCTGGCGCAGTTGGCCGTCAGCGTCTCCCAGGTGCAAACACCAAATCGCCAGTTAATTCGAAATTACGAATAATGTTCTTGTATTCCGGTGCGGAAGGAGTACCTCTCCGTAATCCTTTAATGCATCGATACTCGCGAAAAAACAGGTTTCGTACATACAAACAAACCCACTTGCAAAAATGGAATTTTTCTTATTTATATGGTAAATCATAATTCTACAAAAGCGAGTTTTTGAGGAAATGGGCAGTGCAGCGTAATCCTCCTTCCCGGTCATGCCCTTCAGATTCGTTGAATGCCAAATGAAGCGAAAAAACGAAAGGTAAACCAGGAAAACTCAGAGAGTAAGTACTGTGTCTGACACATTTCGTCTGGTATCAACTTCTCGATTAAGGAATGGTAGCAAACTAAAGGACGTAACTAAGGATTTTTATAGAACTACGGTAAGATACACGTAGACCATGGTCTTATGAAGGAATAACATTCCAGCCTCCCACATTTAGACGTTATGTGGTTTCACCAAGACACTTTATGTAAGTGTCTTTGAATAGGACACAGATGATTTTCTTCACCGTCTTTGTTCTACTGTGTTAACGCTCCTGTTCTACTGACCAACATTGATACGGGACTTCCGACCTTGAAAAAGAAGAAGACAAATAGTGTTGAGACATTTTGAACAATAGACGAGATAAACAAAACACGTAATTGATTATTCAGGTCATGGAATAACAAGCATTCCATTGTGAAGTTAACAGCGTGCTGATGCGCAGCTACCTATTGTTAATTGGTTCCCACTTAGTAACGCATGAGAACTGTGACGCACATCAGTGCAAACTTGCCTGGTTGTTGCAGTTAACGGATGCACACAGTTGCTGGTATTTTATCTTATTCTCAGTTTAACGACAATTACAACTTTCGTAATTGTGAAAGTCACAAACATATTGCAGGACAGAGTGGCAGAGCGGTTTTGGGGGCTACAGTCTTGAACCGCACGACCGCTATGGTCTCAGATTCGAATCCTGCCTCGGGCATGGCTGTGTGTGATGTCCTTAGGTTATTTAAGTTTAAGTAGTTCTAAGTTCTAGGGGACTGATGACCTCAGAAGTTAAGTCCCATAGTGCTCAGAGCCATTTGAACCATTTGAACAAACATATTAAATACTTTTTCTTCCTGAGTAAGTCGGCCGCTTTGACCGAGCGGCTCTAGTTGCTTCAGTCCGTAACCGCGCTGCTGCTACGATCGCAGAATCGAATCCTGCCTCGAACATTAATGTATATGATGTCCTTAGCTTAGATCGATGCAAGTAGTTCTAAGTCTAGGGGACTGAAGACCTCAGATGTTAAGTCCCATAGTGGTTCAAATGGCTCCGAGCACTATGGGACTTAACATCTATGGTCATCAGTCCCCTAGAGCTTAGAACTACTTAAACCTAACTAACCTAAGGACATCACATACTGTAAGTAGGCTGTTTAGGTTTTTTTATTGGTAACGCCACCTCAGTATGAAAATCACCGGCTGTGCCGTGTGCAGTCTGTGGCTGCTTTGCATTGTTGTAATACTCAACCATTGTAGTGTTAGGCAGCTGGCTGTGAATAGCGCGTAGCGTTGCGCAGTTGGAGGTGAGCCGCCAGCAGTGGTGGATGTGGGGAGAGAGATGGCGGAGTTTTGTAATTTGTTATGAACTGCTATATATGATATTAAGGTAAATACATTGTTTGTTCTCTATTAATATCTTTCATTTGCTAACTATCCCTATCAGTAGTTAGTGCCTTCAGTAGTTTAAATCTTTTATTTAGCTGGCAGTAGTGGCGCTCGCTGTATTGCAGTAGCTTGAGCAGCGAAGATTTTTGGTGAGGTAAGTGATTTGTGAGACGTATAGTTTAATGTTAGTCAGGGCCATTCTCTTGTAGAGAATTTTGAAAGTCAGATTGCGTTGCGCTAACAAAATATTGTGTGTTGAAAGTCAGATTGCGTTGCGCTAAAAAATATTGTGTGTCAGGTTAAGCACAGTCGTGTAAAATTGTTAAAAAGGGGACGTTTCATATGGCTACCCTGCCAGGATTCGAACCTGGAATCTTCTGATTTTTTCTTGTAGTTTGTGTAATTAGTGTAGATTTTGTTTATTGCTAGCGCGTAATTATAGAGAGAATTTCCTTTGTAGTTGTAGTTTTTCATTGTTGTACAGTAAAACAGTTGTGGCATGCATGTAGATTTGCAGCAAGTATTTCGCAGCTGCGCTTGCAATTAACTAGATATTATTTTCAGTGCTATGTTAATGTGTTTTCTTATTTTTGCTCTTCAAATTGTGTTTTTCTGTGTTGTCGTGTGAAATACTGTGACAATAATGGCGTGTGAAAAACGTAACACTAGGCTCCAAAGCAAACTGAGAAATAATAGTGACGACGAGCGTAGCTTGCCAGCACCACTGTGTAATGAATTAACAGATGTTCAAAGTAATAATTTGGTAGCTGTGCATAGGGAAATGGAGCGGGCTGCAAACAATGGCGTAGACAGTGAAACAATCAGTGGGCAGGGAAGCATTATCGATCGGTCGGTCGGCAACAGCTCGCCTCAGGAATCCGAAATGACAGGACACGATCTCGCAAATACTGTAGATTCAGGTTTTGGATCCTCACCGTTTTCTCAAATAAGTCAAGACACATTTTCTGCTTGTCAAA
This sequence comes from Schistocerca nitens, assembly GCF_023898315.1. NCBI lineage: Eukaryota > Metazoa > Arthropoda > Insecta > Orthoptera > Acrididae > Schistocerca > Schistocerca nitens. The sequence goes on along the minus strand of NC_064616.1, from coordinate 578,243,428 downwards.
ATGTGAATGTTGCCGGTGCAAATTCACTGCCGAAAACCACTGAGGAACATGTTTCAGACACTAATGCATTGTTATTACAATTAATACAACAAATGGGACAAACACAGCAAAAGCTTCAAAAATTAGACACAATTGAGCAAAATCAGAAACAAATGGAACAAAATCTTCAAAAGTTAGACTCCACGGTTGAACAAACACGTGAAGATTTAACTACTGAGTTACATCACATTGAATCGAAATGTCAAAAAGTCTGTAATGACGTAAAAACACAAATTTGTGAGCATTTCCAACCTATTTTTTCGCGTCATGAAAATGCACTACAGAATCACGAAGCAGCCATAAAAGAACTGCAAACTACTGTTCATGAAAATCATGAGACCTTGCAAGCTAAATTTGACTCAGTTGCATCTACCGATTCGGTTATGCAACTTGCAAAAACTCAGGAAAACTTGAAGGACACAGTAGATTCGATTTCAACACAAATGGACACTCTGAAACTTGGTTCAGAAAAACACACTGAGGAAATGTGTACACTATCGGAGAAAGTAGGCGAACTTTCGGATCAGGTCACTAACTTATCTACAAAGGTAGATGATGATCTGAATGACACAAGACCTGTAGCCTTCACTGACACAGAAGAGTATGAACAAATTAGAAAATTCAAACAAAACCAAAATCAAATTAATACGCAACACCAAAGAGAAATCCGCGAAGTACAAGATCATTTGGCACAAGTAATACAAGAATTACATATTTCAGAGGACACTCGCGCTCCAATACAGGAAGAGGGACATAGAAATACGGAACAACCACAAAATAATAACACAGGACACTTCGGAAATTATAAAAGAAATTGGCAAGGCACACCGAATTTTGAGATGGAACCGCCGACACGACGTAACAATGACCGATATGCGACTCGCCGACATGATGACTTTGACTATAAGCTGTTCATTACTACACGTAAATTCAAAACGTTTAAAAATTCTGCCAACGACATTCATCCACAAGCGTGGCTCCATCAATTCTCTCATTGTTTTCCCCCCAACTGGTCATTAGAACACAGATTAGAATTTATGTGTGGCTATTTAGAGAATGAACCAGCTGTAAGAATGCGTTCGGTCATTCACGATTGTCATAGTGAAGGAGAATTTTACCATGCCTTCCTCTCAGCATATTGGTCTCAAGCCACACAAGACCGAGTAAAACATGGCATCATAATGATGAAACATTTCGAACAATCTGAATTCTCCAGTCTTGTGAAATATTTTGAAGACATGTTGCACAAGAATCAGTACCTGTCAAACCCATACAGCCCCTCAGAACTCATCCGCATTTGCTTAATCAAACTGCCTGAACATTTGCGACATATTATTTTGGCAGGACGTTGCAAAGACGACATTGAAGCATTTCAAGGACTCTTAAAAGAACTGGAAATTGACACTGACAATCGCGGAACGCACGAGCACAACAATTACAGATCACATCCGTTGCAATTCCGCGATGAAAGAAATAATAACTGGACGCGACAAGGCTATTCTCACAACACAAATCGTGACCGAAACAGACACCACCCGTATAACAACCGTTGGCAGAGTAGTAATAATTACAGGGAAAGATCACCTCTCCGCGGTAATGACTATCACAGAGACAATCAGAGAAACAGACAATATGGGAACCAAAACAATTATTATTACGAGGGACAGAATAACTTTAGACGCAACGGTCCAGCGCGCAGTTACGATTCAGGGAGAAATTCTCCACCACTTAACCGACAAGAAAGAAACCACAGAAACTACCAACATGACGACAGACGATGTGATCGTAACGACAGACCTGAATTGCATCAGAACTGGCGGGATTTAAACAGGGCAGGGGCGTCTCGTCACGGTGAATTTGTAGAAGTTAGGTCTCCAAACCCCAATAACGACGCGCGCCAACAAAGAGACAATAGGCAGTGACTCATACAGCTGGCAGCCACGAAACGCACGTGTGACACTAACGACGCAGCTGCCGTAGCAAGTAATTACGTAAAAATGGAAGACATTAGGGACATCTTACTCCAAGAACACGACGTAAAACATAACAACATTGCATATCCTGTGATTCACATTACAGTAAATGACGTAAAATTTACGGCAGTACTTGACTCTGGCAGTCCCATTTCAGTAATTAGTGAAACAGCTTTTAGAAAATGCAACATATCGAACGATTGCCCCACACTTCCGTTACGTAAGATTAAATTACAAGGTGCAGTCTTTGGAAAGAGTGTAGATGTACGCCAACAAACCTACTTAGAATTCTTTTGTCAAAGCCACAGCTTCTCTATGAACTTTCTTATTGTTCCATTATTGTCGACGGAAATTATACTGGGAGTAGACTTTTTGAATAAATACAAAGCAATCTTAAGCTTTCACGATGCTGAAATAAGTTTAGAAAAAGAAGGTAAGTCAGTAGCTTTGAATTTTGAAGATTGGCTCTCAAACCATGACGAAGAAATTAATCGGCTTTACCTCCTGTTAGACAACAGTTCGGAATTTTCGACGGAACTTGACACTAACAATCACTCTGCAAGTACTGACAGGGGTGATATCGACGGCGCATTTGATACTTATGAGTTAATTCAGAATAAAATTCAAACAATTGAGAATTGTAATGACACTGATAGGCAGGACCTTTTTGAGATTTTACAAGCACATTCCACAGTTTTTACTCATAAAACAGGAACCATCAAGGGATTTCAATACCAATTTCGTGTTCGTGAGCATACTAAATTTTGTGTTAGACCATACGTAATTCCAGCGCATTATAGGGACCGTGTTAGAACAGAAATACAATCTATGCTTGACGAGGGCATTATTGAGCCTGCAGTAAGCTCATACAACAATCCATTACATGTTGTTGAGAAGAAAAATGGATCAATCAGGCTTGTCTTAGATTCGAGACAAATCAATACGATCATTATTCCTGAAACAGACAGGCCGCAAACGTTGGAAGAACTTCTTCAAAATTTTAATGGTGTAAAAGTGTTGTCTTCCATTGATCTCAGATCCAGCTTTTATCAGATCGAACTTCATCCAGAATGTAGAAAATACACAGCTTTCCTTTGTTTCGGCGTTTGTTATCAGTTTCGGAAACTTCCTTTTGGTTTGAACATTTCTTCAGCAGCATTCATTCGCGGGCTAAATTCCATATTACCTGAGTTCTTAAAACGTCACATCACCTTATATGTGGACGATATTCTAATAGCAGAAGCTTCATGGGAACAACATAATCGCATCCTCAACAGTTTGTTACGTATTTTTGCAGAATCTGGAATTACAGTTAACTTGGAAAAGTCTGAATTCGGTAGGTCAAAGGTGAGGTTTTTGGGACATATTATTTCTTCTGAAGGCATTCAGCCGGATCCTGAAAAGTTAGAAGCAATCAGAGCCATTCCAGTTCCATCCACAAAAAGACAAGTCCGCAGTTTTCTAGGTCTCGTAAATTTTTACCGTCGTTTTCTGAATATGCAAATTCTTGTTACACCAAAACTTTGTTCTCTCACTGGAAAAAATACTATTTGGAACTGGGACGAACAAGCACAGTTGGAATTCAATTCTTTGAAAGAATCGCTACTTAACGCGCCAATTCTAGCTCATCCAGATCTGTCACAAGATTTCTGCCTCAGCACAGATTCTTCTAAAGTCGGTCTTGGTGCCCATTTATTTCAAGAAGCCACAGAAAATGACACTACTGTTCAGAAAACCATTGCTTTTGCTAGCCGAGTGCTAACAAAATCTGAAAAAAATTATTCCGTTACTGAATTAGAAGCTTTAGCTATCGTTTGGGCATTTAACAAATTCCGTTTCTTTCTTTCTGGTAAGCACGTAAAAGTATACAGTGATCATCGTGCATTACAATTTCTTATGTCTTCAAAATTAAATCATGACAGGTTAAAACGTTGGGCATTGTTTCTGCAAGAATTCCACTTCACAATAGTCTACATTCCCGGCAAAGAGAACATTGTTGCGGACGCACTGTCACGCGCACCGGCTGGGCTTGAGAAAAGTAACACAGAAGGCAACCTCGAGAAAAATTTCAGTATTCTTTACATTCAGAAAGTCGCCTTTGAAAACTTCATCACCACATCTTTAAAGGACATTGCTCATGAACAAGATAAAGATCCGATTTGGAAAGACATCAAAAGCAAATGGCATGAAAAGACACACACACAGATTCGGCATTATTATCTGGTTAGAAACAATATACTGTTCAAACGCTGCACTGTTGATGACAAGTTATGGGTACTTTGCATTCCTGACGATTTTGTTAATAAGCTCATTTGGTACATTCATTTCAGCTACGCACATTTTGGTCCACGAAAATGTTATCATATTCTTCGAACGACTTGTTATTTTAACAATATGGAAAAGAGAATTCGAAGAGTTTTGTCTATTTGTAAACTTTGTCAAAAGGCGAAACCATCTACTGTCTCACATCGTGCTCCGTTGTTTCCTATTATTCCTTCTAAATTAAAAGAATTTGCTGCAGTTGATCTATTGGGACCCCTTGTCAGAACATCGAATGGATTTTCGTACGTTCTAGTCGCTGTTGAACTTACTTCCAAATTTGTTTCTTTCACTCCGTTACGTAAAGCCACTGGACGATCTGTATCCAACGCCTTTGTTAAAAATTTCTTACGTGAAGTTGGCCACATTGCTAAAGTCATTTCAGATAACGGACCGCAATTCAGATCTGCTGTTTGGTCTCGCATGCTTCGCAACCATAAAATCAAACCTGTTTTTATTTCATTGTATTCACCACATTGTAACCCCGCCGAACGGATTATGAAAGAAATCAATAAGCTTTGCAGACTTTATTGTCACAGAAAGCATCAGCATTGGGACAGATATTTACACTTATTTCAAAACGTGCTGAATGAAATGCCTCATGACTCCACTGCTTTACCACCTACTCTTGTGCTGAAGAATGAAAAACCACCGAACAGAATCAGAGAGCTTGTACCTTTCCCGAACACACGTAAACTTCGACACAAAGACATAATTGATTTGGCTCTTAAAAATATAAAATCTGCAGCAGACAAAAGGAGAAAACTACACGGAAAAGCAAACGCAAAGAAATTGTATATTGGTCAGAAAGTTCTCATTAAAGCTCATTCATTGTCACATAAGAAGAAACACTTGAGTCACAAATTCTTTCTAGTTTACACTGGACCTTACAGAATCCGACGTATACCACATGATAATTGCGTTGAAGTTGAAACTCTGCGTACTAGGAAGAGTAAAGGTTTACACCACATTTCAAATGTAAAACCGTTTATTGAAAGATAATCTGCTTTTTTTAATGCAGCATTTTGGTTTACTTGCAAATACATTATGGATTCAAGGTGCTTTCTGAGAGATACCAGGTGACACAGTGGTTAGTTTATTTGACAGCTACACGACTATATCACGACGCTACTAATGTGTGACACAATTCACCTTGTTGCTTTTGCAGTGTATCTGTTTTATATCTGCACAGTTTTTCTGAATTCTTCTGGAAAGTAAAACATGTTTTAGTAGTAACTTTTGTGGTATAGCAACAATGAGGCAGCCTTTTCCGTAGCACAACAATACGTTACAGCACAGTACTTTCTTCATCACAACAATAAGCGTAATAACTAAGATATCTATACGCAAAGCATTTCACTTTTGTGTATCATCAGGTAAGTACATTGACTTCTGCAGAAGTTAGCTTTCGGAGGACGATAACTACAAGACTTCCACAGAGATTATCTTACGACATGACGCACAGTTTAGCGCTACAGGACACGTATTTCAGTGATTAATTTTGTACTTAAAACATTTATTTTTAAAGATTTTTGAATTACAAAGAAAGTTTTCCGAGATACATTTCATTCCATTGCTGTAATTTGTAACACCTGAGGGTATAATTACATTTATCCTCAGGGGGGTACACGCTTACTTTGTGTACCATGTGTGTGGCAACCACAAGGAACCCTAGCTAATATGGTATTTGCTTATACAACTTTACACATCGGTACCATATTTCTCCAACACAGTATTACACAGCTATCTGATCATGTAACTGAGAGATAAACATTTTTTTTACTACATTAGTGACAGATGTTTACGTAATTACACAGTTGAATAACTTCATACGTATGAACTTGTATTTTGTTGCACATTGTGAAATGTTCATATTTTTTCGGAACCATTGTGATACTATGAGAGCTTTGAATGATGTATTTGGTAAGGGAGCATGATTTTAAAGTACATTTGAGGTAGATGACACTTTTGACATGAGCAGAGAATTTTTTTTAGGTTTTGAAATTATTGGAGGAAGCTACGACGATTTTGAGGGTTGACTGAGGTATTATGATGTTATTTTTACGACGACGATATGTATTATGCTGTTGAGGTATGTTTATGATTAATAAGCTAATGTTATATGAAGAATTTGATTATGCTATGTATCTAATGATGAAGTATTGAAGAAGCGTCGACGAATTTATATATGTGTAATAAGGTAAGGAGTAATGAATAGTGATTAGGGCACTCTGATTTGTGGAAAAGGTTGTTGGAAACCAAGATCGTACTTTAAGAGTTATGAAATGTGTGTAAATGCGTGAATGTATCACAATGCCGACGAAAATTTTTTTGGACACTGTTATATCAATAAGATTTTGTTTCTACAGATTGGTAACGCAAATTCTCACCCTGTGAATTTTTTTAATATAAGGCTGCCATTGTAGTGAAAACTGCTGTCGTAAATATTTCCGTACGAAAGTTAAGTGACCACCTGCACGTAATGCGTCGCGGGCACACAGTTGAGTCAGACGCCTAAAAAAAAAAAAAAGGGGGCCATTATTGCGAGCCCCTTTTTCAGCGGCACAGGTAGAAAAAAAAAAAGGGAGGCCATTAACCTACCTTTGTAGAGAGCATCGCGAAAACGACAGGGTCGAACTTGAAAACGATGAGAAACATTTCACGGCTATTGTCGTGCTAATTGAGAGAAATGCCATATGGCTAGTGAATGACGTTTCACGCCTTGCTTTGCCCATTTTGTTTAATATCTAGTTTCTAGCTGCACTGCAGCATTGGTAAAAATAAAATTTTATAGATGTATTAATGTAAATATTTTCTGTCTACAGATCGAGTAAATAAAAAAAAAAACGAAGGAGCATAAAAAAAAATATTTCACTTCACAGGAATTGCATACGGAATTTTCTTTTCAACTACTGGGTAATTTTTTTTGGTAGAATAACTTTTTGTGGTGCACCACTTTAATTACTTAGACACTAAGATGTGAACAGACATTTCCCTTATCTGCATTGTTATCATTAGTGTACTATTTTTTCTGCTTGAGCTATGTCATGTTTAGGTATAAGTTGCTGCTGTTTGCCAGGCATAGTGTTATTGAATTTGATTTTGTATTACGCTGTTAAGCCAGTTTTACTAATGATTTCTTGTTATTGTTTGCTGCACATTGCCTTAGATTAGTTGTAATATTACAATTGCTTTGCTAATTTCTTAATACTGCTTGCTTCGCAAATTTGCGTTTTTTTTATTGCTGTTTATATTAATTGTTTTCTTGCTGCACATTGCCTTAGATTAGTTGTAATATTACAATTGCTTTGCTAAATTCTTAATGCAGCTTGCTTCGCAAATCTGCGTCTTTTGTCATTGCTGTTTATATTAATTGTTTTACGTGATGCTGCATTGCCTCGTCCCTTAGTTTAGCATCTGAGCTCAGTAGATATAAGTTAGCTTAAGAGGGGGTAGCCTATAAGATAATGAGTAGCGATTAATTGAAAAAAAAATGCATTGAGAAGCTATACGAGTAAAGTACAGAAAGCAGTATAGATAGGACTTTTGGAAATAATGAGGAACGAAGGGAGATCTCCGAGAAGCTTAAAGAAAATGGTTTGGCCAAAAAAGTATTTTGAAAGAGGATATGAACCAAAAAAGTATGGTTTAGGGACAACAGGTTTAGGCAGGATTTTCTTGGAAATAAATTATGAGGTAAGATAATGGAAAATAAATAATGAGGTAAGAAATATGTGCACATATAAATACAGAAAGCATGCTTGGATAGGATTTTTTTTGGTGGAAACAAATGTTGAAATAAGACGAAAGATCTATGGAATGAAGTTTTAGGTTGGACTGCAGTACCAAATGTTACACTGAAAACAAACCCTGCCCTTTCCTCTTGTGTTATTCTGCTATGTGTTTGTGTACTCTTGTATATTTGTGTTTTTCTTGTCTTTATGTGTTTAGCTGATATGAGTTACGTTGTAGAATTTTTCTAATACTATATTATTTACTTTGTAAAGATGTTTAGACATTTATTCTGTTTTGTTTTAATGCTCATGTGTGAAGTTGATGTTTCGAAAGCTATTCAGAACTTTTATGTATCTACTTATGTCATAATTCCTGTAACACTGTTGTATATGTTATTTTGATTCTTTTGTAAAGCCTGTACTACAAATGTTATCTGTATTGTTATGTTTTTTAATGATGTATTTTGTATCTTTGTAATTGTATTCTTATGTTATAAAATTGTAATTGACACCAGGTCTTCAAATTAAGTATATTTTGACTGCACACGTTTCTGTTGGTCATAGCATATGCACAATATGTGAGAAGTAGGGAGTGATAGTGTTTGCACGTGTTTTAATGATTCAGCAAGGGACTGGATAACAGCATTGCTGGTTCTAAGGACAATTCCAAAAACTTTGTGAGTGCACAAGTGGTGGTTATGGACTTGCTATATTGTCCGCAAGACACTTCGATGGTGATTGTGCACCTGCACAGTCACAACAGATGGCTGCTGGCCATCTCTACAAGGACTGCAGTGGGTCTGCACCTCTGGTGGCCCACCAGTACCGTAATCTCTACAAGGACTATAGTGGGTCTGCGTCTTTGCTGACTCACCAGTACCATTATTTCTACAAGGACTGCAGTGGGTCTGCGCCTCTGGTGGCCCACCAATACCGTAATCTCTACCAGGACTACAGTGGGTCTGCTCTGTGATGACCTACCAAACGATATTCTTCAAAACTTCGATTGACTCCGCTGTGGGTTTGCTCTGTTGTGGCCCATTACCTGTCAGCATGTCAAGAGTCAGCACTGTCTTTCTGTTGGAAGGACAACACTACTTCTTCAAGACTGTATGAAATTCCACTACTTCCGTGTGCATTTTCTTTTACTGCTCAGACTTTGAGAAAAACACTGCAATGTGATGAATGATCAAGACTATCTTTATGGATTGTGAGAAAATTTTAGCTTTTGACCAACATTGTATCAATAAGTGTGTGCATTTGATTTCTTAGTTATTGTAATTATGAAAAAATTTTTCAAATCTGTATTGGGCACTGCCCAACCCAATTTGTAAAATTTTTTGTGGGGAGCATGGGGGCTATGTAAGTAGGCTGTTTAGGTTTTTTTATTGGTAACGCCACCTCAGTATGAAAATCACCGGCTGTGCCGTGTGCAGTCTGTGGCTGCTTTGCATTGTTGTAATACTCAACCATTGTAGTGTTAGGCAGCTGGCTGTGAATAGCGCGTAGCGTTGCGCAGTTGGAGGTGAGCCGCCAGCAGTGGTGGATGTGGGGAGAGAGATGGCGGAGTTTTGTAATTTGTTATGAACTGCTATATATGATATTAAGGTAAATACATTGTTTGTTCTCTATTAATATCTTTCATTTGCTAACTATCCCTATCAGTAGTTAGTGCCTTCAGTAGTTTAAATCTTTTATTTAGCTGGCAGTAGTGGCGCTCGCTGTATTGCAGTAGCTTGAGCAGCGAAGATTTTTGGTGAGGTAAGTGATTTGTAAGACGTATAGTTTAATGTTAGTCAGGGCCATTCTCTTGTAGAGAATTTTGAAAGTCAGATTGCGTTGCGCTAACAAAATATTGTGTGTTGAAAGTCAGATTGCGTTGCGCTAAAAAATATTGTGTGTCAGGTTAAGCACAGTCGTGTAAAATTGTTAAAAAGGGGACGTTTCAATACATCCATTCCCGAGGTAGGTTTCGAACCAGCGACCGTAGCGGTCACGCGGTTCCAGACTGAAGCGCCTAGAACCGCACGGCCACACCGGCCGGCTAAGTCCCATACTGCTTAGAGCCAATTTAACCCTTTCTTCCTGATTATAGCCATTACTCGGGATGAGTTAAGGCTTTAACGCTCAGAGATTATAAATTGTTTCAGCTTTAGTTATTGACGGGAGGAATGACGTAGTTAACATCTCACACTATGAGCGAGAAGACAAGTGTGTTGTGGTACGAACTGTTAACACCACACTAAAAGCAGTTTAAGATAACTTTGCTAAACGTCTTTGGGATGCTAGTTTAAGTATTAATACACTTTAATAGCTGTATACTCGTATGCTGTCTCATCAAAAGTATCTGGACCTCCTTAGGTAATACGGAATTGACCATTAGATGCCATGAGAGGTGAACCCGCAGGGTATAAAAGGAGGTGGAGAGTGTCTTGTTGTCAGTAGAGAAGCAGTAAAAGCAGAATGGGTCGGTCGAAAGAGCTCAGTGACCTCTAACGTGAACTAGGTATTGGCTATCACATGAATATCAGATAAATCACACACATTTCAACCCTTCTAAAGCGGACAAAGTCAACTACTGATGATGTGGTTGTGAAGTGGAAACACGAAGAAAAAGCCACAGTTTTACCAAGACCAAGCAGACTTCACGTACTGACAAACATGAATCGTCGAGCACTGTGGAACGTGTTTATGAAATCAGCAAACAGAGTCACTCGTTATTTCCAAAGGACAATCAGCTGTGCCTCTAGCACAATGGCTGTGGGTAGATAGTTGAAAATAGTGGAGTACAAATGTCAAGCAGCTGTTCCTAAGCCACGTATTTCTGTAGTGAATTCTCAGCGACTATCGACGTGGAGTGAAGGACGACCCACTGGGCGACTGATGACTGGACACGAGTGATTTGGAGTGATAAATCACTCTGCACCCTGTGTTTATCCGGTGGAAGCATTTTGGTGTAGCGAATGCCTGGATAATATTAGCTGCCAACATGTGCACTGCCAACAATGAAGTATGGAGGAAGTGGTGTTCCGGTATACGTGTGTTTATTGCGGTTAGGGTGTGGTCCCTTATTGTGCTTAAGAAAACGCTCAGTGCGGAAGTATATGAACACATTTTACAGTACTGTGTACCGCATACTGTAGCGAAACAGTTCGGAGAGGATGGTTGCTTGTATGACTATTTCAATGCACCCTGTCATAAAGCGACTTCTGTGAGGCAGTGGTCTGTGGGCACCAACATTCCTGAAATGGACTGGCCTGCCCAGGATAGGGACTTGAGTCCAATCCATGGAATTATAATGCAGACTGCGGTCCAGACGCCAGCGTCCAAAATTAGTACCTTCTCTGCTTTCACCTTTTGCAGAATAAGGGACTGCCTTTCCTCCACAGACATTCACACACCTTACTGGAAGAGTCCCAGTAGACTTCAACCCACGATAAAGACGAAGGTTGGACACAGCCCATATTAACGTCCATAGGTGTCAGGATGCTTTTCATCAGATTGTGTATCTGGTACTGTATCTATTTATCCCATTCTTCTCAGAAGTTGATATACGTTAATTTCATTTATTAATTCTAAAAACGGCGCTTACGTGGGCTAATTGCAAATCTGTAAAAGTTAAATTAATGAAGTTCACCAACTGCAGAAATGCTATCCAAGTACATTATACTTGTTTTTATTACCAATGTTTTGGGCCATTATTAAAGTGACTTATTTTTCTCGTTACAGTATTACTTAATAACCTATTTTGAAACATATAACGTCTTTCAATCACATACTAAGATTAAAAAGAAATCAATAATATGCTCATTCTGTTGACAATAACCGCAGGATCGATTTGCTGGGTGTTTATTATTACTTCGAGGAAAACAGAAAATTGCCAGGTGGGCTTTACTCAAGTACGTTAATACACTTCATTAGCAGACAGTGAGTGAGTGGTATGTTGTGTCAAGAAGTGGTGGCGTCACATGGGATAGCAGGCATGGCTGTTGCGTGTACGTGGCCTAGCAAAATTACACCAGTCGTTTGCAGCAATGACTAACTACAATGCACCGGTGAACAAAGGTGATTTGGTAATGGAAAACTAAATATTAGTTGCTTTAATATCCATTATGTTTACTAGAATTGGCATCCCATATACTTCCTCCTATTCCCGCTGGTAAGGAATGAAATCGTATCGAATAACTTTAGTTCATAATGTATTCATAAGAAGATCGCGATGAGATTCTTTGACATGCTGGTAGAATCCAACTTAAATACTGTACTACTTGTCTGTAAATCCAGGTTTTCATGTGCTGCTGGTACACTGTGCCCCGAATCAGACAATCCTGTGACCACTCGCAGTCCTTTCTTCGTACACGTCGAAGTGTCCTGTTAGCCCACCTTAATATTGATCTCATGCAGTATGCAAATCTAGAGAGTACAAATGTTAAATTAGTGATTTCTTTCGAGAGCATTTTGATAGTTTAGTAGCATCTAAATGGGTGTAAATACAGTTTTTACCAGGTAAATCTTCAACATCTACGGAAATTCTGAGAATGCATCTCTCATCAAGAGTCAATTCATTACTACATAATGAGTGCAGTGATGACCCTATCACACTTTCTTGTACGCTACCGATCTGTGGACAACTCTACGTCCATTCTCCTACCTTAACAAGAATTCCCCAGTCCAGACTGAAACTTGGACTCAAAAGCTTACAAATGCGTATCCCAGCCATAACCGGCATGAAACGAGAAACGAGAAGTTTTCGTAAGTACAGAATAACTTAATACCTATCGGTACCAGTATTCACAGGTTTCACAATAGAATGTGTGAAGAGCTCGTGATAGGTTTCGCATGATTGGTGTTTTGGAAATGTATGCTGGTTACAACAGATAAGGTCTACATGCTCTATAGAGTTCACTGGGTCGAAATTCGTAATATATTCTGTAATTCTAATACAGCTACAAGTATGTGTGGAGTGTATACTGGAGAATCCCTTACTTAAGTCCGAATGCGAATAGATAACATATAAAAAGGCCAAAAATTCGTCGGTGAACCATCAATGCATAGTTCAGAAAAAAGCTGAGAGCATAACCCAGCCAGAAATCCTATGGGTTTGTATCATTATAGGTAGTAACGATAGGCAGTAAATGCAGTACTGGAGGGTCTAGAGCTGGTCAACCCTCTCAGTCCTGGCTCGTAAGGATGGTGCAACAGTCGCGTAAAGGTGTTTCGACCGACCTGAAGTGGTACTTTAAAGCTCTATAGGGTTGTGATTCTAGAGAGCTCCCTTGGCACACTGTAAATACTCAGGCGATTATTGAAGTCGTAAGAGCGGCTGTTACTTACCTAGGTTCTAACTTTACTGTTTTAGCAAAATGACTATGTGACCTCCAGCATACTTTGACCAATCTTGAAACCTGGTTACATCATGCGCGGTCAATTACCTTTAAAGCATGTCACACATGACGCCCCCAGCCTTGCCTCCTTTCTACGACTTTATAATCATCATGTCACAAGCCTTGCCTCTATTACATGATGCCGCAATGGCGCGAACTCAAAATATTCGCTGTAAAAGAAAATACCCAATGACTGCACAGTGCTTTGCTGGCCAATAAAAACAACACCAACGGCAATATGATATCTTCAAGGCCAGTCCTCTGGCATCGACTGCACACCGACCAGCGCAGCGCCGCGGATCGGTAACTGATCCGTTTGCCAACGGAAAGAGTGGGCAGCGCCACACCTCCATCAGGACAGACCTCAGCTCCTCCTATCAGCGCTGACTTAATCAGCCGCCAATCGCTGGTCGGCGCCAGTTCGATTGCACACTTCAAGAGCATCACTATTGAGCAATAGGAAGACGATATTAGCTTGCGTTCTGTGAGTAGTAATAGTGTGTGAAGCACTTGCATGTAGGACGCACAAGAAACCCCTCAAGGCACCTCGTATGAAGAAGTTATGTTTCTTTCCTTTTTAGAAATAATTTTTTCTAATAATTAGGAAGTGTTAGGCGGCCGGAGTGGTCGAGCGGTTCTAGGCGCTACAGTCTGGAACCGCGCGACCGCTACGGTCGCAGGTTCGAATCCTGCCTCGGGTATGGATGTGTGTGATGTCTTTAGGTTAGTTAGGTTTAAGAAGTTCTAGGGGACTGATGACCAAAGTAGTTAAGTCCCATAGTGCTCAGAGACATTTGAACCATTTTTTAGGAAGTGTTATGTACAGATCGTTTTGTGTCTGGCTTCAGCAACTTCTCTCCTTCCTTGTTTGTGTTGGTGCTAACTCCCACAGTGGCAGACACAACACCTGTAAAATTGTCCTACATTCTAATTTTAGTGGAAATTTCCTGCTTTTAGACGCATATTTTCCACGTGACGGGTTTCCTCGTAAGACACCTGAAACTGAACTCTAACTGCGGAGGAAATGGAACAATATCTGTCGAATGTCGTTTATTGGGAGAGTGAGTGACTTACAACGAATGAAAACAATAACAGTAGAAATAAAAGAAAATTCAAGTATTACGTAATGGAATCCATCAAATATTTGAGCTATAAATTAGTCAGCAAGGACAGTATAAATCTCTCTCTCTCTTACATCCTCTTTCCCTAACTATGACTTACATTACGATAGCGCCTGCGATCTTGATTTTTGTAATACTCCGATGGGGTTTCCTGAATGTTTTTAACACATGATAATGAAAGAAACTTGCAGATGTGAAACTATGCTTTATTGGTATATTATGTGATAATGATTTGAAAGTCTGTGAATAAATACTTCATGCTTAATATTTCAGGGAAACATCAATTATTTTATCCTTTTGTACGACATCTAATATACCTACGGAACACTTTTAGTAAATACAGCATGTAAGTGTTATCACTATAATCCGCTTCATGTACGCAATGAAACAAACCATATTATTGTATTTGGGATTCTGTAAAAAGTTGGGTGGTGACTTGATGTAGTATATTGGTGCATAAACCACACTGCGTAGCACAATTAATTCGAACCCAGTAACTGTCTCCTATTGTGACGCATAAGTTTGAAATTTGGCTCAAAGCTACCTACAACATTCCTCTGCAATGGTGCAAAACTGTGGCATCGAAGTGTGGCATTGTGCAATGTCACCCTCTGGCTCGACAACTCTTCAAACAGCAAAGTGTCTACACATACGAAAAAGAGGTCACTGCTCAGAAGTTTATGTGAACTATAATAAGGGTTAATGATGTCACACTGGCACCAAATTTCACCACAATTCTGCTCAACGCCACCATGGACGTTACACACGATGGGAACGTGGTTAAACCCTGTTTTATCCATATTTCACCCTTCCCTTGACGCCTCTGTGTTGGAGGTCAGAACTGCGACACCCAGCGATGAAATCTCGTGGTTTTTCTTTCGAGCGGCAGAGGAAAACATTTCAGGCAGATCGTCGCTCAGAATCGACAGGAAGTGGCCTTTGAGGGTGAATTAAAGAAACCACGCTTTTCCTTTAGGCGTTGATTCCCACACATTTCGCGTTTGAAAACGACAGTTGGCAGTGCGATGAGCAACAGGAAGACGTTCGCTATAATCTTTGACACTACTGACACCTGTCGTACGATTCAACCCTCCAGTAGGGCATCGTGGGTCAGCAGCCGCACTGAAGGTTATCGAACCCTTTTGAAGTGCCTTGTGACCACAATATTTGCTATGACGTACAGGGTGGAACTACTAGGGACCGTTTCTACCATTCGACGAAAATTGAACGCGACCTGAAGCAGCAAAGAATGCTTATTTCTTCTCAGTCCTCTTGTTTTATTCCCTCCTGTGGTTTGATGACACAGGGGTATGACATTGACACAGACATGAATAATACGGCGAAGGGACCCTCTAAGACCTGACAGTTCAGAAACACACTTGGTGCCACGTAGCCACCTTTCTAGAGCACGATATAAAGGCACCTATGCGGACAGAACCTGTTGCTGCTCTTGGGTCAGTAGGTCATCCAGAAATGTGTGTCGAGGAGGTTGCTTGTCTGCTGCCGCCTAGGACAAAGTCGCAGGTTTTCTCCTTCAAGTACATTTTGAAAGTGCTCAAGAAAGACGTTTACGCCGGCCGCGGTGGTCTAGCGGTTCTGGCGCTGCAGTCCGGAACCGCGGGACTGCTACGGTCGCAGGTTCGAATCCTGCCTCGGGCATGGGTGTGTGTGATGTCCTTAGGTTAGTTAGGTTTAAGTAGTTCTAAGTTCTAGGGGACTTATGACCTAAGATGTTGAGTCCCATAGTGCTCAGAGCCATTTGAACCATTTTGAAAGACGTTTGGGTATCACTGAGGTTGTTGTCGAACTGAGAGGTCTTCGAAGGATCCTTTGCCGTTTTATTCACGCATGAGTCAGTGTCTCACCCCTCTGTCATCGTGCCACAGGTGGGTGTGAAGCAGGTGGGATGAAAACGTTTAAGCATCCTATGCTACTTTGGATTGTGCTCAGATTTCGTCGAATGGTTTCTAACGGTCCCTTGTGTTTGCACACTATACACTATAGCAAAAACTGCAGTCGCACTACACTTCAAATGGATGTGATCATGTAGAAGGTTTGAAGTTTGTTCTGCGACATAAAAATTTTCGTTGACAGTTTCAAGGAACAGGAATTTTCGTTGACAGTTTTAAGGAACAGATTTAGAAAATGTTTTGGGAAAAAGCAAAGCAATTTTTTTAAAAAATGAAATGAACCTGTATAGTTTGAGAATTAATCATGCAAATAAGTGAATTATTACTGACTCTAGACTTTGTAATCAGTGTCAGAATTCATCAGTGAAAATTATTTCTCAATATAAACACATTTAGACATTGCTGTAGAGGAAACGACTGTTTTATAATTTTGGAAGTTTCGACTACACGAACTTAGTAATTAAGTACTGTCTCTGTTGCGGCAAATAATTGACGTTATGGAAACAAGGGATATAAGTTGTGTCTATACGTCGATCATTCATTCGAGAGAATTGTTGAAGTTCAGAACAGGTTCACGACTGCCCGCGTGCTCGTATGCATTCACAAAACTTCAATAAACACAACTAGCACTTACAAGCTTGCCGTAACGATAAAACTCCCGATTTAAGTGGTTCTTTTTACAGAGTGTCATATAGTACGCATATAACGCTTCCATTAACTAACCTGATCAGTAATAAACTTATGAGCATATTTTTCAAATAGTTTATTTTATCCTTAAGCCTAAGATCGCGTATGCCAATACAGATGATTTTTCAAAGATTTTGCAATTAATCCCCAAGCCATTGACTTGAGTTCACTATAACCGGTTTTGCCATTTCATTCTACCGATAGGCGTCCGCGGGGTATGTAGACTATATATTAATTACAAAATTCTGGAATTGTCTGTCCTTGTACTAAATCGTAGATCTGGTATTTCAGTACGCGAGGAGAAATAATGTAGCCTTAGACTCAGGTGAGGAAAGTGATTGGATAGCGGTATGCACAGATACAGATGACGGAAATATCGCATAAAATGTATAAAAGTGCATTGGTGGAGCTATCATTTGTACTCAGGTGATTCAGGTGAAACGTTTACGACGTTATTAAGGTCCAACGACAGGAATTAACAGACTTTGAACACGAATGGTAGTTGGATCAGTAATATATTAAGTCACAATGTGGCAGACCACAAGAGACATCGCACGTAGGAGGATGGTATTTGTCATATGGACATGGAAAACATAACTTCATGCAAATGCTTCATGCAAATACACTTGTTTTTTTTTCTTTATATTACCAGTGATGAAAAAATAGATTAATAATTAAGTTCGAGCTGGAGTCAAACCGTCGCGCTATACACTTTTGTCTTTTGAAGCAGAGTGTGCCCGCACAGGGTAGGCGCAGGTGTATACCGTGGACGCCACGGATAGGCGCATTAAAACCAGCAGTAGTCAACCAGCAGGTGGCCCTCCTGCTGGAAGTAGCAAGTTCAGCTCCGAGTGTCATCTAGGTTTGGGCGCAGTCCATAGCTCCGCAGACAGCGGAGGTGGCGGTAGCAGGAGGCTGGATGACTCACGTCAGGTCGATCACTGTCGTGGAGTACCTACCGGAGCTGACTGCTGGCGGTTACAGCTACTGCGTAGGCAGTATTTACGGTGGAATGATCCAGCCCTATTTTGACACGACATTATTCATCTCAAGTAGGCTATGGCTGCAGTAGGCGGTGCTGACTTGAATGCGTGACAGTCCAGTTAGCCACTGTTGCAGTCTGGCTACCGAACATTCATGTTACAGCAATATTATAGTCCTCATAGCAGCGTCGAGGCTTGCTTGATACGTAGTACCTTTTCTGGTGCCAGGGTGGAGTCTTTCTTCAAGTCACCTCGGCCTCTCGTTAATCTGTTTCTTAAGACAGCAGCGATAACTCTCCCTTAGCTAGGTCGTGGGTTTCTAACGCCAAGTGAAAAGGCAGTGGTGCAAAATCTCCAATATTTGCCTTGCTGCTCCTTCCTACAGCCCTTCTAGAATTACAAAAAAGGATCGTTTCAACACCGTAATGTCCTGATTGTAGCGACCATTTCCAGAACATCATAAACATGGCTGCAGCATAACTGTCCGACAGCTTCTATTCAGTTTTACACGACAGAGCTATTGTAGTGGACTCTGAAGAAAGCGCTTGTGACACGCTTTTCGTGTGTTCATTCATACATCTATGGACTGACAAGCAAAACACAAGAATACAGGAGAAAGGTGTACAATTCTAAGGTCGAAATTATACGCTCTTCACAAATTAGGACCTTCGCAACCTCTATGGGATGCAACCCAGGGCAAGATTCTTAGTCCAGAAGTGCAGTTCGTTTGACTGCACGGTCACGTGTCAAACTTATAAGATGAATACTACTTTGGTTCAATCCTAGACTGTTAAAAGTCGATCCTACAGGCACTTTGTGGGTGGATTTGTGAGAGTTCGCACATTCGTGTAGTTGGAATTACTCGTCCTGGGTTACAATTTACAAGAAGTCGGTCGTAGAGCTTTGATTTACACTAGCGTGTTTGGTACTCGATTCCATCTGGACTTTGCTGGATAACGATACATGACCCCCTCCTCCCCCCTCCCTCCTCCACACCGCCGATGAGTCCAGATGCCCAATGTAAATGAAAGTTACGCAATGAATTAAGCAAAACATTGTCCTCTCAAATGATGACATGGGTGTTGGTCTTGCACCGTCATTTAAATAAAAAACACTGGTCGGGGAATGTCTAAACTACGAAAAGACAGAATATGCCCTCGTTGTCGAATTACATTAACTTAAGAGTACTTAACAAAAAAAGAAAGTAAATTTACATATGAAGCAAAACAATAACAATTAACCATTGATAAATACGCGGAAATTATTTGGCAACATTACAGGTGCCATGTGGTGGGCAGCATGAAGCTGGGAGGATAAATAAGAAAGCTCGTCATTCCAAACAATTTTGTTGAAGACGGCTGTCAGTGCTGAGACAGAGTCAGTTGTACCTGCCATGTTATATGTTAGTATCACTCAACCATTTAAAAGACTGGTAGTTCTTTTTGGGCATCATATGGGCAACTTTACCGAGAAATATGTAGGCAACACTCCACTAGGACAACTGCCATGTTAAGTCCCATACTGCTCAGAACCATTTGAACCATTTTGAACAACTGGCAACGGAATTTAACATAAAAGAAAGACATTATCGCATTGCTACAAATGATCACGTGTCCCCATAAAAACCCTCAGAGAATTTCTGTAATTTATGTCCTACTTCTTGAATCCATCAATTACGGGACGACAGCGATCACCATTGAAAAGACGCATTCAGGGCCTGAGCTCGTGGTCTCCTGCCATCAGAAACTCGCTCTGAAAGCGAAGTCCGTTTTTGCCAGAGTCAGGCGCTAGTAAGTAAACATCAGTGTCCACCGCAGTCTGATAGGCAGAGAGCCCTTTCGGTGAAAAATACAGGCTGTTCTTGTCGAAGCCTCAAAACCGAACGCCTCTTAAAATTTCCTCTCTCTACGCTCCACAGTGTCTCCGGAAGAGGGATACCCCTTAAACTACTCTTCAGCCAATCATAACTTATTATTCGTTGTCAGCTCATGGTGGGTGGAGATCGAAACGTCTATTCCCGCTCTTAACTATATTTTGAGAAAAATCATTTCAGTGGGAACTTCCATGCACGAAACAGGCAGAGAGCTGTTTTAACAGCTGACCCGGTGTTAGGTCGTCGCGGCATTCTGGTATTCGTAAAGCCTCAACATTTTTTCGTCTATTAGAGACGGCGGACTGAAAAGGACCCTGAACCCAGCCGTTTGCGCACCCATTCGCAGTCCGGGGGGAACGTCTAGACATCAACGTGAGAAATCAGCTTCATCTCGTACGAGTTGCGTTTCCCACATCGGCTCTTCAATGCCATCCACTTTGTGAGTCCTTACAATAGCGGAGAAACGACCCTGTACCGAGGGTTACATCACAACCTCATCGCTACGTACAACCCCATAAACAATTCCCACGTTTGTCTCTAGCAATTTCTTTTGTAGCCACAGAGGTACAGGGCGTTGCTTGGTCTGGCTGGCGACGGCACGGCACCAGGCGGGCGCCCAGTGTTAGTTATGGGCCTCCCCACTCCACAGTTTTCGAGAGTGTAACGAATATACATATGGGGACAAAGAGGCTCCTGAAGTGACTCTGTGGGCACAGGTGTTCGTGACCCGCCATTCCACAGAGCGCGTGTGTGAGCGGTCTAACTTGCATACCCTAGACGTGAGGAGAGATTTCCCTTTGTGTAACCTTGCAATGGGGGTCCTCATTATCCGTAGGGCGGCCGAAGGGCGTCTCTAACAATAGCTCCGGTCTAGATGAGAGTTGTAAACTCATTCCCTTCCTCGACATATACACTGAGGTCACAAAACTCTTGGAAACCTTCTAATAAAGTGTCGGACCTCCTTTTGCCCAGCGAAGTGCAACAACTCGAAGTGGCATGTACTAACAAGTCCTTCGAAGTCCTCTGCACAAATATATGCTGCCCTTATAGCTGTCCATACGTGCGGTAGCGTTGCCAGAGCAGGATTTTTTGCACGACTGACCTCTCGATTATGTTCCATAAACGTTCGATTGGATTCATATCTGGCGATCTTTGTGATCAAATCAATCGCTCGAATCATCCAAAATGTTCTTCAAACCAATACGAGCAATTGTGGCCCTGTAACATGACGCTTTGTCATACATAGAAATTCCATCGTTGTCTAGGAACATGAAATCTGTGAATGACCGAAAATGGTCTTCAAGTAGCCGATAACAACCATTTCCAGTTAATTTTCGGTTCAGCTGGAACAGGGGACACAGACCTTTCCATGTAAACAGAGTCCACACCGTTGTGTAGCCACCACCAGCTTGCACTGTGCTTTGTTGACAACTTGGGTCCATGGCTTCATGGGGTCTGAACAACACTCAAACCCTACCATCATCTCTTACCGATTGAAAGCAGAGCTCATCTGAGAGGGCTACTGTTTTCCAGTCGTTTAGAATCCAACCGACGTAGTCACGAATCCAGAAGAGGCAATGGCACTCTCATCGGTCTTCTACTTCCATAGCCCATTGACGCCACATTTCATCGCACTGTGCTAACAGATACGTTCGTCATATGTCCCACATTGATTTCTGCTGTTAGTTCACGCAGTGTTGCTTATCTGTTAGCCCTACGCAAACGCTGCTGCTCTCGGTCGTTAAGTGGAGGCCTTCGGTCAGTGCGATGTCCGTGGTGAGGGTTAATGCCTGAAATTTCTATTCTCGTCGCATTATTCACACTTTGAGTCTCAGAATATTTAATTTCCAAACAATTTCCGAAATGGAACGTCCCATGCGTGTAACTCCAATTACCATTCCGCTTTCAAAGGCTATTAACTCCGGTCGTGCAGCCTTAATCACGTGGGAAACTCTTTCACATGACGCACCTGAGCAGAAATGACAACTCCGTCAATGAACTGCACTTTTATACCTTGTGTACGCGATACTGCCGTCATCTGTATATTTGCATGTCTCTATCCCATGACTTTTGTCACCTCAGTCTAAAAGTGATGTCACTGTTGGGAGAGTCAGCTACGTTACTGTGACGTGGAGATCAGGGAGGGATAGATGCACTACACTCGAACAACAGTGTGTGTTACGTTTCGAGTATCTTTTTCCTCCCTGTTTCCAGAATGGTGCAAATTGATATCATATAAAGCAAATATGAAAGGAGTCAAAAAAATGGTTCAAATGGCTCTGAGCACTATGGGACTTAACATCTGTGGTCATCAGTCCCCTAGAACTTAGAACTACTTAAACCTAACTAACCTAAGGACAGCACACACATCCATGCCCGAGGCAGGATTCGAACCTGCGACCGCAGCAGTCGCGCGGTTCCGAACTGAGCGCCTAGAACCGTGAGACCACCGCGGCCGGCTGAAAGGAGTCAGCCAGAGAACAGGCTGACGTCCTTCAACTTTACCAAAGAAACTCAGATATGTTCAAATGTAAGTATCCAATCAGCATTGTATACTAGAACTGAAATAATGCAATAAATCCATTAACACTGTCAGATGTGAAGTTTGGAAGTAAATACATTATAATAGATGGTATTAAAGCTTTATAAGCGTTTATTTCCTATTTCTCCACTTCGAAAGGTACTAACATGATATTTTTGTAGGTTATGAAATATGCTTACCATTTAATTTTCAAAGTACTTTTTCTTAAAGTGATTGCGGGAATACCTATCAGTTGGTTAAAATATATTAAGTTATGTGTACTCCTTGTCAAATTTAGTTGTCTGGACACGATAGTTCCCAACGTCATCGAAACACATACATAAAAAATGAACATCTTGACTGGTCTTGAGTAAATTTCTGAGGACGCCAATGCTTCTTCGTGTCGTTTGTATGGTTGCCTAAACAAGGTCAGGCGTGTAATTTCTTCACTTCAGTTAACTTTTGATTCTCAAATCTTCTGGACAAATTAAGGTGCAAAGACAAACGCATTTTCGCACCTTTACTACCGACAGAGATGCAGACGTCATATTCTTTTTAAATAAAATTATAGTATTTCTGCAAATGTGAATGAGAAAAATTCAGAGACGTAACTCTTTTTCGGGTTTTATAAGAATGAGTATCGGTATGTTATATAAGATGATTTTTGTGGTATTGTTGCGGCCGTCCGGAACTTTGCGGCACTCTCCTCGGTAATTAGAGCCGCCGTGAAAGTGATACCTAAATTTACGCCATTCTCGATGTGAAGGGGGCAGTGGAGTAAACTTCCGAGTGGCTCACCATTCAAGCGTCCACAAGAACGTAACAAACATTCGCATGTTCTGTTTTTCTACACCGTAATTTCTTGACAGACCTACAAAAGAGCTATAGCACTGAATTTTTCTAGTACAAATCTCCTATTCTGACATAATGGCACAAAAATACTATACTTCAATTTAAGAAACATAGATAATGCCTCTACAACGTGATTAATGATGTCAAAAACGGTTAGTTTTGGACACTATTCGTCTAAGTCAAAAGAACAGCATGACACCCCAACAAAGCAAAGTTTGTAAGCTATTCTTAAAACTACACTATTTACTATTTCGCCCGACAATGTAAATCTGCCATTTGGTAGAATCGCATACAACCATTCTTAAAAATGCGTGAGAACTCTGCAATGAACAGAAACGCCGTGCTGCAGATTCCACAAGAGGGCAAAATCCTCTTTTTGACTTCCTTTATAGATGCCTGTTGCTCTGGTAGAGTAAGAGACATACAGAAGCATATCGAATCAAAACAACTGATAACTTGTGGGAGAAATCAGTGATGAGAAGGTGCCCAGCTTCCATCGGTGCGGGGGGAGGAAGGGGGGGGGGGGTGGAGGAGGTGACAGTTGCCCCTCATCTTATTAGTTAGTGACATGTTCCATAGATTATTTGAACGATGCTATGTTTCTATCGAAATGATGTCGAAGGACTTAGTTTACACGATATGTGTGCGTGATTAGTATCAACACTACCGTAAAATTACTTTTTTATACTTCTGATGCAATTACACTTAAAAACTAAGTTTCTTTTTTTACAGGCTACCAGTTTTATATAAAAATTTGTCCATGGAATATAAGGAGCTCACAAGCAGAAATGAGCTAGGTCTGAAACTTGCTTTGCTCCTTGTCAGACATAGTACGTAGTTGGGCAAAGAATCAAAAAAATTGGTTGCGGCTTATTGAACTCCTTTCTCAGACACTGACAGCTTTACTAATGTGTAATAAAGGTCATTTTTTACTCTAGAGTTGGAGATATGGACATCACTATTTTTTAAAATTGTGATGGATTATTTATGAAGAATTTCGTTTGCGAATATATGTGTTATTATGGTACAGTTAAAATGCCTAGCTCCTTGAAGAGTTACCTACGTGACGACCGTAGGCAAACATCATATATTATTCTTATTGCTCACATTTGTTCAACCAATACTTTCTTTCTAAGTGATATCATAAGACATTATTGAGTGGAAATTTCCAGAATACGTTAGGAGGATGATCCGTTTATTTCCAAGACTAGCAATGACACGAAGAGCAAAGGTAGGTGAATTTAATTTTTTGAGCAACTCAGTAATATACTTCTAGCGGTTCAGGTTTTCAGCAGTATGTATACATAAAAATTTTGGACGTTAATCCCTAATCTTCTTTAATTCCATCTACATCTACATCTACATGATTACTCTGCAATTCACATTTAAGTGCTTGGCAGAGGTTTAATCGAATCACAATCATACTATCTCTCTATCATTCCACTCCCGAACAGCGCGCGGGAAAAACGAACACCTAAACCTTTCTGTTCGAGCTCTGATTTCTCTTATTTTATTTTTATGATCATTCCTACCTATGTAGGTTGGGCTCAACAAAATATTTTCGCATTCGGAAGAGAAAGTTGGTGACTGAAATTTCGTAAATAGGTCTCGCTGCGACGAAAAACGTCTTTGCTTTAATGACTTCCATCCCAACTCGCGTATCATATCTGCCACACTCTCTCCCCTATTACGTGATAATAGAAAACGAGCTGCCCTTTTTTGCACCCTTTCGATGTCCTCCGTCAACCCCACCTGGTAAGGATCCCACACCGCGCAGCAATATTCTAACAGAGGACGAACGAGTGTAGTGTAAGCTGTCTCTTTAGTGGACTTGTTGCATCTTCTAAGTGTCCTGCCAATGAAACGCAACCTTTGGCGCGCATTCCCCACAATATTATCTATGTGGTCTTCCCAACTGAAGTTGTTCGTAATTTTAACATCCAGGTACTTAGTTGAATTGACAGCCTTGAGAATTGTACTATTTATCGAGTAATCGAATTCCAACGGATTTCTTTTGGAACTCATGTGGATCACCTCACACTTTTCGTTATTTAGCGTCAACTGCCATCTGCCACACCGTACAGCAATCTTTTCTAAATCGCTTTGCAACTGATACTGGTCTTCGGATGACCTTACTAGACGGTACATTACAGCATCATCTGCGAACAACCTAAGAGAACTGCTCAGATTGTCACCCAGGTCATTTATATAGATCAGGAACAGCAGAGGTCCCAGGACGGTTCCCTGGGGAACACCTGATATCACTTCAGTTTTACTCGATGATTTGCCGTATATTACTACGAACTGCCACCTTCCTGACAGGAAATCATGAATTCAGTCGCACAACTGAGACGATACCCCATAGGGACGCAGCTTGATTAGAAGTCACCAAACCTCTGCACGAAGCCCCAATGTTCTCGATCACTTACCTAAACTTGACACAGCGTTTCATGATGCTTCAGACCCGGAATTCTACACTCATCTTTTTCTGTGCCATTGGGCTTGCATCCCTAACGTAACTGTACCTAGAAAAATGACTTTTTTTCTCTCTTAACTTTCTACCGATCTCTCCATAAAGTTGTTCCTATGAGTCTACTGCGCTCTACTTTGCTCAAAAACTGGTTGAGGCTCTTCTCCTATCTCTGGTAAGTCAAACTGACTGTTAATCGGAATTTGAAACATGGTTTCTGAGATTTCCTCTTGTTGATTATTAATTATTACCTCTCTTGAGTTGAAACTGTCTGTTTTCCCTTTCAACCAATCTAATTCCGCTTTGGCCATTTCTAAATCTGCTTGAAGGGCACAAATCTTTCCTCCCTGTTCCACGACTCGCTTGTGTCGACTACTAATCTGCAACTCCATTGGAGTGCCTCATCTGATACTTCACTGGCCTCCATATTATAATCGCCGCACTAGAACACCAACACACAGTTCTGACATTTTCTCTGATACTCACTAACCTATTGCAATATCCACATTTAATACATATAACACTACTTTTACAACCCGCCACGGTAGCCGAGAGCGGTAATGCGCTGCTTCCTGGACTCAGGTAGGCGCGCCGGCACCGGATCGAAACCGCCCAGCAACAACGAGGGCCCGTATACCCGCCAGCCTGGATGTGGTTTTTAGGCGGTTTTCCACATCTCGGTAGGTGAATACCCGGCTCTTCCCCACGTTCCGCCCCAGTTACACGACTTACAGACATTTGAAAACGTTCACACTATTTCATGGCTTATAGTAGACGCCGACAACTTGGGTACACTGTTTACGTCCTAGGGGATTTGGGGTGGCGGCAGGAAGGGCATCCGGCCACCCTCTGCAACTAACACTGCCACATCCGTAATAACCAGGCCGACCCCGCGTTGTAGCGGGACAAAGGCCCAAAGAAAGAAAGAAACGCTACATTACAGTAAACCGTAAATGCTAACACACACTTAAACTACAATAGAGCAATAACTAGTGAATACTTATCTCCCTTGGTCCCCGCCCTTGAATCAACCAACCAACCAACTTATCTCCCCATAAGATGCACAGCTAACTTCAGACGTAACAAGAAAATGTGAACACCACAGAGATATTCGCCGATTGTGTGTATTAGATGACAGAAGACACGAAAAGAATTAAATCTAAAGAAGCACGTTATTTTTAACAACAGAATTAAACAATCACTGTCCTAAAATTATGAGGACCATTGTAAGGTATCCAAACCAATAAACATCGTTCTTTACCGCTGCTGATGCAAACGCTTATGCTAGCTAACCAGGGAGGTATTGGTTCCCCTCCATGCCATTTCTCAGTAACAACCCGCCATCCTAGACTGTGTGCAGATAACTTCCTTGTTTTCCAATCTAATTTCTCTAACTCCCAGTCTTCCAGAAATACAGACAAAAATTTCGCATAAACACTCTTTACCTCTCCAATCTCATCTGTACGACCTAATAGGAGGAAAACAATTTGAATTATTTTGTACTGAAACTTGTGAGATCTGTAGAAATAAATATCATCTGCATTATTCTTTTTTATTTTATGAGTTCCTGATTTTTCACAGATTTTATGCCATCCTTCATTACGTCATATCATGAGCTAATCTTTCCATTTATACGTGCCTACTGTTGTGGACAAAAAAAAAAAAAAACATTTGAGACAGCCTCATCAACATTTGTTGTGTGGCATAGTAAGCGTAGATTCACTTCAGGAGGGGATGAGTGGTTACAACAACACACACAAAATATTAATTCATTTTACTATAACTCTTATTCTACTTCCACTTGAATGACAATATATACACTCCTGGAAATGGAAAAAAGAACACATTGACACCGGTGTGTCAGACCCACCATACTTGCTCCGGACACTGCGAGAGGGCTGTACAAGCAATGATCACACGCACGGCACAGCGGACACACCAGGAACCGCGGTGTTGGCCGTCGAATGGCGCTAGCTGCGCAGCATTTGTGCACCGCCGCCGTCAGTGTCAGCCCGTTTTCCGTGGCATACGGAGCTCCATCGCAGCCTTTAACACTGGTAGCATGCCGCGACAGCGTGGACGTGAACCGTATGTGCAGTTGACGGACTTTGAGCGAGGGCGTATAGTGGGCATGCGGGAGGTCGGGTGGACGTACCGCCGAATTGCTCAACACGTGGGGCGTGAGGTCTCCACAGTACATCGATGTTGTCGCCAGTGGTCGGCGGAAGGTGCGCGTGCCCGTCGACCTGGGACCGGACCGCAGCGACGCACGGATGCACGCCAAGACCGTAGGATCCTACGCAGTGCCGTAGGGGACCGCACCGCCACTTCCCAGCAAATTAGGGACACTGTTGCTCCTGGGGTATCGGCGAGGACCATTCGCAACCGTCTCCATGAAGCTGGGCTACGGTCCCGCACACCGTGAGGCCGTCTTCCGCTCACGCCCCAACATCGTGCAGCCCGCCTCCAGTGGTGTCGCGACAGGCGTGAATGGAGGGACGAATGGAGACGTGTCGTCTTCAGCGATGAGAGTCGCTTCTGCCTTGGTGCCAATGATGGCCGTATGCGTGTTTGAGCCGTGCAGGTGAGCGCCACAATCAGGACTGCATACGACCGAGGCACACAGGGCCAACACCCAGCATCATGGTGTGGCGAGCGATCTCCTACACTGGCCGTACACCACTGGTGATCGTCGAGGGGACACTGAATAGTGCACGGTACATCCAAACCGTCATCGAACCCATCGTTCTACCATTCCTAGACCGGCAAGGCAACTTGCTGTTCCAACAGGACAATGCACGTCCGCATGTATCCAGTGCCACCCAACGTGCTCTAGAAGGTGTAAGCCAACTACCCTGGCCAGCAAGATCTCCGGATCTGTCCCCCATTGAGCATGTTTGGGACTGGATGAAGCGTCGTCTCACGCGGTCTGCACGTCCAGCACGAACGCTGGTCCAACTGAGGCGCCAGGTGGAAATGGCATGGCAAGCCGTTCCACAGGACTACATCCAGCATCTCTACGATCGTCTCCATGGGAGAATAGCAGCCTGCATTGCTGCGAAAGGTGGATATACACTGTACTAGTGCCGACATTGTGCATGCTCTGTTGCCTGTGTCTATGTGCCTGTGGTTCTGTCAGTGTGATCATGTGATGTATCTGACCCCAGGAATGTGTCAATAAAGTTTCCCCTTCCTGGGACAATGGATTCACGGTGTTCTTATTTCAATTTCCAGGAGTGTATTTATAACTGGTGCACTGTACAAGAGTACTGTTTATGTTTGAGCGGTTATGAAGAATAGTCACATATCAATGTACATGCATTTAACTTTAAACTTTGGTACACAGTTCTAACTAACAATACTGGCGTTGCCGCATCTGAACTGTGTTGATTCTGTTCTCTCAACCGGTTAACATGGAACAGGCGGCGCTGCGCTCTGACGGAAGTACACATCCAGCAGCGACGACGTATGGATCCTCTTGAGGGTGTGCCTCCGCTGACGTCTTTCACTCGTGGCCACATTTGGCAGTGACTGTCTTTAAACCAACTATAACCTGGGATCCTAATATCGGACGACATCCCACCTACGACACGTAATATCCCGATTATTTGTTGCAGACATTAAAATCTTTATTTACTCCTACAATTTCCCTCCACCCTGTGTTTCTCTTCTCATTGACACGTTAATTATTTGTGGTTGCTTTAGCTGTTGTGTGACTAATACGTATGCCCCTTCTGTCGTACCTGTTTTTCATAATCAGCTGCTTCGCTTCGTATTCGCAACACCTGTCTCATCTCATAATTTATCTCTCTCCTTAACTTTTTAACGTCCTTCTGTAGTATCTCTCTTGAGATGGTTCAAGTTTTTCTTCTTCTCCGATTTATTCCATTGTTTCATATACAGCTGGTCTGCAGACGAAAATTTTCAGGAACTTCTTTCTCACTTTATTGTACTAATAAACATCATTTGTAGAAGAAAGGTTTATTTGCGTAGTCAGTCTCTTTGAGATAGCTTCCTCATTTCGGCCATCTTGTGACACCTTTCTTCGTGGATAGAAGAATTCCTGTACATTTTCTACTGTACCTTCCCCAATGTAGATATTTTTGTAGTCTTTATTCTCCTCATTACTACCCTTCGTTGTTTTCTTCTTCGTTTTTTTGTTTATACCTAATCTATAATCTGTTCTAAGAAAGCTACCCGTTCTTTCAGCAATTCTCTTAGGAGATCTTCATTATCAGTTGGAAAGACTGTGTCGCTTGTGAACATGTATTTGTTTCCCTGGCAAATTTATTCTCGTTCTACAATTTTCCTTCGCTTGTAAGTAACCTGTTTGTATGTTGGCAGCGCTACGGACAGTGTTAAATGTCCTCGGCAAGAGATACTGTGGTTGTATAGACTAGCGGTTAGCGCGTGGATGGGGAAGTGTATGGGCATGATTTTCTTAGTGGAGACTCTATGTTGGTGGGACACGCAATGTAAAGTGAGATGAAATTTCTTATAAGGAAATATGCAAGGAAATGTATGATCTTACGTATGGTTGATAATGTTTGGGTAGTGGAATTATTGACAACTATATAATTTTTGGAACTGGATGTCACAAGAATAAGGTAAAATTTTCTAAATAAATTGTTTGCTCTTCAACAAAATCTTTCTTTTGCTAACCATATGCCTCCTAGTAGTTAGAGTCTATATTATTTAGAATCTTTATATTTACCTGACTGTTACTACTTGCTGTAATTGCTGCACTTCGTGTTATGAAGATATTCCGTGAGGTAAGTGACTTATGAAAAAGAATGGGGTTTCCACCATCGAGATTCGTGATTGAAATGAGTTTCAGGTAGTTTCATATTTCTTTAATTTCATTTTTTTTTATTTGCATCATTGTTAGGATTTTTTTGCAATTCAGAGCCATTCTTTCGTGTTTATTACCGGAAGCCGTGTTGTCAATGTATAGCAGTCAGATTGCGAGTGGCTTGTATATTGTGGGCAATAAACGAATGGGTTAAGTTTGAGTTGTCTTTGTGAGGGAAAATTCTGTAGGTCAGTGTTTAATAAAAAATTAAAGAGCTAGTTTCACCTGTCGACCCTTAGCCGAGGATATTTCACTGTGATCTTTTGATTTCCTTGAAGTTTCAATAATTAATGCAAGATTAGAAATTAGTTATTGTTCACTACTAGCGCGTAATTTTATGTATGGAATTTCTTATTTTTGTTCTGTATTGTCATGAGTAAAGTAGTTGTGGCATGCGTGGGGTTTTGCACTAAGTATCTCGCAGTCGCTTTTGCAACTAATTAGGTATTTATTGTTTTCAATGCTATTTTAGTGCTTCTTCTTATTTTTGATCTTCAGATTGTTCTTCGAGTGTTATCGTGTAGAATGTGATAATCATGGCGTGTGAAAAGCGTAACACTAGGCTACAAAGCAAAATGAGAAATGACAGTGACGACGAGCGTAGCTTGTTGGCACCACCTAGTAACGAATTGAGAAATGTTCACGACAATAATTTGGTAACAGTGCGTAGGGACATGGACCAGACAGTAAATAACAGGATAGGAATTGATACAATCAGTGAACAGGGAACTATTGACGATCGATCGGTCGGTAACAGTTCGCCTCAGGATTGCGAAATAACAGAACAAAACCTTGCAAATACCGTACATTCAGGTTTTGCATCAATACGCCTTTCTGAATTAAGTCAAGACACACTCTCTGCTTTTCAAAATACGAATAGTGCCGGTGCAAATGCACTGACGAAAAACACAAAGGAACATGTTTCAGTCACTAATGCATTGTTATCGCAATTAATTTCAAAATTGGATCCAACAAACCAAAAGCTTCAAACATTAGACACAATGGAACAAAATCAGAAACAAACACAGCAACAACTTCAAACGTTTGACACAACTGACGAAATTAAACAAACAGTTAAACAAACACGTAAAGATTTAATCGCTGAGATACTCAAAATCGAATCGAAATATCAAAATATTTCTGAAGACGGAAAAAGCATTTTCAGCCTTTTTTTTTTTTTTTTTTTTTTGGACATGAAGACAAATTTCAGAACCATGAAGCAGCAATAAAAGAACAGCAGACCATTGTACACCAAAATCTCGACACCTTGCAGACTAAAATTGACTCTGTTGCATCTACCGATACGGTTGAGCGACTTGAAAAAGGTCAGGAAAACTTAAAGGACACAGTAGATCCGATTACCACACAAATTGCCGAACGTTTGGATCAGTGAAAAAAATTATCTACGAAGGTAGACGATGATTTGAATGATACAAGACCGGTAGCTTTTACTCACACAGGGGAGTACGCGAAAATTAGGAAATTTAATCAGAGTCAGAAACAAATTAACACGCAACACAAGAGAGAAATTCGGGATGTACAAGATCAGTTGGCACAGGTGATACAAGAATTATATTTTTCGGAGGATACTCGCTCTCCGACGCGGGAAGAGGGATTTAGAAACATGGGAAAGTCACACGGTAATAACACGTTGTATTTCGGAAATCTTGAAAGGAGTCGACAGGATGCACCGAGTCTTGAGATGGAACAGACGACACGACGTAACAATGACCGATTTGCGTCTCGCTGACACGATTACTTCGACTATAAGCTCTTCATCACAACGCCTGAATTTAAAACATTGAAGAATTCTAGTAATGACATACATCCACAAGCTTGGCTTCATCAATTTTGCCGGCCGAAGTGGCCGTGCGGTTCTAGGCGCTACAGTCTGGAGCCGAGCGACCGCTACGGTCGCAGGTTCGAATCCTGCCTCGGGCATGGATGTGTGTGATGTCCTTAGGTTAATTAGGTTTAAGTAGTTCTAAGTTCTAGGCGACTGATGACCTCAGAAGTTAAGTCGCATAGTGCTCAGAGCCATTTGAACCATTCATCAATTTTCTCATTGTTTTCCTCATGATTGGTCATTAGAGCATAGATTAGAATTTATGTGTGGCTATTTAGAAAATGAACCAAATGTAAGAATGCGATCGGTTATTCGTGATTGTCACAGAGAAGGAGATTTTTATCTTACCTTCCTTTCTGCATATTCGTCTCAGACTACACAAGATCGAGTAAAACACAGTATTATAATGATTAAGCTTTTCGAACAGTCTGAATTTTCCAACCCTGTAAAATATTTTGAAGATCTGTTATACAAGAATCAGTACCTGTCAAATCCTTACAGCTCCTCGGAACTTATTCGCATTTGCTTAATTAAATTTCCTGAGCACTTAAGACATATTATTTTGGCTGGACGTTGTAAAGATGATATCGAAAACGTTTGCAAGAATTGGAAATCGACATGATGCGAAAACAGGAATACAACAACAATTATGGGTCACATCCATCACAATTTCGTGACGACAGTAACAATAACCGTACACAAGTCTACCGTTATAACGCAAATCGTGACCAAAACAGATACCACCCGTATGACAACTGAAGTGTTGGCAGAAGAAATCCAACACCGTGTTGCTAGAGGAGGCCGAAATGCACGCGTTTAATTACACGCTGACTGGCGTGAGGTCTGGAACAGGACAATGTCTTGAGAATTGCAAATAAAGTACGTAGATGATGTAATACTTAACTTTAATCCATAATTGGTGTACATTGCTCTTGACGGTACAGGTTTTATAATAAGCTCAATATAACTGGTAATGGCGCCTTGCTAGGTCGTAGCAAATGACGTAGCTGAAAGCTATGCTAACTATCGTCTCGGCAAATGAGAGCGTAATTGTCAGTGAACCATTCCTATGAACGTCGGCTGTACAACTGAGGCGAGTGCAAGGACGTCTCTCTAGACCTGCCGTGTGGCGGCGCTCGGTCTGCGACCACTGATAGTGGCGACACGCGGGTCCGACGTATACTACCGGCCCGCGGCCGATTTAAAGGCTACCACCTAGCAAGTGTGGTGTCTGGCGGTGACACCACAACAACCATTGGCAGAACAACAACAGAATTTGAATCTTCCGCGGCTCGTGGTCGTGCGGTGGCGTTCTCGCTTCCCACGCCCGGGTTCCCGGGTTCGATTCCCGGCGGGGTCAGGGATTTTCTCTGCCTCGTGATGACTGGGTGTTGTGTGATGTCCTTAGGTTAGTTAGGTTTAAGTAGTTCTAAGTTCTAGGGGACTGATGACCATAGATGTTAAGTCCCATAGCGCTCATAGCCATTTGAACCATTTGAATTTGAATCCATTTTGACTATTTTTCGAAGGTGACTGTTTCAGGAAATATATAAAGGTTTTTTTTTTTTTAATTACCGCTACCAGTCACAAAGTTAGTCAACTACTGTATTACTTATTTATTTAGCGACATGTTTCGAGGCTTATACCTCATCTTCAGGCTAAATAGCATTACAAAAACAACTTTACAATAAGGTGGTACTGATGGTACATAGTCTTTTCGTAAATGCTATGGTCATCCTGTGGAAGAAGAGAAAACTTAGTAAGAGGCGATGTCACTTTGGAAGCTGGACTGATGTTTGCACGAAAATGTTTTGTACCGGTCGCTCACTTTGTTCTTCTGGCATGGCAGTCTCGTTGTGATGCGTTGCGGTGTTTTTATTTCAGTGGCTCTCTTGGTCACTGTTCACAAGTTGTCACTAACATAGCAGTAACTTGGAAACACGATCACAAACAGTTCTGTAGTGCAGTGGAGAAGATGGTCGAAATACAGCTGGTTTCCATGTTACTATAGATTTGTTGATCTATGTGGTGTCAGATGTTTACATGTCTTCTGCACGTCTAGTTATCCACAGCTGAAGTCGTTGAATTAATAGAATTGCTACAGCTTGTTCTTTCACACAATTATTTCATATTCAATGGGGAAATATACAAACGAAATGTAGGCCTATCAATGGGAAGTCCTCTAAGTGGAATCATTGCAGGAATTTTCATTAACCACCTTGAAAATATCCTTCTCAACAACAAAGACATAATAACCCAGAAAATAGTACACTACTGCAGATATGTTGATGACACATTCATTGTATACAATGGAACTCATAAAGAAATAGAACCTCTATTAAACAGATTCGATAATTTACACAGCAACATCCAGTTCACCATAGAACACGAGAAAGATAACAAAATTAATTTTCTAGACATGGCAATAAGTAACACAGACCAAACCTTGAATATCAATGTATACAGAAAGCCAACATACACAGAAACAGTCATTAATGAATCTTCTACACATCCCAACTCACATAAACAATCTGCATTCAGATCCTTCTTAAACAGAGCACAGAAATTGCCACTTAATGCTGCCGACTATGAGACAGAAATGAACACTATCAAATACATTGCGCATAATAATGGCTATCACGAACATGAAATAGACACACTATCACAACACACAACTAAAAATAACAACAAACAATGTCACACAGCTTCCTCACACAACATCCAAAAACCTAAGTACATAACGTTACCATGTTTATGTGTCATATATGACAAAATAGCCAAGCTGTTTAAAAGCAGACGTCAGGATCACCTTTGCCACCAACAACAACTTAAAAAAGAAACTGATACATGATATCCCATATCCCACAGAGAAACTTCACAAAGCAGGAATTTATAAAATTACATGCAGTTATTGCAATTGGCCAAATGGGAAGAAATTTTAAAACCCACTTTAAAGAACACATTGACTGTTTCAGATTTGGCAAATCGAATAAATCAACTATAGCGAAATATATAAATGAAACAGGTCACAGTGTTACAATAGACAACGATCTCAAAGTACTACATAATTTAGAAAAGAGCTGTAAAATGGAAGAAATGGAAATATTCATTCATGGCCACATGGGGAATAACGAGATCCTGAATGAAATGACAGACTTAAAAAATTCACATTTCTTTTCCAATTTCGCTACAGTAGGTCCTACTCCTAGAATAAAATATATACAGCATGACAGTCGTTTGACTGTAGCAATTGCTTATAAATACGTAAAATTAAAAGCTTATATCATGATGTGTTCAATAATATTGTAACAGGTGCTCAATTTTTAAGTTATTTCGTCAACCTACATCTGTAATACGATAGCAAGGCGTGCAGTTGACATTTAAACATCCGACACCACACACATCGACAAATCGATAGTCATATCGAAACAAACTGTATTTCGAGCGCCATCTTGTCCACTGCACTACAGAACTGTTTGTGATCCTGTTTCCAAGTTACTGTTGTATTAGTGACAATTTGTGAACAGCGATCAACAGAGCCACGGAAACACCGCAACGCATCACAAAGAGACTGCCACGCCAGAAGAACAAAGTGAGTGACAGTTACAAAACATTTTCGTGCAAACATCAGTACAGCTTCCAAAATGACATCGCCTCTTACTAAGTTTTCTCTTCTTCCACAGGATGACCACAGCATTTACGAAAAGACTATGTAACATCAGTATGACCTTATTGTAAAGTTGTTTTCGTAATGCCATTTAGACTGAAGATGATGTATAAGCCTCGAAACATGTCGCTAAATAAATAAGTAATACAATAGTTGACAAAATTTGTGACTGGTAGCGGTAGTTTAAAAAAACCTTTACAGAATAACAATAATTACAGGACAGATCACATTTCTGTGGTAACGACTATGACAGAGACAACTGTAGAAAAAGACAAATGGGGAACCAGAATAATTATTATCAAGGGAGACAAAATGACTTCAGACAAAACAGTCCACCTCGTAATTAGTATTCCGGGAGAAATTTTCCACCACTTAATCGACAAGAGAGAAACTACAGAAATCACCGACAAGAGGACAGACGCTATAGTCATGACAACAGATCTGATTTAATCAGAACTGGCGTGATTCAAATCGGGTAGGGCCCTCTTGACAAGTTGAAATTGTGGAAATTAGACCTCCAAATCACTGTAACGACGAGCGACAACATATAAATAATAGACAATGACTCGCGCCACAGGCAGCTACAAAACTTACTTAAGAGGCTGACGACGTTGCTACCATGACTATTAATTATGTGATTTTTTACTCCAGGAACATGACATGAAACTGAACAATACTGCATATCCTGTCATTCACAAACAACAAATGACATGAAGTTTTCGGCAGTATTGGACTCCAGCAGTCCTATTTCGGTAATTAGTGAAACAGCTTTCAGTAAATGCAACAAATCGAATGATTGTCTCACATTTCCTTTACGTAAAATTAAATTACAAGGTGCAATTTTTGGAAACTGTGTATACGTACGCGAACAAACTAACTTATAATTCTTTTGTCAAAGCCACAGCTTTATTATGAATTCTCTTATTGCTCCATTACTGTCGACAGAGATTATATTACGTGTAAATTTTTTAATGTGTATAAAACAATTCTAAACTTTCACATGCTGAAATAAGTGTAGAGAAAGAAGGTAAGTTAATAGCTTTGAAATTTGAAGATTGGCTTTCAAACCATGACGAGGAAATTAATCGGCTTTACCTTTTGTCAGATCACATTTGGGTTCTTTCGTCGGAATTTGACACTAATGATCACTTTGCAAGTACAGACAGGGAGGATATTGATGACATATTAGATGCTAATGTTTCAATTCAGAAAAAATTCAAACAATTGAGGACTGTAGTGACATTGATAGGCAGGACTTTTTGACATATTGCAATCACATTTCACAGTTTTTACTCACAAAACAGGAACAATTAAAGGATTTCAGTACAAATTTCGTTTTAGTGAGCATACAAAATTTTGCGTCAGACGATACGTAATTCCGGCACAATATATGGACCGTGTCAGAACAGAATTACAATCTATGCTTGACGATGGCATTATTTAACCAGCGGTAAGCTCATAAAATAATCCATTACATGTTGTTGAGAAGAAAAATGGATCGATCACGCTTGTCTTAGATTCCAGTCAAATAAATACCATAATCATTCCTGAAACAGACAGGCCGTGGGAAAAACGTCTTCAGAATTTCAATGGCGTGAAGGTGTTGTCTTCAACTGATTTCAGATTCAGCTTTTGGCAAATCGAACTTCATCCAGAATGTAAAAAACATATGGATTTTCTTTGTTTCCGCGTTTGTTATCAATTTCGGAAACTTTCTTTTGGTTAGAATATTTCTTCGGCAGCATTCATTCGTGGACTAAATTCCATATTACCACAGTTTTTAAAACGACACATCACCTCGTACGTGGTCGATATTTTAATAGCAGAAATCTCTTGGGAACAACATAATTATATCCTCAACAGTTTGTTACGTATTTTTGCTGAATCTGGAATTACAGATAACTTGGAAAAATCTGAAGTTGGTAGGACAAAAGTGAAGTTTGTGGGTCACATTATCTCTTCTGAGGGCATTCAGTTGGATTCTGAAAAGTTGGAAGCAATCAGAGCTATTCTTGTTCCATCCACAAAAAAAAAACAAGTTCGCAGTTTTCTAGGTCTCGTGAATTTCTACCGTCGTTTCCTGAATATGCAAGTTCTAGTAACTACAAAACTTTGTTCTCTCACTGGAAAAAAAAACATTCTTTGGAACTGGGAAGAATAGTGCAGTTGGAATTTGATTCTTTGAAACAAGTACTGTTTAACGCGCCAATCTTAGCTTATCCAGATCTGTCACAGGATTTCTGTCTTGGAATGGAATCTTTATAAAGTTGGTCTTGGTGCCCATTTACTTCAAGGAGCTATAGAAAATGACATTACTGCTCGGAAAACATCGCTTTTGATAGCTGCGTGCTAACAAAACCTGAGAAAAATTATTCCGTCACTGAACTAGAAGCTTTAGCTATCGTTTGGGCATTTGACAAATTTCGTTTCTTTCTGTTTGGCAAAAATGTAAAAGTTTATAGTGATCATCGAGCATTTGCAATTTCTCATGTCTTCAAAATAAAATCATGACAGGTTGAAACGTTGGGCATTATTTCTACAAGCTTCCACTTCACAATAGTCTACATTCCTGTCGCGGAAAACATTGTTGCGGACGCACTTCCACGTGCACCGTCCGGCCTTGTGAAAAGCAACACAGACGCTAACCTTGAGAAAAATTTCAACATTCTTTACACTCAAAAAGCAGCTTTTGAAAATTTCGTCACTGCGTCTTTAAAGGACATTGCTCATGAGCAAGACAAGGACACGATTTGGAAAGATATTAAAAGTAAATGGCATGAAGACACACACGCAGATTCGCCATTATTACCTGGTTAGAAATAACATACTCTTCAAACGTTCCACTGTTGATACCATGCTTACTGTATATTCCTGAAGATTTTGTTAATAAGCTCATCTAGTACATTCATTTCAGCTAAGCGCATTTTGGTCCGCGAAAACGTTATCATATACTTCGGACGACTTGTTATTTTAACTACATGTAAAAGAGAAATAGGAGAGTTCTGTCTGTTTGCAATATTTGTCAAAAAGCTAAACCGTCTACCGTCTCACATCGTCCTCCATTGTGTCCTATTATTCCTACTAGTTTAAAAGAATTAGCTGCAGTTGATATTCTGGGACCCCTTGTTAAACATTGAATGGATTTTTGTACGTTTTCGTCGCTGTTGAACGTACTTCAAAATTTGTTTCTTTCACATCGTTACGCAAAGCCACTGGACGTTCTGTATCCAACGGATTTGTTAAAAATTTCTTACGTGAAGTTGGACACGTTGACAAGGTCATTTCAGATAATGGACCACAATTTCAGATCTGCTATTTGGTCACGCATGCTTCGCAATCGTAAAATCAAACCTGTTTTTATTTCACTGTAGTGTTCACATTGTAGCCCGTCTGAACGCATTATGAAAGAAATTAATAAGCTTTGCAGACTGCATTGTCACAGGAAGCATCAGCACTGGGATACATACTTACACTCATTTCAAAATGTACTGAATGAAATGCCTCATGATTCCACTGCTCTACCACCTATTCTTCTACTGAAGAATGAGGAAACACCAAAAAGAATCAGAGAGCTTGTACCTTTTGCGAGTACACGTAAACTTCGACATAAAGACATAACTGATTTGGGTATTAAAACATATAAATTCTGCTGCAGACAAAAGGAGAAAACTTTACCGTAAGACAAATGCAAAGAAACTACACATTGGTCAAAAAGTTCTTATTGAAGCCTGTTGAGTGTCACATAAGAAGAAACATTTGAGTCAAATTTTTTTCCTAATTTACAATGGACCTTACAGGATCCGACGTATACCGCATGATAATTGTGTTGAAGCTGAAACTCTGCGTACTAAGGAAAGTAAAGATTACACCACATTTCTCATGTAAAAGTGTTTATTCAGAAATAATATGCTTTCTGACTTAGTCTTTGTTATAAAAATTTTCACTTCAAGTAATTATTACGCTTTGTCACATTTAAAACCTGTTAACATGCAGCGATGTTTTGAAGTTAACTATCCAGTCAAGAACCTATGGAAACATATTAAGACAGTAATTTCACGAGAACAGTTTTATAGGGAACAGGTAATATAGTCTTATTGTTAGTACATTTTCGCTTGTCAGTTGCACGATTACGTCATGACAATAATGCTCACATTCTTGGAACATATACTGTTAATGAGGTTTTACTGCAACATTTTGGTTTACTTGAAAAGTCATTTTTAATTAAAGAACTTTCTGAGAGGTCACAGATGACACAGTATTTGGTTTGTTTGACAGCAACACAATTATTTACGACGCTACTAACGAGTAACACAATTTTCGTTATTGCTTTTATGCTGTATCTGTTTTATATCTGCACTATTTTTCTACGTTCTTCTGGAAAGTAAAACATGTTTTGGTTATGACTTTTGTGGCATGGCTACAATGAGACAGTTATTTTCGTAACACAACAATACGTTACAGTACAGTACTTCCAAGGTCACGGTAATGAACGTAATAAATACATGTATATGCATAGCACTTTACTTTTGTATATGACAAGGTAAGTAAATTGATTTTTGTAGAACTTTCCTTATGAACTACAGTAACTACGACACTTGGCACATTTTTACCGTTAAGCGATGATAGAAATTTTCTTACAGCCAGAAGTACAATTTAGGGCTACATGACACGTATTTGAGTGATTACTTTTTGTACTTGAAACATTATTAGAAATATTTTCTTTTTAAATCTTATGGGACCTAACTGCTAAGGTCATCAGTCCCTAAGCTTACACACTACTTAACCTAAATTATCCTAAGGACAAACACACACACCCATGCCCGAGGAAGGACTCGAACCTCCGCCGGGACCAGCCGCACAGTCCATGACTGCAGCGCCTAAGACAGTTCGGCTAATCCCGCGCGGCAGAAATATTTTTGAACTACAATGATACACAGAAGGTTTTCTGTGATACATTTCATACCGCAGTTTTAATCTGTAAGATCTGAGGTATAATTACATTATCCCTCAAGAGGGTACGCCTACTTTGTGTACCATGCGTGTGGCAAGTACAAGGCGCCCTAGCTAATATGCTATTTGCTTATATGGCACATAGGTACCATATTTCTCTAACACAGAATTACACAGCTATCTGGTCATTTAACAGAGAGAAATGAACATTTTTACGTCTCTGACACATGTCTAGGCAATTACACAGTTGGATTACTTTGCATTTATGAAATTGTATTTTGTCTGAGTTTTGTGAACTGTTCACATATATTTTCGGAACCACTGTGATACTGCAAGAGCTTTGTGTAATGTATATTGTATGGGCTCATGATTTTTGAAGTACGTTTGAGGTAGATGACACTATTGAAACGAGGAGAGAGCATTTTTAGAGGTTATTTTAGAGATTAATCAAGGAAGCTACGACGATTTTGCAATGTGATTGATGTGTTATGATGATATTGTTATGACGGCGATGTGCATTATGACGACGAGATATGGTTATGGTCAATATGAAAAGTGAGTATACAGGGTGAGTCACCTAACATTACAGCTGGATATATTTCGTAAACCACATCAAATACTGACGAATCGATTCCACAGACCGAACGTGAGGAGAGGGGCTAGTGTAATTGGTTAATACAAACCATACCAAAAAGCATGGAAGTATGATTTTTAACACAAACCAACGTTTTTTTAAATGGAACCCCGTTAGTTTTGTTAGCACATCTGAACATATAAACAAATACGTAATCAGTGCCGTTTGTTGCATTGTAAAATGTTAATTACATCTGGAGATATTGTAACCTAAAGTTGACGCTTGAGGCCGGCCGCGGTGGTCTCGCGGTTCTAGGCGCTCAGTCCGGAACCGCGCGACTGCTACGGTCGCAGGTTCGAATCCTGCCTCGGGCATGGATGTGTGTGATGTCCTTAGGTTAGTTAGGTTTAAGTAGTTCTAAGTTCTAGGGGACTGATGACCACAGTGCTCAGAGCCATTTGAACCATTTTTTTGACGCTTGAGTACCACTCCTCCGTTGTTCGATCGTGTGTATCGGAGAGCACCGAATTACGTAGGGATCCAAAGGGAACGGTGATGGACCTTATGTACAGAAGAGACTGGAACAGCACATTACATCCACATGCTAACACATTTTATTGGTCTTTTTCACTGACGCACATGTACATTACCATGAGGGTTGAGGTACACGTACACACGTGGTTTCCGTTTTCAATTACGGAGTGGATTAGAGTGTGTCCCGACATGTCAGGCCAATAGATGTTCAATGTGGTGGCCATCATTTGCTGCACACAATTGCAGTCTCTGGCGTAATGAATGTCGTACACTCCGCAGTACATCTGGTGTAATGTCGCCGCAGGCTGCCACAATACGTTGTTTCATATCCTTTGGGGTTGTAGGCACATCAAGGTACACATTCTCCTTTAACGTACCCCACAGAAAGAAGTCCAGGGGTGTAAGATCAGGAGAACGGGCTGGCCAATTTATGCGTCCTCCACGTCCTATGAAACGCCCGTCGAACATCCTGTCAAGGGTCAGCCTAGTGTTAATTGCGGAATGTGCAGGTGCACCATCATGCTGATACCACATGTGTCGACGCGTTTCCAGTGGGACATTTTCGAGCAACGTTGGCAGATCATTCTGTAGAAACGCTATGTATGTTTCAGCTGTTTGGGCCCCTGCAATGAAGTGTTTGTTACAACACGCAACTGAACGTCGGAGGTTTCAAGCGTCAACTTTAGGTTACAATATCTCCGGATGTAATTAACATTTTACAATGCAACAAACGGCACTGATTACGTA
The DNA here is from genome assembly GCF_023898315.1 of Schistocerca nitens. NCBI lineage: Eukaryota > Metazoa > Arthropoda > Insecta > Orthoptera > Acrididae > Schistocerca > Schistocerca nitens. The sequence goes on along the minus strand of NC_064616.1, from coordinate 578,200,392 downwards.
TTTGTTTATATGTTCAGATGTGCTAACAAAACTAACGTGGTTCCATTTAAAAAAACGTAGGTTTGTGTTAAAAAACATACTTCCGTGCATTTTTGTATGGTTTGTATTAAACAATTACACTAGCCCCTCTCCTCACGTTCTGTCTGTGGAATCGGTTAGTCAGCATTTGATGTGGTTTACGAAATATATCCAGCGGTAACGTTAGGTGACTCACCCTGCATATGTGAATGTGAGTACCAGAATACTGACGGAAATTTTTGGACAATGTTATTGGTGAGATTTCGTTTCTACACACTTACCCTGCCATTTTTCAAGCTGTGATATTTTTTTATTTGTGTGAAAGTGCCATTGTAGGTGAAATTGCTGTCGTATATATTTTGGTGAAGAGTATATGTAACCTTGACATAATGCTCTGCTGTGCTGGGCTGCTGTGCTAGCCTCCTTGAAATATACCAATTGTTGTGTTGCCTTTCAACTTTCCTGGTGCCACTTCAGCCACTTTGAAGATGGCCACACTCCTGCAAGTACTCGCATAGCTGTAGAAAAGAGAGGCCGTTGACCTCGTTATTGACACTTCTTTGCAGGACGCTCCACAAACACAACATACACTACTGCTTGTAAACATATGATTAAACTTTGGAGTTTGTGCTACTTACTTAAATGTATGTAGTATATAGTAGTTAGAATCTTTTTATTTAGCTGGCAGTTGTTGCTACTTGCTGTAGTTGTTGTAATTCGTGTTATGAAGATTTTCTGTGAGGTAAGTGACTTATGAAAAAGAATGGGGATTCCACCATCGGGATTCGTGACTGAAATTAGTTTAGGCAATTAACAGAGTTTGAAGTAGTTTCACATTTCTTTAATTTCATATTGTTTTGGATTTGTATTACTGTTAGGATTTCTTGCAATTCACGGCCATTCTTTTGTGTTAGTTATTGGAAGTCTTGTTGTTATTTAATTAAAGAGCTACTTTCAACATCCGTCACGAATTCTTCGGTATGGGGTGATAGTATACAACTACACCTAACAATGATCTCAAAATCTGCTCATCCTTCCACTTTTAATACGCCTACCTTGTTTCTGCACATATGGCAGATTACTTATCTATCGTCTTCTTCGTCCGTACCACTTTGTTGACATAACTGTGGACACATTATTCCACTTTACAATGTCGGAGACTTTCTCTTGATCCACAAATTCTATTAGAAGTATCATAAGCTGTCATTATGCTTCCATAGATTACTAAGTGCAAGCTCATCCTGTCTGATACATTTACCTTTTCTGAAAACAAACTAATCATCCCTCATCACCTTTTCAATTTTTTTCTAGTGCATTTGAGTCAACATTTTACAAGGATGATAATTCACATTTATTTCTGATTAATTTATGTAATTATTGTCTACGTTGGTCTTGGCTACAACGACGATAACTCTTTTCTGGAACTCTAATGGTAAATATTTGGAGTAAGTGGTGCTCCACAGTTTACGTACGCTCGCTGAAAATCGAACTGAACTATCATTAGCTGGTATGGAAAATTTTTATTGTTGCTACTAATTTCGATTGCCACAACTAATCAGTCACAGGAAATGTTTCAATCTCAGCGTTATTGTGAATATATTTATGATTCTCCGTCCTTTACATAATGTCAAAAACGTAAAATGAACCTCAACACCAAATATTAATATTGTTCAGAAGGTCTAGTATCTCAGTAATACATAGAACAAAAAAAAAAAAAAATGGTTCAAATGGCTCTGAGCACTATGCGACTTAACTACCTTGGTCATCAGTCCCCTAGAACTTAGAACTACTTAAACCTAACTAACCTAAGGACATCACGCATATCCATACCCGAGGCAGGATTCGAACCTGCGACCGGAGCGGTCTCTCGGCTCTAGACTGTAGCGCCTAGAACCGCACGGCCACTCCGGCCGGCTACATTAGAACAACACTTCGAACCATTAGTGACGTGCAAAGTGTGGAACAACATTGCTGTTAGATATCTGGACTAGGTGGTTTCAAAGAAACCCTCTGATGTCTGAATTCGACTTACATCAACAATCTGAGGAGCTTTGTGTGCCGACTGCTTCTTAGTTGTGTGCCCAACATCATTATGGCCTGAGAAAAGTAAATCATTTTATAAACATTACTTCTGAGCGTATAAGTAACCACATGCCAACTGGATGCAAATGTATATTTTATTGCCCAATAATCTGACAGTAAGAGCCTTGTTCTTGTTCAGGTGCACTCAAATTCACTTTGACAAACTGTGAGTAACTTTCACAGATTCCAGCACAAGTTACATGTTTTTGCTGGAATTCTGTATTCTTTGCACGTCTCACCGAATACCTCCTACCAGACGTTATGTTTTAACATTTGCAAAAATTGAAAACAGTATTTATATCAGTACTCCCAAAGTTTTTATTTCAGTACTCCATGAAAAATGCAAATTCTTCCTCTGTAGATACACGTTCTTTGTTATTATCTGTATGCAGCGTATTTACACAAAAATCGATCAATGCTGTCAACAGCTCAAGGAGACATTTTTTCGAGCACATGTAAGGTGGCTCTTTGCAATGAGCCACTGCTTCTCCGTTTGTCAAAATGGGTGTAGAATTCCTGTTGCTCATATTCTGGCTTCAGTGTTTTCTGGTACCAAATCAATCAGTTACGTCATGTAAGTAGTGAATACGAATTCCACGGATAAAAGTTTATAGGTTCTTCAGTTATATTTTATGAGTATTTTAGTGCAAGGGACGTGTTGTCTCCGGTGGCTTGTTATAGAGTAGTTGCATTTGATTTCATATTTTTAACTCATTTACCTTTATACCTGTACTGCACTGAAAATAAGTGTACAACACCTACATCTACACACATTTTCCATCAGCCGCCATACGGTGCATGACGGAGTCTACCTTATACCACTAACTGACATTACCATTCCCATTTCCACTCGAAAATGGATCGTGGTGGCAATGAAAGTCTATACGGGCACGGGATCTAATTTCTCTTATCTTCGCGGACCGTGCACAAAATGTACGTTGGTGGCAGTAGAATCATTCTACAGTCAGCTAAAAATGCCGATTCTCCAAATTTTCTCAATAGTGTTTCGCGAAAAGAACGTCGTCTTCCCTCTAGTGATTCCCATTTGAGTTCACTCCACATCTCCATAAAATCACATGCTGATCGAACCTGCCGGAAACAAATCTAGCAAGACGCCTCTGAATTGCTTCGACGTCTTTATTTAATCCTACCTTGTGCGGATCCCAAACATCCGAGCAGTAGTCAAGAATGGGTCGCACGAGAGTTCCATAAGCGGTCTCTTTTAGAAATGAACTGCACGTTCCTGTAATTCTCGAAATAAAACAAAGTCAATCATTCGCCTTCTCTACTACCGAACTTGCGTTCTCATTTCATCTCATATCGGCTTGTAACGTTACACTTCGATGTTTAACCGACGCGATCATATCAGGCAGCACACCACTGTACTCGAATATTAAGGGATTGTTTTTCCTCTACTCTTCTACATTAATTCAGTTTTTTCTATATTTAGAGTAAGCTGTCATTCATCACACATAACAGAAATTCGATCTAACACGTCCTTCATCATCCTACAGTCACTTAATGACAACACTTTTCGCTACGCTACAGCTTCATTGGCAAACAAGTACAGACTGCTGCTCAACCTATCTGTGAGGTCGCATATGCACACTATCCTGTGGCACTTCAGATAATACTCAGTTCTCTGATGAACACTTGTAGTCCAGGACAATGTAATGGATTCCATTAATTAAGCAGTCTTCGAGCCATTCACATATCTGGGAACCTTTTCCGAACGTTCGTATCTTCGTTATTAATCTGCTCTGCCGTGTCAAACACATTCCGAAAATCTAGGAGTATGGAATATGCTTGTTCCCTTTCATCCATGGTTTGCAGGGTGTCGTGCGAGATAAGGGCAAGCTGAGTTTCGCACGATCATTGCTTTCTAAATCCGTGCTGATTTGTGGATACAAACTCTTTGTCTCCAGGAAATTTACTTTATTCGAACTTAGAATATGCAGTTCTGCAGTAAACCAATGTTAAGGATATTGTTCTATAATTTTGCCGGAACATTGTTTTACCTTTGTTATGTATAGAAGTAACAAGTTCTTTTTTTACAGTCGCTTTGGACTTTCCGTTAGGTGAGAGACAAATGATAAATGAATACTAAGGAAGGGCCTATGCTAAAGAAAACCAACTTCTGATTCCAACCGGACTCTCTGAGCATATGATGACATGGCGTGTATCTTATTGATATATTTCATACCATTTTTCAATAGTCATATAACGAGAGCTTATATACCACAATGAAACTATTTGTGGATTATTATCACATGTAACGATGGAAATGATATGTTGAAACCGGCAACGTGAATATTTGTGGTAATTAGGTGATCTTGAATTAATAAACTGTTATACGATTTAGAAATGTCTCGTTGAACAGTTCAGTAGCAGTTACTTAGAAGCTGTTTGGAAGTGATTCGCGCCATGTAGAGCACGTTTAAGGAAACAGTCTGACCTCGATCTCGAAAGAAACGTTAAAGCATGCCTCGTGTAATAGAAAAAATTGTTCGTGAATTCTGCGTTGTTCAAGCGCACAATGACCGCTAATTCTGTTTGTTGATTACCGAGGTGTGAAACTTTCCAGACTGCTACCGCCGTTGGGGAAGACATTTAGAATCTGCTTACGCAGGCGTCGCTCTAAATTGGTCAAGTGCACAAACGAGGTCCACAGGAAATCTCATTAGGGCCGCACGTGAGCATTCGCTTCGTTCGTTAAGCGCCTGAAATGGGGAAATTGAGGCGTAATTACTACGTTTCGCTAAAGCTGAGGCGCCGCGGAATGTGCGGATGAGAAGCATGAAGTAGTGTTAACACTTGCAACTTTCCTCAGCAGTTCCTCATATTACGTAGCCTGCAACCATCTTCAATATTCGTGCATTTATTTACCTCATGTTTCATGTTTGTTAGTCCCCTCCCTCCTCGACAAATTCATAGACACACATCTCTAATACGGCTGCAATAAGTCCTTTAGATGTTGGTCTCTGTATGGGCATTTAGGAACATAGTTTCTGCATCACCAGTTGGCAAGGCGAAGTTTGGGTGTTTTTTTCTTTTAATTAATTATATATATATATATATATATATATATATATATATATATATATATATATATATATTGTGCGCAGTCGTGCTCATATGACCTGGAAGGCCGTGCAATTAGCTGTGGTATGGAAGGAGGGAATCAGGTGTGACATTTCCTTAGCTTCCAATGTACAGAATACAAATATTAATCTTTTATAATACTAATTTCAGTAAGAATGCATACAGCCTTTTTTAATGTACACTCCTGGAAATTGAAATAAGAACACCGTGAATTCATTGTCCCAGGAAGGGGAAACTTTATTGACACATTCCTGGGGTCAGATACATCACATGATCACACTGACAGAACCACAGGCACATAGACACAGGCAACAGAGCATGCACAATGTCGGCACTAGTACAGTGTATATCCACCTTTCGCAGCAATGCAGGCTGCTATTCTCCCATGGAGACGATCGTAGAGATGCTGAATGTAGTCATGTGGAACGGCTTGCCATGCCATTTCCACCTGGCGCCTCAGTTGGACCAGCGTTCGTGCTGGACGTGCAGACCGCGTGAGACGACGCTTCATCCAGTCCCAAACATGCTCAATGGGGGACAGATCCGGAGATCTTGCTGGCCAGGGTAGTTGACTTACACCTTCTAGAGCACGTTGGGTGGCACGGGATACATGTGGACGTGCATTGTCCTGTTGGAACAGCAAGTTCCCTTGCCGGTCTAGGAATAGTAGAACGATGGGTTCGATGACGGTTTGGATGTACCATGCACTATTCAGTGTCCCCTCGACGATCACCAGTGGTGTACGGCCAGTGTAGGAGATCGCTCCCCACACCATGATGCCGGGTGTTGGCCCTGTGTGCCTCGGTCGTATGCAGTCCTGATTGTGGCGCTCACCTGCACGGCTCAAACACGCATACGACCATCATTGGCACCAAGGCAGAAGCGACTCTCATCGCTGAAGACGACACGTCTCCATTCGTCCCTCCATTCACGCCTGTCGCGACACCACTGGAGGCGGGCTGCACGATGTTGGGGCGTGAGCGGAAGACGGCCTAACGGTGTGCGGGACCGTAGCCCAGCTTCATGGAGACGGTTGCGAATGGTCCTCGCCGATACCCCAGTAGCAACAGTGTCCCTAATTTGCTGGGAAGTGGCGGTGCGGTCCCCTACGGCACTGCGTAGGATCCTACGGTCTTGGCGTGCATCCGTGCGTCGCTGCGGTCCGGTCCCAGGTCGACGGGCACGTGCACCTTCCGCCGACCACTGGCGACAACATCGATGTACTGTGGAGACCTCACGCCCCACGTGTTTAGCAATTCGGCGGTACGTCCACCCGGCCTCCCGCATGCCCACTATACGCCCTCGCTCAAAGTCCGTCAACTGCACATACGGTTCACGTCCACGCTGTCGCGGCATGCTACCAGTGTTAAAGGCTGCGATGGAGCTCCGTATGCCACGGCAAACTGGCTGACACTGACGGCGGCGGTGCACAAATGCTGCGCAGCTAGCGCCATTCGACGGCCAACACCGCGGTTCCTGGTGTGTCCGCTGTGCCGTGCGTGTGATCATTGCTTGTACAGCCCTCTCGCAGTGTCCGGAGCAAGTATGGTGGGTCTGACACACCGGTGTCAATGTGTTCTTTTTTCCATTTCCAGGAGTGTAAAAATAAGCTGTTATGACGCACAAAAAAATTCAGGTACACCTAGATAAAAAGTTTACGTGTTAACAAGAATAATGTTATAAAGAAAACTACAACACATTATGTTCAACATGATCCACCAATCTAAATCGGCAGTGAAAAGACAGTGGCAGACGGCACAGTATAAGGAGTTTGGCGAGACGGTTACAAATAAAGTAGGTAGAGATTAGGTATCAGTCACAGTCTGAAAACTTCTTCCACTACCTTAACAAGTGGTGACATCTTACAAGCGTGAGAGGGAAGCAATAGACGTTCTTCCTGTATTCGCTAGGTAACACGGCAAAATTGGTGTTTCTGTCCATTGTTCCCTCCTGAAGAGTAATCAAAGCACTATACCCTAACAGCAGTTTTGAAAGCTTTAGGCCTGTTCACTGTATTGAATATTAGATAAAACAAGAAATTTCAATTCTCCAGCTGTTGCGAAATGCTCAAAATCCGACATGTGCCACACGTTAAAAAATTTCAAACTTCTATAAGCTATTTCATGACCTCTATGAGCGATTGCACGTTATGCCACACGAACGTGTAATCCTCTCTATTAGTTAGATTTTTACTGTCAGACCGTAAATACAAAGCTGACGGTCACAATATTCTTCACTGTATGTGAGGAAAATCGGAATACAAAGCAGCAATAGCTGGACCCTTTTTATATCTTCTGTTTTACAGTTCTCATACTGTTTGTCTTGTTATGACGTAACTCGACAGTGCTATAATACTGTCATCTGACGCCTGACCAGCAGAGATCACAGCCTCGTAAGTTCTCTTTCTTCGTGGTGTGTTAATAAGCTGTAAGGATCCGCCAAGCTGTTGACAATGTTGTGAAGTTGATCAATGCGTTAAATAAAGTTCCGACAAGCCTAGTCATGGGAAAGTCTTCACGTTTGACTCAAGAAGGATGAGACAGATGCTGTAGAGGTTATACGTTATTTGTTTCTCCTCAACAGTCATATACCCTTCTAGCGATTAATGCGATTATTCCAAAATGCTCCATTGCCTGGGCCGCCTTTCACCCACTGTTGGGTACCACTGCTCTGCACTGACTGCCGTAGAGTAACATTCTAACTGTTATATGAATGAGTGAATGCGGAATTCGCAGCTGTTATACATGTTATGAAAACTGAAGGTGGAGTGAGGAGAAATGAAAGGAAACGGAAGGGACTACTGATGTCAGCTGCATTGTGACTTTACGCAGAATTAGCGGTGACGAGAGAAAATTTGTGTCGGACCGGGGTTCAAACCCGGGAGCTCCTGCTTGCTAGGCAGTTGCGTTAACCAGTGCAGCACCTGGACACAGTGTTCATCGCAGTTGCGCGGACTATCTCGCTTCGCCTCTACGCCGACCAACATACACAACCTAGCGCCACCTATCTGCAGTCCCCTCCCATGTCCTCCACGCTTGCTACTTTGAGATTACAGCAGGAGGTCGGACATAACTGTGCAACCACACAGAAGGTGGTAGATTCATTGCCAATAGAGGCGAATCAGTTATATGAATGCATGGTATCTGTCCTTTCGGACATGTCCGAAAGAACAGACACCACGCATTCATATAACTGATAAGCCTCGATGGGCTATAGTAAAAGAAACAGCTGTAAGTGGTGTGGGTAGTAAGTAGTACTAGAGTCTACAGGGTGAAAAGTATTTAATCCCTCCAAAACCCAGGCGATCATTGTAGGCAACACCACCCCTTCCTTCCGCCTCCTTGATTTCTACATCACCATCTATGGCCGTCCTATCGCCCTCACTCCCACCCTTAAGTACCTCGGCGTCACCCTCGACCGTCGCCTCTCCTGGACTCCCCACCTCCGGACAATCCAAGCCAAGGCACGCTCCCGACTCAGTCTCCTCAAGCTCCTCTCCGGCTGTACGTGGGGTCTGGACGCCTCCACCATCCTCCACACCTATAAATCCCTCATCCGCCCTATCCTTTGTTATGCCCATCCGGCTTGGATCTCCGCCCCCCCTCCCTTTTATAAATCCCTCCAAATCCTTGAACGCCATGCTCTCCGCCTCGCCTATCGCATCCGTCTCCCCTCCCCCACGCGGATCCTGTATGATCTCATCCCCTTCCCCCACCTCCTCCTTTTCCTTGAAAGGATACGTATCCTGTACACCTCCCGTAAACTCGACCCTCCTCACCCGCTCGTCTCCCCGATCCTCTCACACCCCCGCCCGCTGCCGCGCCTGTATTCCCACGTCCCGCCCGGTCTCCATCTGTCCACCCTCCTTACCCTCTCCCAAGGTGGCTTCCGCCAGCTCCCCCTCCCTGATGATGCCCTCCTCCCCTCCATCTACCCCTCCTACCAACTTTGATCCTCCCGCCCTCCTCCTGTGCTTGCTCCTCTGGGCACCCTCCTCTCCCTCCCTCCTCCTTCTCTCCCCCCTCCTCCCCCGGGCCTCCCCTCCCCTGTCCCTCTCCTCCTGCCCCCGTCTCCTCCGCCATTGGCATCCTTTTCCCCCCTCTCCCCCACCTCACCCCTGTTCCCCTCTTGGCAGGTCCCCGGACTCACACACGCTAAGTGGACATTCGCGCGCCGGAGATCACCGCCATCAGTGTTTCGTGTGTGCCGTCGTGTTTAGTGTTCAGTGTTCCCCATCACACTCCCTCGTTCACCAGTGCCATCGTCATCTTCAGTGTTTGTGCGTCGTCTCATCAGTTAGCAGTGTGGTTTATCGACGAGTGTGAACGGCTCCGTGTTTGTCTCTCTGTGTCTCCTGTTTTATTGCCCACCATTTTGTAACTTATGTGTCTTCACCTGTTTACTGCTTGTATATTCTATGGCTGAAGAGCAGCGCAGTGTGCTGCTGACAGCCTGCCTGTTGTCCTGGCTTTAAAATAACAATAAAGTAATAAAAAAAAAGTATTTAAACCGACAAACTCTGGGAGGTTGTAGGGGACATCAAAACAAATATGTTTCCCTAGTGTCATTTTTTCCTATGAGGATTATTTAAACCGGTGGAGATCTTCTGTTGTTAGAGGGTGTATTATGCCCTTCAGTTGTAGGCAACTGCTGTCCACCAGTGTAGTAGTGCATTGTCTCTGTTTACTAATGGAGCGATACACCTGGAGTGAGTACACTGATATGGTTGGTGCGTACTACGTAGCGCACCACAACGGACGAGCTGCACAGCGGGTTTATCAACAACAATATCCTAATCGCCGTATCCCGCATCATACAACCTTTTCTGCTGTGTACCAACGTCTGCGTGAGACCGGTCATTTAGTAGATTACCTGGACAGAGACGCCGTCGCACGGTAAGAACGCTGAAATTTGAGGAAGCTGTCTTGCAGCATGTAGAGCGGGATCCTTCAATTAGCACTCGTGCAATTGCACGTAGCATGGGGACGAATCAGACGAATGTAAAAACAGTCCTTCGAGAGCAATTGTTACGTCCATTTCACTTACAGCGTGTCCACAACCTGGAACCAGTTCATTATCCACCCAGAGCACATTTTTCGCAGTGGTATCTGGAACAGTGTGAAATGCATCCTACATTTCCATCCTCTGTGTTGTTTACCTATGAAGTAATGTTCGGGCGTGATGGAGTCTTCAAAATGCACAACTCGCATGTTTGGTGTGAGGATAACCCACATGCCACAGTTACTAGCGCCCATCAAGTGCGGTTCTTCGTTAATATGTAGGTCGGTGTTGTTGGGGACTGTTAAAATAGGGCCGTATCTGCTACCTAGGCCATTAAATAGCAGGTACTATTACAATTTTTCTCCAGAGCATTGCCAGAATTGCTGGAAGACGTCCCGCTCCCTACAAGACAACATGACGAAGCGCCGGCACATTTCAGCCGTCGTGTGCGTCGATTCCTGGACCGACGGTTCCCAGAAACGCGGACTGGCAGAGGTAGTCTGTACCACGGCCTGCTCGATCTCCAGATATGTCCCCTGTGGACTTTTTTGTGTGAGGAGAGATGTGCAACCTTGTTTACGCAACTCCTGTCAGAAGACGATCAGGTTGCCCGGATAGTAGCAGCAGCAGGAACAATTCAGGATACTCCTGCGGTTTTTGCCCATGTCAGACAGAACATGATCCGACGGTGTAACCTTTGTTTACGTGTCAATGGAGGCATTTTTGAAAATCTACTGCAATTGAAATTGGGTTGTGTTGATGTGTTGTCACTTGGTCAAAATTAATTTGCCGCCAGAGAAATTTTCCTCTACCGGTTTAAATACTCCTCATAGAAAAAATTACATTAGGAAAAAAATATTTGTTTTGATGTCCCCTACAACCTCCCAGAGTTTGTCGGTTTAAATACTTTTCACCCTGTATACCGTTGGGTAGGGAAGATTTTGAGTTTTTAGTGAGACTACTTTTTACCAACAATGATTTGCGAGGTGTGGAGGACAAGCGGTGGTCTGTGAGGGTGAGGAGGGGGCTGTTCGGAAGGGTTGAGGGTTAGGAGGGGGGAGCTGTCCACTTCTTTCTAATATCCCCTTCTTTTCTGCTTTTTCGTTTTCACATATTCTTCTGTTAATTTATAATACGTAAAATGTGTATCTGTGTCTTGCGTTACAGCTGTAATTTTCATTTGTATGGTTTCATTCACACAATAAAATTTTAAGACACGTGTTCAGTGACATTTGCAATTTGATATTCACGACATAATGTCAGCTGGAATAGCGGGCAACTCAATCACATACATTGTTTGCTTTAGTCAACAGACGAACTGTTATTTTGTCTTCTCGTTACCAGTTTCGATACCAAGTACCATCGTCGGGCCATCCTACGATCAAAAAACCGTAATACATAATTAAAATAATTCTTTGAGGAAATTTACAAAATAGTTTTTCTCTGCGACAGCAAATACATGGTACAGTGTGCAACCTTAAAATATAGGCAGCTCCTTCCTTAACCTTACCGCTCATTTGTCATGCTTGTGTCCCGAGTAGGTGTGACACATACTCAAAGTAAAGGTTACTGCTGTGCTTTAAATAGATGAAAATTAATGCCAGAAGTGATGAAAGTGCCCTTATTTTCTTACAAAAAGCCACAGTGTAAAAGATACGTAAAAAACGAAAATTGTGTAAGATATAGATGTAAGCCCCCCTATGAACCATGGACCTTGTCGTTGGTGGGGAGGCTTGCGTGCCTCAACGATACAGATAGCCGTACTGTAGGTGCAACCACAGCGGATGGGTATCTGTTGAGAGGCCAGACAAACATGTGGTTCCTGAAGAGGGGCAGCAGCCTCTTCAGTAGTTGCAGGGGCAACAGTCTGGATGATTGACTGACCTGGCCTGGTAACACTAACCAAAATGGCCTTGCTGTTCTGGTACTGCGAACGGCAGAAAGCAAGGGGAAACTACAGCCGTAATTTCTCCCGAGGGCATGCAGCTTTACTGTATGATTGAATGATGATGGCGTCCTCTTGGGTAAAATATTCCGGAGGTAAAATAGTCCCCCATTCGGATCTCCGGGCGGGGACTACTCAAGAGGACGTCGTTATCAGGAGAAAGAAAACTGGTGTTCTACGGATCGGAGCGTGGAATGTCAGATCCCTTAATCGGGCAGGTAGGTTAGAAAATTTAAAAAGGGAACTGGATAGGTTAAAGTTAGATATAGTGGGAATTAGTGAAGTTCGGTGGCAGCAGGAACAAGACTTTTGGTCAGGTGAATACAGGGTTATAAATACAAAATCAAATCCGGGTAATGCAGGAGTAGGTTTAATAATGAATAAAAAAATAGGAGTACGGGTAAGCTACTGCAAACAGCATAGTGAACGCATTATTGTGGCCAAGATAGACACAAAGCCCAGGCCTACTAAAGTAGTACAAGTTTATATGCCAACTAGCTCTGCAGATGATGAAGAAATTGATGAAATGTATGATGAGATAAAAGAAATTATTCAGGTAGTGAAGGGAGGTGAAAATTTAATAGTCATGGGTGACTGGAATTCGAGACTAGGAAAAGGGAGAGAAGGAAACATAGTAGGTGAATATGGATTGTGGGAGAGAAATGAAAGAGGAAGCCGCCTGGTAGAATTTTGTGCAAAGCATAACTTAATCATAGCTAACACTTGGTTCAAGAAAAGAATGTTGTATACATGGAAGAACCTTGGAGATACTAAAAGGTATCAGATAGATTATATAATGGTAAGACAGAGATTTAGGAACCAGGTTTTAAATTGTAAGACATTTCCAGGGGCAGATGTGGACTCTGACGAAAAGGTGGGAATTTAAGGTGATGGGACCTGGATAAACTGAAAGAACAAAGTAAGAGCATATGGACTATCAGACCAATTATGTGATTGGATTGAGGAGTTCCTAGATATCTGAACGCAGCATGTCATTCTCAATGGAGAGAAGTCTTCCGAAGTAAGAGTGATTTCAAGTGTACCACAGGAGAGTGTCATGGGACCGTTGCTGTTCACAATATACATAAATGACTTGGTGGATGACATCGGAAGTTCACTGAGGCTTTTAGCAGATGATGCTGTGGTGTATCGACAGGTTGTAACAATGCAAAATTGTACTGAAATGCAGGAGGATCTGCAGCGAATTGACGCATGGTGCAGGGAATGGCAATTGAATCTCAATGTAGACAAGTGTAATGTGCTGCGAATACATAGAAAGATAGATCCCTTATCATTTAGCTACAAAATAGCAGGTCAGCAACTGGAAGCAGTTAATTCCATAAATTATCTGGGAGTACGCATTAGGAGTGATTTAAAATGGAATGATCATATAAAGTTGATCGTTGGTAAAGCAGATGACAGACTGAGATTCATTGGAAGAATCCTAAGGAAATGCAATCCGAAAACGAAGTAAGTAAGGAAGTAGGTTACAGTACGCTTGTTCGCCCACTGCTTGAATACTGCTCGGCGGTGTGGGATCCGTACCAGGTAGGGTTGATAGAAGAGATAGAGAAGATCCAACGGAGAGCAGCGCGCTTCGTTACGTGATCATTTAGTAATCGCGAAATCGTTACGGAGATGATAGATAATCTCCAGTGGAAGACTCTGCAGGAGAGACGCTCAGTAGCTCGGTACGGGCTTTTGTTAAAGTTTCGAGAACATACCTTCACCGAAGAGTCCAGCAGTATATTGCTCCCTCCTACGTATATCTCGCGAAGAGACCATGAGGATAAAATCGGAGATATTAGAGCCCACACAGAAGCATACAGACAATCCTTCTTTCCACGAACAATACGAGACTGGAATAGAAGGGAGAACCGATAGAGGTACTCAGGGTACCCTCCGCCATACACCGTCAGGTGGCTTGCGGAGTATGGATGTACATGTAGATGTAGATTTAGGTTGTACAGAGTTTCAGGGAGAGCATAAGGGAACAATTGACAAGAATGGGGGAAAGAAATACAGTAGAAGAGGAATGGGTAGCTTTGAGGGATGAAATAGTGAAGGCAGCGGAGGATCAAATAGGTAAAAAGACGAGGGCTGGTAGAAACCCTTGGGTAACAGAAGAAATATTGAATTTAATTGATGAAAGGAGAAAATACAAAAATGCAGTAAATGAAGCAGGCAAAAAGGAATACAAACGTATCAAAAATGAGATCGACAGGAAGTGCAAAATGGCTAAGCAGGGATGGCTAGAGGACAAATGTAAGAATGTAGAGGCTTATCTCACTAGGTGTATGATAGATACTGCCTACAGGAAAATTAAAGAGACCTTTGGAAAAAATAGATCCACTTGTATGAATATCAAGAGCTCAGATGGAAACCCAGTTCTAAGCAAAGAAGGGAAAGCAGAAAGGTGGAAGGAGTATATAGAGGGTCTATACAAGAGCGATGTACTTGAGGACAATATTATGGAAATGGAAGAGGATGTAGATGAAGATGAAATGGGAGATATGATACTGAGTAAAGAGTTTGATAGAGCACTGAAAGACCTGAATCGAAACAAGGCCCCCGGAGTAGACAACATTCCATTAGAACTACTGACAGCCTTGGGAGAGCCAGTCCTAACAAAACTCTACAATCTGGTGAGCAAGATGTCTGAGACAGGCGAAATACCCTCAGACTTCAAGAAGAATATAATAATTCCAATCCCAAAGAAAGCAGGTGTTGACAGATGTGAAAATTACCGAATTATCAGTTTAATAAGTCACAGCTGCAAAATACTAACGCGAATTCTTTACAGACGAATGGAAAAACTGATAGAAGCCAACCTCGGGGAAGATCAATTTGGATTCCGTAGAAATGTTGGAACACGTGAGGCAATACTGACCTTACGACTTATCTTAGAAGAAAGATTAAGGAAAGGCATACCTACGTTTCTAGCATTTTTAGACTTAGAGAAAGCTTTTGACAATGTTGACTGGAATACTCTCTTTCAAATTCTGAAGGTGGCAGGGGTAAAATACAGGGAGCGAACGGCTGTTTACAATTTGTACAGAAACCAAATGGCAGTTATAAGAGTCGAAGGGTATGAAAGGGAAACAGTGGTTGGGAAGGGAGTGAGACAGGGTTGTAGCCTATCCCCGATGTTATTCGATCTGTATATTGAGCAAGCAATAAAGGAAACAAAAGAAAAGTTCGGAGTAGGTATTAAAATCCATGGAGAAGAAATAAAAACTTTGAGGTTCGCCGATGACTGTAATTCTGTCAGAGACAGCAAAGGACTTGGAAGAGCAGTTGAACGGAATGGACAGTGTCTTGAAAGGAGGATATAAGATGAACATCAACAAAAGCAAAACGAGGATAATGGAATGTAGTCGAATTAAGTCGGGTGATACTGAGGGAATTAGATTAGGAAATGAGACACTTAAAGTAGTAAAGGAGTTTGCTATTTGGGGAGCAAAATAACTGATGATGGTCGAAGTAGAGTGGATATAAAATGTAGACTGGCAATGGCAAGGAAAGCGTTTCTGAAGAAGAGAAATTTGTCAACATCGAGTATAGATTTAAGTGTCAGGAAGTCGTTTCTGTAAATCATTGTATGGAGTGTAGCCATGTATGGAAGTGAAACATGGACGATAAATAGTTTAGACAAGAAGAGAATAGAAGCTTTCCAAATGTGGTGCTACAGAAGAATGCTGAAGATTAGATGGGTAGATCACATAACTAATGAGGAGGTATTGAATAGAATTGGGGAGAAGAGGAGCTTGTGGCACAACTTGACTAGAAGAAGGGATCGGTTGGTAGGACATGTTCTGAGGCATCAAGGAATCACCAATTTAGTATTGGAGGGCAGCGTGGAGGGTAAAAATCGTAGAGGGAGACCAAGAGATGAATACACTAAGCAGATTCAGAAGGATGTAAGCTGCAGTAGGTACTGGGAGATGAAGAAGCTTGCACAGGATAGAGTAGCATGGAGAGCTGCATCAAACCAGTCTCAGGACTGAAGACCACAACAACAACAACATAGATGTAAGAAGATAAACAATAAACCAAAGAAGGAAGCAGTGCCCACTGTAATAAAACACTAAAAGCATAATAATAAATCTTGGCTGCTGTGTTTTCATTTACTGTTTGTACACCACTCCGAAGCATCGATATGGCCATGAATCTTTTAATCAAGTGTTTGCTGTTCATAATAATACCATTATGTACTAAACAATTTATTTATGCTGAAAAAATATACAACCTCCAGAAGGAATTGTGGCGCAGCGCCGCTACGTATTACTCCGGAATCGTCAGTTGGCGATCTTAGACGGCACTTCCAGCTACATGTTTCTCGCAGCAGTGTCCATAGGTACGATGGAGCTCCCGACGGGGTCGCATCGCGCTTCTTTCACCGCAGAGTCGCAGTATCTAACCCACAGTCACGACAAGCTACATCGATGGGCTTTGGTATTAGGAGAAAACAACAAACAATCAAAATACTAATTCATACAGTTGTGTTGTGATGCGAATGTTATCCTCTGTGACATTTAAATCCTGTACTTGTTACCTAATTCTGTTGCTGCTGTATCGCTATACAAATGGTTCAAATGGCTCTGAACACTTTGGGACTTGACTTCTGAGGTCATCAGTCCCCTAAAACTTAGAACTACTTAAACCTAACCAACCTAAGCACATCACACACATCCATTCCCGAGGCAGGATTCGAATCTGCGACCGGAGCAGTGACGCGGTTCCGGACTGAAGCGCATAGAACCGAACGGCCACCGCGGCCGGCATCGCTATACATTGAGGAGACAACAGTAATTGGATAGTAATATACACATATACAGATGGCGGTAGTATCGCGTACACAAGGAATAAATGGTTAGTGCATTGGCGGGGCTGTCATTTGTACTTGGATGATTCATTTGAAAAGGATTCCAACGTGATTATGGCCGCACGACGGGAGTTAACAGACTTGGAATGCGAAATGGTAGTTGAAGCTAGATGCGTGGGACATTACATTTCGGATATCTTTAGAGAATTCAATATTCCGAGATCCACAGTGTCAAGAGTGTACCGAGAATGTCAAATTTCAGACATTTCCTCTCACCAAGGACAACGCAGTGGTCGACGGCCTTCACTTTACGACCGAGAGCAGCCGCATTTGCGAAGGGTTGTCAGTGCTGACAGACAAGCAACACAGCGTGAAATAACCGCATGAATCTATGTGGAACGTACGACAAACGTTTCCGTTAAGAAAGTGCGGCGACATTTGCCGTAAACGTGCTATGGTAGCAACGACCGCCGCAAATTCGTTTGTTGACAGTACACCGCCTACAGCGCCTCTCCTTGGCTTGTGGCCATATCGGTTGGACCCTAGACTACTATAATACCGTGGCTTGGTCAGATGAGTCCCGATTGCAGTTGGTAAGAGCTGATGGTAGGGTTCGAGAGTGGCACAAACCCCACGAAGACATGAACCCAAGTTGTCAACAAGGCACTGTGCGAGTTGGTGGTATCTCCGTAATGGTGTGGGCTCTGTTTACATGAAATGGACTGAGTCCTCTGATCCAACTAAGCCGATATGGCCGTCTTGCCCTTTTATACCTTGTGTACGCGATACTACCGCCATCTGTAAGTGTGCAGATCGCTATTGACTGGAATTGGTCACGTTACTGCGCTACGCCGGAAAAAGGAGGTCCCACACTATATTAGGAGGTATCCTACGAAATTTTTCGCCTCAATGTGATAACGCTCTGCATCAATAGATCCCTTGTGCATCTGCAACTTAAGATAGTCGAGTGCCTTTAAAACATCAAGGTACTTGGATCCATACCATCTTAAACTCAACCTTTACGTCTATAATTTAAAACATAGTTAACAATGTGGTACATTACACTAAATACGATACATCTGCTTATAGTAATATTGTACAGGTTACGTGCTTGAAGAGGAGGGGGGAGGTGGGGGTAGGGGGGGGGGGAGAATATGGAGAAGATGGTGGAAGACGAAAGTGAAGTGCAGAGTAAGAGGCGATGGGGACGCCAGCTTCATGGCTGCGCTCCAGGAAGGGGCTACATTTTCAGGATGCACACTATACCATGCGTTTGCTTTTATAGATAAAAAATATTCTATAAATCTTCCAAATATAATCATTTTGACAGTGTACTGTGATTTTTTGATCGTAGTGTGGCCTGATGATGACATCTGGTACTGAAATCAGTTGCCAGAAGCCAAAATAAAAGTGCGGCTACAGACAAGCAAATAACTTTTCTAGTATTCAAAATGTATAATACGACTCCTTTCTAGAATTCCAGATGATGTATGGAAAACAAATACACTATTTACTAAATAAGTGAATTAAATAGTTGGCACACTCCGAAGAACACAAGTAGGAAGCTAGACGTAAATTAATTCCCATGTCCACTGCTCTTTATAGAGCTTGAAAAATCAAATCACTCTGTAAATAAATTCCAAGAAATAGCTTTAATGTGTCACTAGGCAATATGCTTTTTTATACTCTCTCGAATAGAAATATTCAGATTTTACGATTATTAATGACACGCGATGAGTGACTACTTTTCTTGTTTGTATTTAAAATATGCTTGGTGGTTCAATCTTAACGTGCAGTAGGACAAATAGGGTGAACCAGATCACCTCCGACAAACTTGCAGAGGTATTAATATGGACGAAAAAAAGAAAAATGGACCTGTAAACAAGGGCTCTAAAGTGCGCTTTATGTATTTACTTTTCTGTAGGTGAGATATGCTCCTCATTAGCGAAGATGAACAGGTATTCATATCTCATAAGGTATAAAGTTTAAAACCCATGTTTACTGGACATTTTTTTCTTATTTCTGTCCATACTACGACCACTCAAAATATGGAAAGCAAATAGCTTGCAGTAGTAGAGATTTGTTTCACAGTATCTAAGACGAACAAGTGCTCATAGCTCTTAAGGTATGCACTTTAGAGCCCGTGTTTACTAGACTTTTTTTCTTCTTTTGGTCCTATTAGTCCTATGGGACATGACTTTCGAATCACCCTCTATACATCTATGACATTTAATACACTTTCCAAATAATGCAATGGTGGCAGCTTCGCAGAGTATTTGTAATATTCGCTCTTAATAACTGGAGGAACCATGAATAATGAAAAATATTGGTCCCAGTGGATGAAATGCGTAAACATTTATAAGTATGTGGCGTAGTAGTGAATTTACTCGTGTGGCGTCAACGAAAGCACGTGTGCAATGATTTTATCAGTGTTATCACAGAAGGAAGTGTGATTATTGTTTTACTTCCGGTTAGCGACGAGGTCGTTAGGGAAGGAGTCACGTTCAGACTGTATAGCTAACAAAATGGCCCCTGCCCTTATTAAAAGAATGACTATGGTATTTGCCTTAAGAGATTGAGGAAAAGGCACAGAATATATGTACTCGTAACTGGCCGCAATGGTATCTGAACCCCGTGTAGTGTTTTGCCACTACGCCACCTGCTCACTTATTGTCACGGCATGAAAACGTACATGAGTAAAACAACATGAGATAAACCCGTGACAGGCTATTCATGCTAATGATGTGGGCTGGGCAAATTCCCAGTGCGCAGGACATTTATAAGTTGGCATTTGTCCTCGAATTTGTCCAAATCAGTTTTAAATGCCCAAAATCTGGGCATTTTTAAAAAAGTACATCTTAAAACTTTTACTGCTAGAATGTGCGAGCTAATATCCCAAAGACGTCCGGGCTCACATGCGGTTCCTCTTCGTCTAAATGTCGTGGCTCAAACTCGTCTAGGGGTAGAACCGCACGTGTCGCATTACATGCCAAAAATTAGACACTTTGGTTAAATTGTCTGGCTGATGGCAACTTTACGAAATTGTATGACGTTAATATGACATATTACAACAGTAATAGTAATATTGGGAACTAAATTAACGACCCATAAATGATGTAGGCCACACAGTTCCGATTTAGTTAGAGTAACGTTTATTCGCAAAGCAAACTAATTTCTAAAGTGGTCGCATTTAGAGTTACTGTTACACTCGAGCTAATATCCATTTGACACAGTTCGATCATTCACAATCTCATCGCAAAATACAAGTTCACTACGCCACCTCGTTAACTATGGGAAAAGTTTGAGTTCACACCAGGCGCGTGGATGCTCACCGCTCAGAGACTAAGTCCCGCGATACCGCACAACGCGAAATTTTCTAGTCGTTTCACTTCCTAGCTGCCTAAAGACCGACCGTCCGCTTCCGCGTCTTCACCAGCACTGTCTCTCAGCCCGTCCCCGGCCACGTTTCCCGCGCGCCGAACATCTTCGCACAATTGACTGGCGCAGTTCTCTTTCCTGAAGCCGTCCATCTGATTGGCTACAGCTTATTCTACATTACTTTACATTTTAACATATTTAAATAATGAAAGATTGACCACTTTCAATTTCTAAATAAAGTAACAATAACATCCATTACATAATAAACGTTAAATTCTTTTACATAAAACCAATACAATTTCCTTTTTAGCTTTGAATGTCACGGTTAGTAGCGTTGCACCAATGTGCTTTCTGATAAATAAATAAAGAACAAAAGTATCTATAATGCACTAAACTTTGCAACAAACATTCTATTACCTAATGATTCAATAAGGTGGCATGCTGTCAGCGTTCAATGTGTTTTGAGTAGGGGAAATGATGATCTGCTGCTTAACTGAAAATACAGATAATTTAAATTTACTGTATCTTTTAAACAAGTAAAGTTGAGGAGTTGATATTTACACCATTTGTCATTTTAATGATGCGCTTCTATATGAAATGTCGATCGTTAAGATCGACCAAAGCGTGCAGATTTTAGTATTCACGTCTTTGTTACAAAACTTGTTAATTTCACTCTAACAGTAAATCGTAAACTACACTCCTGGAAATGGAAAAAAGAACACATTGACACCGGTGTGTCAGACCCACCATACTTGCTCCGGACACTGCGAGAGGGCTGTACAAGCAATGATCACACGCACGGCACAGCGGACACACCAGGAACCGCGGTGTTGGCCGTCGAATGGCGCTAGCTGCGCAGCATTTGTGCACCGCCGCCGTCAGTGTCAGCCAGTTTGCCGTGGCATACGGAGCTCCATCGCAGTCTTTAACACTGGTAGCATGCCGCGACAGCGTGGACGTGAACCGTATGTGCAGTTGACGGACTTTGAGCGAGGGCGTATAGTGGGCATGCGGGAGGCCGGGTGGACGTACCGCCGAATTGCTCAACACGTGGGGCGTGAGGTCTCCACAGTACATCGATGTTGTCGCCAGTGGTCGGCGGAACGTGCACGTGCCCGTCGACCTGGGACCGGACCGCAGCGACGCACGGATGCACGCCAAGACCGTAGGATCCTACGCAGTGCCGTAGGGGACCGCACCGCCACTTCCCAGCAAATTAGGGACACTGTTGCTCCTGGGGTATCGGCGAGCACCATTCGCAACCGTCTCCATGAAGCTGGGCTACGGTCCCGCACACCGTTAGGCCGTCTTCCGCTCACGCCCCAACATCGTGCAGCCCGCCTCCAGTGGTGTCGCGACAGGCGTGAATGGAGGGACGAATGGAGACGTGTCGTCTTCAGCGATGAGAGTCGCTTCTGCCTTGGTGCCAATGATGGTCGTATGCGGGTTTGGCGCCGTGCAGGTGAGCGCCACAATCAGGACTGCATACGACCGAGGCACACAGGGCCAACACCCGGCATCATGGTGTGGGGAGCGATCTCCTACACTGGCCGTACACCACTGGTGATCGTCGAGGGGACACTGAATAGTGCACGGTACATCCAAACCGTCATCGAACCCATCGTTCTACCATTCCTATACCGGCAAGGGAACTTGCTGTTCCAACAGGACAATGCACGTCCGCATGTATCCCGTGCCACCCAACGTGCTCTAGAAGGTGTAAGTCAACTACCCTGGCCAGCAAGATCTCCGGATCTGTCCCCCATTGAGCATGTTTGGGACTGGATGAAGCGTCGTCTCACGCGGTCTGCACGTCCAGCACGAACGCTGGTCCAACTGAGGCGCCAGGTTGAAATGACATGGCAAGCCGTTCCACAGGACTACATCCAGCATCTCTACGATCGTCTCCATGGGAGAATAGCAGCCTGCATTGCTGCGAAAGGTGGATATACACTGTACTAGTGCCGACATTGTGCATGCTCTGTTGCCTGTGTCTATGTGCCTGTGGTTCTGTCAGTGTGATCATGTGATGTATCTGACCCCAGGCATGTGTCAATAAAGTTTCCCCTTCCTGGGACAATGAATTCACGGTGTTCGTATTTCAATTTCCAGGAGTGTATTATAGATATGATCAATATTCTAGTTTTATTGGGATCACCATGAAAATTTATGGAGGATGGCAGATTAAAATTACTGTGGCTTGATTCCCTGCATTACTGCAGAATTATGTAGTTTTCATAAATGTTTCCCCTTATGGCCGATTTTAGGTCCGCCATATTTAACACTGCTACTTCTCCTTGGTCACAAAAGGCTTCTACTGGGTTTCCCTATGACGTAGGTACTCCTCTGTCTCACTTGCACACTACAGCGCTTAGGCCTCAATAGACAATAGACGCCTGTGATTTTCCCCATCTCGTGGTGAATCTGTGCCATTTGTGGCTCCTGGTCCTGGACGACAGGACTTTGACAAAGGGCAGATTATTATTACGCAAAACCTGTGAACGAGTATCTCGAAAACGGTGAAGCTGGTCGAATGTTCTAGTACTATCGTCGTGAGCATCTACGGAAAGAAGTAGAAGGACAGTGAAACTACCACTAGACGCCAAATAGATGGGCGTCCACGACTCTTCACAGACCGTGGGGTTCGGAGGCTTGTCTGCTGTATAAATTAGGACAGATGGTGATCTGTGGCATCTGTGTAGAAAAAACGCAGTGCTGCTGCACGGACAAGTGTTTCACAGCACTCCGTTCGTCATATATTGTTGGACATGGAGATTCGTAGCAGACCACTCCTACATGTTTACATGTTGACACAGCAACATCGTCATTTACGACTGCAGTGAGCTCGGGACCGTCGGGATTCGACCATAGACCAATGGAAACTAGTCGGGTGAATGACGTTTTTGCTACACTGCGTCGATGGTTGTCTCCTCAGATGCCGTCATCGAGATGAATTCCGACTCAAAAAGTGCAATGAGCCACGGCTGCAGGCTGGTGGGATCAGTATTATGTTATCAGAGACATTCTCCAGCGCTTGCATGGGCCTGTAGTAGTAATCGAAGACTCATTGACAACTGCGAACCACCTGCATCCCTTCATGCTTGATGTCTTCCTCGACGGCGATGCCATGTTTCAGCAGTATAATTGTCCACGTATAGGTTCCAGAACGGTGCTACGGTGGTTTGAGGAGAATTATAGTGAACTCACGCTGATGTAAATCATATGGAACCCATCTGGGTCGCTATCGGGCGCCATCACCTCGTACGCAAATCGGCGCCCCGTTATTTACGCGAGTTACAAGATCTGCGCTTAAACATCACAAGCCACATACATCCACAAACCTACCAACAAACTTTCGGACCAGTGACAGTCGGAATCAGAGATGTATTAATTTCCAAAGACTGACAAAGAAGCTATTAAGTAGGTGGTCATAATGTTTTGACTCGTTAATGTAATTTAAAAATTAAAGTTAGGGATGGGACGATACTCCCAACATTAAAAGTTAGTACTTTCTATTGCTTGTCTTAATGCTTGCCAAACGCCACTTTGGCCAGCAAAGTTGCCAGATACCATCGCTACTGAGAACGTACGGAGCATTAAAGACAAGTTTCTCCAACCAGCTCGGGATTTTGACGACCTAACAAGCCAATTGGACAGAATAGCCACAATACCTCTCAGGATGGCATCCAAAAACTCGATCAATCAATGCCAAGCCGAGTAATTGCTTGCATAAAGGTCACAGGAGGACCATCGCGTTATTGACTTGCTCTGTTTGTGACACTTTCTCTTGAGCAAACTGTCCAATCTTTCTGAAATTGTAATCTTTTGTTTGTCTGTACTTGTACGCCATATCTACCGGTTTTCGTCCCATTCCAATAATTCTTTCGTGGGACATCTTTTTTGTCTTAGAGTACATAAGGTATGCGTAATTGAGAAAGAGACCTTTGGTGTAGTGACGTTGTTGTATGTAATCCCAGTGGGTGAATGTGTATGCTGAGAGATGGTGTGGTGATTTTGCCAGTTTCACACGCGAAGTTAACAGCTTAGCAACAATTTCTTCATTTCTGGAAAGTTTCTTCCACAGTTCGTTGGGTTACTCCCAATCTGCATAAAGAGTGGTTATCCAATTTCTTCGCACAGAAGGGGAGAATGCTGCACAAATTTATCGCAGGATGAAACAGATGTATGGAGAACAGTGTCTTGCAGGGAGCACAATATTCCGGCGGTGTCAGCATTACGAGATGGGACGTGTGAACTCAAGAACATCCCACGCCCTGAGCAAGCATACCTTGTCATCGCCAGTGCCATAATTTCAGCTGTGGAGGAGCTTATACAGATGAATCGTCGGAAACGTGACACGGCATTTGAACTATAGATAAAAAAAGGAACTGTGCATCACATAATTCATGAGAAGCTTCGTTATGTCAAAGTTTGTGCACAGTGGTTACCCATACATCTTAGAGGGAATCAGAAGACGGAGAGTGAGTGTTTGCCTGACCCACCTGTTGAGATACGCGGAGCAAGGAATGGATTTCATTGTTCAGATTGCGGCATGTGACGAAACGTGGTGTCACCACTTCGACCCTGTCTCACAAACTGATGAGCAAGGAGTAGCGGCATCCTGGCTCCGCTTATCCAAAAGCCGGAAAAGTGATGCTCATTTTCTTTTTCAACTAAGGAGGACCGCTACCCATCACTACCTACCACTGGGTGCAACACTTCACGTTGGTCAGTACCGCATCGCGTTGCTGATACTAAAACAGGTAATCAAGAGCAAGCACAAGGGCAAGCTCTCGAATGGAATATGGTTTCTCAGGACAACGCTAGGCAACACGTGGCCAAATAGACCCTGAAGCTCCTTCAAAAATTTCGTTGGGAAATTCTGGAACATGCTACTTACATCCCCGATATCTCCCCCTGTGACTAACATATCCTCTGCACCTTAAAACAATCTCTGAAAGTTTAGGGGTTCACCAGTGACAAGGAAGTGCAGCTCTCATTGGAAAACTAGATCCGTCAGCAACCCAGGAGTTTCTACACTGAAGCAATCCATTCTCTTCCTACGCTCTGAGATCGCTGTATCAATATCAATGGGAGTTATGTATAGTTGTACAGTTCCACATGAGAAAGAATTATAATATCGTTACTAAAATTTCTTTACATATAAGTAGAGTCTCAATTTCATTTGCGCAGACCTTATTCTAGAGGAGCTTCATTTTATTGCATATAGTTTCAAATATCGTAATGTGCATACCGTGGTTGATAAACAAAAAACATAAACAATGGAAAATAAACCATTTGCAAAGAGCAAATGTTGAACTAACAATCGGAAGTTACAAATGCAACAGGCTAATAGTATCGTACTCAGCCGTGGTTTTGCGTGAGTCAGCGGGCTATTCATTTCATCTCGGTTCAGCTCTGCTGATCTCCACAAGCGCCTCCCAAATTCAGGAGGTCGTTACGTAACTCCCCTGTGTCCCATCGCGCTATAGAATGACCTGCCCGCATGTGTCCCGAAATACCGATAAAAAACTCGTGATCAACCCGCCGCGCACGATCCATAGCACAGTTTCCAGGAGGTCTGGTGCTACAACACGGTACACTGGCGTATGGAAGGAAGCTGCCATGTAATTGTTTCCCTTGTTCGGGTGACGTTATTGTCGGAATGACAGCAGGCATCGTTCCGTTACTAACGCCAGGGCGCCGCTTCACTGATTTAATGCAATTGTGACAAAGGATGGAGAACTAGTGTCTCCGCTATTGACAGTTACCAACGAAAACCGGGTAACAAAGCTTAATTGCTTTTCCACTGCGGGCTGGATAGGTCTCGCAAATACTGTATGTCAACTGCAAAGCTCTTAGCTTTATTGTGGCTGCAGGTGAAATCCAACGCGGGCGTGCTTTTATCGAGCTCGCTGCAAAATCATATCAGACTCTGTCGATATAAAACACAGATTTGGTGCGATAACCCATTAATGCATACAAGGACTGCAAAATGTCTTTTGAGCTATGCAACGGAGTTCATGAGGTTCAAAATGGTTCAAATGGCTCTGAGCACTATGGGACTCAACTGCTGTGGTCATAAGTCCCCTAGAACTTAGAACTACTTAAACCTAACTAACCTAAGGACAGCACACAACACCCAGCCATCACGAGGCAGAGAAAATCCCTGACCCCGCCGGGAATCGAACCCGGGAACCCGGGCGTGGGAAGCGAGAACGCTACCGCACGACCACGAGATTCGGGCGAGTTCATGAGGGACAGATGTCACATATACTGCTGGAATACGACATTCAAAACTATTTTCGATTACCTTCAGGTTACTACACAATCTATGACTTAGATTTGGTTATACCTGTGTCATATTAATATCTATGCCTCGCGATTCATGACCTGCAAACTTTTTCTCAGTTTCTGTATGACAAACCATTTTGCGTGAACGGCATTCGTGGACCCAGGTTATGCGAGAGAGAACCAAACAAATTATTGCTTTGATGTCCATTTTCAACTTTTCGCAGCGTAATGAATAGTCCATTAAATTTCGGGCATTCTCTTGTGACTTATTCTGAGGATGGTCGGACGATACGCGACCGAAATATCACTGCAAGACATTTCATTTGCGTGGCTGCATGCCCTAAATTCAATGGACTAAATTATCGCTTTATTTGAAAATAATATAATCTTTGTCAACAGTAACAATTTTTTTCCAACGGCAGGTTTTGCTAGTATATTGAAATATTGTATCAGTTATTACTTGCAAGGTACCTCATCAAAAGTATAAAACAAATCTTTGACTGATTGTCCATCAAACGGGGAATTTTAACGAATTTGAAAGTGAAATCGCTCATACAAAAATAAATTTTTCGTTAGGGACCGAATATGGGGAAAGTTGTCGATTTAAGTGATTTTGATCAAGGGCAAATTGTTATGGCCAAGTGGCTGGAAACGAGTATAATGAAAACGCCGAGGTTGGTTGAATATTCACGTGCTATCATCATTAATAGGAATCGAAAGTGAAGGAAAAATAATTAAACCAATAGCAAATTACATGTTGGAGGCCAATGCTTCATTAAAGAACATTTTAATAGCCTTATATCATTAATATCTCTTTTAATTAGTGGTAATATATTAAATCTCATGGGAAATTCATTCTTTAAACACACTATAGCTTCAGCTGTTTTAACATGGAGTCCACATTTCCTTCCTTACCTGGTGTACGATTCGTTTCCTCTCCTTAAGTTGATTTACGAAGAGGTAAAAGGTATTTCAAAACTTTCAGTATCCTTTCTAATCTATAATCCTTCAACAATAGCTTGTTTTGCCATTTTCAAATCTTCATCAGTCCATTCTAAACCATCCTGAAAGATAAAAATGGATAACATTGGGTCAGTGATGATCAGTGATCAAAGACGGTCAGTGACCAATGGTGCTCAGTGATTTGCGGTCGTTAATGATCAGTGGTGGTCAGTGAACAGTGATGGTCAGTGATCAGTGCTGATTAGTAATCGAAGACGGTCAGCAAGTAATAGTTCTCAGTGACCAGGGCTGTTAGTTTACAGGGTAACTGCTATTCGCTTATATGTTTAAAAATCCTAAATAAACCACTATGTGATGCAAAGTATAACTTATCTTGATGCTGCGCAATTAATGGTACGAGATGTTAGGTCTTATGTTGAGGCTGTGCAGTCAATAGTATGAGATAATTAATAGTCAACGGTACTAACAACCTTCTTGCTCCACATCTAAACAATAACTGAAAAGATAAGTGACACCACGCTTCTTAAATACAGAAAACCACCGTGCTCACCATCGCGAATAACAGTGTGGGCACATTATTTTCCGCTTCAGCAGCGTATCTTACATTCTTGATGTCACAACAAGTGACTCTATCGAATTTGATAGGATTTTATGTTATGAGTATTGATGTTTTGATGTGGTCTGCTATGATTAATACTTAATAGAACACTTCTCCTCTAAGGGCTAGCTAGAATGAAGATCGTGTGAGGGTAAAACTGAGTGCCAGATCATGCTACTTGGAAACGAGGAAGGGAAAGAAGATTATGATTATCACCGGAAAATGGTCTCCAACAAATCGCGACTAGATGTCAAACCAAATGAACTGGTAAGTGGATTAGCCTCCTTGCTGGCTTTGGTAGGAAGTCATTTACACTGTAATGAAATACTGTCTATCGAAGAGGAACTTCGAGAAGCATCGATTATCATCTGAAGTTGGAAGGAAAAATTACGTCAACCTGTACTTGAGAATATTAAGTCTTACCTATACTAGGTAAAATGATGGGGAAAACCTGTAACTGCTTGTGCAATGTTCCATTGTTTACTTTGCTAAATCTTACGCTATGGTGCTCCAGAAAAACCTAATGTTGTGTATAATTTAATGAGTTATATACAGACAATTTAGGGGGTGGAAATATTTAACTGCTTGCAAAGAGTATAGAACATATGCTGTTTTTTTTTTTTTTTTTTTTTTCCTTAGGCTAGAGAATTGGTAGCGCTCATATGCGGCCCATACTTTACGTATTTAGATGAATTTCATGCGGTGTAACTGCTGTCGTCTGCCAACCTATAATTTATTATTAAAGAGCATGTAAGCTCTCAGTATTTTAATAAGTAATACAGACAATATACGTGAGGCAATATTTAATTTGAAGCTTCATTGTGAGTGCAAATTATGACAAATCACAAATATAGTGCAATTTTATTTTACTCGAATAACAATTTGGATGCTGAAATATTCACACTACTGGCCATTAAAATTGCTCCACCAAGATGAAATGCAGATGATAAACGGGTATTCACTGGACAAATATATTATACTAGAACTGACATGTGATAAAATTTTCACGCGATTTGGGTGCATAGTTCCTGAGAAATCAGTACCCAGAACAACCACCTCTGGCCGTAATAACGGCCTTGATACGCCTGGGCATTGAGTCAAACAGAGCTTGGATGGCGTGTACAGGTACAGCTGCCCATGCAGCTTCAACACGATACCACAGTTCATCAAGAGTAGTGACTGGCGTATTGTGACGAGCCAGTTGCTAGGCCACCATTGACCAGACGTTTTCAATTGGTGAGAGACCTGGAGAATGTGCTGGCTAGGGGAGCAGTCGAACATTTTCTGTATCCAGAGAGGCCCGTACAGAACCTGCAACATGCGGTCGTGCATTATCCTGCAGAAGTGTAGGGTTTCGCAGGGATCAAATGAAGGGTAGAGCCACGGGTCGTAACACATCTGAAATGTAACGTCTACTGTTCAAAGTGCCGTCAATGCGAACAAGAGGTGACCGAGACGTGTAACCAGTGGCACCCCATACCATCACGCCGGGTGATACGCCAGTATGGCGATGACGAATACACGCTTCCAAAGTGCGTTCACCGCGACGACGCCGAACACGGATGCGACCATCATGATGCTGTAAACAGAACCTGAATTCATCCGAAAAATGACGTTTTGCCATTCGTGCATCCAAGTTCGTCGTTGAGTACACCATCGCAGGTGCTCCTGTCTGTGATACAGCGTCAAGGGTAACCGCAGCTGATAGTCCATGCTGCTGCAAACGTCGTCGAACTGTTCGTGCAGATGGTTGTTGTCTTGCAAACGTCCCCATCTGTTGACTCAGGGATCGAGACGTGGCTGCACGATCCGTTACAGCCATGCGGTTAAGATGCCTGTCATCTCTACTGCTAGTGATACGAGGCCGTTGGGATCCAGCATGGCGTTTCGTATTACCCTCCTGAACCCACCGATTCCATATTCTGCTAACAGTCATTGGATCTCGACCAACGCGAGCAGCAGTGTCGCAATACGATAAACCGCAATCGCGATAGGCTACAGTCCGACCTTTATCAAAGTCGGAAACGTGATGGTACGCATTTCTCCTCTTTACACGAGGCATCACAACAACGTTTCACCAAGCAAGGCAGGCCAGCTGGTATTTGTGTATGAGAAATCGGTTGGAAACTTTCCTCATGTCAGCACGTTGTAGGTGTCGTCACCGGCGCTAACCTTGTGTGAATGCTGTGAAAAGCTAATCATTTGCACACCACAGCATCTTCTTCCTGTCGGTTAAATTTCGCGTCTGTAGCACGTCATCTTCGTGGTGCAGCAATTTTAATGGCCAGTAGTGTAATTTGAATCTTTATTATGTTTGTAAGTGAGAGATAGCCACATATAATATAATAATTCATTAATGGCGTCGTTAAAGTTTCTTATTTCCGAGATATCGACTCTGTTATGGTCTTTACGTGTGTCACGTCTCTCTGTTAACATCCGTGGTCGTCTCCTGAGTGTTTATAAACAATGTATATTGTTCAGTAATTTACGTAATACACTGTAATAAAATAGCTTGTTCGTTCTTAAAATCGAACATCTTCCTTTCTTCCTCACTAAAAATGGTGTTGTGTTATGGTCATACATTTTTCAGATGTTTATGTAATTCATTTCAATTTTTAGTGAGCCATAGTTCTGAGTGAAGCAGTTTGTTCAATCATTTATAATATTTTTAGTTTTTTCAGTAATACACTATATTTTCTCATCACCAACTAAAATGGCGATGAAATAATCTAGGTGATAACAGTATACATTATCAGATTGAACAAAATTTATGTATTTAAATACTGTTGCAATGTAAACATTACATTCTCTTGCATGTTTGCCACATTTTATAATATATGTGGTGTCTGGTCTTCCACACAGACCAATGCGACATCCGTACTCAGTGGTCATATCAATTGCATGGAATACCCCAGCACATCTCCTGTCAGACCCAAACACTCAACTTATCCACAAACTACAAATCTAGTGTCCCTTGCCCATTATCCTCATCGCTATTAGAAGTCGAGCATCCGTACTGACTGAAGTGATCAGTTGGGTGTCCTCACCTTAATTATGTACGTTGTGTCTGTTATTCTGAACATGGCTGGAAGAACAGACACCACATATATAAGTAAAGTGAGGACGACCAGTTGATCTCTTCAGAGTGGGAATCGGTGAAATGACACGAGCAGTGACGATAATGGGTAAGGGGCACTACATTAGTACGCAGCTTGTGAATAAGTTGAGTACTTGGATCTGACGGGAGGTGTGCTAGGGTTTTCCATGTGTCTGGATGGTGCAGTGGCCGTCGCATCTGTCTGGTAAGTGGGAGACCTGGGTTTGAATTTTTGCCCAGAAACTTTCTCCATTGATTTAAATCAATGCCAATTCGCAGCTAATGTAATTAATACCTTTGTGTCCTGACATTTTATAAAATTGTGGCAGTTGACAGGCATCATAGATGAGATAATATAATTGATTTGACCAGTAGAACGTTTTGTACTTGATCTGAAGTAAGTCCCAGTCATTTGCAGTATCTGTTATCGATTATATTTTTCTAGTGATAAATAAATTATCTTCACGCTCCCCTCCAGTAACTCATAGTTTAGAGTTCACAATCATGTTTCATAGATGGACATGCACTGGGAAAAAGACTTCAAGTAATTATTGTGGTAATCAAAATAAACAACGTACTTTTACATTGCCAATGCGTTTTGCAGAAGTTTTCCAATATTGTGCAATTTGGCAAGTATCATAGATGTGAAAAATAATTAATTTAAGTCTATGTTTTTTATTAAATGAGGGATTGTACGAAGTTCAACACTTAATTTTTTACCTGAGCAGACACCAGTTGGTGACAGTAAACAATTCATGATACAGCGAACGAACACTTGACATTTTTAACAGTGCAGCTATTTGTTGGTGACATTAAGCACCTGGGATATAAAACAGCAGTCGATTTTATGTAGCGTTTTTCAGGGTTTGCGGAATAGTATTTTAAGTAAACATCATGTTCAACGACTATACATTACTAATTCGTTAACTGTATTTTTTAACAAACATTGGTTTTTAATTACTTATCAAGAGCGTGTTATATACTTATTTTAATATTTCGAAGCAAATTATGTATAACTTCAAATAAAAATTTATGGATGAGAGTGGTGACCCAGTCCATAAATGATTTTTTGGATTTCAGTAATAAAACAGTAGTTCATCATTCTTTACACAATTGAGATACGTTGGTGAATTTTTAGATAAATATTTTGGGAAACTTTTGAGAAAATCATAGATGGGGCTACTCTGTATAAGCTGTCCTAGTACTGTTTATTGATTTTTAGTTGATTATTCTTTGCTATAGTCTGGCTAGTTGGAAAATTTGGCATCAGTGAGTCATAAGCAGTTAGTTTTGTAGAGCGAACTTATTCCCAAGGTACCTGCGCTGTAAACTAAAGTTTTAACCGTGAACCTAGAAGGCATGCCCTACCTAGTCTTCCACACTGCTCTATAATTCATTACTTTCCAAAATATCCTAACAATAATGAAAAGGTTGTAATAAGTAAACACTTTTGTACGATACAGTTCATCTATTCCATTTTCGATTCAAGTATCATGTACCTCTTGTTCTGATCACACTCGCACTGCAATTACTGTCACTCATCTATCACCAGCTTATATAAGTTCACCATTGTCAATTCCTTACTGTGAGATCGCCTTTTCAGTATATAACAATTCCCCGATATTGAATAAATCCTGAGCCTCAAAATTCTCAGTTCGCTCACATGCATACACATCCGACTCGCTTGACGGCTCTAGTGTGACTTTCTATAATCTTTCCACAAAATACCTCACTTTTATACGCTATCGCTGAAAGTGTGGCCAATCAGGATCTTGGCAAACTATCTCCAGGCACCAATCACTCATTTTCAGAATTGTGAGGCATCCCCGTCAGTGATGTAGCTGCGCTGTAGCACAGAAGTGCTGGAGCAGATTAGATCATTCAAGTACAGGATCGATATCTGCACTTTCACCCTCCCCCCTCCCAACTAATTGTTTTCAAAATCTGTGTAAAACAAGGATTTTTGAAAAATGAAAAAAATCCCTTCAGTTACTAAAAAAAATTCCCCATTAATGATTGAAAATTACAATGGCGCCCTCATAGTTCAGCAACATTATCTTTCCTTTTTATTTTTTCTAAACTTGTACTTCACAAATTGTTACACATGGACGGCATAATAACTGGTACGTTGTTACGCTTAAAGCTGTTGTGAGCCATCAAGGGCACTCCAAGGTAGGAAAACAGATACACAATGCAGAGAGCAGGCAAAAGTGGTAGCGCTTAGGTTACTGGAGATAAATAGTAACACTAAAGCCTTGCAATTTGCAGACTCAAAATGGTTCAAATGGCTCTGAGCACTATGGGACTCAACTTATGAGGTCATCAGTCCCCTAGAACTTAGAACTACTTAAACCTAACTGACCTAAGGAGATCACACACATCCATGCCTGAGGCAGGATTCGAACCTGCGACCGTAGCGGTCGCGCGGTTCCAGACTGTAGTGCCTAGAACCGCTCGGCCACCCCGGACGGCTTTGCAGACTCTCTGGGCAGCTGTCCCAGGGGAGAAGTTTCGTTTCTGAGAACAAACTGGTAACTCCATCCACCACCTAGATGCTGTTGTAAGGCGTCACTGTAGAGGAGGGTCAGGAAAAGACACATCTTAGCAGAACCAGCAAACTAGATATTTGCTCCTGAGAACTGCAACGTCAGTGGGTTTACACAGGTTAGAGTGCTACTATAGCGGTCACCAACCACCGAAGGACGCACGGAGGGGCCAAGTGGGGTAAACACTGTTATTATTGGCTATAACAGGAGTAGCAATGACGTTTAGCTTTCATCTGAACGCTGTTGATACCAAAGTTGGAGTTGGTTAGTGTGAAATCCAGAAGCATCGCTACCTACATCTACATCTACATCTACATGACTACTCTGCAATTCACATTTAAGTGCTCTCTACCATTCCACTCCCGAACAGCGCGCTACCAAAGTTGGAGTTGGTTAGTGTGAAATCCAGAAGCATCGCTACCTACATCTACATCTACATCTACATGACTACTCTGCAATTCACATTTAAGTGCTCTCTACCATTCCACTCCCGAACAGCGCGCGGGAAAAACGAACACCTAAACATTTCTGTCCGTGCTGATTTCTCTTATTTTATTTTTATGATCATTCCTACCTATGTAGGTTGGGCTCAACAAAATATTTTCGCTTTCGGAAGAGAAAGTTGGTGACTGAAATTTCGTAAATAGATCTCGCCGCGACGAAAAACGTCTTTGCTGTAACTACTACGTGATAATACAAAACGAGCTGCCCTTTTTTGCACCCTTTCGATGTCCTCCATCAATCCCACCTGGTAAGGATCCCACACTACGCAGCAATATTCTAACAGAGGACGAACGAGTGTAGTGTAAGATGTCTCTTTAGTGGACTTGTTGCATCTTCTAAGTGTCCTGCCACTGAAACGCAACCTTTGGCTCGCCTTCCTTACAATATTATCTATGTGGTCTTTCCAACTGAAGTTGTTCGTAATTTTAACATCCAGGTACTTAGTTGAATTGACAGCCTTGAGAATTGTACTATTTATCGAGTAATCGAATTCCAACGGATTTCTTTTGGAACTCATGTGGATCACCTCACACTCTTCGTTATTTGGCGTCAACTGCCACCTGCCACACCATACAGCAATCTTCTCTAAATCGCTTTGCAACTGATACTGGTCTTCGGATGACCTTACTAGACGGTACATTACAGCATCATCTGCGAACAACCTAAGAGAACTGCTCAGATTGTCACCCAGGTCATTTATATAGATCAGGAACAGCAGAGGTCCCAGGACGGTTCCCTGGGGAGCACCTGATATCACTTCAGTTTTACTCGATGATTTGCCGTCAATTACTACGAACTGCGACCTTCCTGACAGGAAATCACAAATCCAGTCGCACAACTGAGACGATACCCCATAGGCCCGCAGCTTGATTAGAAGTCGCTTGTGAGGAACGGTGTCAAAAGCTTTCCGGAAATCTAGAAATACGGAATCGACTTGAGATCCTCTGTCGATAGCGGCCATTACTTCGTGCGAATAAAGAGCTAGCTGCGTTGCATAAGAACGATGTTTTCTGAAACCATGCTGATTACGTATCAATAGATCGTTCCCTTCGAGGTGATTCGTAATGTTTGTTTACAGTATATGCTCCAAAACCCTACTGCAAACCTACGTCAATGATATAGGTCTGTAGTTCGATGGATTACTCCTACTACCCTTGTTAAACACTGGTGCGACATGCGCAATTTTCCAGTCTGTAGGTACAGATCTATCGGTGAGCGAGCGGTTGTATATGAGTGCTAAGTAGGGAGCTATTGTATCAGCGTAATCTGAAAGGAACCTAACCGGTATAAAATCTGGACCTGAAGACTTGCCCGTATCAAGCGATTTGAGTTGCTTCGCAACCCCTAAGGTATCTACTTCTAAGAAACTCATGCTAGCAGCTGTTCGTGTTTCGAATTCTGGAATATTCCATTCATCTTCCCTGGTGAAGGAATTTCGGAAAACTGCGGTCAATAACTCCGAGTAGGAGTAGGGGAGGAATCTAAATGCTGTTGGCCAGGACCGCTCTGGAGGTGCAGAGCGACTCGCCAGTTTGGCCGAAGCTTGTTAAGCGCCGGTGGATTTCTGGGTAGATTGTAGAAAGGGAGAAATGGTGCGCCCATGTTTTTATATTCAGGGAGAGTTCTCAGTCAGATCACTGGGTCGCCGACTCCTGCTTTTTCTCATGTTTAGAAGTAGCCTTCGTGTATTAGTTAGTCTAATCGCAAATAAAT
Source organism: Schistocerca nitens (assembly GCF_023898315.1). NCBI lineage: Eukaryota > Metazoa > Arthropoda > Insecta > Orthoptera > Acrididae > Schistocerca > Schistocerca nitens. The sequence goes on along the minus strand of NC_064616.1, from coordinate 578,164,326 downwards.
ATTGTTAATCAGACCCTTGAATTCCATGAGTCTCCTGATGTAAGCATCCAGTCGAGTTCCAGAATGCACATACTCGTAGGTGCCCTATGACGGTATTTGGGGCTGATCCAAGTCATCAGCCTGGCTTCACTGGGAATTTGTCTTCCTACATTTGCTCCTCAACGCTCGGAAATTGCAGACTGACCTCAATACCCTGCCTTCCCTCTATCCTGTGTCAGGACACGACAACATACCACAGCCATCAATCCCTATTGTTTGGGACATTTAAAAGATATATTCAGTTTCATAATGTATATATTTATTTAGACACGAAAAGATCGTATTGACAATTGCAATTACATGTCGTTTCAATTTAATGAAATATCAAAGCCAAGATGAAGGAAAAATAAGTAGCAACATATTTCTCAAAATTATCTACACTACAGAATAAAATTGAGGAGTGTAAATACATTTCGCCGGCCGCGGTGGCAGTGCGGTTCTAGGCGCTTCAGTCCGGAACCGCGGGACTGCTACGGTCGCAGGTTCGAATCCTGCCTCGGGCATGGATGTGTGTGATGTCCTTAGGTTAGTTAGGTTTAAGTAGTTCTAAGTTCTAGGGGACTGATGACCTAAGATGTTAAGTCCCATAGTGCTCAGGGCCATTTGAACCATTTTTTTTTTTTTTTTTTTTTTTTGTAATTACATTTCCTTTCAGTTCAATTCAAATGAAGGTCCATGCTGAAAGAAAATTACGTAGAAAACCGTTTTCACAATTCTTCACACCACAACATCAGACTGAAAATTACAGTTACATTAAGTTTTAGTCCGTTTCAACATTCATGAAATAAAAAGCTCCACACTAACAGAAAAATATACAAAAACACATTTCTCAAAATTCTTCATATTACATTTTGTTATTTCCTTGAATCAAATAATGCAATTCAGGTAAGTTTTAAGCAAAAATTGGTGTTTTGTATGACAAAAAATCTAGAAATCAAGAAACTTTACCAAATTAACCAAATCAGTTACAGAAAAGCTTTTGAAATTTAATGAATGTGGACAAGAAATAGAGTGGAAATGTCAGTTTGCTGCAAAAATAAAGACAAAATACCACAAATAAGCGAAAAATGATTTCGTGCATTCATGAACATGTCTTTACAATGCAAAATAAATGCACAGGGAGACATTACTTGGATATCGAACAAGATCCGAACACAGGCACACAGATAATAACTGCGATGGTCCGTAAACTCGCTCTCCTGGCACGCTACCCTGGTATAGCATTCCATTACATACGCAGTGTCTAAGTGAGCTGCCTGTAGCTGGCCAGCACCTGCTATTGTCAGCTGATGGGGTAGATGTCTGCGCTCACTGAGGAAGTCTCGCCAGCTGGTGAGTTCTCTCCCTGACGCCTCGTCGACTGCCGGTTGCATCTCGCAGCTCCGCTCTGCAGTTAAATGCAGCCCCTCGTCGCACCGGCTCTCGATATGTAACAACACATTATGCTTTGTGAGCCACAGTTCCTTCTCATAAAGTCGTTATGGCAGCTAGCACCTGCTGCACCACCTTAAGAGTGTCGAAAAAGTTGAGCTCACTCTTTCTACCCTTTAAATCAATACACTGTAATGTAAAAGTCAAACTACATCTACATCTACATCCATACTCCGCAAGCCACTTGACGGTGTGTGGCGGAGGGTACCTTGAGTACCTCTATCGGTTCTCCCTTCTGTTCGAGTCTCGTATTGTTCGTGGAAAGAAGGATTGTCGGTATGCTTCTGTGTGGGCTCTAATCTCTCTGATTTTATCCTCATGGTCTCTTCGCGAGATATACGTAGGAGGGAGCAATATACTGCTTGACTCTTCGGTGGAGGTATGTTCCCGAAACTTTAACAAAAGCCCGTACCGAGCTACTGAGCGTCTCTCCTGCAGAGTCCTCCACTGGAGTTTATCTATCATCTCCGTAACGCTCTCGCGATTACTAAATGATCCTGTAACGAAGCGCGCTGCTCTCCGTTGGATCTTCTCTCTCTCTGCTATCAACCCTATCTGGTACGGATCCCACACAGCTGAGCAGTATTCAAGCAGTGGGCGAACAAGCGTACTGTAACCTACTTCCTTTGTTTTCGGATTGCATTTCCTTAGAATTATTCCAATGAATCTCAGTCTGGCATCTGCTTTACCGACGATCAACTTTATATGATCATTCCATTTTAAATCACTCCTAATGCGTACTCCCAGACTAGGTGTCTGCATAACTGAATACGTTTAAACCAACCTTAATTAGAAAAAAAGACAGGTGTACACATATAACACTTCTTTATCATTGTTCAGTATCACAACCAATCTAAAAATGGTTCAAATGGCTCTGAGCACTATGGGACTCAACTGCTGAGGTCATTAGTCCCCTAGAACTTAGAACTAGTTAAACCTAACTAACCTAAGGACATCACAAACATCCATGCCCGAGGCAGGATTCGAACCTGCGACCGTAGCGGTCCTGCGGTTCCAGACTGCAGCGCCTTTAACCGCACGGCCACTTCGGCCGGCCAACCAATCTAAACACATATCAGTGCCCTTAAGGGTAGCATATCTAAGTCTAGCTGCACAGTACCGACACTCTTCATTCTCGATTGTCACGACTGTCACATGTATCACAATTAGGTCTTAATTTTTCAGGATTGCTATTTTTTCTATTTTCCTCTTCCTCCTCTTCTGGGGTTGACAAATCTCTTGTAAAACATTTCTTTACATTATCAGTATGTTCATTTCCATTGCGCTTACCACATGTGTATTTTTCAAGTTCAAATTTGTTATGGGGTACTTTTTATCTCATGATCATCCTTTTTGAGTAAACATGTGTACGTATTAACACTATATCCCTGATCTTATAGTTTATAGGAAGCACCAGTTTATCAAACTATCTTTTCCTTGCTTCAGCTCTTCTAATAAGCATCTGTTCGGCCCTCTGGATCGTTTCTTCCCATGTAACTAGTTTACCTGGGGCTTTTGTTATTACATTTCTAAGTGGGCTGGTTGGAACTTCATTAAATAGTTTTTCCACCGGAGCATATCCCATCGGGTCATGAGGGACATTGTGATAACTTCAAACGTACTAATCCATTGTCCGGGTTCCCGGGTTCGATTCCCGGCGGGGTCAGGGATTTTCTCTGCCTCGTGATGACTGTGTGTTGTGTGCTGTCCTTAGGTTAGTTAGGTTTAAGTAGTTCTAAGTTCTAGGGGACTGATGGCCATAGATGTTAAGTCCCATAGTGCTCAGAGCCATTCGAACCATTTTGAACTAATCCATTGTGCCCACTTGCTATGACTGTTGTGACGACATACTCTGCACAGTCTGTAGATTTATTTGATCACTTGTTCAGTGGGGTTTCGAAGCAGACCTATATCTTGATATATATGAAAGGTGAACATTAACAAGCTAACAAACTGCAGGGACGGTTTCCTGACTAGAAATGAAGGGAAAAAAAAATTAATGTGTCCGGAAACACATCGTTGCCACGCTAGATGGTGCTGACGAATGAGATTTCCTCTGACCACGTGCCGTGTGCTCCTTGGATGTTGCAGGCTGTGTGATTCACGTAGGGCACTGTAAGCAGGAAAATGGCTCGCTATTCATATGGGGAACAAGTCGAGATGGTGTTTGCGTGCGGCCAAGCTGATGGAAATGGTCGAGAGGCAGCGTGGCTTTACCAAAATAAGTACCCTCACATACTCCACAACATTTCAAGTCATTTTTGGGCGTTTGTTTGTCCATGGGTCCTTTCAGACAGTCGAGCGTTGTGTGATGTGGTTGGTGTCTGTGAGGGTACTTGTTTTGGTATAGCTGTGCTGTCTCTCGACTGTTTCCATCTTATTTGCCATAAACAAACACGATCTCAGCTTGTTTCCGACGTGAATACCAGACTATTCAGCTGCTTATACACTGAAGAGCCAAAGAAACCGATATAGGCACGTGTATCCGAATACAGAGATATGTAGAGAGGCAGAATACTGCGCTGCAGTCGGCAACGCCTATATAAGACATCAAGTGTCTGGCTCAGTTGTTCGATCGGTTACTGCTACTACAATGGCAGGTTATCAATATTTAGGTGAGTTCGAACGTGGTGCTATATTCGGTGCACGAGCGATGGGACACAGCATCGACGAGGTAGCGATGAAGTGGGGATTTTCCCGTACGACCATTTCAGGAGTGTACCATGAACATCAGGAATCCGCTAAAACATCAAATCTCCGACATCGCTGCGGCCGGAAAAAGATCCAGCAAGTAAGGGACCAAAGAAGACTGAAGTGAATCGTTCAACGTGACAGAAGTGCAACTCTTCCGCAAATTGCTGCAGATTTCAGTGCTGGACCATCAACATGTGTCGACGTGCGAACCATTCAACGAAACATCATCGATATGGGCTTTCAGAGCAGAAGGCCCACTCATGTACCCTTGATGACAGCACACCACAAAGCTTTACGCCTCGCCTGGGCCCGTCACAGCCGACATTGGACTGTTGATGACTGCAAACGTGTCGCTTGTTCGGACGAGTCTCATTTCAAATTCTATCGAGCGGATGGACGTGTACAGGTATGGAGACAGCCTCATGAATCCATGTACCTTGTATGTCAGAAGGGGGCTGTTCAAGCTGAAATGGTGTGGGGCGTGTGCAGTAGGATTGATATGGCAGCCCTGATATGTCTAGGAATTACTCTGACAGGAGACACGTACGTAAGCATCCTGCCTGATCACCGGCATCCATTGACGTCCATTGTGCATTCCGACGGGCTTGGGCAAATCAAGCAGGACAGTGCGACACGCCACATGTCCAGAACTGCTACAATGTGGCACCAGTAACGCTCTTCTGAGTTTAAACACTTCCGCCGGTCACCAAACTCCCCAGACATGGACATTATTGAGCATATGTGGGATGCCTTGCAACGTGCTGTTCAGAAGAGATTTATGCACAGCCCTGCAGGATTTATGGTGTCAGCTCCCTCCAGCACTACTTCAGACAATAGTCGAGTCCATTCCACGTTGTGTTGCGGCACTGCTCGCGAGAGCCTTACACGATATTTTATTAATGTTCACTCTTCATAATCGTTCCACAATATATTGTCTCAATATATCATTCCATGCCTTATTAATGAACTGACTTCCAGTGTTACTGATAATGTGCTTAGGCAAGCATACCTTGTTAAAGTATTCTTTGGCTACCTTCCCAGCCATCTTGTTACCAGTGGCTTTCCTCAGTTGGTATATTAGTACATAATGTGAGAATAAATCAGTTTCCACTAATATATAGCTTACGCCCCCACTTGATTCTGGAAGGGGTCCTAACAGGTCTACCACAATGGTTTCTTTTGGTTATTTTGGCAGTACAGCATGCATAAATCCTTTATGTTGTACCCTAGTAATCTCTGTTTTCTGACATATTTCACAATTCTTTAGTAATTTCCTTATATGCCTAGCCATATTCAAAAACCTACAGTCTCGTTGAAGCTTTTCTATACATTTCTTCGGACCAAAGTGCCCTCAACTAAAGTGGGTATACCGTAACAGAATTGCTATGTCTTCTTCCATGACACACATTCTCCATTCCTCGTTTGCATTGTTTCGATGGTACAACATACCATGGTACACAGGGTAATATGTTGTGATTCTATCTTCCTGGCATTGTTGTATTTTCTCATGATTAGCAGAATCTCTGTGTCTTCATTTTTCTCTCTCCTGATGTTCGTCATCATTCTTCGTACTGCCCCTTCATGCGTAACCTCTTTTACGAGACAAATACTATTTTCTCTCGGCTGAGGCTGTGTCAGTCTGATCTCTAGTCCTATAGGCAGACTTGATAGTGCATATGGCACCATTTGTTGCGTTCCTGCCATCTAGTGAATATCAAAATCAAATTCTTTCAGAACCAGCATCCACCTCATTAGTGTGTTGTGCCGAAGTCTACAAGTTAGTATCTACAATCTACATCTACTTCTAGATGGATACTCTGCAAATCACATTTAAATGCCTGGCAGAGGGTTCATCGAACCACCTTCACAATTCTCTATTATTCAAATCTCGTATAGCGCGAGCAAAGAACGAACACCTATATCTTTTCGTACGAGCTCTAATTTCCCTTATTTTATCATGATGATCGTTTCTCCCTATGTAGGTCGTCTTCAACAAAATATTTTCGCATTCGGAGGAGAATGGTTACAGGAATTTCGTGAGAAGATTCTACCTCAACGTAAATCGCCTTTGTTTTAATGATGTACATCCCAAATCCTGTGTCATTTCGGTTACTCTCTCCCCTCTCCCCTATTCCGTGGTAATACAAAGCGTGCTGCCCTTCTTCGGACATTTTCTATGTACTCCGCAGGCCTATCTGGTAAAGATCCCATACGCGCAGCAGTATTCTAAAAGAGGACGGACAAGTGTAGTGTAGGCAGTCTCCTTAGTAGATCTGTTACATTTCTAAGTGACCTGCCAATAAAACGCAGTCCTTGGTTAGCCTTCCCCACAACATTTTCTATGTGTTCTTTCCAGTTTGAATTGTTCGTTACTGTAATTCCTAGGTATTTGGTTGAATTTACGGCCTTTAGATTTGACTGATTTATTGTGTAACTGAAGTTCAACGGATTCCTTTTAGGATTCATGTGGATGAACTCACACTTTTCGTTATTTAGAGTCAATTGCCAATTTTCGCACCATACATACATCTTTTCTAAATCGTTTTGCAATTTGTTTTGATCTTCTGATGAATTTGCTAGTCGATAAACGACAACATACCTGCAAACAACCTAAGACGGCTGCTCAGATTGTCTCCCGAACCATTTGGATTGATATGGAACAGCAAAGGACCTATAACAGTACCTCGGGGAACGCCAGAAATCATTTCTTTTTTTACTCGATGAGTTTCCGTCAGTTACTACGAACTGTTCCCTCTCTGACAGGAAATCACGAATCCAGTCACATAACTGAGACGACATTCCATAAGCACGCAATTTCACTAAAAGCCTCTTGCGTGGTACAGTGTCAAAAGCCTTCCGGAAATCCAGAAATATGGAATCAATTTGAAATCCCGTGTCAAAAAGCACTCAAACTTCGTGCGAGTAAAGAGCTGGTTGTGTTTCACAAGAACAATGTTTTCTAAATATGTATTGGCTGTGAGTCAATATACTGTTTTCTTCGAAGTAATTCATAATTTTCGAACACTATATACGTTCCAAAATCCTGCTGCATATCGACGTTAATGATATGGGCCTATAATTTACTGGATTACTGCTATTACCTTTCTTGAATATCGGTGTGACCTGTGCAACTTTCCAGTCTTTAGGTACGGATCTTTAGTCGAGCGAACGGTTGTATATGATTGTTAAGTATGGAGCTATTGCATCAGCATACTCTGAAAGGGACCTAATTGGTATACAGTCCGACCAGAAGACTTGCTTTTATTCAGTGATTTAAGTTGCTTCACTACTCCGAAGATATCTACTTCAACGTTACTCATGTTGGCAGGTATTCGTGATTCGAATTCTGGAATATTTTCTTCGTCTTATTTTGTGAAGGCATTTCGGAAGGCTGTATTTAGTAAGTCTACTTTGGCAGCACTGTCTTCGATAGGATCTCCAGTGCTATCGCGCAGAGACGGCATTAATTGTGTCTTGCCGCTAGCATACTTCACATACGACCACAATGTCTTTGGATTTTCTGCCAGGTTTCGAGATAAAGTTTCGTTGTGGAAACTATTATAAACATCTCGCATTGAAGTCCGCGCTAAATTTCAAGCTTCCGTAAAAGATCACCAATCTTGAGTCTGTTTAAATTTGGCGTATTTGTTTCGTTGTTTGTGCAACAGTGTTCTGACCCGTTTTGTTTACCAAAGGGGATCAGCTCCGTCTTTTGTTAATTTATTTGGTATAAATCCCTCAGTTGCTGCCGATACAATTTCTTTGAATTCAAGCCGTATCTGGTCTACACTTTTATTGTAAATTTGGAAGGAGTGGAGATTGTCTCTCTGAAAGGAGTGAAATAAATTTTTATCGGCATTTTTGAATAGGTATATTTTCCCTTTTTTTACTTTGTAGTATTTGGAAGTTGCAACATACAGTCTCGCTACGACAACCCTGTGTTCACTAATCCCTCTATCCGTTTTGAGGCTCGTTAGTAATATAAAAGACAGGGCATTTGGTATGTTACAACAACTGATTTTCGGCCTGCCACGTAGTACCTAAACTTTACAAATTAGAACACTATTGTCCATCTCAATTATGAAGCACTTTCGCCCTTGGACACTTAATCCGACTATCAAAGGCAATTGTTTTTGTCACTTACTTCCCATCTTGTTCTTCCTTTTGATATAAATGAACCCAATGACCACAATCTAACGCATCAGGGTCTAGGTAGAATGTTTTTGTCATATCTGGATAAGCCAGTATTGGTGCATTACAGAGCTTTTGTTTTATCTTCTCAAAATCTGTTGCACATTCTACCATCCAAGACCACAGGTTATTTTTCTTCAATAATCTATGTAGTACGTCGCTATTTTAAGGTTTGTTCGCCGATGAACCGAAGATAGATTCCACAGACACCAAAGAAAGTTTTCAATTGCTTTCTGTTCCTCGGTATCAGGAAACCTCTTACGGCCTCCAGGCTTTTAACCTTCTGGCCACATAATATGCCCTGGTAAGGGTATCTTCTGTGTTACAGATTCCGAGTTTTGAAAATCTAGTCTTTCACCTGCAAGTGCACACTTTTCTATTATTACTTCTAATGTCTTTATGTGTTTCTCCCATGTTTCATTCGTTATCAATATACACTATGTGATCAAAAGTATGCGGAAATTCCCAAAAACCTACGTTTATCATATCAGGTGCATTGTGCTGCCACCTACTGCCAGGTACTCCATATCAGCTACCTCAGTAGTCATTAGACATCGTGAGAGAGCAGAATGGGTGCTTTCCGCGGAACTCACGGACTTCGAACGTGATCAGGTAATCGGGTGTCACTTGTGTCATACGTCTGTACACGAGATATCCACACTCCTAAACATCCCTAGGTCCATTGTTTCCGATGTGATAGTGAAGTGGAAACGTGTAGGAACAGGTACAGCACAAAAGCGTACAGACCGATCTCGTCTGTTGACTGACAGAGACCGCCGACTGTTGAAGAGGGTCGTAATGTGTAATAGGCAGACATCTATCCAGACCATCACACAGGAATTCCAAACTGCATCAGGACCCACTGCAAGTACTATGACAGTTAGGCGGTAGGTGAGAAAAATTGGATTTCATAGTCGAGCGGCTGCTCATAAGCCACACATCACGCCGGTAAATGCCAAACGACGCCTCACTTGTTGTAAGGAGAGTAAACATTGAACGATTGAACAGTGGAAAATCGTTGTGTGGAGTGACGAATTACGGTATACAATGTGGCGATTCGATGGCAGGGTGTGGGTATGGCGGATGCACGATGATCGTCATGTGCCAGCCTGTGTAGGGCCATCAGTAAAACTCGGAGGCGGTGGTGTTATGGTGTGGTCGTGTTTTTCTTGGAGGGGCTTGCATCCCTTGTTGTTTTTCGTGGCACTATCACAGCACAGGCCTACATTGATGTTTTAAGCACATTCTTGCTTCCCAGTGTTGAAGAGCGATTGCATGTTACAACACAATCGAGCACCTGTTCGTAATGCACGGCCTGTGGCGGAGTTGTTACACGACAATAACATCCCTGTAATGGACTGGCCTGTACAGAGTCCTGACGTGAATCCTATATGACATCTTTGATACGTTTGGAACGCCGACTTCGTGCCAGATCTCATTGACCGACATCGATACCTCTCCTCAGTGCAGCACTCCATGAAGAATGGGCTGCCATTCCCCAAGAAACGTTTCAGCACCGGATTGAAAGTATGCCTGCGGGAGAGGAAGCTGTCGTCGAGGCTAAGGGTGGGCCAACACCATACTGAATTTCAGCATTAACGATGGAAGACACCAGTTGCTTGTAAGTCATTTTCAGCCAGTTGTCCGGATTCTTTTGATCACATAGTGTATCATCCACATAAATGGTAGTTTTTTGTAACAGATTTTCACCCAGCGTATCGGTGTCAGATTTTATCAGAAGTCTTCCGCGGCTTCTTTTCTAACCTGTAGTGTCGGATACGGCGGCTTTATATATGGTTTATGACGTTTTATTTTCATAAGGTTTGGCGAGTCTTTTATTATTCCAAGTGTTTTTCTAGAAATGTCCCTGAATGTTTCAATTAATCAGGATAGATCGCCTGCTGCTACACTCCCTCTATTTGAAATCTTATTTATTTTGCTGTTAATGTCTTCCCATGTAAGCTCATTTGCTTCATCGCCACTCTACGGATGTACACTCCTGGAAATTGAAATAAGAACACCGTGAATTCATTGTCCCAGGAAGGGGAAACTTTATTGACACATTCCTGGGGTCAGATACATCACATGATCACACCGACAGAACCACAGGCACATAGACACAGGCAACAGAGCATGCACAATGTCGGCACTAGTACAGTGTATATCCACCTTTCGCAGCAATGCAGGCTGCTATTCTCCCATGGAGACGATCGTAGAGATGCTGGATGTAGTCCTGTGGAACGGCTTGCCATGCCATTTCCACCTGGCGCCTCAGTTGGACCAGCGTTCGTGCTGGACGTGCAGACCGCGTGAGACGACGCTTCATCCAGTCCCAAACATGCTCAATGGGGGACAGATCCGGAGATCTTGCTGGCCAGGGTAGTTGACTTACACCTTCTAGAGCACGTTGGGTGGCACGGGATACATGCGGACGTGCATTGTCCTGTTGGAACAGCAAGTTCCCTTGCCGGTCTAGGAATGGTAGAACGATGGGTTCGATGACGGTTTGGATGTACCGTGCACTATTCAGTGTCCCCTCGACGATCACCAGTGGTGTACGGCCAGTGTAGGAGATCGCTCCCCACACCATGATGCCGGGTGTTGGCCCTGTGTGCCTCGGTCGTATGCAGTCCTGATTGTGGCGCTCACCTGCACGGCGCCAAACACACATACGACCATCATTGGCACCAAGGCAGAAGCGACTCCCATCGCTGACGACGACACGTCTTCATTCGTCCCTCCATTCACGCCTGTCGCGACACCACTGGAGGCGGGCTGCACGATGTTGTGGCGTGAGCGGAAGACGGCCTAACGGTGTGCGGGACCGTAGCCCAGCTTCATGGAGACGGTTGCGAATGGTCCTCGCCGATACCCCAGTAGCAACAGTGTCCCTAATTTGCTGGGAAGTGGCGGTGCGGTCCCCTACGGCACTGCGTAGGATCCTACAGTCTTGGCATGCATCCGTGCGTCGCTGCGGTCCGGTACCAGGTCGACGGGCACGTGCACCTTCCGCCGACAACATCGATGTACTGTGGAGACCTCACGCCCCACATGTTGAGCAATTCGGCGGTACGTCCACCCGGCCTCCCGCATGCCCACTATACGCCCTTGCTCAAAGTCCGTCAACTGCACTTACGGTTCACGTCCACGCTGTCGCGGCATGCTACCAGTGTTAAAGACTGCGATGGAGCTCCGTATGCCACGGCAAACTGGCTGACACTGACGGCGGCGGTGCACAAATGCTGCGCAGCTAGCGCCATTCGACGGCCAACACCGCGGTTCCTGGTGTGTCCGCTGTGCCGTGCGTGTGATCATTGCTTGTACAGCCCTCTCGCAGTGTCCGGAGCAAGTATGGTGGGTCTGACACACCGGTGTCAATGTGTTCTTTTTTCCATTTCCAGGAGTGTATATCACTTCTATTACGCCAACTAAATTTTCCTCTTCGTCTTCCTCTTCACAAGCTGGCAGTCGGCATACGCGGAAAAAACCTTGTATTCTATCTATTGTTGTTTCGTCATTAAATTTTACTTTTCTCTCCTTTTCTCCGTCGTAAAACCCTATTGCATTTCCCTCCTAATTTACGTCTGCACTGTGCTCCGTCAACCAAAAGGAGCCAATAATGACTTCCTCTTGCAAATTACGCACGACCACAGCCTCCATTCGATATGATTCTCCTTCTATTTCCACCTGAAACATTATGTGGCAGTTAACTCTTTTCCCGTATTCAACTTCGGCTTCTTTTATTTTGAATCAACTCACTGGTAAACTCGGTATTTCATCAACTGATTTCAATAAGTCGATATACAAGCTGTCTACTATCACACATATTTGGCTTCCCGCGTCAACTAATGATTTAGTCACAGGTCAACAAATTTAAACCTCGATTATAGGTTTGGTTGCTGCCTTATCTTTCAATACAACGTTCTCTGCTAACAGATCTTCTTGTTGTCATTTAACTTTTCTACTTTTATTAAGTATATGAAACTATCGTTTTAAATAGTTGTTCGAGGCCCCTCCAAACATATTTAAAGTCGGGTCAATCCGTTAACTCCTATATGTTTCCCGCGCTTTTGTTCTCGGACGGTTCCGCGCCACTTTTGTGCTTCCATCTTTCGTATCTATTTTCGCGCGAGCTGTAGTCTCGTCCACCTGCTCCTCTCTCTTTGCACAGTCTACACTGACGGCAAAAAATCACAACACCAAGAAGTGTTGTACGACATAAACGGAAGTTGGTAGGCGTGTTTCTACATCTGAGAGATGATGCCCATTCAAATTTTGAGCCAGTCGTATAAGAGTGGCGCTAGTAGCGCCACCCGGTTTACTTTAAAGATACGCTGTAAAGTTCGTAAGCGTTTATCACCTTTGAGATTGGACGTGGTGAACTGATGTTAGTCAATTATATCTTTAAGGCGAAAAAGGCGGCATTATTAACACCTCACTGAGTTCGTACGAGGACGTTTAATAGGGCTACAAGAAGCTAGATGATTCTTCTGCGATGCTGCAGAAACACTTGGTAGGAATATAGCCGCTGTACATGATTGCTGGCAGCGGTGGTCACGAGAATGTACGGTCACAAGAAGACCGGGCTCCGGATGGCCAAGTGGTACAACTGAGAGAGGAGAGCAACGTGTTCGGCGTAAGGCTCTGGCGCATCGTACTGCATCTGCAACAGTAATCTGAGAAGCAGTTGGCGCCATAGTGTCACAACAAACTGTTGTTACAAATCGATTGAATCAAGGACAGCTCAGAGCCAGACGCCCTTCAGCGAGAATTCCACTGACTCCAAACCACCGCCGATTCCGAATTCAGTGGTGTCAAGTGAGAACTCATTGGAGAGCGTTGTTTTCCTCCTGTTAGCACGTACAGATGAGATTGGAGAGGTCAAGAGTGCTTATGAGAAATATTAGTCTGTATTTCTGGAGACTGAAAATTAGAGAAATTAGACTGGAAAACAAGGATGGCGGGTTGTTACTCAGCAATGGCATGGAGGGATACCAATACCTCCCTGGTTAACTAGCATAAGCGTCCGCATCAGCTGCAGTACGGAACGCTATTTTTTGGTTTGGATACCTTACAGTGCTTCTGATAATTTCAGGACAGTGTTTGTTTAATTCTGTTGTTAAAAATATCGAGCTTTTTTAGTTTTCATTCCTTTTGTGTCTTATGCGATCTAATACGCACGATTGGCGAATATCACTGTGGTGTTCACATTCTCATGTTTACATCTGCCCGCCATCTATGAATTAGCTGTGCATCTTATGGGGAGATAAGTTGGTTGGTTGGTTGATTCAGGGATAGGGACCAAGGGAGATAAGTATTCACTAGTTCTTGCTCTATTGTAGTTTAAGTGTGTGTTAGTGTTTTCGGTTTACTGTAAAAGTAGAGTTTCTTTCTTTGGGCCTTTGTCCCGCTCCAACGCGGGGTCGGCCTTGTTATTAAAGATGTGGCACTGTTAGTTGCAGAGGGTTGCTAGATGCCCTTCCTGCCGCCACTAACCCCCTAGGACGTAAGTAGTGTACACCAGCTGTCGGCGTCTAGTGTAAGCCATGAAATAGTGCGATCAGAATGAGATTCTCACTCTGCAGCGGAGTGTGCGCTGATATGAAACTTCCTGGCAGATTAAAACTGTGTGCCCGACCGAGACTCGAACTCGGGACCTTTGCCTTTCGCGGGAAAGTGCTCTACCAACTGAGCTACCGAAGCACGACTCACGCCCGGTACTCACAGCTTTACTTCTGCCACTATCTCGTCTCCTACCTTCCAAACTTTACAGAAGCTCTTCTGCGATCGTTTTCAAATGTCTGTGAGTCGTGTAGCTGAGGCGGAACGTGGGGAACAGCACGTTATTCACCTATCGGGATGAGGAAAACCGCCTAAAAACCACACCCAAGCTGGCAGGCGTACCGGCCCTCGTGGTTAATCCGACAAGCGGATTCGATCCAGGGCCAGCGTGCCTACCCGAGTCCAGGAAGCAGAGCACTAGCGCTCTCGGCTACCCTGGCGGGTTGTAAAAGTAGCGTCATGTGTATTAAATGTGGATGTTACAGTAGGTTAGTGAGTATCGGTGAAAAATGTCAGGACTGTGGGTTGGTGTTCCAGTGGGACGATTATAGTATGGAGGCCAGTAAAGTATCAGATGAGGTACTCCAATGGAGTTGCAGATTAGCAATGGCCACAAGCGAATCGTGGAACAGGGAGGAAAGATTTGTGTCCTTCAAACAGAATGAGAAATGGCCTAAGATGGATTACATAGGTTGAAAGTGAAAACAGGCAGTTTGAACTCAAGAAAGGTAATAAGTAATAATCAAAAAGAGGAAATCTCAAAAACCACGTTTCAAATTCCGGTTAACAGTCACTTTGACTGACGTGAAGTAGGAGAAGAGCCTGAACCAGTTTTTGAGCGAAGTAGAGCGCAGTAGAGTCATAGAAACAACTTTATGGACAGACCGGTAGAAAAGTCAAGCAGAAAAAAACTCCTTTTTGTAGGTAGCAGTCACGTTAGGGATGCAGGCCCAATGGTACAGAAAAAGCTGAGTGTATAATCCCATGTCACAAGCATCATGAAACGCTATGTCAAGTTTAGGCAAGTGATAGAGAACATTGGGGCTTAGTGCAGAGATTTTGGTGTAGGAAGGAATGAAAGAAGATAATGGATTAATGTCCATAATTTTTATGTGTACATATTGCTGAAAACCTGAACCGCCAAGAGCATATTACTGAGTTGCTCAAAAAATTAAATTCACCTACTAATGCTCTTCGTGTCACTGCTAGTCTTGGAAATAACGGATCATCCTCCTGACGTATTCTGGATATTTCCACTCGATAATGTCTTATGAAATCACTTAGAAAGAAAGTATTCATTGAACAACTGTAAACAATAAGAATAATATATGGTGTTTGCCTACGATCGTCACGTAGGTAACTCTTCAAGGAGCTAGGCACTTTAACTGTACCACAATAACACATAAATTCGCAAACGAAATTCTTCATAAATAACTCATCAGAATTTTGAAAAAGAGTGATGTCCATATCTCCAACTCTAGAGGAAAAAAATTACTTTTATTGCACATTACTAGAACTGTCAAGATCCTCAGAAAATATTATTTTTTAATACATTGTGGGATTGAACAGTGATCGAAGTGTTACTAATATTTACTATCAAAAACAGTCTTGGTCACAATTTATTTATTTCGGTGACCGGTTTCGACCACTACTGTGGTCATCTTCAGACCAAAGAGCAATTACCTCCTTCTGCTAGAGAATCACTACTCCAGCAGAAGCAGGTTCTTACTCATTGGTCTGAAGATGACCACAGTAGTGGTCGAAACCTGTCACCGTGATAAATAAATTGTGATCAAGACTGTTTTTGATAGTAAAATAAAAATCTCTGAAAAGAGTTCAATAAGCTGCAACCAAATTTTTTGATTATTTACCCAACAATATAAGATGTCACGCATGGAGCAAAGCAAGTTTCAGACCTAGCTCATTTCTGCTTGACAGCTGCTTATATCCCACTGACAAATTTTTGTTTAAAAACTGGCAGCCTGTGGAAAAAGAAACTTAGTTGTTAAGTGTCGTTGCATCTGTAGGATAAAATAGTAATTTATTCTGTAGTGTGCGCCGGCCGTGGTGGCCGTGCGGTTCTAGGCGCTCCAGTCCGGAGCCGCGCTGCTGCTACGGTCGCAGGTTCGAATCCTGCCTCGGGCATGGGTGTGTGTGATGTCCTTAGGTTAGTTAGGTTTAAGTAGTTCTAAGTTCTAGGGGACTGATAACCACAGCAGTTGAGTCCCATAGTGCTCAGAGCCATTTGAATTTTTATTCTGTAGTGTTGATACTAATCACGCACACATATCGTGTAAACTGAGTCCTTCCACATCATTTCGATAGAAACATCGTTCACATGATCTATGGAACATGTCACCAACTAATAAGAAGAGGAGAAACTGTCAACTCCTCCCCTCCCCCCCCCCCACCCACTAGTGGAACCTGGGTAGCTTCTCATCATTGATTTCTCCCACAAGTTAGTAGTTGTTTTGATTCGATATGCTGATGTATGTCCCTCCTGTATGTCTACCAGAGCAAAAGACATCTGCAAAGGAAGTGAAAAGGAGGATTGTGCCCTCTTGTGGAATCTGGAGCACGGCGTTTCTGTTCGTTGCAGAGTACTCACGCATTTTTAAGAATGGTTGTCTGCGATTCTATCAAATGGCAGATTTAGGTTATTCTGGCATCGTTACATTGTCGGGCGTTATAGTAACTAGTGTAGTTTTAAGAATAGCTTAGAAACTTTGCTTTGTTGGGGTGTCATGCTGTTCTTTTGACTTAGACGAATAGTGTCCAAAACTTACCATTTTTGACATCATTAATCACATTGTACAGGCATTATCTGTGTTCCTTAAATTGAAGTATAGTATTTTTGTGCCAGAATGTCAGAATAGCATATTTGTAGTAGAAAACTTCAATGACATAGCTCCTTTATAGGTCTGTCAAGAAATTACGGTGTAAAAAAAAAAAATAACAGAACATGGGAATGTTTGTTACGTTGTTGCGGACGTTTGAATGGTGAGACACTCGGAAGTTTACTCCAATGCCCCCTTCACATCGAGAATGGCGTAAACTTTGTGGGCGTGAGGTTGATCTGCTATTCTGTTATTGTCCGCAACGGATTAATCTGAGATGTACCCTTTACCCTGTGGCTCCTGCAAGATGCAATTTCCACCCCCACACTACTACAGAAGTCAGACAGACGCACCTAACAATCTAAAGAGAAATGCGTGAAAAACTTTCAGCAATAAATATCTTCTGGAGTCGTCCGCTGTAAGGAAATGACACAAAAATTCACAAAATTTCTTATGTAACTAGTGGGATACTTGGGTACTGGAATAGTGATAATTAGTGTAAGAAAAACATGAAACTAACGAAAATTATTATTTATTTTGCAAAAATTCTGAGAAATCACAATTGCACTTTTAGTTATGAAGTGAACAAGTTATATCCTGGTTCTTTTCAGAATATGAAGTTACCTCTCAAGGACAGGATTCGCTAATGAAATTTCTATACAAAGTTTAAGATTGTTATTGACTTGGCAGAATGGCTGAGAGGCGCCCCTACTCAACTTGAATAATTATCCTTTAGAATGTTGCTAGGTACGGTTGAGGCTGTCACGTGTGAAATGCAGTGAAGTGTACTGTTGTGGAGGAAATATGGGGCTCGCAATAGCTGTAGCGCACAATACCGTAAGCTGCAATGACTGCTGTCTGCGCCGCTCGGTGCTGACAAATAAGATAACTCTCGTTCTATCTGGATTGACGTTCGCCAATCAACTCTCCCTACGCCTTGATGAAGTCAAGGATTCCTATTCGACCCTAGTCTAACTATTGGCGTGGTACACCGGTCAGATAACCAGTCCACCGCGATGCCCCTCAAAAAGTCGCTCACAAGCGTTTAACTATAACTCTGTCCGTTCACACCGTACAATAACTGTGTCGGCCAACACAGTGAACAATGCTTAATCGCAAGGACTCAATATAGAGTCACACTTCGATTCGCTCTCGACAGAGGTGCTCTCCCAGTGAAGTATTGAGTAGAGACTTGTTCCTCGCTCCAAGAGCGACAACGGAACGGCGCCTCTCCATGCCAGACGTGAAGGGGTATATCTTTCTGTGTCTTCCTTTACTCTTTCAGCTCAAGGTGTCAGAAATATCGTCCGCCAATCAGCATTGCTCTTCTAAAACGGGAGAATGACGTTTCGTTTAAGGCGACCAATCTGGAAATTTGTAGTTGGCGTTTGGCGTTTGCTGTCTCCCTGTGAAAGTCTCTGAAACTGTGTGCTACGTGTAAAGAATGCGTAGGTTGGACGCTCCCACACAATGTAGCGGAATTTGCTTTTAAGCCGAACACGGGGTCGTTCCCCCTTTCACTCAGGCACATGCTGTCTGCTCCATGGGCGGCCGAGGTTGACTTGTCCTCTGAAGGGACCAGCATCCCGGTGTGTGGTCTGCCTCTCTCGAACTGAAAGCTCCTGTGACTGTCGTGTCTGCAATGTATGTGTCTACGCCAGCCTCGAGTATTTCAACCCTAGTGCGTACTTGTTATTTGCATGAATTCATGCATGAATTCATACAACATTGACTTTATCTTATCGAGTTCAGGTTCGAATGAAGCGTCTTGATGTGCGGAATATGATTGTGAGGGCGGAATATGTAAGCAATAAAGGTCAGGAGACCACGACGTTTTACAACTTAGGTATCGCTTTCTCAGCGGCTCTAATTACCGAGGAGAGTGTCGCAAACTTCCTGGCGGCGTTCTGTTAGAACGGCCGCAACAACACCACAAAAATCATCTTATATAACATATTGATACTCATTCTTATCAGACCCGAAAAAGAGTTAGGTCTCAGAATTTATCTCATTCAGATTTGCAGAAATACTATAATTTTATTGATACCGAATTTGACGCGTGCATCTCTGTCGGTAGTAAAAGCGTGAAAATGCGTTTGTCTTTGCCCCTTAATTTGTCCAGAAGAATTGAGAATCAAAGTTAACTGAAGCCAACAAATTAGACGCTTGCATTGGTATCCTCAGAAATCTACTCAAAACCAGGCAAGATCTTAAAATGTCCATTTTTTATGTAAGTGATTCGATGGCGATGGGAACATGCTGTGTCCAAACAACTAAATTTGACAAGGAGTACACATGACTTAATATATGTCAAATAACTGATAGGGATTCCCGCAATACCTTTAAGAAAAAGTACTTTGAAAATTGAATGGTAAGCATATTTCATAACCAACAAAAAGGTCATGTCAGTACCATTCAATGTGGAGAAACAGGAAATAAACGCTTATAAAACTTTGATACCATCTATAACAATGTATTTACTTCCAAACTTCACATCTAACAGTGTTAATGGATTTATTGCATTATTTCATGTATTCTAGCATATAATACTGATTGGCACATATTTCAGTTTCTTTGCTAAAACTGAAAGACGTCAGCTTGTTCTCTGGCTGACTCCTCTCATATCTGCTTTATATGATATCAATTTGCACCATTCTGGAAACAGAAATGAAAAAGATACTCGAAACGTAACACACACTGTTGTTCAGGTTTAGTATATCTATCGCTCCCTCATCTCCACGTCACAGTAACGTAGCTGAGTCTCCCAGCAGTGGCATCACTTGGTCAAACTCTTACACTGCGGTGACAAAAGTCATGGGATAGAGATATTCAAATACACGAATGGCTGTAGTATCGCGTACACAAGTTTCAAAAGTGCAGTTCATTGACGGAGTTGTCATTACTACTCTGGTGTGTCATGTGAAAAAGGTTCCCACGTGACTATGACTGCATGACGGGAGTTAATTGCCTTTGAAAGCAGAATGGTAGTTGGAGTTACACGCATGGGACGTTCCGTTTCGGAAACTGTTAGGAAATTCAATATTCCGAGACTCAAAAGTGTGAATAATGCGACGAGAATACAAATTTCAGGCATTAACCCTCACCACGGACATCGCACTGGCTGAAGGCCTCCACTTAACGACCGAGAGCAGCAGCGTTTACGTAGGGCTAACAGACAAGCAACACTGCGTGATATAACCGCAGAAATCAATGTGGGACATATGACGAACGTATCCGTTAGCACAGTGCAGTGAAATGTGGCGTCAATGGGCTATGGAAGTAGAAGACCGACGCGAGTGCCTTTGCCTCCCCTGGATTCGTGACTCTGTCGGTTGGATTCTAAACGACTGGAAAACACTAGCCAGCTCAGATGGGCTCTGCTTTCAATTGGTAAGAGCTGATGGTGGGGTTTGAGTGTTGAGCAGACCCCATGAAGCCATTGACTTACGTTGTCACCAAAGCACATTGCAAGCTGGTGGTGGCTACACAACGGTGTGGGCTCTGTTTATGTGGAAAGAACTGTGTCCCCTGTTCCAGCTGAACCGCAAATTGACTGGAAATGGTCATTGTCGGTTACCTGAAGACCATTTGCAGTCATACACAGACTTCATGTTAATAGACAACGATGGAATTTCTATGCATGACAAAGCGTCATGTCACCGGGCCATAATTGTTCTTATTGGTTTTAAGAACATGTTGGATTATTCGAGCGATTGATTTGGTCATACAGATCGCTAGACATGAATCCCATCGAACATTTAAAGAAACATATTCGAGAGGTCAGTTCGTGCACAAAATCCTGCACTGGCAGCGCTACCGCATTTGTGGATGGCTATAAGGGTAGTATATGTTTGTGCAGGGGAGTTCGAACGACTAGTTGTTAGATGCCACGTCGAGTTGTTGCATTACGCTGATCAAATGGAGGTCCGACACTTTAGTAGAAGGTATCCCAAGACTTTTGTCACCTCGGTGTATATGTCTAGCAAAGGAATGAGTTTCCAACTCTCATATAGACTGGAGCTATCGTTAGAGACGCCCTTCGGCCACCCTACGGATAATGAGGGCCTCTAATGCAAGGCCACACAAAGGGCAATCTCTCCTCACGTCTACGATACGCAAGTTAGACCGCTCACACACGCGCTCTGTGGAATCTACATCTACATCTACATCCATACTCCGCAAGCCACCTGACGGTGTGTGGCGGAGGGTACCCTGAGTACCTCTATCGGTTCTCCCTTCTATTCCAGTCTCGTACCGTTCGTGGAAAGAAGGATTGTCAGTATGCTTCTGTGTGGGCTCTAATCTCTCTGATTTTATCCTCATGGTCTCTTCGCGAGATATACGTAGGAGGGAGCAATATACTGCTTGAATCATCGGTGAAGGTATGTTCTCGAAACTTTAACAAAAGCCCGTACCGAGCTACTGAGCGTCTCTCCCGCAGAATCTTCCACTGGAGTTTATCTATCATCTCCGTAACGCTTTCGCGATTACTAAATGATCCTGTAACGAAGCGCGCTGCTCTCCGTTGGATCTTCTCTATCTCTTCTATCAACCCTATCTGGTACGGATCCCACACTGCTGAGCAGTATTCAAGCAGTGGGCGAACAAGCGTACTGTAACCTACTTCTTTTGTTTTCGGATTGCATTTCCTTAGGATTCTTCCAATGAATCTCAGTCTGGCATCTGCTTTACCGACGATCAACTTTATATGATCATTCCATTTTAAATCACTCCTAATGCGTACTCCCAGATAATTTATGGAATTAACTACTTCCAGTTGCTGACCTGCTATTTTGTAGCTAAATGATAAGGGATCTATCTTCCTATGTATTCGCAGCACATTACACTTGTCTACATTGAGATTCAATTGCCATTCCCTGCACCATGCGTCAATTCGCTGCAGATCCTCCTGCATTTCAGTACAATTTTGCATTGGTACAACCTCTCGATACACCACAGCATCATCTGCAAAAAGCCTCAGTGAACTTCCGATGTCATCCACAAGGTCATTCATGTATATTGTGAATAGCAACGGTCCTATGACACTACCCTGCGGCACACCTGAAATCACTCTTACTTCGGAAGACTTCTCTCCATTGAGAATGACATGCTGCGTTCAGATATCTAGGAACTCTTCAATCCAATCACACAATTGGTCTGATAGTCCATATGCTCTTACTTTGTTCATTAAACGACTGTGGGGAACTGTACCGAACGCCTTGCGGAAGTCAAGAAACACAGCATCTACCTGTGAACCCGTGTCAATGGCCCTCTGAGTCTCGTGAACGAATAGCGCGAGCTGGGTTTCGCACGACCGTCTTTTTCGGAACCCATGTTGATTCCTACAGAGTAGATTTCTAGTCTCCAGAAAAGTCATTATACTCGAACATAATACGTGTTCCAAAATTCTACAACTGATCGACGTTAGAGATATAGGTCTATAGTTCTGCACATCTGTTCGACGTCCCTTCTTGAAAACGGGGATGACCTGTGCCCTTTTCCAATCCTTTGGAACGCTACGCTCTTCTAGAGACCTACGGTACACGGCTGCAAGAAGGGGGGCAAGTTCCTTCGCGTACTCTGTGTAAAATCGAACTGGTATCGAAATGGCGGCGCTCGAGCGCCTGTGTCCAGAGAGTCACCTCAGGAGCCTTTTTGTCACCACATGTATATTCGTTACACTCGAAAACTGTGGAGTGGGGAGGCCCATAACTAAGACTCTGTGCCCCGCCTGGTGCCGTGCCGTCGCCAGCCAGACCAAGGGACGCCCTTTTCCTCTGTGTTTGCAAAAGAAATCGCTAGAGATAAACGTGGGAATTGTTTATGGGGTTGTACGTCGCGATGAGGCTCTGATGTAACCCTCGGTACAGGGTCGTTTCACTACTATTGTAAAGATTCACTAAGTTCGAAACGCAACTCGTACGTGTAGAAGCTGATTCCTCACGTTGATGTGTGGACGTTCGGCCCGGACTGCGAAGCTGTACGCAAACGGCTGGTTCAGGGTCCTTTTTAGTTCGCCGTCTCTAGTAGACGAAAATATGTTGAGGCTTTCCGAATACCAGAATGCCGCGACGACCTAACGCCGGGTCAGCTGTGAAAACAGCTCTCTGCCTGTTTCCCGCATGGAACTTTCCAGTGAAATGACTTTTCTCAAAATATAGTTAAGAATGGAAATAGAAGTTTTGATCTCCACCCACCATTGGCTGCCCACGAGTTAGCAGTTCTGATTTTCTGAAGGGTAGTTTCAGGGGTATTCCTCTTCCGGAGACACAGTGGAGCGTACAGAGAGGAAATTTTAAGAGGCGTTCGGTTTTGAGGCTTCGACAAGAACAGCCTGCTTTTTTTTTCACCGAAAGGGCTCTCTTCCTGTCAGACTGTGGTGGACACTGATGTTTACTTACTGGCGCCTGACTCTCACTAAAACGGACTTCGCCTTCAGAGCGAGTTTCTGGTGGCAGGAGACCACGACCTCAGGCCCTGAATGCGTCTTTTCAGTGGTGATCGCTGCTTTCCCGTGATTGATAGATTCAAGAATTAGGACATGCATGACAGAAATTCTCTGAGGGTTCTTATGGGGACACGTGATCATTTGTAGCAATGCGATAATGTCTCTCTTTTATGTTAACTTCCTTTGGCAGTTATCCTTGTTGACTGTTGCCCATATATTTCTCGGTAAAGTTGCCATAAGGTGCCCAACACGAACTATCAACCTTTTAAGTGGTTGAGTGATACTAACATATAACATGGCAGGTACAGCTGTGTCTGTCTCAGCACTGACGGCTGTCTTCAGCAAGATTGTTTCGAATAACTAGTTTACTTATTTATCCTCCCAGTTTCATGCTGCCCACCCAATGGCATATACCGAAGGTTAAATAACGAACTGCGAAGAGAAACAGAGCAGGCTAGGAAAAAATGGCTAAAAGAGGAATGTGATGAAATTGAAGAACTGGACAGGAAGGGAAGATACGACTTACTATACAACAGAGTAAAGACTATGACATGGGAACAAAACAGAGCAGGAAATGCTACTATGGAAATTTTGAGTAAAGACGAAGAGGTAGTGTACAAAGATCGTGACGATGTCCTCCAGAGATGGGAAGAATATATAAAAGAGCTATATGACACAAATAGCAAACCAGAAACTCTGGAACTTGAATCACACAACAGTGTAAGTGATGAAGAGAAAGGACCGACCATCATAATGGAAGAAGTAAAGTCTGCCATTGCTGCAATGAAAAATGGCAAAGCAGTAGGTACAGATACAATACCGGGGGAAATACTAAAATGCTTGAACCACAATGGAAAAAGAGAAATATTGAGGTTATTTAATAAAATATATGACAGCGGTGAATGGCCTGAGGACTTTTTGGCCCGCATCTCGTGGTCGTGCGGTAGCGTTCTCGCTTCCCACGCCCGGGTTCGATTCCCGGCGGGGTCAGGGATTTTCTCTGCCTCGTGATGGCTGGGTGTTGTGTGCTGTCCTTAGGTTAGTTAGGTTTAAGTAGTTCTAAGTTCTAGGGGACTTATGACCACAGCAGTTGAGTCCCATAGTGCTCAGAGCCATTTTTGAGGACTTTTTGACAACAGTAATGATTCCATTACCGAAAAAACAAGGAACCAAGAAATGCAGCGAGCACAGGACAATCAGCCTCATTTCACATGCAGCCAAAGTGATGTTAAGAATAATTAATAAAAGACTTGAAAAAGTAATAGAGGAGAATCTCGGCGAGGAGCAGTTTGGATTTAGACGGAATACGGGCACCAGAGATGCAATAGGGCTCCTACGAATCTTGGGAGAAAGGTTTATTGAAAAAGGAAGAGACCTATATATGTGCTTCATCGATTTAGAAAAGGCATTTGACAATATGGTTTGGGACAAGCTGGCGACTATTATGAGGGAAAAGAGAGTGGACTGGAAAACCAGAAGACTTATAAACTCATTATACCTTAATCAAAAAGTTTCAGTTAAAGTGAGAGGAGAGAGTACAAACTGGATCAGACTAGGGAAAGGAGTAAGACAAGGATGCTGTTTATCACCTACTCTTTTCAACCTGTACTTGGAAAATATGATTGACCAATGCTCATTAGATGACAAAGGAGTAGAAATTGGAGGAAGAAGAGTAGGATGCTTGAGATTTGCTGATGACATGGTCCTTCTAGCCACAGGGGAAAAAGAATTACAGGATTTGGTGGACACCATTGCAACTAACGGAAAAAAATATGGAATGAAAATTAACACAAATAAAACAAAAGTATTGGCAATAGGAGGAAATAAGGAAATAAAAGTGCTGAATGGAGAAACACTAGAACAGGTGCAAAATTTTAAGTAACTTGGAATTTTAGACGAACAGTTGGTAACAGATAGGTTTTTTAAATTAAAATACAGAACGTAGGTACGTTTGAACACTTTATTTCGGTTGTTCCAATGTGATACATGTACCTTTGTGAACTTATCATATCTGAGAACGCATGCTGTTACAGCGTGATTATCTGTAAAAACCACATTAATGCAATAAATGCTCTAAATGATGTCCGTCACCTCAATGCATTTGGCAATACGTGTAACGACATTCCTCTCAACAGCGTGTAGTTCGCCTTCCATAATGTTTGCACATGCACTGACAATGTGCTGACGCATGTTGTCAGGCGTTGTCGGTGAATCACGATAGCAAATATCCTTCAACTTTCCCCACAGAAAGAAATCCGGGGACGTCAGATCCGGTGAACGTGCGGGCTATGGTGCTTCGACGACCAATCCACCTGTCATGAAATATGCTATTGAATACCGCTTCAACTGCACGCGAGTTATGTGCCAGACATCCATCATGTTGGAAGTACATCGCCATTCTGTCATGCAGTGAAACATCTTGTAGTAACATCGGTAGAGCATTACGTAGGAAATCAGCATACATTGCACCATTTAGATTGCCATCGATAAAATGGGAGACAATTATCCTTCCTCCCATAATGCCGCACCATACATTAGCCCGCCAAGGTCGCTGATGTTCCACTTGTCACAGCCATCTTGGATTTTCCGTTGCCCAATAGTGCATTTCATGCCGGTTTACGTTACCGCTGTTGGTGAAAGACGCTTCGTCGCTAAATAGAACGCGTGCAAAAAATCTGTCAGCGTCCCGTAATTTCTCTTGTGCCCAGTGGCAGAACTGTACACGACGTTCAAAGTCGTCGCCATGCATTTCCTGGTGCATACAAATATGGTATGGGTACAATAGATGTCGATGTAGCATTCTCGACACCGACGTCTTTGAGATTCCCCATTCTCACGCAATTTGTCTGCTACTGATGTGCGGATTAGCCGCGACAGCAGTTAAAACACCTACTTGGGCATCATCACTTGTTGCAGGTCGTGGTTGACGTTTCACATGTGGCTGAACACTTCCTGTTTCCTTAAATAACGTAACTATCCGGCGAACGGTCCGGACACTTGGATGATGTCGTCCAGGATACCGAGCAGCATACATATCACACGCCCATTGGGCATTTTGATCACAATAGCCATGCATCAACACGATATCGACCTTTTCCGCAATTGGTAAACGGCCCATTTAACACGGGTAATGTATCACGAAGCAAATACCGTCCGCACTGGCGGAATGTTACGTGATACCACGTACTTATACGTTTGTGACTATTACAGCGCCATCTATCACAAAGAGAAAAGTGTGGTCCAACTAAAACATTCATGTTTCTTTACGTACTACACGAATATGTAATAAAAATGGGGGTTCCTATTTAAAAAAATGCTGTTGATATCCGTTTGACCTATTGCAGCGCCATCTAGCGGGCCAACCATAGCGCCATCTGGTTTCCCCCTTCAAGCTAGACGAGTTTCGTTCTTTGTAGTTTTTTCGTTTGATGCTTATTTCGTGAGATATTTGGTCCGGTCACTATCAATGGACCGCCCTGTATATACGGAGACGAACTGTGGGCCCTAGCGTAGGAAACAGTGACAGTTGCCGTGTTATTTGCAATGACCTGTGCACGCCGGCCGCGGTGGTCTCGCGGTTCTAGGCGCGCAGTCCGGAGCCGCGCGACTGCTACGGTCGCAGGTTCGAATCCTGCCTCGGGCATGGATGTGTGTGATGTCTTTAGGTTAGTTAGGTTTAACTAGTTCTAAGTTCTAGGGGAATGATGACCTAAGATGTTAAGTCCCATAGTGCTCAGAGCCCATTTTTTTTAACCTGTGCACCTGCACCAGCCAGCGTGACTCACTTGTACGGACTGAACGAAGCCTGTCGCTGTTTCGTGCTGGCCTCGTGCCTGGGAGTTGACATGGCGCTTCACTCGCCGAGGTGGTGACTACGTAACTTTGCCGCCGCTGACGACTGCTCAACGGGGTGACGCTGCGTCCTGGCAGTCGCTTCAGGCCGTGTACAGCCAAAGGGAGGCCACGTCGTTGGGATCATAAATTTAGTTCAAACTTTGTACACCTTTAGTTGGCTAATTAAACAACGTAATATGCAAGTAGGAAGGTGCACTACTCTGGTCATTCCGAGAAAATCGCAAGGGAAGTTAGACGCGTCCGTTATGTGGCTTATGTATCTGTGCGCAGGTGCCGGACTTTAAAGTTCATGGTGGTCAAGTGTTTAGCGTTCCAGCTTCGAAAGACGAGCGTCTATGAAGCGACGGTTTGACTCCCGCTCGAACATAATTATTAATCTATTTTTTCATCACTGGTCATATTATTTAATTTATATGACACTTGAGAGGTAATATAATGAAAAAAAAAACAAGTGTAGTTGTATGAAGCATTTGCATGAAATTTCAACTTATGTTTTCCATGTCCGTATGACAAATACTATCCTCCGATGTGTGATGTCGAGAGCATATCCGACGAGTATTTGTACGTGACTCTTGTGGTCTGGCACATTGTGCCGTTTTATTCACGCATGAGTCAGTGTCTCACCCCTCTGTCATCACGCCACCGGAGGGCGTGAAGCAGTTCGGATGAAAAAGCATTAGCATCCTTTGATGCTTTGGATTGTGCTCAGATTTTGTCGAATGGTTTCTAACGGTCCCTAGTGTCTGCACACTACACACCACAGCAAAAATTGAAGTTGCACTATACTTCAAAGGGACGTGATCACGTTGAATGGGGTTACTGACTCACGATGTCCTTAGAGAAGGGCTGAACAGTCCGAAGACTGTCCGCAATGTCAAGGGTTGTGAAGAACTTTATGAATGCGTGGTGTCTGTTCTTTCGGACACAATGCAGGCTTCGCAGCTGTTATACATTATATATAAATTGAGGGTGGAGAGGGGAAGAAAGGTAACGAAAGGGATGGATGCTGTCAGCTGCATCGGGACATTACGCGAAATTAGCACCGACGAGTGAAAATGTGTACCAGACTGGGATTCGAACCTGGGATCTCCTGCTTATTAGGGACACAGCGTTATCGCAACTGTGCAGATTATCTCGGCACACCTCGGCCGATTCACATTCCCATCAAGCGCCAGTATTGGGACAAGGCCGGTCCCATTCCAAAGTACCATTATCCATGATGGCGGCCTTGACGTCAGGGACATTATGAACTGTTTTGATAACACCGCCACCATTCCAAAGCATCGTTATTCGACAACAACAAGGTCGCACCCAGTGTATCCGGCACATGATGCCTCTCTAGTCTTTATTACCTCCATCAGAGTAATCTGTCATCAAGTCAGCTGATGGCGTTGTGGGGTGGTGGAAATGGCTGCAACCAATACGATCCCATAATTGAGTCACATGTTCGACTTCTACCAATAGGATTCAACTATCCTATGACCTCATTGTAGGAGATATATAGGTTAAGTTCCGGGACCTCAGTCATGGTCACTCAGTCAGCGGAAGACTAAGAAGAACAATCATGAAGCGCCAGTCGACCTCCAGTGCAGTCACTCAGAACAGGATCAAACGAAAAAGTAAGTATCATATTTCACATTATTCTATCTCGTTCATTATCCTTATTATTATTCAATGTTTTCACTTATTCGCTAATATCTAATCATTCATCTTCTTTTTTCAACAGAGTCAAGCGCCACCATGCTTAGCTCCGCAGACGCGTCCGAACCTGCATCATCATTAGCTTCGTCAACCATCTCATCCGGACCTACACCAGCGGCAGCCGACTCATCTGATCCAGTAGCGACCACGTGGGATCCTGTAGCCCACCTAGCTCACATGTTGGAGCAGGACAAGGAGTTGCTGCTCTCCGTCCCACTCAGCAACTTGTGTGATGAAGACGCTTGATCTGCTCACCACACAACGACTTCAACCACTGGTGGTGTTAAAGATCAACTAAATGGTGGTCAGTACTGGATGCCGTCATATAACTCATCACAATCGAACACTCCCGTGATAGTGCAACCGCCGAGTTTAGATACTGTAAATAAAAAGAATACGTCTAGTGCGGCTACGCTATTCACCACGACATATAGTTTAACCTCCAGTGGTTCCAAACGTGTGAACATTGCTACAGACGTCCATCATGTCTGGGGGATCCAAGCTATAATGGAGATTGAAAATATTTCCAAAAGTGTTAAAGTCCCGATTTCCGAGTTCGACTGGGCCGGGATCTGTCATGCAGGGCGCTACATCAATCAACAAATGACCACCGAATATGATCCAACTCATTCCCCACCAGATATTCGTCTTGCCGATGTCACACTTTCCATTACTACTGTATATGATGACTGTGCCTTATGCGTTAAATCAGGTGTCGACAGCGTCTATCTAAGACATCCGTCAGTTATCAAATTATTCAACCTAGACTCCTCTATACGGTTTGCTCTCGAGAGACTGAATCGTTGGGTCCCTAGCATAGAGGCAGCATATAGTGATGTTAAAAACTCTCTACGTGTTAATAATATACATATTGACGATTTTGAGCAGCATCTTCGTTCGCATATGGCCATTAAAACTACAGACCAATTGAAATGCGTGTGTCAAAAACCAGAGTACTCAGAGTCACCTATTGGACTGCGTGAGATACATGCAGAATTTATTGCCAACCAAAGAGAATTATTTGGTATATATTGTACAGGTTCTAAGAAGAAACGTACAGATTATGATGACACCCAAGAAATAGTACATCCAATGTATGATTTTTAAATAAATAATTTATATCTAATCTTATCTCCTGTTTCTCTTTTATTTCATACGACCAGTCCTATTATAATCAAATAGTTCCAATAATTTTTTAATTCTACTCAAATTATGATCATCTTACTCTTCATACTTGTGTTCCTCGTGTAGACAGTATAGCTCAATCGGTTAAGTGATCGAACTATACTGGCTACACACAAATATTATTATTATTATCCTCTCAGTTATATTTTCTATATATGTCAAGTACTTGTTTGTACATGGCTCATTTACTATCATGGCTGGCTGGGTGAAGCACCCTCGCCACAAGGACTTTGTTGTCAGTGATTGGTCATGTGAAGATTCAAGTGAAGAGCAGAAGAAGAGAAGAACAAGAAAAACGGAATTCTCCTTCCCGATAATATAAGAGCAATTATTGTAGGCCCATCCAACTGCGGTAAGACTAATGTCCTCATGACTCTGCTAACTCATGTGCAAGGTGTCCGATTTGAACATGTCTGTCTATTCTCAAAAACACTCTTTCAACCCAAGTATCAGCTATTGCATGAGATATTTCGAGGTGTAGATGGCGTTACATACACAACATTCAGTGAAAGCTCTGATATCCCCCCACCTGAAGAAACAAAACCAAACACAGTATTCATATTTGACGATGTTTCAGTAGAAAACCAAGACCAAATTCGAAAATATTTCTCTTTCGGTCGCCATATGGGTGCTGACGTATTTTATCTAAGTCAAACATATTCCAGAATCCCCAAACAACTTGTTAGGGATAACGCAAATCTCATTATAGCCTTCAAGCAAGACAATCTTAATTTAAGACACATTTACCAAGCACATGTGGGGACGGATATGTCGTTCAATGATTTCTTAAAGATATGTGCAGACTGTTGGAACCATTCACAGTATGGGTTTCTCGTTATTGATAAAACAAGAAAACTGTATGATGGTAGATACAGACGAAACTTTCAAGAATTTTTGCATATATAACAAGGTAATAGACGTTAGCACATCAGTCTACGCCATACCATGGACAAATTCGCGCGTATGTCCACCTCTCAACCTGAGATGATTGGTGTACACAGACAGAACATTCGCTTGCACTTGGATGCGAAAATTCAGGCTATGGCTCTTAAAGTTGCAAGTATGCGCAGGGAACTAGAGACCTATTACCAAACCCTTCTGAGAATGGTGAATGCGTTAAATGAGCTAGTTAATGAAGTCAGTAAGAAAGTAACCGACTTAACTGAAAAGGTCGATGATATTCAGGGAAAAACAGATGTAGACCTGATTGTTCTCGATAAGGGCGATCATGATCATACTAAGAAGCTGAAGAAAATGAATGCATATATAAAGCCCCACGTCGCAGAGATGTCTGATTAGTATACGTTGAGATGTCGACGACCAAACAGAAAGTCATTCAAGCGCGTAAAGCAGTCCGAGAGAAATTACGGCTGCTTAGGTTAGGGCATACTGATCGTCAACAAACACTAAGAGAGACCTTTAAGCCCGTTACTGAGTCTCTCCGACAGCTCTCACCAAAAACAAAAACGACCCAAAACGACAGTCTTGCCATTGATGAATTCATTATTAGTCACGCACCAGGTCAGATAGATAGAACATTCGGCGTTAGCCCGGGAAGACCGTACATGTTGGGCGCGCATCCCATAACTGTAACAGAAGACAAAATACAAATAGCTGATAGACAGTTTGACCGAACACCAGGCTTAATGAACCTTATTTTCCTAAGACCAACCAAAAAACCTATAAATTATTCAGTTAGTGATAAGGACACGTACCGTCAAATACTACACATGACAGGTGTACACAAGATCACCAAAAGCCTAACCAACAGGAAGTATAAAACCATTATAAAACCAATACGTGAAGACCAAAACAGCAACAACAGTGCCAGCAGCGGAGATGGTATTAACATTGGTCTTAAGGCAGTGAACAATCGAGTCCCTCAGTATATATATTATGACGACCCCAACGAACTAATAGATCGACTACGTCTGCTCATGGCTTCAGCTGCTGCAGGTAATACAGCTCATTCGAATGAAGTTATCTCCATAATCTCTGAGCTTCGAGAGAGAGGTATCATCGAATAAGTATGGAGACCGTAGTTCGAGAACTACACAAACCAGCACGCAAAACATACCCGCGCAGGCATGTCATGATTAAAGGGATGGATGACTTGTGGCAAGCTGATCTTGTAGATATGCGACAATATTCACATGAGAATAATGGCTTCAAATACATTTTAATTGTTATTGATACATACGCCAAATTTGCATGGGCAGTACCAGTCAAGACAAAAACCGGTCCAAATGTCGCTGATGCTTTTGAAAGCTTGCTACAGATAGGAACCAATCGATGCCCGGACAATCTCCAAACCGATCATGGTGATGAGTTCTACAATAGGTACTTCAAGACAGTGATGCAGCGGTATGGAATACATCACTACTCGACATTCACTCACCTGAAGGCAAGTATCGTAGAGCGCTTGAACAGAACAATAAAAGGCCGAATGTGGATGCGGTTTAACCTTCATGGCTCATACAAATGGACAGATATCCTCCCAGAAATAATTGCTCAATATAATAGAACCAAACATAGCACAATAAAAATGCGGCCAATTGATGTTCGTGATAACACACTCATGGATACGGTATACTTTCACATTAAGATACTGGATCCACGCAAACAAAAATTTAATGTAGGTGATTTGGTGCGTATCTCAAAACACAAGACAGCATTTGAGAAATCATACCTACCGAACTGGTCAACTGAGATATTTACAGTTTCAAATGTGCAGCGAACGAATCCTAGAACTTATTTATTGAAAGACAGTAAAGGTGAAGAAATTGCAGGCTCCTTCTACACTGAGGAGATGCAGAAGAGCTCACAACCAGATCTTTTTCTCGTGGAGAGAGTCATAAGACGACTTGGAAATAAGGCCCTAGTCAAATGGCTTGGTTTTCCTGCTACACAAAACAGTTGGATTGATGCCAGGGATTTGCTATATAATGAACATTCATCGCCCACAACCACCACAGTAGCCTGACATGCGCGATCGAAGGCACATTAGAGGAGGCGGTGGTGTTCTGGACAAACTACCTTTGGAATTACACATCCCGGGATATAACTACTGCGGACCTGGGACAAAGCTTCAGAAACGCTTGGCGCGAGGTGATAAGGGAGTGAATCTGCTTGACGAAGCGTGCATGGAACACGACATTGCATACGAAGCAAATAAAGATCTACCAAGTCGTCACATTGCAGATAGGATTTTAGCTGATAAAGCTAAGGCGATACGGAAAAGAAAATATATTGGTATAGGTCAACGCATCGCGGCATTCGCAGTTGATAAAACCATGCGCGGAAAAATCAAGTTAGGATTAGGAGTGATGAATTTCAAGCGAGTTATGAACGCTGCACGTCGCGCACTAAACATGAAGAACAAGAAGGGTTGTTTGAAGAACTGTATCCTGACAGCGATGTATGCAGCTAAAAACGCAATGAAGGACAAAGAATCACCAACGAGAAGATCCGTTAAAGCACCTCACATTCTACCAATACCCAAGACATCCGGCGGTTTTATTCCTTTTCTCATCCCAGCCCTCTCCGCGCTCTCAGCGGTAGGTTCGCTCGCCGGTGGGGCTGCAGCTATCGCTCGAACAGTCAAGAATGCGCAAAACTCGCAAACCCAGTTAGAAGAGGCGAGAAGACATAACCGCATGATGGAAGCAGCAGTCATTGGAAAAGGCCTATACTTGAAACCGTACAGGAAGGGTCTTGGTCTATTCATAAATAAAAAAAAGCCCAATAGCGGTCCTACCAGATCGACCACTCACAAATACAGACCTTCTTAAGTTTGTTAGACATAAATTCAAGATACCAAGATTCCGTGGTGTGTTTATGAGGGATACATTACCTAAGACTATGTGGAAAACTGGTGAATGCGGTATTGTGAATTTAGATGTTGTCGGAGGTCCTGGCACCCACTGGGTGGCGTACGTTTTGAAAGACGCTGGGGCAGTCTACTATTTCGACTCCTTTGGTGACCTGCAGCCACCCGAAGAATTGCAGCAATACTTCACTCACAGAAGACATGTACTATATAATTATCAACGGTATCAGGACTTTAATACATACCTCTGCGGGCATCTTTGCATCATCTTTCTCTTGACGTTCAGAAAGAAGAAGAATAAGAACAAGAACTGACGTATATAAGCAGGATGTTTAAACATTCATTCATCAGTTGACGTTCAGATGCAATGTCGTACACTTTGACGTTGAAAGGACGGTCATCTGTATTGCGTGCAAATTACTTCCCACCAATTGATTTGAGTGCAGGTCAATGGAGTGTTGCATTGATTGGACTGGAGACGTACAACAGCATCCCGAATATAACCAACACTAACAATAAACTGCATCTCGATATTAATGGTGAAAAAGATATTCTTGAAATAGAATCTGGTGCATACGATATTGACGATTTAAACGAACTCTTAAAACAGTCTGGAAAAGGTATTGAACTACGTGCAAACATCAATACACTTAAATCTGAAATAAGGACTCTAAATGCAACGATTGACTTTAACCAGAAACATTCAATAGGACCCTTGCTTGGATTCACAAAAGGGCAGATTTTGAAGAAAGATCCATCTAAATTTTACAAGTCCAATCAGTCTGTGGATATACTCCCAGTCAGCACAATACGTGTCGAGTGTAACATTGCTACGAATTCCTATCTCAACGATACTCTCATTCACACTATTTACGGATTCTTCCCCTCAGTTGCAGCGGGGTATAAGATTGTTGAGACACCTGCCAATGCAATATAACTTCCAGTGACTGCTCAGACATTGGGCTATTTGGAGCTGCGTATTGTGGATCAGAATAATAAACTTGTCGACTTTCGCGGTGAGGAAATCATTATACGATTACATCTAAAACAAGATGGGTGTGCGGTATAAAACAAGTGCACGCAATACACAGCGCGCCACTTCGCTACTGAACAGCAAACTGATAACACCTGCGAACTACGAATTTCTTAAATCAGTTGGTCTCAAACCCCGCAATGACGTCATCACTCAATATAATCAATCCAGTAGAGTATGATGACAGAATTATACGTCAAGAATACTTCTCTCATAAATCTTACGCTTCATCCACGTTTAACAAGAATGATGAAATCAGGATTGTCATACAGCACCAGGACACACTCACTCTTCCGTGCAACAGTTTCATATATCTCGAGGGGTCATTCAAGAAAACTGATGGCACCGATACAGTTGGGTCCAAGCTGACACGCAACGCATTGGCATTCCTCTTCCAAGAGATTCGCTATGAACTGAATGGTTCTGAGATTGATCGTACACGCAATGTTGGCCTAACATCGACCCTTAAAACATACGTCTCGGCATCACCAGCAGATCTGCACAGTTTAGAAAATGCTGGATGGTTCATAGACGATGCGGAGGGTAGAACACCCCAGGAGTACAAGCGATTTACTGCATGCATACCTCTAAAAATACTTATGGGATATTTTGAGGATATGAGACAGATTATTATGAACGCTAAACAGGAACTTATTCTCGTGCGGAGTGCGACAGACAATAACTCGTACATTCAAGGAGCTCAAGAAGAGAATAGGATCACAATCAACAAATTAATATGGAAAATGCCTCACGTCAGTGTATCCGACGAGGAACGTTTGAAGCTTTTGAAAGTGTTGAATTCAGGTACATTTCTGTCACTGACCTTCCGCTCATGGGAGATCTTCGAGTATCCAGTGTTACCGACTGCGAGCAGACAAACATGGGCTATTAAGACCTCCAGTCATATCGAGACACCCAGATTCATTATACTTGCGTTTCAGACTGATAGAAGAGCAAATACATCAAACGATTCCACCGTGTTCGATAACTGCAAGTTAACTAACGCCAAAGTCTACCTCAATTCAGAATTCTACCCATATGACAATCTACATCTGCAATGGAATGAAAATGTATACAGCCTCGCGTATGACATGTATGCAAGGTTTCGTCCTTCTTAATATGAAATTGCTAAGGAGAGGGAGGGGGGTGTCTACTGAGTCCTCGTAAGTTCAAAGAGCTTTCACCGATCATTGTAATAGACTGCTCTAAACAGAATGAGATAATTAAGTCTGGACCTATAGACGTTCGAATTGAATTTGAATCATCGACAAATTTCCCAGAACACACCGTTGCATATGCCTTAGTCCTACATGACAGAATAATCAATTACTCTCCGCTCACAGGTGTTGTGCAACGAGCTGTATAAATGAAAATGTGCTGTCCTGTGCATTGATCATTTGACGATGGCAACTCAGCCTGTGAAGATCATTGCAGATGTTCAAGGATTCCATGATGGAGAGCGAAGACAGTTCGTATTTAAACAAGTTGCTTTTGTGACCTACACACAAGACGCAGGAATAATTGAAACCTTCTCCGCAAATATTCGATCACCAAGACCGTTCACGCAAGTGAAATCTTGTAAAACACGGACCAGTGCATTGTGGTTAACTAATTTTTATCATGGAATTCACTGGGATGATCCCGGCATACCCTATAAAGATGTGGTGATCGCACTTAAATTATTCGATCACAAGGACACCATCGTTTACGTGAAGGGAAAGGACAAAACCTCCTGGATGCGTCAAATATTTAAATTTGCATCTATTCAAGACCTTGAATGGTACGGATGTCCATCCATCCATCGACTGAAGAACATTTACCAAAAAAGTGCTTTTGTATCTGCATATGAGAATGTAAAATTACTTTTCACTTTTATTAGAAATAAATAATAATTTATAAGATTGAGTGTTTTTTCTTTCTATGACATCCAACGTCCCTAGTATTGTAAGTT
Organism: Schistocerca nitens; assembly: GCF_023898315.1. Lineage (NCBI taxonomy): Eukaryota > Metazoa > Arthropoda > Insecta > Orthoptera > Acrididae > Schistocerca > Schistocerca nitens. Next base: position 578,127,570 of record NC_064616.1, on the reverse strand, counting down.
TATTCTTTTTATATTGTATATGAAGGGAACTCCACTGGAACTGTCCGAGAGAGACACATACCCCGGCCTTTGACGTGGAATGAGCCTAATGTCATAGTTAGGCGCGGATGCGTCAGATGCCGATCTCGCGGCCTCCGTCGAAAGCGACAGACACACGCAGCCGCTGCCGGCCTCGCGGCAGCTGTGGAAAGCGATGCGTCAGATTACGATCTCTAAAGTATCAGTTGACGTAGGGCTGTAAGAGATAGCGCTGCAGTGTGCTGTGTGTGTTCGTGACAACTAGCCCAAGTCCGGCACTTGTGATTAAAAGCAGGAAACCTTATAACTTTACGCATTGCGATGTGGCTGTATGTACGTATTCTGCATACACACATAAATAAATTTATAATATTTTTAATAAAAAGAATAATCATTATTAGGGTATCAAATAATAATAACATTTTTTTAGAATGAAATAACTGAGTTTATTATTGAATTCAGAATTTAACATTTTTCACATTATATATAAATATGAGTTTACAGATATAAGATTGGTTTTTAACCAAAAATATGAACTTCCACATCTTTTTAGATAATTTTTTTTAAAACAATTTTAGATAATTAAGAAATATATATAAGCATTCTCTTCAGATAAATTATATATATATATATATATATATATATATATATATATATATATATAATTTTAAAGCTAATGCAGAGGTACTACCCTATCTTACAATGTAAATAATATCCCTAATGAAGTTCCACCAGAAAAACAAAACACTTTTAATTAATACCAAACCTATTTGTTTCAAGTCAATGGCTCTAAACATTTTCGAAAAGAACAACAACAAATTGAATATATATATTTTTTCCAAGTAAATCGATTTAAAGATTTTCAACTACAAGAACAAGGTGAACATGTATATTTTTCTTTAAAGTGGATGTCTGGAAACATTTTCCACTAGAACAAGCAATTGAACATATAGAAAGAATTTAATTAGTGGAACTCATACACTTAAAAACTAGTTCTGACTGGATGGCTAGCGGTAGGTGAAACTTACAAACTAAAATCTAAGCTCTATAATGACTAGAAGTGATGCATATATTACGTGAGAAAATTTTTTTTTTGTTCATACAAAAGTTAATTGGCTAAATTTATAGCCTTTTCATATATTAATAATGGCCAGCAATATGTAGATATAAAGACTTTTTAAATAAGTTTTTTTTAATTTTATTTATTATGATTTTCTTTGAAAAAATAATGATTATATTTACATACACACACACTTAACACAAGTTCGCGCTCATTCGCACACTCAGACATGCATGGAAGCACGCAAACTGATACACGCAACTAAACACTCTCATCCACTATTTACACTATGATAAAAGAGCCATACTATTTCCACGCATAGCCCACATTCGTAACATTCACACGCTCATTCCCTCTCTATCACTCAACCAGAGTCCCCCACCCCTACTTTCGTTTCAAGTAAATAGTGTGAGTATGGGAGGGTTCCCACCCCATCCTCACAAATGACTCTTTTATCGTCATGAGGAGACAGCCCGACTTTAGACTGCAGCACAGTGTACACCTCGTGAACTCGTGATCGAATGCTAGTTTGTTGAACCATGTGTGGATGAGCGCCTTCAACGCTACGACCGTACAGGCACTGCAAATAGTCCTCGACCGTAAGCGCACGAGACGCGATCCGTCCAACGCCCTTTGCCCGCCTCAGAGTGCTCCCGTCTACTGTGCGATATGCATACATTTTCGATCTCAGTCCCACAAACTCTACAATTGGTAAACCATTCGACTCGTCTTTCATGAGACCGATAACCTTCTTGTTCTGTGGAACAATACCATAAGGATTATTGACCTCATAAGAAGAGGTGTCGAATTCTTTACCATTGCACCTAATTACTTCATATGGATCACAGTTCTTGATCCAGTAGATAAAGCTGTCTGTATCCATATAAAGTAATTTTGAATCTATGAAATGAGGTTTCGCAAACTCATAGTGGAATCGGTACATGTAGAATTTGGAGATATCGAGAATACACATCCCCAAATAGATGGGTTTCATAAACTCTACTGCAGTCTTCGACATCTCCACAGCAACAAAGTTTTCATTGAAGATGGTGGCACGCTTAAAATTTGGCCTGGCTATACATTTTCTCACGCCATAACGCCCTTCCCATGCGGTTCTAATAACAATATCGCGTTCATTTCTTACATTTTGCATAGTTTTCCCGAAAATGGAATTATTTATTAATTTATAAAAGTCTTTTTCAAAATCATTACTCGCGACCGCCCTCTTTTCGGTATTTAGTTCAATATACTCCTTCAACCAGGGGGATTGCTTGAAGGATATTGCCCGGGTGATTTTAATGAGCTCCATTCCTAATCTGAGACACTGCTGGAGGTTACGATAATGAATAATATACCTCTGCTTATCCCCAACAGTGGCCAGCAGTTTAGGGATGGTGCTTCCTCGTGGAATTTGTTGCTCTGGACATAACGGCAAGTCGCTTGTCTCTCCATGCAAATTATTAGGGTACGCGATGTCTGCCTCAAGCACATACCCTACATCAGAATCGGCCGCAAGACCCATTATCTGTCCACCTAAGCCCTTCAATTCGTCTTCAGGCACCCATTGGAACCCGGCAACCGGCAGCGGCTGCTTCATAGCATGCCCATATAAATTGTTAACATCTAAGTACAAAATGTAACTAGAATCAAGGGATGCGTTGTACTCGACACCCATCCGCGGGTTATTTGCCTTGGCGTGTCTGTGAACACATTGACAAAGTCCGCCGCGGATCCCTCGCTCAAAAAATAGAAGCATCGAAGCATCAGTCAAAAGTTCAATGTTGCAATCCGTTTTTTTGAGCATAGCGTCCCAGGACAACCCAGGTGCCGTGTAATAAAAGGCAGAGAGTCCAGAGAGTACGTGGTCATACATACACTCCGGAACTTTTCGAAAACATCTGCAAGCAAACGAACGTCCGTGTCCATGTATAACCTTGCATATTCTCCCAAATTGGGGATGTTGAATTCCTGCCAGACATTAACGGCATGCTCATAATCTGTGATAGATATGGTATCGCCTGTGAGAGTACTGGTAAAAGAAGTTATGTCGGGAAGCCTGGTTTCATTGAGTTTTGCCATACTATCAAGATACTCGTACGGGAAAACTCCTTTCCTCGTCGCAAGTTGAAACTTTTCCTCATCGGTAAATGCAGATCGAGTGATATGCATATCATTCCGAGGTAAAGTCTCAACCAGTTTCTGGAGCGAAGTCTGCATAAATCGTAGAGAGTCAAGGAAGCGGAGCGTAATTTTCGGCGTCATTCGTTTTGAAAAAGAAATGTACTTTTCAACACTTTCAGGCAGGATACTGACCTGATCATTCTTCATACCGAACTTAGCCAAGTGCTCAACGAGAAAATGAGCGTCATACCCGGTCATATTATGAAAAAAGACGGGTATGTGTGTACGTAACTGATACTTCAAGTTGCATGCTTTGTGGGCTGCACCGCGGAACTTACCCGTAAGATGACAATGGTCTCTACGAGGAGTCTCCGCTTTTCTATCTAAGGCCAGCTCGCAAATATGACAATTAACAGCCTTTTCATACAAGTCATCATTTTCCTTTGATTTGGTCATGGGAATATTGATGCTGTAGAGCTTGTGAACTTGCCAAGAAAGTTTTTCAAGCTCAGTGAGAAGCCAAACCGCCGGGTCGTCCCCTACATAAGACTGATAGCTATTAAGTTTACAATCATATGCGCATACAACTTGGAACGCAGCCGCATAAGGTACGTGTTTTTGTGTGAAGGTTGTGTGTGAGGCTAAGGGGTTCCCTTCACAACGAGTAATAGGAGCCAGCAAGCATTCAAAATCGGCGTACACAACAAAAGGACAACGCTGCTGGTGGTGAGCATTTTTAAATTTAATGAAGTTATTTTCCTCAGTGGGCATAACAACACGTACCGGGTCCTTGCATGCACAACCTAATAGATGTGTCGCTAATAACTCTTGAGATGAAAAATAATTCAAACACCTTATACAAATATGTTGTTTATGATCATTTTTACTTAACTGGGAGGAAATGAGTCGGGACATGTCTTTGATCCAGACGTAGTGATAATTATCATGTTCGGAGAAGAGCAGCATGTTGACATGCAACTCTCGCTCACCTGCAAATTTTGAGAAATGGAGGGGGCCTACTACTGTATGCTTGTTCTGCTCATCTGACTTGCTTTTCTTCTCCAGGCCATAAACGTGGACCGATATTGCGGTATTCTGAGCCTCAAACTTAGGTATGTCCTGGATTCTTAAAGGGAACTCTATTCCGTCAAAGTTATACTGTCTCTTAATATCTTTGACTTTGTAACTGCTAGGACGCTCGGGATGATGTTTGTAATTGTAATTTCTCTCGCAAGCCAGGACTGACCATGCAAAACACGCATTATCATAGTTATTTTGAACATTAATGCACGCCTGCTTTTTCTCAATATCTATAGGGAGTTTAATATAACTAGACCCTCCATTCATTGGATCATAGACATGTATATGGATGTCGAGGTGTGGTATACTGCTGAGCGCTTTAGCGGATCCACGTACTTCCATCTCGGAAAATCGGGCCATAATAGCGCTCAAGGTGGATTCTCGATACCACTCAGCAATCGATGTGCTCCGAGAAATAATGCCATTGTCACCCCATATATAATGCAGAGTAGCCGTCTCCGCGTCACCTTGATGTTTAGGGGGGTGACTCAGTTCACAGCATAATACCGCGCTGCATTTAATGGCGTTAAATTCCGGATCTTCTAAAAGTTTGAGGAGCTCGGTCTCCAAGACGGGGAGGCACGCCTCCAAAAACCTTACAGGATCGCGATACCTCCCGCCTGGATTCTCAATTCTGGTGAAAGAGATTCGCCCCTCAAACGCTCTAGCAACTGCTGAGTGTTCTAAGGGAGTCATTACGCCGTTATTCTGATCGAATTCATTATCGATAGGACGGGGGAGAGAACTACCGCTAGCCATAGGGAAATTACTATTATTACTATTGCTACAACTAGGAGTCCACCCAATAGATGAAGGGGCTGGTGATGGGTGATCGTAATCATCATCATTTGCGGGGAGAGGTATACGTCTCGGAACGCATACCTTGCGTGGGCGGCGGCGGTGAGCTGCTGCTTCTGGAGGAGGAGGGGGTGACAGCCGGTTTGAAGGGCCAGGCTGTGGCGACGGCGGACGGGCTGCGCTGCTGCCTCTACCTGCCGGTGGCGCGGGGGCTCGGTGTTGTTGTTTTTCGCAGCCAAACGGTTGCGACAGCGCTGGGGAAGGAGCTGGCGCGTGTTCTGCATCCGCCTCCCGCGAAGCCCTTATAGGGGCTACGCAAGACGCTGCGTGTCTTTGCGGTTCGGTGCGCCCGAGTCCCGCCCCCGCAACCACCGCTCTAGGAACACGGCCTACGCCGTGTGATACACCTGTAAGATAAATAAGAAAAAAAATTAATTTAGTGATTTATATTTAAAAGAGCGATAAATAATAACAATAAGAGTAGATAATGGTAGTTATGTGAAGGAATGTTAATGTTCAAAATTATTCAGCTTCTCCGCTCTGACTCCATGGTTTGAGCAACTCATTGCCAAAATCAAGTAGATCCTCAAACCACTCAGGCAGGTTGATCTCCTCCTCAAACCGGTCAGGCAGGTTGATCTCCTCCTCCTCCTCCTCTAAAGACTGAGTGTCCTGTGTGGCTGGCGCCGTTTGAACGCTACCGCCGCCTCCTTGAACGCTTTGGGTGGTAGAACTGAATGCTGAATTAGGCGCATCTACAAAGAAATGACAAGCTTATGAGGACTAAATGTATACAATCAGGAAACGGGTATATATTAGATGAAATTATTTAAGTTTAAGAAGTATGTTTGTATTATAAATGTACTTACATTCGAGCTGCGCTTGAGCCCTTTCCATCTCGATCTGCTTGTCTAGATCAGTCAAGATTTGATGGAAGAAATCTAGAAAGATGGAGAAGACTGAATATAATATCGCGTATGGAAAGGGAAGTATGCTTTCAGTTAAGTGATAGAGAAATAAGTGGACCAGCAAATTTAGAAAAAAAAAGAGGAAAGAAATGAAATATTTACAAAGAGCACTGCACAACAAATATAACAGACACACAACACGTGGAAGCTCTATCTTTATAGCGGACACGGTAAATTAATTATAACACATACAACATGTGGAAAGTCATTCTTTACAGAGAGATGTCCAAAACGGATATAAGACATAACACACACACACAAACACAGAATCCGTTAAAAGACTTAGTAAACTTTACAGAGAGAGATAGAAAACGGATATAACACGTTACATACAACACGTGGATGAACAATATTTATAGAGAGCAGTACAAAACAAATGTAACACGTAAAATAAAAGATTCAGACGCCCAAGTTAGAGGTAAAAAAAGGCGTGGATAAGCATTTTTTATAGAGAGAGAGAGAGATTCAAAAGGGGTAAAAAACGTAAGCCGGAACACACACACAGAACAAGTGGATGAGTGATCTTTATAGAGAGCATTATAAAAGATATGTAGCACTCATACACAGAGTTAAAGGGTGTAGATATCAGAATACTGAAAATGTACTTACCAGGGAATGGAACTTCGTCCACATGAGCACGTTTGCTGCTGCTACTGCTGCTGCTGCTGCTGCTGCCACTGGCGGATCGTGATCGCTTCATTTTTGCACGTTTAATTACGAAGACGTGACAAGTATTGGATGAATGAAGTATACGAGCAGTGTGAGACTGAGGTGGGCCGTGCACTGATTTATATAGGTCCTGCCTAGCGCGTGTATGTAGGCGCGGGTTTGTGACATAGAGAGAGATGGCGCTAACTCTCTCTCTCTCTCACACACCTCGCTACGGTAATAAAGACTAGAGACGCATCACGTGCCGGATACACTGGGTGCGATCTTGTTGTTGTCGAATAACGATGCTTTGGAATGGTGGCGGTGTTATCAAAACAGTTCATAATGTCTCTGACGTCAAGGCCGCCATCATGGATAATGGTACTTTGGAATGGGACCGGCCTAGTCCCAATACTAGCGCCAACTATCCGCAAGCCCTGTACATTTCCCCCATGTTCGCTGTCCGAAATTCCCACAGGCGGTTGAATGTTCAAAAAAATGGCTCTGAGCACTATGGGTCTTCACTTCTGAGGTCATCAGTCCCCTAGAACTTAGAACTACTTAAACCTAACTAACCTAAGGATATCACACACATCCATGCCCGAGGCAGGATTCGAACCTGAGACCGTAGCAGTCTCGCGGGTTCGGACTGTAGCGCCTAGAAGCGCTCGGCCACCGCGGCCGGCGAAAGAAACATATCGTAACTTCTTCATATGGGGTGCCTTGAGGGGTTTCTTGTGCCTCCTACGTGCAAGTACTTTACACACTATTACTACTCACATAACGCAGGCTAGTATCGTCTTCCTATTACTCAATAGCGATGCTCTTGAAGTCTGCAGTCGAACTGGGGCCGACCAGCGATTGGCGGCTGATTAAGTCAGCGTTGATAGGGGGAGCTGAGCTCTGTCCTGCTGGAGGTGTGGCTCTGCCCACTCTTTCCATTGGCAAACGGATCAGTGCCTTCTTGATGCCGTGTTGCGGCGCTGCGCTGGTCGGTGTGCAGTTGATGCCTCAGGACTGTACATCAGGCGACCTCTGTCAAATGCCTTGAAGAAATCATACTGCAGTCGGTGTTGGACAGTCGCGAAAACCTAGAAGGAACCATGAAACTTCAAAAGGCATTCTGAATTAGAAGGAATTACTATTGTAAATTAGTAAAACCATACGATTTGAGATTGCGATACTACAAGACAGTGATTGTATCGGAAACACCATATGCAACGAAGAAAATAACTGTTGGAGGGCATTGTAAATTTTCAGAAACTGAAATGCAGGAAAGGAAAATTCTGCGGACGACGTATGGTTCCACATAGCAAAATGTATTTTGGAAGAAGAGAAGAACATCTGACCTCTACACACAAATATTTATTAGCTTCTGTTCACCAACACCCTGCGTAAGAGACACTTCAAATTCGTGCCCATATTTATGGAAGTTCAGTGCCGCTACCTAGTCTTTGGACAGAAAATTTTTAGTGTTTAGTAAAAGCAAGGAGAAGTAGCATGGATACCGCCATAGAGCGTTGCGCCAACAGCGGCAGGTGGGTAGCGGCCCGCGTGTCGATATGTGGGTCGCAATAACAGACACGCCAATGGACTGCGATGCAAGGATAGCCGAGCCCAGCAGTAAACGGCACCGCATAGCTGTAACCGTTCTGCTAGCGGGGCGATGTCACCACGCTAAGGAGTGTCTCTCGTTATGAGCGACGTGAGTAGGTGCCAAGTTATAGGGCAACAAATGGGTACCGGAGGCTGAAACGTCCCCTTTTGAACATTTATACATAACTGTGCTTATACTGACACACAATATTTTTAGCGCAACGCAATCTGACTTTCAATAATCTCTACAAGAGAATGGCCCTGACTAACATTAACCTGTACTTTTCACAAATCACTTACCTCACAAAAATCTTGGTTACTCCCACTACTGCAATACAGCAAGCGCCACTACTGCCAGCTAAATAAAAGATTCAAACTATGGAAGGCACTAACTACTGATAGGGATAGTTAGCAAATGAAAGATATTAATAGAGAACAAACAATGTATTTACCTTGATATCATCATATATATATATAGCAGTTCATGACAAATTTCAAAACTCCGCCATCTCTCTCCCCACATCCACCACTGCTGGCGGCTCACCTCCAACTGCCCAACGCTACGCGCTGTTCACAGCCAGCTGCCTAGCACTACAATGGCGAGTATTACAACAATGCAAAGCAGCCACAGACTGCACACAGCACAGCCAGTGATTTTCATACAGAGGTGGCGTTACCAATAAAAAAACCTAAACAGCCTACTTACATAGCCCCCATGCTCCGCACAAAAAATTTTACAAATTGGTTTGGGCAGTGGGCAATACATATTTGTTAAAATTTTTCATAATCGTAATTACAATAACAAAGAAATCAAATGCACACACTTATTGATACAATGTTGGTCAAAAGCTAAAATTTTCTCACAGTCCATAAAGACAGTCCTAATCATTCATCACAGTAAAATATCAGTGTTTTTCTCAAAGTCTGAGCAGTAAAAGAAAATGCACACGGAAGTAGTGGATTTCCATGCAGTCTTGAAGAAGTAGTGTTGTCCTTCCAACAGAAAGACAGTGCTGACTCTTGACATGCAGACAGGTAATGGGCCACAACAGAGCAAACCCACAACAGAGTCAGTCGAAGTTTTGAAGAGTATTGGTGGGTAGGTCATCACAGAGCAGACCCACTGTAGTCCTGGTAGAGATTACGGTATTGGTGGGCCACCAGAGGTGCAGACCCACTGCAGTCCTTGTAGAAATAATGGTATTGATGGATCATCAGTAGACCCACTGCAGTCCTTGTAGAGATGGCCAGCAGCCATCCGTTGTGACTGTGCAGGTGCACAATCACCATTGAAGAGTCTTGCGGATAATATAGCAAGTCCATAAACCACCACTTGTGCACTCACAAAGTTTTTTTAATTGTCCTTAGAACCAGCAATGCTGTTATCCAGTCCCTTGCTGAATTATTAACACACGTGCAAACACTAACAGTCCCTACTTCTCACATATTGTCCATATACTATGACCAATAGAAACGTGTGCAGTGAAATGTAACTTACAAGTTACTTAATTTGATGACCTGGTAACAATTACAATTTGATAACATAAAAATACAATTACGAAGGTACAAAAATACATCAGTAAAGAACATAACAATACAAATAACATTTGCGGTAATAGGGGCTGTACAAAAGAATAGAAATAAACATATACATCAGTGTTACAGGAATTATGACATAAGTTCATACATAAAAGATCAGAATAACTTTTGAAACATCAACTTTACACATGAGCATTAAAACAAAACAGAATAAATAATGTCTAAGCATATTTATAAGTTAAATAACATATTATTAATACCAATTATATTTGAGGATAACAGTATTCCTCATCATAGTGAATGTAGCTTAGTATTAGAAGAGAAAAAAAATTCTATGAAACAGTACACAGAGACAGGAAGAAAACAAATACACATGGGTACACAAACACATAGTGGGATAACACAAAGAAAGGACAGGGTTTCTTTTACTGCAGTATTTTGCAAACAAAACTTTCTTTACTTCTCGGAGATCTCCCTTCGTTCCTCATTATTTCCAAAAAGTCCTATCCCTGCTTTCTCTACTATGTTCATAATTCTTTCAAAATAATTACGGATCATTGTACAATACTCATTTTGGCCCAAAACGTTTTCATATACCTTCAATGCATTTCTTTCCATTCATCACAACTTCTTATATAGTCTACCCCCTCTTAAGCTAACTTAAATCTACTGAGCTCAGATGCTAAACTAAGGGACGAGGCAATGCAGCAGCACATAAAACAATGATGACAAAAAAGTGCAGATTTGCAAAGGAAGCAGCATTTTAGAAATTAGCGAAGCAATTGCAATATTACGACTAATATAAGGCAATGTGCAGCAAACAAGAAAAATAAATCTGGCTTAGCAGAGTAACACAAATTAAAATTCAGTAGCACTATGCCTGGCAAACAGCATAACTTATACCTAAACATGACAAAGTTCAAGCAGAAAAAGTATTACACTAAAAATGGCCATGTCTAATACCTATGTCACATCTTAACACTAGAGTGATGCATCACGAGAACTTACACTAGCAGATAAGTTACCAAATCGTAAAGAAATTATTTATGCAATTCCTGTGAAGGGAAATGTCTATTTATGTGCCCTCGTTTTCTTGGAAGTAGATCATAAATTTCTTATTGACTCGATCTGTAGGCATAAAATAACTATATTAGTACATATATTAAATTTTATTTTAACCAATGCTGCAGTGCAGCTAGAAACTAGATATTAAACAAAATGAGTAAATATGTACAAAGGAAGGCATGAAACATCATTCATTAGCCATAGGGCATTTCATAAGGTAGTACAGAAAATCTCTCAACTCTCGGAGAAAGACGCTTGTCATAATCAGGTGTGCAGATGTAAAAATGTTTCCAAGTTATTATTAGCGTGTCGTATTTACGATGCTTTCTACAAAGGAATGTCAATAGCGAGGATAATGGCCTCCCCTTTTTTTTTTTTTCTACCACCTAATGGCTCTTTCTCAAGGCGGCTGGCACACCTGGCCGTTCACAACGAATTACGTCACGGTCACTTACCTTTCATACCGAAATATTGACGACAGCAGTTTTCGCTACAGTGACAGTCTCATATAAAAAAATTCACAGGTTGAGAATTTGGTTACAAATGTGTAGAAACAATATCTTATGAATATAACAGTGTCCAAAAAATTTTCGCTGGCATTGTGATACATTCACGCATTTACACATATTTCCTACCTCTTAAAGTACGATTCTTGGTTTCCAACATCCTTTTTTACAAGTCAGAGTCCCTAATTCATTACTCCTTACCTTATTACACATATACAAATTCGTCGACGCTTCTTCAATATTTCCTGATAATAAATACGTAGCATAATCAAATAACTCATATAGCATCAGCTTACTGATCATAAACATACCGCAACAGCATAATACACATAGTCGTCGTAATAATAACATCATAACACCTCAGTCAATTCTCAAAATCGTCGTAGCTTCCTCCAATAATTTCAAAACCTAAAAAAAAGTTCTCTGCTCATGTCAGTAGTGTCATTTACCTCAAACGTACTTTAAAAATCATGCTCCCTTACCAAATACATCATTCAAAGCTCTCATAGTATCACAATGGTTCCAGAAAAATATGAGCATTTCACAAAGTACAGACAAAATACAATTTCGTAAGTGTGAAGTTATCCAACGGTATAATTACGTAAACATCTGTCACTGAGGTAGTAAAAAAATGTTTGTTTCTTTGTTAAATAATCAGATAGCTGTGTAATTTATGTGTTAGAGAAATATGGTACCGATGTGTAAAGTTGTATAAGCAAATACCATATTAGCTAGGGCTCCTTGTGCTTGCCAAACACATGGTACACAAAGTAGGCGTGTACCCCCCTGAGGATTAATGTAATTATACCCTCAGGTGTTACAGATTACAGCAATGGAATGAAATATATCACGGAAAACCCTTGTATCATTGTACTTCAAATATCTTAAAAAAAATAAATGTTTTAAGTGCGAAATTGATCACTCAAATACGTGTACTGTAGCGCTAAACTGTGCGTCATGTTGTAAGATAACCTCTGTGAAAGTCTCGTAGTTATCGTCCTCCGAAAGTTAAGTTCTGCAGAAGTCAATGTACTTACCTCATGATAAACAAAAGTGAAATGCTTGTGTATAGATATCTTAGTTATTACACTTATTGTTGTGATGAAGAAAGTACTGTACTGTAACGTATTGTTGTGCCACGAAAAAGGCTGTCTCATTGTTGCTATACCACAAAAGTTACTACAAAAACATGTTTTTCTTTCCAGAAGAATTCAGAAAACTGTGCAGATATAAAACAGATACACCGCAAAAGCAACATTGTAAATTGTCACTCATTAGTAGCGTCGTGATAAAATCGTGTAGCTGTCACATAAACTAACCTCTGTGTCATCTGGTATCTCTCAGAAAACACTTTAATTTCAGAATGTATTTTCAAATAAACCAAAATGTTGCATTAAAATCTCATTAACAGTACTGGTAAATGTTCTAAGTATGTGAGCCTTATAGTCGTTACGTAATCGTGCAACAAACAAGCAAGAATGCACACACACAATAACACTGTATCGTCTGTTCACAATAACAATGCATTCGTAATTTCTGTTTAAATAAGTTCTCTTGGTTCTTGATTGGATATTTAACTTCAAACATTGTTGCATGTTAACAGATTCTAAATCTGACAAGCATACTAGTAACGTAAAGTGAAAAATTTTATGGCAAAGACTAAGTTAAAAAGCAGATCATCTCTCAATAAACGGTTTTACATGTGAAATGTGGCGTAAACCTTTACTCTTCCTAGTACGCAGAGTTTCAACTTCAACGCAATTATCATGTGGTATACGTCGGATTCTGTAGGGTCCATTGTAAACTAGAAAGAATTTGTGACTCAAGTGTTTCTTCTTATGTGACAATGAATGAGCTTTAATGAGAACTTTCTGACCAATATACAATTTCTTTGCATTTGCTTTACCGTGTAGTTTTCTCCTTTTGTCTGCTGCAGATTTTATATTTTTAATAGCCAAATCAATTATGTCTTTGTGTCGAAGTTTACGTGTATTCGGGAAAGGTACAAGCTTTCTGATTCTGTTCGGTGGTTCTTCATTCTTCAGTACAAGAGTAGGTGGTAAAGCAGTGGAATCGTGAGGCATTTCATTCAGCAAGTTTTGAAATAAGTGTAAATATCTGTCCCAATGCTGATGCTTTCTGTGACAATAAAGTCTGCAAAGCTTATTGATTTCTTTCATAATCCGTTCGGAGGGGTTACAATGTGGTGAGTACAATGAAATAAAAACAGGTTTGACTTTATGGTTGCGAAGCATGCGTGACCAAACAGCAGATCTGAATTGCGGTCCGTTATCTGAAATGACTTTACTAATGTGTCCAACTGCATGTAAGAAATTTTTAACGAAGGCGTTGGATACAGACCGTCCAGTGGCTTTACGTAACGGTGTGAAAGAAACAAATTTTGAAGTAAGTTCAACAGCGACTAGAATGTACGAAAATCCATTAGATGTTCTGACAAGCGGTCCCAAGAGATCAACAGCAGCAAATTCTTTTAATTTAGAAGGAATGATAGGAAACAACGGAGCACGATGGGAGATAGTAGATGGTTTCGCCTTTTGACAAAGTTTACAAATAGACAGGACTCTTCGAATTCTCTTTTCCATATTGTTAAAATAACAAATCGTTCGAAGAATATGATAACATTTTCGTGGACCAAAATGTGCGTAGCTGAAATGAATGTACCAAATGAGCTTATTAACAAAATCGTCAGGAATGCAAAGTACCCATAGCTTGTCATCAACAGTGCAGCGTTTGAACAGTATGTTGTTTCTAACCAGATAATAATGCCGAATCTGTGTGTGTGTCTTTTCATGCCATTTGCTTTTGATGTCTTTCCAAATCGGATCTTTATCTTGTTCATGAGCAATGTCCTTTAAAGATGTGGTGATGAAGTTTTCAAAGGCGACTTTCTGAATGTAAAGAATACTGAAATTTTTCTCGAGGTTACCTTCTGTGTTACTTTTCTCAAGCCCAGCTGGTGCGCGTGACAGTGCGTCCGCAACAATGTTCTCCTTGCCGGGAATGTAGACTATTGTGAAGTGGAATTCTTGCAGAAACACTGCCCAACGTTTTAATCTGTCATGATTTAATTTTGAAGACATAAGAAATTGTAATGCACGATGATCACTGTATACTTTAACGTGCTTACCAGAAAGAAAGAAACGGAATTTGTTAAATGCCCAAACGATAGCTAAAGCTTCTAATTCAGTAACGGAATAATTTTTTTCAGATTTCGTTAGCACTCGGCTAGCAAAAGCAATGGTTTTCTGAACAGTAGTGTCATTTTCTATGACTTCTTGAAATAAATGGGCACCAAGTCCGACTTTAGAAGAATCCGTGCTAAGGCAGAAATCTTGTGACAGATCTGGATGAGCTAGTATTGGCGCGTTAAGTAGCGATTCTTTCAAAGAATTGAATTCCAACTGTGCTTGTTCGTCCCAGTTCCAAATAGTATTTTTTCCAGTGAGAGAACAAAGTTTTGGTGTAACAAGAATTTGCATGTTCAGAAAACGACGATAAAAATTTACGAGACCTAGAAAACTACGGACTTGTCTTTTTGTGGATGGAACTGGAATGGCTCTGATTGCTTCTAACTTTTCAGGATCCGGCTGAATGCCTTCAGAAGAAATAATATGTCCCAAAAACCTCACCTTTGACCTACCGAATTCAGACTTTTCCAAGTTAACTGTAATTCCAGATTCTGCAAAAATACGTAACAAACTGTTGAGGATGCGATTATGTTGTTCCCATGAAGCTTCTGCTATTAGAATATCGTCCACATATAAGGTGATGTGACGTTTTAAGAACTCAGGTAATATGGAATTTAGCCCGCGAATGAATGCTGCTGAAGAAATGTTCAAACCAAAAGGAAGTTTCCGAAACATAACAAACGCCGAAACAAAGGAAAGCTGTGTATTTTCTACATTCTGGATGAAGTTCGATCAGATAAAAGCTGGATCTGAGATCAATGGAAGACACCACGTTTACACCATTAAAATTTTGAAGAAGTTCTTCCAACGTTTGCGGCCTGTCTGTTTCAGGAATAATGATAGTATTGATTTGTCTCGAATCTAAGACAAGCCTGATCGATCCATTTTTCTTCTCAACAACATGTAATGGATTGTTGTATGAGCTTACTGCAGGCTCAATAATACCCTCGTCAAGCATAGATTGTATTTCTGTTCTAACACGGTCCCTATTATGCGCCGGAATTACGTATGGTCTAACACAAAATTTAGTATGCTCACGAACACGAAATTGGTATTGAAATCCCTTGATTGTTCCTGTTTTGTGAGTAAAAACTGTGGAATGTGCTTGTAAAATCTCAAAAAGGTCCTGCCTATCAGTGTCATTACAATTCTCAATTGTTTGAATTTTATTCTGAATTAACTCATTAGTATCAAATGCGCCGTCGATATCACCCCTGTCAGTACTTGCAGAGTGATTGTTAGTGTCAAGTTCCGTCGAAAATTTCGAACTGTTGTCTAACAGGAGGTAAAGCCGATTAATTTCTTCGTCATGGTTTGAGAGCCAATCTTCAAATTTCAAAGCTACTGACTTACCTTCTTTTTCTAAACTTATTTCAGCATCGTGAAAGCTTAAGATTGCTTTGTATTCATTCAAAAAGTCTACTCCCAGTATAATTTCCGTCGACAATAATGGAACAATAAGAAAGTTCATAGAGAAGCTGTGGCTTTGACAAAAGAATTCTAAGTTGGTTTGTTGGCGTACATCTACACTTTTTCCAAAGATTGCACCTTGTAATCTAATCTTACGTAACGGAAGTGTGGGGCAATCGTTCGATTTGTTGCATTTGCTAAAGGCTGTTTCACTTATTACTGAAATGGGACTGCCAGAGTCAAGTACTGCCGTAAATTTTACGTCATTTACTGTAATGTGAATCACAGGATATGCAATGTTGTTATGTTTTACGTCGTGTTCTTGGAGTAAGATGTCCCTAATGTCTTCCATTTTTACGTAATTACTAGCTACGGCAGCTGCGTCGTTAGTTTCATACGTACGTTTTGTGGCGGCCGGCGGTATGAGTCATTGCCTATTGTCTCTTTGTTGGCGCGCGTCGTTATTGGGATTTGGAGACCTAACTTCTACAAATTCGCCTTGCCGAGAGGGCCCTGCCCTGTTTAAATCCCGCCAGTTCTGATGCAATTCAGGTCTGTCGTTACGATCACATCGTCTGTCGTCATGTTGGTAGTTCCTGTAGTTTCTTTCTTGTCGGTTAAGTGGTGGAGAATTTCTCCCTGAATCGTAACTGCGCGCTGGACCGTTGCGTCTAAAGTTATTCTGTCTCCCGTAATAATAATTATTTTGGTTCCCATATTGTCTGTTTCTCTGATTGTCTCTGTAATAGTCATTACAGCGGAGAGGTGATCTTTCCCTGTAATTATTACTACTCTGCCAACGGTTGTTATACGGGTGGTGTCTGTTTCGGTCACGATTTGTGTTGTGAGGATAGCCTTGTCGCGTCCAGTTATTATTTCTTTCATCGCGGAATTGCGACGGATGTGATCTGTACTTGTTGTGCTCCTGCGTTCCGCGATTGTCAGTGTCAATTTCCAGTTCTTGTAACAGTCCCTGAAAAGCTTCAATGTCGTCTTTGCAACGTCCTGCTAAAATAATATGTCGTAAATGTTCAGGTAATTTGATTAAGCAAATGCGGATGAGTTCTGAGGGGCTGTATGGGTTTGACAGGTACTGATTCTTGTGCAACATGTCTTCAAAATATTTCACAAGACTGTAACATTCAGATTGTTCGAAATGTTTCATCATTATGATGCCATGTTTTACTCGGTCTTGTGTGGCTTGAGACCAATATGCTCAGAGGAAGGCATGGTAAAATTCTCCTTCACTGTGGCGATCGTGAATGACCGATCGCATTCTTACAGCTGGTTCATTCTCCAAGTAGCCACAGATAAATTCTAATCTGTGCTGCAATGACCAGTTGGGAGGAAAGCAATGAGAGAATTGATGGAGCCATGCTTGTGGATGAATGTCGTTGCCAGAATTCTTAAATGTTTTGAATTTACGTGTAGTAATGAACAGCTTATAGTCAAAATCATCGTGTCGGCGAGTAGCATATCGGTCATTGTTACGTCGTGTTGGCTGTTCCATCTCAAAATCCAATGCGCCTTGCCAATTTCTTTCCTAATTTCCGAAATGGCCTGTGCTATTATTTTGTGGTTGTTCCGTATTTCTATGTCCCTCTTCCCGTACTGGAGCGCGAGAGTCCTCTGAAGTATGTAATTCTTGTATTACCTGCGTCAACTGATCTTGTACCACCCGGATTTCTCTTTTGTACTGTGTATTGATTTGATTTTGATTTTGTTTGAATTTTCTAATTTGTTCATACTCTTCTGTGTCAGTGAAGGCTACAGGTCTTGTGTCATTCAGATCATCATCTACCTTTGTAGATAAGTTAGTGACCTGATCCAAAAGTTCGGCTACTTTCTCCGATAGTGAACACATTTCCTCAGTGTGTTTTTCTGAACCAAGTTTCAGAGTGTCCATTTGTGTTGAAATCGAATCTACTGCGTCCTTCAAGTTTTCCTGAGTTTTTGCAAGTTGCGTAACCGAATCGGTAGATGCAACTGAGTCAAATTTAGCTTGCAAGGTCTCATGATTTTCATGAACAGTAGTTTGCAGTTCTTTTATGGCTGCTTCGTGATTCTGTAATGCATTTTCATGCCGCGAAAAAACAGGTTGAAAATGCTCACAAATTTGTGTTTTTACGTCATTACAGACTTTTTGACATTTCGATTCAATGTGATGTAACTCAGTAGTTAAATCCTCACGTGTTTGTTCAAGAGTTTGCTCCAATGAGTCTACCTTTTGAAGATTTTGTTCCATTGCGTCTAACTGTTGCTGTGTTTGTCTCTGGTGTTGTTCCATTGTGTCTAACTTTTTAAGATTTTGTTCCGCTGTGTCTAACTTTTTAAGATTTTGTTCTACTGTGTCTAACTTTTTAAGATTTTGTCCCATTTGTCTCTGATTTTGTTCCATTTGTTGCATTAATTGCAATAATAATGTATTAGTGTCTGGAATCTGTTTCTCTATGCTTTTTGGCAGTGCATTTTCACCGGCAACATTCACATTTTGACGAGCAGAAAATGTGTCTTCACTCATTTGAGAAAACGGTGATGACCCAGAACCTGAATCTACAGTATTTGCGAAATTGTGTCCTGTCATTTCGGATTCCTGAGGCGAGCTGTTGCCGACCGACCGATCGATAATGCTTCCCTGCTCACTAATTGTTTCACTGTCTACGCCATTGTTTGCCAGTTAATTCATTACTCGGTGGCGCTAACACACTGCTTTCGTTTTCACTGCCATTTCGCAGTTTACTTTGGAGCCTAGTATTACGTTTTTCACACGCCATTATTGTCACAGTATTTCACACGACAACACAGAAAAACACAATTTGAAGAGCAAAAATAAGAGAACACATTAACATAACACTGAAAATAATATCTAGTTAATTGCAGCTGCGAAATACTTGGTGCAAATCTACATGCATGCCACAACTGTTTTACTGTACAACAATGAAAAACTACAACTACAATGGAAATTCTCTCTATAATTACGCGCTGCCAATAAACAAAAGCTACACTAATTACACAAACTACAAGAAAAAATCAGAAGATTCCAGTGAGGTATCCTAGGCTAAGGGTCGACATATGAAACGTCCCCTTTTGAAAAATTTTACACGACTGTCCTTAAACTGACACACAGCATTTTTTTTAGCGCAACGCAATCTGACTTTCAATAATCTCTACAAGAGAATGGCCCTGACTAACATTAACCTGTACTTTTCACAAATCACTTACCTCACAAAAATCTTGGTTACTCCCACTACTGCAATACAGCAAGCGCCACTACTGCCAGCTAAATAAAAGATTCAAACTATGGAAGGCACTAACTACTGATAGGGATAGTTAGCAAATGAAAGATATTAATAGAGAACAAACAATGTATTTACCTTGATATCATCATATATATATATATATATATATATATATATATATATATATATATATATATAGAGCAGTTCATGACAAATTTCAAAACTCCGCCATCTCTCTCCCCACATCCACCACTGCTGGCGGCTCACCTCCAACTGCCCAACGCTACGCGCTGTTCACAGCCAGCTGCCTAGCACTACAATGGCGAGTATTACAACAATGCAAAGCATCCACAGACTGCACACAGCACAGCCAGTGATTTTCATACAGAGGTGGCGTTACCAATAAAAAAACCTAAACAGCCTACTTACAAGGCAAATAAATAAGTCTGGATTTGACGGCAGCTGACATTTCTCGCCCCCCGGAAACCAGTAGCACCACAACTACACCAGTGCTACACCGGATAGCGAGACGACTGGGCTCCACTTGCAGCAACCATGAGTTCGAGACGGGGCAACGTCTGCCGCCAGCAATAGGTCGCTCACGGTACTGGGTGCCGCAGCCCCGCAGACCTGCCGTCCGTGCCTGTCGCCACCAACGCTGAGTTCCTAGCGCGGGCGCCACAGCACAAGCCACCGTCCGACTCCTATCTGAGAGCAGTGGGTTTGAACCCCGTGCACACACCGCAGCCGGGGAGACGGCCTGGTGGAACGCCGTCGCAGCACAACACGTAGCGCCGCTGACGTCAACGGCCGTGGCTTCCAAAGGTCGCTGCCCTCATCAACGCATGTGCCGGTTCAGCAGCTACACGCAGAAGCAACAGCCCGTTCATCAGCGCCAACCATGAACAACGGGGAGAGGCGTGCCTGCCTCACTACGTCATATACTGAAGTCAATAAAAGCAATTTGTAACTGTTTCACTTGGACGCACCAGCCGGTCACGCCCACTATCTCACCCTCTAGAGTGCACAGGACGCTATAGAGTGGTGCCAAGGGAATCGATGTTGTCCCAATAAACAGCAGAGGGGATGCTGCTCCCCATTGCGTGACGTCTGAGCCACAGCCCGCAATATCTTCCTCTAGAGTGAGGCCATTTTGTCCTCGTGTGATGTCTATAATAGGGTTGAAGTTTAAGGGGCATGATAATACGATGGTTACATTTGTGAAACTACAGGAACCAATGGATTTTTAGCAATTTAGGAGTAATGCTAACGACGAATGGTTGGTGCCTGTGTGTTGTTCTCAGTGTAAGTTATTTTGGCATTCTGCCCCTTGTGCTAAATCAGTTGCGGTGAATTCTTTTGCTTCTAATGCTAATGATTAGGCAGAGGAAATAGGGTAATGATACGACTAGCTGCAGAGTGTTATATCTGTATTAATTTTTGTTATTTCCCCTTGTTTTTCTGAACCACAAAAAAGAGTAAAGGTGAGGTAATGGCAACATCCGAGACACAGGGAGTCACCAGCGATGAGGCTATAGAATCATTAGGGAATCAGTGAGCTCCGTTAAGGACAAATGGGATAACTTTATGTAATAATTTGTCAGAGAAATGTGATGAAGCAGAGCTATTAAAATCGCAAAATTTAGGAGTAGATCAATCTGTTCCCTAGCTTGTTTCTCCCTTCTGTGGTAGGGCGTCTGAAGATGTGTTGGCGTTCGTAGAGGATTTTCAGCCATCGCCTGACATAGGCGGTTGGTCGGATAAACAGTTATTACAGATTGCAAACTTGCATTTAGTGGAAAAGGCGAAGTTCTTCATGAGGTGGACGGAAGTATTCCACAAGACGGTAACTAATGATCAACTGAGGCAAGGGTTGGAACAGTGGTATAGGAAACAAAACAATGCACAGTTTCTCCGTGAGCAGTTGGGTACGGATTCGGGAAGGCTCGATGAGGCGGCAGAAGACTACGAAGATAGATTTAGGAAGGTTAATGGGCAAACTTCTGAGTTGTCACAGAATGAGGAGGTGAACGAAGTGCTATTGCAAGAGGTCGAACAACGGACACTTGATGCTTTTCTGAGGTTTATAGCACCGAACTTGTCAAGGAGGGTGCACATTGTGGCGCCTAAAGATCTCAATGCAGGTGTTAAATTGACGTTGCATGTACTTACTTCACTCCTATGCCGCGTCGTCCCACTCACTCAACTGTTACTGTCCTGTGAGTTTTATTGACAGGTTTAGTTTGATACACATCGTCAATACGTCACCACAGTTCACCGTAGTCTCCACGTTTTGATTTGTTTAAAAGTGAAATTGTGTAATGTCTAACTAACAATAGTCGATTATGGCTTCTAAAAAGAAGTCGCCTATATGGACAAACTTCGAGAACGATGAAAATAAATCGAAAAGTGTTGTGTGTAAATTGCGTGAAATAAAAATTTATCGTGATGGCGTTGGAAAGAAGGCAATTACATGAGGAATGATTGATTATTGAAAAATAAACACAGCGACGAATATAGTAAGTTGCATTTCGTACTCCCTAAGGGACAAGAAATTACGGATCATGATATGGATGTAAATAAAACTTCGATATCAAAAAAGCAACCGATTCTTGAAGAATGTGCTGAAATACGTAAACCATCTCTTAATTGCCGAAATGATAGCACTAGACAACAAGGTAGTAAATATAGCAGAAAAGGCTGGTTTTAGAAGACTGATTAATAGCTCTTTGCCGCGATATAAAGTACGAAGCCACCCTTACTTTTCAGTTG
The DNA here is from genome assembly GCF_023898315.1 of Schistocerca nitens. Lineage (NCBI taxonomy): Eukaryota > Metazoa > Arthropoda > Insecta > Orthoptera > Acrididae > Schistocerca > Schistocerca nitens. The sequence continues at coordinate 578,105,541 of NC_064616.1, read as the reverse complement.
TGATGGGAACATCCGAATGAAAACAATCGATTCATTCAGTTGTTGGAAAACAATCGACTCATGCAGTTGTAGTTATATGTATCAGTTGAATTATTCATTCATTCTTTTGAGTGAAGCTAATCTGTGGGATCAACCGAATGAAAACAATAGATTCGGTCAGTTGGACTACTCATTCTTTGTTTCGAGTGAAACCAGCCAGTGGAAGCAACTGAATGAAAACAATCGTTCAGCTGATCGCTCTACTCATTCATTCTTTTTAATGAAACTAATGTGTGGAAGCATTCGAATGAAAACAATCCTGTCAGTCAGTTGTAGTTTTACCCATTAGTTGGATTATTATTCATTTACTTTTTTTGAGTGCAAGCAGTCAGCAGGAGCAGTCGAATGAAAAGATTATACGCAGTTGTAGCTTTGCATATTGAGTGAATTATTCATTCTTTCTTTTCAAGTGAAAACAATCAGCAGTTTCCCTGTTGGTTGAACCATGCACCCATTCTTTTAACTGAAATCTCTCTTTAGTGTTTTAGCTCACTGAGCTATCCATTCATTCTGCTATGTGAAACCAACCTGCAATACTTTAATTAGCTGAACTAAAGCAGTTCTACATTATACTAGCAGAGGGTAGTCCTAAGTGAAGACGAATCTCAGGGGTATGCCAAAGTTAACATAAGCGGTATGCATGTTCATTTAATTGTGAACTGAATGGAGTAAATTTTCTTTTCATCATTTAAAACTGATTCATGTACTGTTGTGGATTGAATTTTTCCAGGTGTCTTTAATGTGTAACTAATTAACCTGAGGTATCACTGTGGTAGGCTTGCCATCATTTAGATTGCCGACCCCAGACAATGACTTCGAGAGCCCCAGACATGTGGGTCAAATCGCATTATTACCCTGGACACAAGCAGTCTGTAGACGATAAGTTGGCTGATGATCATGATGCTCCGCGGAAAATGGAGACATGACAGGGGGAATGTTTCCTCGCTTGCGTTTGAGCGCTAACACCGCCAGCGGGCGCGTGCCTCCTACCGATCAGCGGGTATCAGTTACACATGAGAGTAACAAGGATTTGTGAAAGATTATTATTGTATACATGGAAGAATCCTGGCGATACTAAAAGGTATCAGATAGATTATATAATGGTAAGACAGAGATTTAGGAACCAGGTTTTAAATTGTAAGACATTTCCAGGGGCAGATGTGGACTCTGACCACAATCTGTTGGTTATGAACTGTAGATTAAAACTGAAGAAACTGCAAAAAGGTGGGAATTTAAGGAGATGGGACTTGGATAAACTGACTAAACCAGATGTTGTACAGTGTTTCAGGGAGAGCGTAAGGGAACAATTGACAGGAATGGGGGAAACAAATACAGTAGAAGAAGAATGGGTAGCTCTGAGGGATGAAGTAGTGAAGGCAGCAGAGGATCAAGTAGGTAAAAAGACGAGGGCTAGTAGAAATCCTTGGGTAACAGAAGAAATATTGAATTTAATTGATGAAAGTGGAAAATATAAAAATGCAGTAAATGAAGGAGGCAAAAAGGAATACAAACGTCTCAAAAATGAGATCGACAGGAAGTGCAAAATGGCTAAGCAGGGATGGCTAGAGGACAAATGTAAGGATGTAGAGGCTTATCTCACTAGGGGTAAGATAGATACTGCCTACAGGAAAATTAGAGAGACCTTTGGAGAAAAGAGAGCCACTTGTATGAATATCAAGAGCTCAGATGGAAACCCAGTTCTATGCAAAGAAGGGAAAGAAGAAAGGTGGAAGGAGTATATAGAGGGTCTATACAAGGGCGATGTACTTGAGGACAATATTATGGAAATGGAAGAGGATGTAGATGAAAATGAAATGGGAGATACGATACTGCGTGAAGAGTTTGACAGAGCACTGAAAGACCTGAGTCGAAACAAGGCCCCGGTAGTAGACAACATTCCATTAGAACTATTGACGGCCTTGGGAGAGCCAGTCCTAACAAAACTCTACAATCTGGTGAGCAAGATGTATGAGACAGGCGAAATACCCTCAGACTTCAAGAAGAATATAATAATTCCAATCCCAAAGAAAGCAGGTGTTGACAGATGTGAAAATTACCGAACTATCAGTTTAATAAGTCACAGCTTCAAAATACTAACGCGAATTCTTTACAGACGAATGGAAAAACTTGTAGAAGCCGACCTCGGGGAAGATCAGTTTGGATTCCGCACAAACGTTGGAACACGTGAGGCAATACTGACCCTACGACTTATCTTAGAAGAAAGATTAAGGAAAGGCAAACCTACATTTCTAGCATTTGTAGACTTAGAGAAAGCTTTTGACAATGTTGACTGGAATACTCTCTTTCAAATTTTAAAGGTGGCGGGGGTAAAATACAGGGAGCGAAAGGCTATTTGTACAGAAACCAGATGGCAGTTATAATAGTCGAGGGGCATGAAAGGGAAGCAGTGGTTGGGAAGGGAGTAAGACAGGGTTGTAGCCTCTCCCCGATGTTATTCAATCTGTATATTGAGCAAGCAGTAAAGGAAACAAAAGAAAAATTCGGGGTAGGTATTAAAATCCATGGAGAAGAAATAAAAACATTGAGGTTCGCCGATGACATTGTAATTCTGTCAGAGACGGCAAAGGACTTGGAAGAGCAGTTGAACGGAATGGACAGTGTCTTGAAAGGAGGATAAAAGATGAACATCAACAAAAGCAAAACGAGGATAATGGAATGTAGTTAAATTAAGTCGGGTGATGCTGAGGGAATTAGATTAGGAAATGAGACACTTAAAGTAGTAAAGGAGTTTTGCTATTTGGGGAGCAAAATAACTGATGATGGTCGAAGTAGAGAGGATATAAAATGTAGACTGGCAATGGCAAGGAAAGCGTTTTTGAAGAAGAGATGTTTGTTAACATCGAATAGAGGTTTAAGTGTCAGGAAGTCGTTTCTGAAAGTATTTGTATGGAGTGTAGCAATGTATGGAAGTGAAACATGGACGATAACTAGTTTGGACAAGAAGAGAATAGAAGCTTTCGAAATGTGGTGCTACAGAGGAATGCTGAAGATTAGGTGGGTAGATCACATAACTAATGAGGAGGTATTGAATAGGATTGGGGAGAAGAGAAGTTTCTGGCACAATTTGACTAGAAGAAGGGATCGGTTTGTAGGACATGTTCTGAGGCATCAAGGGATTACAAATTTAGCATTGGAGGGTAGCGTGGGGGGTAAAAATCGTAGAGGGAGACCAAGAGATGGATACACTAAGCAGATTCAGAAGGATGTAGGTTGCAGTAGGTACTGGGAGATGAAGGAGCTTGCACAGGATAGAGTAGCATGGGGAGCTACATCAAACCAGTCTCAGGACTGTAGACCACAACAACAATTGTAGAAATGTTGATATTCAGACGTGGTACAAATTTGCAGTAAGGAAAATGAATGTAAGTGAAATAAGTTTTATCCAGCTCAGTGAGTGAAAGGCAAATGACATTTAATGCATTCCGTTGTCTGGTGGGTGGGGCGGCGTCGCAGTGTAGGCGATCGGCCATTGTCGGCGTTTTCTCATTGTCTCAATAAAGACGTATGGAAAATACAGGGTGTTCCAAAACTGTCTTTACAAAATTGATTATATGTTTCTAAATGGGGATAGGTACAAAAGTGCGGTTTGCAGCATAATGTTCTTATACACCTAGGGTTCTAGTAGTCGCTTAACAGAATTCTTTGTGTTACGCTGACCACATTTTCTAAGGCCAAATTCGGGACACATTAGAAAATTTTTATATTACGAAAAAGTCTGAATTGAACATAATAAATGCAAACTATCAGTTTAATTTGTTACAAAAGTACATTAATTTATATTTTATTAGTGCCTTCCAAGATGGAGAGCGAACAGGCATACAGTATTTATCAGTACTGTAATTTTTTTCAGCATGTCTATAGTCGTCAACAGCCGTATGAAAACATTCAACTCAAGTTTCATCATAATTCACTCTAGTTACTAACATTGCTTTCGTAGTTTCTGCATCAAACTGTGTTTTGTCACTGTATAAAGTATCCGGATTTTACGGACCTTACATGAGCTTGATCCATAACGACAGTGCAATACAATATGACACCAATATAAGGACAGGGACATGCATAAATTAGTTAAAGTGAAACACATTTTGGAGACGAACCAAGCAGGTGGTTAATGGCATTGGATATCCCCACTGAACAAGAGAATGGCGAGATACAGCGTAGAAAGGGATAATGCAAGAACAATACATTGTTCCTTTTAACGTAAATATGGCCAGGACCGAGGGTAAGTGGCTGGACGGCTTTAACAGGGCTTGGCGGTGGCCCGGTAAGAAAAACAAAATTCACCTCTAATGAGATGGCGATTGGTTGAAGCCATAGTGGGCGAAGCAGATGCGACACGGCGGGGAGATCCAAATTATATAAAATCATTTTGAGCACTAAAATGTCTAGAAACCTCTCCCTTCTCGAGGCAGCAGCACAATTGTGTGAAAAATAGCGAGGGCATTGAGAGATTTGCTTCTGCGAAGTGTGGAGGATATGCTTCACATATCGTGGCGACAGATAGCAAAGAGGTAGCTAATTATTCCTCAGGGAATTTTTGCGGGCAAAGAAATTGTGCACGTCACTCCAAACCTTAGCAAGTGTGCAATAGCCATTATTTCGACTAGGGAAAAATTAACATTCTACAGAAAGCAGGATAATTGAGACTGAGTGAATTCAGTTAAGGACAGAGTAGGGAATTAGCGTTTCAAATCCAGCACGGAGACAACATCATTGCAGGTCCCGCTTGGTAAAGTACCATCACACATTAGGCCACAGTAAATGTTGAGTCCAGATTTTTCTCATATCAACTAGCATATGCTTTGACTATTGAATGTCAAAAGCTAGGATACTAACCTACCATCACATTGAGTACATGAGAATTTTTCATTGGTTTAAAAAGTAAAGTTATTCTCCACCAACTCCGTGCATTGACCAACTATGCCATCGTAGACGTAAGTTAGCTCATGAAGATTTTTAATCATTCTTTCCTGTTATAAAAATTTTCATTTGTAGAGATAACAAATTTAATAATTGCCGATTCCATATGTCCAAGAGTTAAATATTTTGTTATTGAGTGTTGGAAGTAACTGAACATTGTTTGTTGTGTATCACTTGACCCCTGAAAGCACACTGATAAATTATATGTAGAATGCAAAAGGGAATAGCTGTTTTGTCTTTCTAGAATAGATCCCAAACTTTTGCCTTTATTAATTTATGAATTCTAGTCATGTGACTGTAGCATTGCTAATTGCACCTAATATTAGCTGCCTTATAGGTTCAGGTTCATGTTTATATAGAATGTCTTTTTAACACCCTGGGCTTGAGAAGACAGTTCTGATGTTTTGTCCATTTACATGCACCTTACAACTGCTCCATACATTACTCATTTGGAAAAACACCCTTTCAGTGACAGCATAACGATACAGGTGAAATGAACATACAGTTCGAAATAAATCGTTTATAACTGTTATACCCAGGACAAATAGATGTCCTAAATTACTTTTGAAAAATTTTGGGACAGAGAAAAATCGTTACTGTAACGATAAAGGGCGGTACGGAGTGACGGAGGGGACGGATGGTCACCTTAAAAGCGTTCGCCGTCTTCAGCACGTAGGTTACCTGAGCGATATTCCAGTTCCATGTTCAGCCTAGGATGTCCACATTAAAGTGTGTTATTGCTGCTCTGATGTGAGGTCACAGTTCGTGCAAGTCCCACCCGAAGAAAACAATGTAATGGGTCTCCTGGGTACCAAATTTGGTCTGTACTAACTATTACACACACTGCTTCGACTGCTGGAGGGTGATTAGTTAATAACTTACATGGGAAAATAAGGGAAAAAGGCAGCTTTAGATGCGTGTGAACTTTATGCCACAAACCGGGGCTTTCTACCTATTTCCATTTCTAAACTATACATGATCAAAGTTGTAAAGACAATTTTGGAACATAATGCATGTGCATAGCAGAAAGGCTAAACGTGCTTGCCACTACGTTTTAATAAACTAAAACGAAGAAACAATCTATGGCTATTTCCTCGTTTGATGAATTTTAACTACAATTTATTTCCAGTCAATCGAATTTCCTCTGGCACGAAGAAAGGTCCAAGTTTACCTTGGACAGTTGTATAAAAATCCCTTCAGCACGCCCCTGTATGTCGTCAAAACTAAGGACAATCCGGGGAAATCCGGACGGATTGGAGCCCTAGTTGGGGGTGCAACGGTGAGCACAATGGTTGCCTTAAGGATATATGAAGAAGAAAGGAACCTTGTCATGTTTTAGCGACAATTTGCATTCCGTTTTATAGATAATGTGCCGGCCGATGTGGCCGTGCGGTTCTACGCGCTACAGTGTGGAACCGCGCGACCGCTACGGTCGCAGGTTCGAATTCTGCCACGGGCATGGATGTGTGTGATGTCCTTAGGTTAGTTAGGTTTAAGTAGTTCTAAGTCCTAGGGGACTGATGACCACAGATGTTGAGTCCCATACTGCTCAGAGCCCATAGATAATGTGTGATGATGTCCACAAACGCAAAATCATAGGAATATTCAGACATTTATTTGTGTGGAAGGTATATATTTTGTACAGAAAACCACATCACCAGCTACATACGTACGCCCCACTTTTCAGTTTCATAGATAATGGTTCAAATGGCTCTGAGCACTATGGGACTCAACTGCTGAGGTCATTAGTCCCCTAGAACTTAGAACTAGTTAAACCTAACTAACCTAAGGACATCACAAACATCCATGCCCGAGGCAGGATTCGAACCTGCGACCGTAGCGGTCTTGCGGTTCCAGACTGCAGCGCCTTTAACCGCACGGCCACTTCGGCCGGCTTCATAGATAATGTCATAGCTATTAAAAATTCGCAACCACAAATTTTCCAGACTATCTGAATGGCGTTAGGAATTGGTATGGGGCTAGGAGAGATTATTTAATATTTATCAGTCCGTGTTAAAACCATGATATATTATAAAGTTTTTCTATTTAAGTAATTTTTTTCTGCATTTTAGTCTTGTGTGTGTGAAATTTTTTAGTTGATTTCAAACATTTTGATAAGATTACAGCAGGACATGTGGTAAACTCCATGTGTAATTTAGTTTCTCTTTAAATGAGTCAACCAATATATTGCTGCCTCATTGGTGCATCTCGTGAGAAGACCGCGAATGTAAAAACTAGAGAGAATCGAGCTGACAGGGAGGCTTAGCAGCAATCGTTAGCGACTTGAACAAGAAAACAGGGAAATATCCATGGTACACCAAGTACCTACTCTCCGTCACACAGCAGGAAAGAAAGCGAGCTAATATTGCATTGTCATCCATTTCTGAGCTAAGCTGAAAGTTTCAAGTCTATAGCTTATCGGGAAGTTAGTTTAAAATTAGTTACAAAATTTGTACCGAACTGAGAGCGTTCGCAGTAAGTACCACCCGCCGCACACCAGACTCGAAAGCGAATTAATGTTGCATTTTCATCCAGTTCTGAGTTAAATCGAAAGTTTCAAGTCTTTAGCTTATCAGGAAACTAGTCCAAAATCAATTTCAAAATTTGTGCGGAAAAAAGCACACGAGAATCCGACCTCTTAAAAACGCGTTAAAAAGTCAATGTTCGTTTATATATATATATATATATATATATATATATATATATATATATATATATATATATATATATATAAATTTACAGTGCAGCACCAGATATCAGACTTTTAATGACAACTAAAAATTGATATTTAATGGCACAAATACGAAAATATGCCGAAAGCGACGGAGACTTGTTTCAGTCGGTTGTCTCACACTGAATGCAACCACTCAAATACGGTGAGTGAGTGAAAATATTCATATAGCTGACATGGCCGTTGAGACTAGTTTAATTTGGTTGTTTCTTTCGACTGAAGAACCGATGAAACGAGAAAGCAATCGACTGAACAGTCGATTGTTAGAAACTATCGATTGTCCCATAACTACTTTTCGGACAAAATAATTCCAGAAATATATCATAAGGTGGTTGAGACAGTTAAAAGATTACTTTCAAAGACTGATTATATTCCCATGAGATGTGACATGTGGACGTGCTTGCATAATGAAAACAGTTTTTTAAGTTTCACTGCGCATTTTATTGATCGTGAATTCAGTGTCAAATAATGGAGTATTGAACTTCAAGCATTTTGAGGAACATCACAGAGCGGAAAACATAGCGATGAGTTAACAGGAGGTTGCAAGTTTATGGGACATCCAGCTGGCAAAAATTCATGTCGTCATTCATGACAATGGACGAAACACAGTAAAAGCTGTTAGTAATGCAGAGTTGGCCTCAGTACGTTGTTTCATTCATCATCTTCAATTAATTTTAACGACTGTCTGAAGGCCCAATCAATTGTGACTCAAATCATAGCAAATTTAATCATTCTGCCAATGCACAGGAAAAACTGCATTCTGTCCAAAAGGATTGGGATCTCCCTCAGCATGAATTGTTGCAAGATGTCTGTATGGGGTGCAATTCCACCTCTTATACACTCCTGGAAATGGAAATAAGAACACCGTGAATTCATTGTCCCAGGAAGGGGAAACTTTATTGACACATTCCTGGGGTCAGATACATCACATGATCACACCGACAGAACCACAGGCACATAGACACAGGCAACAGAGCATGCACAATGTCGGCACTAGTACAGTGTATATCCACCTTTCGCAGCAATGCAGGCTGCTATTCTCCCATGGAGACGATCGTAGAGATGCTGGATGTAGTCCTGTGGAACGGCTTGCCATGTCATTTCCACCTGGCGCCTCAGTTGGACCAGCGTTCGTGCTGGACGTGCAGACCGCGTGAGACGACGCTTCATCCGGTCCCAAACATGCTCAATGGGGGACAGATCCGGAGATCTTGCTGGCCAGGGTAGTTGACTTACACCTTCTAGAGCACGTTGGGTGGCACGGGATACATGCGGACGTGCATTGTCCTGTTGGAACAGCAAGTTCCCTTGCCGGTCTAGGAATGGTAGAACGATGGGTTCGATGACGGTTTGGATGTACCGTGCACTATTCAGTGTCCCCTCGACGATCACCAGTGGTGTACGGCCAGTGTAGGAGATCGCTCCCCACACCATGATGCCGGGTGTTGGCCCTGTGTGCCTCGGTCGTATGCAGTCCTGATTGTGGCGCTCACCTGCACGGCGCCAAACACGCATACGACCATCATTGGCACCAAGGCAGAAGCGACTCTCATCGCTGAAGACGACACGTCTCCATTCGTCCCTCCATTCACGCCTGTCGCGACACCACTGGAGGCGGGCTGCACGATGTTGGGGCGTGAGCGGATGACGGCCTAACGGTGTGCGGGACCGTAACCCAGCTTCATGGAGACGGTTGTGAATGGTCCTCGCCGATACCCCAGGAGCAACAGTGTCCCTAATTTGCTGGGAAGTGGCGGTGCGGTCCCCTACGGCACTGCGTAGGATCCTACGGTCTTGGCGTGCATCCGTGCGTCGCTGCGGTCCGGTCCCAGGTCGACGGGCACGTGCACCTTCCGCCGACCACTGGCGACAACATCGATGTACTGTGGAGACCTCACGCCCCACGTGTTGAGCAATTCGGCGGTACGTCCACCCGGCCTCCCGCATGCCCACTATACGCCCTCGCTCAAAGTCCGTCAACTGCAAATACAGTTCACGTCCACGCTGTCGCGGCATGCTACCAGTGTTAAAGACTGCGATGGAGCTCCGTATGCCACGGCAAACTGGCTGACACTGACGGCGGCGGTGCACAAATGCTGCGCAGGTAGCGCCATTCGACGGCCAACACCGCGGTTCCTGGTGTGTCCGCTGTGCCGTGCGTGTGATCATTGCTTGTACAGCCCTCTCGCAGTGTCCGGAGCAAGTATGGTGGGTCTGACACACCGGTGTCAATGTGTTCTTTTTTCCATTTCCAGGAGTGTATGATTGGCAGGCTAATGGAACAAAAACGGGCCATTTCACTCAATCTCATGGACTGTGATACTGCCAGTCTCGTTGCTGCACAATGGAAGCTTTTAGAGTAACTTCTGAAATTATTACAACTATCAGAGATAATAACCAAAATTACAAGTTCCGGATGTGCTTGCATTTCTGAAATTATTCCGTTTGCTGTTACATTGATGTGATATTGCGAAAAAACGAGCACATCAGAGCTAACACCCAAATTCAGCCAGGTGAGGCTAGTCATACAACAAGAGTTACAAGAATGATTTGAAGACAGCACAACAAGTAAAAACTATTTGGTTGCTACCGCTTTAGATCCACGCTTTAAAACGTATATTTTCGCCAGTCAACTGCTAAGAGAAAGGCGGTATATTTTGTAGCATGAAGATGAACTGTGAAACAAGCAGTGACGATAGCGCGAATTCGTCCCCTAATCGGGCCAAGATAATGAGAAGCGAAGAAAAGAGTCTAATCCATACACTCATCTTTTATGGGTTGCAGATATGAACACAGCTCATACCGGGACAACGAAAGAAGAAAATACAACTGCAACTGAAATACGCCTTTACTTAAGTATTAAGAACATATCACGTCATGGCAACCTATAGAGGTGGTGACAAGCAAGAAAACATAAATCTCCGTGTTTGGTAAATCTTGCAGCAAAGTATTTGTCGACCTCAGGAATTAGTGTTTATTCAGAGCGCTTTTTCTTTGAAGCTCCGTATGTCTATGAGAAGAAAAGGAGTAAGCTACTGCCTAAAAAAGGCAGAAAAATTAGTCTTTCTGCACCGTAATCTTCTACTTTCAAGTTTTAATCACGAGAATTCAAGTGAATAAATATTTATTATTTTAAAAAATGTGCCCGCAAAATACAAAATATTATTTTAATTGATTCCCAGTTTTTTAAATTCTTATTTAATGGAAGCTGATTATGCACATATAAGAAATTTAATGATTAAGAAAAATATATTATTACTAGAAAACAAATCAGTATTTACATTTTACCAATTATCTGACTACAACAAAACGTTATGTAAGTATACGGTGTTCCGCCGAATAATACCCAGAAACAAGGTATTCGGGCGAATAGGATAAAAGAAGACGAATTGGCCGAATATCGAATAATACCAGAATATTCCTTGCAAGTCTAGATGGAAGTGACTCTGTTAAATATAACACAAACACAGCTGTATTTGCTGGCGGACGCCTAGAGATTATGCCCAAGCAGAACCTCACCTTCCCTAACATAACCTGGGAACTCAGCTTGGACCATTCGTTAAGTCAGATGATAGCCTCGCAGGAGGGACGAATCGCAGGGCAACAACTGCTGCAGCTTGCAAGTCAACATCGAAATGGCAGACGTCAAGTAATTATTATCTTAAATGTTGCAGTACCTAGCACCATAGTGACTGTAATTTTGCTTGGATTTTCTTTTACGTCTCTGAGACTACGAGACGTTCAGAGGCCTCATCCAGGGACTATCCGAGTTCCCGTGGGCTCGGTTCCCCGAGCAGGAGATGGAGAGTAGTTTTTTAAGTTCAGGACGAGTGCAGTAATTGTCTAGTAAATGGGGATAACTGATCTAATAGTAAGTGCATTCGTCCTTACAGTAATGGTTGGAGTTACCTTAGTGGAAGACTGGTCCAAATAAGACCGAAGGGCCGTGTCTTTTCCGTAGGGGAGGGTAGTGTACCGAGTCTTTGGACAGAAGATTGCGGGTCTTCAGTGAAAGTAAGGAGAACTAACATGGAAGCCACCGTAGAGTGTTGCGTTAATAGCCGTGGGTCGATAGCCGCCAGTGTGTCACATTAACGGACACGCCACTGGATTGCAAAGCAACGATAGCAGACCACAGCAGTAAATGGCACTGCACAGCGGTAACCGTATAGCAAGTCGGATGATGTCGCCACGCTAGGGCGAGTGTCTTGTAATGGACGAAGTGACTAGCTGTAGGGTTTAGTGAAGCAAATGGCTACCGGAGACACATAAACCAGTCTGGATTTTGAGGCAGGGAGCTCTTCTTGTCGCCGTAAACCAGCAGCACCACAACGACGCCAAGGCTACACCGTACAGCAAGGCGAATGGACCCCGCAAGCAGCAGCCATGGGTTCGAGACCAGCTGCCGCCAGCACTAAGTCCTTCACGGAACTTCCTTGTGGGAGGGCGCCACTGCGCCAGCCGCCATCCGACTGCCGTTCGCGGGCAGTGGGTTGAACGCCGCACACAGCAGACTCCACACGGCACAACCGCGGCCACGTGCGGAGCCTTTCCCCAAGTGCAATACCGCGCAAGCACAACACTTAGCGCCGCTGACGTCAACGGCCATGACCTCCAAGGATCACGTGCCTCAGCAGCTCAGGACGGCAGCTCAGAAGTTATGGTAGAAGCCGCCACCCGTTCATCAGCACCTGCCAGGGGCAACATGGAGAGGCGTGCCTGCCTCACTACGTCATGTATCAAAGTCAATAAAAATCATCTGTAACTGTCAACAGCGTTGCACTTGGACCCACCGGCCTGTCACCGCGACTCATTCATCCCCCACTGAACTCAGCACGTTATAGAAGGGACAACATTACACTCACCAAAATATTATCAACACTATTAGAAACAAATAGTGTAAGTAGGCTGTTCAGGTTTTTATGTTGGTAACTTCACGTAGCGCTCTGTATGAAAATCACTGGCTGTGCTTTGTGCAGTCTGTGGCTGGTTGGCATTGTTGGAATATTCGCTATTGTAGTGTTGGCCAGTTAGATGTGAACAGCGCGTAGCGTTGTGCGGTTGGAAGTGAGCCACCAGCAGTGGTGGATGTGGGGAGAGATGGTTCAAATGGCTCTGAGCACTATGGGACTTAACATCTTAGGTCATCAGTCCCCTAGAACTTAGAACTACTTAAACATAATTAACCTAAGGACATCACACACATCCATGCCCGAGGCAGGATTCGAACCTGCGACCGTAGCAGTGGGGAGAGAGATGGCAGAATTTTGAGAGCGGACGATCTGGACGTGTGTCCATCAGAAAGAGTAAATTTGTAATACCGGATATCATGAACTCATATATATATATATATATATATATATATATATATATATATATATATATATATATATATATATATATATGATGACTTTTGAACATTATTAAGGTAAATAAATTTTTTGTTCTCTATCAAAATGTTTCATTTGCTAACTATGCCTATCAGTAGTTAATGCCTTCAGTAGTTAGAATCTTTCATTTAGCTGGCAGTATTGGCACTCGCTCTATTGCAGACGTTCGAGTAACGAAGATTATTGTGAGGTAAGTAATTCATGAAATGTATAGGTTATTGTTAGTCAGAGCCATTCTTTTGTAGGAATTATTGAAAGTCAGATTGCGTTGCGCTAAAAATATTGTGTGTCAGTTTAGTGTTGAACAGAATAAGTAAAGAGCGAAATGTCTGAGTACGTTCAGTTTTGCTCAGCTGTTTGAAAATCAAATAACGTAAGGGGTTTATCAGCACAGTCATTCATAAATTTTTCTAAGGAGAGGTTTCAATAGGTCCAAATCAGTTAATTACAAAAGACTGGGGAAGATTTTTTATGAGATGCACACCCCAGAAGAAAACATAATACATCGTTGAGCCTTTGGAACAGCTGTAAAGAGGGACAGATTAACGTAGAAGCCTTATAAGGAGACTGGCAAAAATGATCAAAAGAATGGAAGAAAAAAGATAGGAAATTCTGTATATGAAGATAGTATCTGTTCCCAAAAGAACAGATGCCATTGATGACCGTGTAACTTCTCCAGAATGAAATGATAATTAAATCGACACCCTAACAGCAAACAGGTGTTGTCTCAAATGGTTCAAATGGCTCTGAGCACTATGCGACTTTACTTCTGAGGTCATCAGTCGCCTAGAACTTAGAACTAACTAAACCTAACTAACATAAGGACATCACACACATCCATGCCAGAGGCAGGATTCGAACCTGCGACCGTAGCTGTCGCTCGGCTCCAGACTGTAGCGCCTAGAACCGCACGGCCACTCCGGCCGGCAAACAGGCGTTGATATACATCACTGGGGACATGTTGAAAATGTGTACCCCGACCAGGACTCGAACCTCTGATCTCCCGCTTACATGGCAGACACTCTATCCATCTTTTTTTTTCTTATTTTAGCTGGGCGTCAGTAGTGGTCGCGAGGTTCCAGACTGAAGCTCCTAGAACCGCTCGGTCACAGGGGCCGGCATCCATCTGAGCCACCGAGGGCACAGCGGATAGTGCGCCTGCATGGACTTACCCTATGCACGCTGCCCGTGAGACCCACATTCCCATGTTCATACCACTACATTCGTAGTGTGCCTAATAGATGTTTGCCCATCACACTCATTACTCGTGGCAGATTAATCTACCAAGTCCCGTACGAGTTGGGGCATAGCGTGTGCGTTCGTACAAGAAGGTCAATGGCCAGGTAGCCTGCGATGTAAGCAGGAGCTCCGGAGTTCGAGTCCCGGTTTGGGCACACATTTTCAACAAGTCCCCAATGATGTATATCAACGCCTGTTTGCAGCTAGGGTGTCGATTTAATTATCATTTCATAGCAAATTCTCGAAGAGATTTTGATATGATAAGAAGCCAATTACCAAATTCAACCGTACTCCCTAAGTCAGCAAAATAAAGAAAGAGAAGCAATAATGGTAATAACAATAGAAACTATAGTTTTTTATTTTTAATTTTAGTATTTTTATTTCTGATTACAAGAGCATCAAACGGCAGTATCGACCTTAATGATTTTATAAAACTAGATAAAAACCAAATGTCGATCGAGAAGAATCAGATGAGGATACTGAGTCATCATTTCTATAACACTTCTTACTATCTCTTATTTTTGTAAGTTACACTAATAACGATCACTGTTTAATGGACCGTAAGTATTCCAGCTGAGAACGAAAGTAAGACAGGAGTAAAATTTTGAGATTGGAACTGAAACTCATTAGTTCCTCCACTGACTGTCTTCAGCCGTTGTCGGGGTGGCCGAGCGGTTCTAGGCCCTACAGTTTGGAACCGCGCGACCGCTACGGTCGCAGGTTCGAATCCTGCCTCGGGCATGGATGTTTGTGATGTTCTTAGGTTAGGTTTAAGTAGTTCTAAGTTCTAGGGGACTGATGACCTCAGAAATTAAGTCCCATAGTGCTCATAGCCATTTGAACCATTTCAGCCGTTGTGGAAGCCTGTTGCAATACATACTTCACTGTAGAGGACATTTTTATGAACGACAACGAAGCACTTTTTTAAAAGATGTATTTTTTTTTGTGGATTCTTCTCGGTATCTGTCTCAGAAAGGTGAACTATAATCGTAAAGAGACTGGACAACAGCTTTTCAAGATCGTTTTACCGCTGCTACATTACAGCTTTTCGGAATTCTCCAACTAATTTCAGTTAATCTTTCTTTTACAACCCCGCTGCGCGAGTGTTAGTACGAATGTATAACCGCTAACTGCGCAGTTCTGACGTAAATGTGACATCTGATTAACACGTCTCTAAATGATGGCTTATTTCAAAATTAAATTTACAGAAGAAGTGCGAAAAGTCTTGCGGCAACCGCATCACTCTTGGTTTTCAGCGTCAGTATCTGTTTGCTGCTAACACTCGGCGAGGTGTGCAGCGTTTGCTAGCGACGTAGGTGCGAAGGACCGGCGTCCAAAGTGCACGGTTACCCTGTTTGCGTTGCGTGCAGCTGACTTCCCGTCGAGGCGGCGAGAAAGCAAACCTCTTAGGCGACGCTTCGTGACACTGTGGCGAGAGCATACACTGCGAAGCGCCAGAAGGGATGCCGGCTGTTGCATCTGTGCTTTGAATACTCTACGCTTCTCTTGAATATCCGAGAACAGCCTAGAAAATACCGGCACCGTATGTAAGAGAGAACCAATAAATTAACTCCGCCCCCCCCCCACCCCCACCCAAAAAAGTGCTAAACTTAGATATACCGCTTTCTGGCTTTCATTTAAGCAACACGGTTAATTGTAAAAGCAATAGACTCATTTATCATAGCATAGGAAATAAATTAATGTCGCAGTATTTCCTTCGAAGGAACGTTAACGTTTTTTATTCTCTGTATTAGAACATTATCCCCCCTTCAGAAATTCAAAATAAGAAAACTTACAACGTAACAGTGACCACGCGCGCGCGCACCTGTGTATGTTTGTGTGTGTGTTTTGGATAGTTTTTATAATTTCCTGTTCAGAGTTCGTTAAGCAGCCAACAGCGAAAATTACTTCATCATGTGACGAAGATATAAACAGTAGGCTACACATAGCCACATACTGCGTGTGTACGAGAAATGTCCCGTCTAAAAACTGCACCACGATACTGCCGCTTGAGAGAGAACACTTGAGGACACAAGATGTCCGTGATGTACCGTTGTGGCGTCAGGGTTCCCTCACAGCTGTGACCTGAAGAAATACCCGATGGATGCCAACAGCATAGAGTCGGGAGTAACACCACCGTGCCTCTCTAAAACATGAAAGGAATGGGACATCTCAGCAGGTCACCGTCATAGTCGTTGATGATTTTCAACCAGGATAATGCTGAATTAGGATTCATTATTGAACAGAGTGAGATGCCATTTACCACCACTCCATGCTTCCCGGTCACGACACCATATTAGACGTTACCGTTTTTGATGCGGTGTTAATGGCAGCCTGTATATGAGACGGTAGCCTGCCGGCTGCTAACTCCGACCAACGGTGCGTGATGAGAGAGATTGTTGCCGCGAGTCCATTTCTTGTTCTCGGATGGTAGATGGAGATGTGAAGGGATTACGATGCGCTTGGTGCACAACACGGGGATCCTCTATTGTGATGTCAGATGTTTCGACTGGATCCTTGACATGTATGTCTGGCCCCTCACATTCCCATACAGTCCAACACTGGGCCACTGGTAAATCCGAAAGCATCACAAATATGTATATTCGACCAACTGCTCATGTGGAGATCTGTAATGAGGTCCTTTTCAAAGTCTGTTTGGTGCTTATAACGCTGTCTCACACGATACACGGCCTCCCGGTGTCCTTCTCAGAAGGCACTGACCATCTGACGCTGTTCACACCCCATGTATACCCTGTCAGAGCTGGTAACAATTCTAAACACAAAAAACACTAATGCACTCTGGTGGCCGTTCTACGAGTCACAGAGAATTGCGGTTCTAATCATTTACATGCCCACCAACAGTGTGTATGTGCATGAAGTTCCATTTATTTCTGACAACGTTTTATGGCTGTATGCATAGAATACATGTGTTTCCAGATGTATTACCATAGTAGCTGAATAACACATCATTGCCTAGGTATTTATTTACTCCAATTCCCTGCTACTCCAATTCCTTCTTCCCCTCTCTCTATTCATCTTCTCTTTTCCCCTCTCTCTGTCCAACTTCTGACCTCCTCCCCCTGACCATTACCTCCTTCACCTCTATGTGTCCACCTTCTCCTCCAATCTCTATCTGTCCAGAACCTCCTAACACCTCTCTCTGTCCATCTTGTCTCCCCCCTTTGTTTGTCTATTTCTTGATCGCTCCTCCCAATTGAAGGTTGGTGGTTTCCACCACCATAGTATTTATTTACCGATAGTAAGTATATGTGTACCAAGTTTGGTTGAAACTGATCCAGGTGTTTAGGGAGAGATGTTCAACATATGCATATGTGACATATATTGCACACATATATGTTTGATTCTCTGCTGTTTTACACCATATGACTCATTCCTTGGTGTTTAACACCATTCGACTCCAGAGAGGATATTAGATTTGTGTGTAATATTCAACCACAGAGTGCTCATTGTCGCAACTGGATTGACACAATGAACAGTACAAATAAGAGATAAATTGCACGCCGTAATTTGAAAAGCATTCTAGTTAACTAAATACAGGAAATAAATGTCAACAGGTGGTTTTCGACATTTTTACATCACCCTCACATTCACACCTCCACATCTAGTGGTACTGGGAAATCTTACTCCATAGTATTTTTATTCAAATGATGATTCATGTATCTAACAAATTTGTTGCCCCAGCTGCTCCTGAGTTATACTTCAATGTCACTCCCTTTCATTTCCACTCGTGTAGGACCTACGTGGTTCTTAACCCCACAGTACATCTCTCATATAAAAAGTAACCAGTAAACCGCTGTTTCTTTAAAGAATCAATTCCCCTGTGCGAAACAATTTCAAACTTCTGATTGCTTCACAAATGAGTTAAAGTGTTAAACATTTGACCTTCAGAATGTGGGCGAGAAGAAGTTTACAAAAGGTTTGAAATTAAGTTTAAAGTTTGTTGGAAGTAGCTAGGTGCTTTCATTAGCGAACACTGGACGAGTATGGGCCGGGTAATTCGCGCTTCGTTTTAAGTAAACCCAGTTTTTCACGTATCTCATTGTTTATGACGTCACATTTTTTGAACTACGTATCGTGCAATAATATAATTTTGCAGGTACACTCAGTGCTATATGCAGATATCGTCGGCAAAATATATAATAGGGTTAGTAGGGAGAGGGACTAGATTAAAAGGTCATAACTGAAGCGGCAGGTTTTCACGCATTTCACTGTTTAAGACGTCGTATGTCCTGAACTATGTGTCGTACAATGATAAAATATTGCAGGCACATTTAGTGGTATATGTGGTATGTGCGAACAGGGAAAATGTAGCAAGAGATAAACTTTTTTCCTCCCATTATTTTGTGGGTTGTTCAGCGAGAAAGTTTCGTAAAGGGTTGAAATAACATGTAGAGTTTCTTGCAAGTGGCTAAGTTCTCTTAATCTCAAATTTCTTACCCCGAAAGTGCTTCTTTCCAGATAGCATGTAATATGTGTACCACGTTAGGCTCACATCAGTCCACTAGTGTAGGAAGATATGTTGAACATACATACATACGAAAATACATTTTTATAGTGCACTAGCCTTTTACCTGCTGCTTCACTCATGTACCTGTATAGCACATGTATTGCACACATCTCCTCCTCACCAACCTTCTCTGTCCATCTCCTTCTCCTCCATTTTCCATTGCATTTCCTCATCCCCCTCCCTCTTGGTCCACATCCCAGTCCCACTTACATCTGTCCACCTCGTTCTCTCTTTGTCTGTTCATATCATCCTCCCTCCCTTCACTATTCATCTCCATCTCCCCTCTCTTCTGTTCAGATGTAGCCATCCACACATATACCCCTTGGAACACATAAAAATACCACCTGCATAACACATTTGTTGTGTGGTGGCAGCCTAGATATCAACAGTTACCAGCCCTTTTTACCCTCGCCCCCACCCCTATGGTAGCTAGTTGTTTATACTTGCACAGATCTCTATCCTAGATAATAAGTAGTGTGTGCCAAATTTTGTTGAAAAAGATACAGTAGGTTAAGAAGAGCCATGGAAAACACACACACACATATAACATTTTCATATGAGCACTAGCCTTTTACACACAGCATTATCTAGACACACAAGTCACATATATGCATAGTGCACCAAAACCCCTCTCTCTGTGCCCATCTTCTCCTCCTCCCTCTCTCTGTCCACCTCCTCCTCCCTTTCTCTGAACATCTCCTCCTTCTCCTTTCTCTGTACATCTCCTTCTCTCTCCTGTCTCAGTCCATCCCCTCCTCTCCCTTCCATCGCCTGATCTCCTTTTGCCATTCTCTATGACGATGTCCTCATACCCCTCTATGTTTATTCATCTCCTCCTCCCACTCTCTCTGTAAATATTCTCCTTTCCTCTGTCTGTCCATCCCCTCCTTCCCCTTCCCTCTGTCCATCTCCATATCCCCTGTCACTGGTTCATCACACCCACTCTCTCTCTATCTGTCTTTACTCCTACTTCTATTGCCCATATTCTCCTTCCCTCTCTCTATACATTTCCTCCTCCCTCCTCTCTATTCACTCATTCTGCCCCTTTCTCTTTCCATCTTCTCCTCCTCTCTCTGTCTACCCCTTATTTCTCCTCTCTCTATACATCTTCTCCTACCGGTCTCTATGCCCATCTCCTACTTCCTCCTCTCTCTGTATCCATCTCCTCCCGTCTCTCTCTCTCTCTCTCTCTCTCTCTCTCTCTCTCTCCCTCTGTCTCCATCTCATTTGCCCGTCCCTATTTTCTCAACCTCTCTCTTTCTCTGTCCACCTCATGCTCTCCCCCATCACTATCTATCTCCTTTTCCCATCCCTCTGATTACCCATGCCCACCTGCTTGTATAGCCCTTGGAACACATTCCAACACTCCCCATGGGAGGCAGGTGGTTCTTATCCCCATAGTACTTCTGTCTACATCTTTCTAGACAATAAGAGCATGTGTACCAAATATTTTGAAATCGATCCAGTGGGATGGGAGGAGATATGTAACACATACAAAAACACACAAATACACACACATATACAGTTATATACTGTATAAGTGTATATATATATATATATATATATATATATATATATATATATATATATATATAAGTTAGTTTCTTCCATTACACTGTTACTAGTTGACCCATGTCAATAATTAGCACTCTATCCTGATCATCTCCAATAGGTAATACAGTAATGGAGAAATAAGTAGGTGCAGTTACTTATTAATGGAAGTTATTATATTCTGAATAGTAGTAACTAATAGTAGTGTCACTGAAAAAAATCGCTAATATTATATACAGTATGGTTAATTGTAAAGCATGTAAATTTTTTTAAATTCGCTTATTTTATAAAACTTCTTGAAAATAATGTTATCAGTTATAATGCGATCATCGTTTACAGTTTGGCTGCATGTGTCTTTAGCACAAACATAAATATCACTGAATCTGCGAACTCTTGAAAAAGCCATGTATAACAGTCCATGCCTAGGAACAGATTTTGTTAAATACAGTTCTGCACTTTGAAGTGTCTGACCTTGTGCTTTATTAATGGTCATAGAGAAGGCTACTTTTATTGGAAATTTTTTCTCAGCGTTTGGAAAGACATAATTGTGTCCAAAGGTGTAAGGTTAATACGGGACATGAGCACATTTTTATCGGAATCAATGAATTTAGCACTGATGATGTGCTAGCCTACATGAGTTACCAATAACGTTTCACCATTATTTAATCCCTTATTAGCGTTAAGATTTCTGATAAACCAATAACAGCATTTTTCTTTAAAATCAATTTAAAGAGTTCGAGAATCCTACGGGATATAGCTGAACACTGTTTATTTCTTCAAGTAGAGTAGAATCAGAAATTAGGTTCAAAAATGGTTCAAATGGCTCTGAGCACTATGGGACTTAACATCTGAGGTCACCAGTCCCCTAGAACTTAGAACAGCTTAAACCTAACTAACCTAAGGACATCACACACATACATGCCCGAGGCAGGATTCGAACCTGCGACCGAAGCGATCACACTGTTCGAGACTGAAGCGCCTAGAACCGCTCGGCCACTCCGGCCGGCTAGAAATTAGGTAAAACTTTGCCTCTCTAGGTAACAAATTCTAAATGACACATTAATTACTTGCTGTACATCAGGATTTCTTTGACATAAAATCGCCTTTGAATAGAATTGAGAAACATTTTGTTCATTGACTTCTGTGGCACTGAAAATGTTGGTAATAAAACTATCGTAATTTGCACAATAAAGTCTAGCAATTTTCATCGTTTGATTGGGGTACTTTCATTTCTTTTCTAATTCATCGTTACTCAATTTAAGTAATCATTCATTGAAAACGAGATAACTATTTGCCCCATACTTTGAGTCAAGTTATGAATTTTAACATAAGACTGTACTGATGACCGTTTAACTGTAGTTTCGTCTAAGTCTGTTCTATTGGCATGCCTCACGACGCATAATACATGACGAAAATCTCCACCAAATAGAATTATTTTGCCTCCGCAAGGGAGATTATTATTCACGATGTCCCTTAAAAGTCGACCGACAACGGTGAGCGCGTCTTTAGCTAGTAAACAGTACATACCTATGATGATGAACGATGACCTAATTAGGTTTATTCCTGCAGTACACAACACTTGCATAAAGAAAGTAAACAGCTTCAACCGCTGTTGTGCATAATAGCAAAATTAGATTGTCAATAGATGATGCCTTCAAAAATTTTTACATCGACGTGTATGACGGAAATGGCGTGACAGACTACGCTTGGGCAAAGGATGCAACAACTGCAACAGATGTTCTGCATATTAGTTAAACACAGAGGCAATAGATGGCTCCTTCTTTGTTTTTATAAAAACATTTCCAAGATAAAGTTTTCTTAAAGAAAATAATAACTTTAATTATTTGTGTATTTTTCGTGATTAGCAGACTAATGAACGAAATGTTGCAAATGATGTCTCACTCATTAATTTTGTTTAAATAGTGTTGGAGATATGGCATACTGACAGAAAAAACACCGTCGAGAAATAATAAAAATGATTGTTAGATAAGAAACAACCTTTCCGAGCGGAAGTTTCGTAATGTTTTACTTACTATTTTTTTGGGATCTCATTGACACATGTTGTGGCCCTAGAATTGAAGGGATTAGCGGAAAAAAGTGGTAGCGCGTTTTTTGTTTTACTGCGTGTTATATGTTTGGCTAAATTCAAAGACAAGATTATAAATACAAAAGGTGCAGTTTATATAGTAGAGTTTATATAGTAGAGAGTAGAGAGTATTTATTATTGTTGGTCCCAGAATGTGGTGCATTCAAAAACACAGAAGACAGCTTGATAAAAATAATCCTAACTAAATTGAGGTTTAGAGGTTTCTTCGATCGACCTTATCACTCGTACCTTGTGTCCACCAGGATTTTCGATTTTCGGCGTTTCTGAGAGCACTCCACCTGAAATTTTCGCTTTCACTGAGTGTTTTGTTAAAATCGTATGTACAGGGATGGAGTGATGCATAGGGAGGACCCAAAAGAACTGGACATCCAAGCGAGTAGTTGAAAAATCTTGCCAGTGAAAACAATTCTCATTCGTTTTTGGCGTCACCAGTTTCCGTGCGGAATGCAACATACGTAATGCAGCTATTAAACTGATGGAGAATTCTTCTTTTGCTTCAGTTGCGAGTAGCCGTTTTTGGAACTACTGCTTGCGATTGTCAATTTCAAATTTGTATAATCCCATGACCACACAGCTGTAAAGCATTTGAAGTATCCGAAGGCAACAACAGAAGTTTTAGAAAAATGGTTCAAATGGCTCTGAGCACTCTGGGACTTAACATCTGAGGTCATCAGTCCCCTAGAACTTAGAACTACTTAAACCTAACTACTTAGACCTAACTGTCGGGCACACAGTTTTAATCTGCCAGGAAGTTTCATATCAGCGCACACTCCGCTGCAGAGTGAAAATCTCATTCTGGAAACATCCCTCAGGCTGTGACTAAGCCATGTCTCCACAGTATCCTTTCTTTCAGGAGTGCTAGTTCTGCAAGGTTCGCAGGAGAGCTTCTGTAAGGTTTGGAAGGTAGGAGACGAGATACTGGCAGAAGTAAAGCTGTGAGGACCGGCCGAGAGTCGTGCTTCGGTAGCTTAGTTGGTAGAGCACTTGCCCGCGAAAGGCAAAGGTCCCGAGTTCGAGCACACAGTTTTAATCTGCCTGGAAGTTTCGTCTCCTTCAGACTGTTTGCATCTTCATGTTTTCGCGGCGTAAAGACCGTTCCATAAAATTTCGGGCGTGCAGCCGCATAAATTCAGTTTCTTCTTCCAATATTTCGGCTGAATACCGTCCACCCACCTTCAGAGTGAGCCGCGGTGACTAACGCTCCAGCAATTACTTCACAGGAAAAGCGGAAGAAGACACGAAAAGTTTTAAATCCATGGTTTTCCTGCCATACGTGGGAAACCTTTCGTCGAAAATAGGACTGATCCTCAGGAAACACAAAGTGAAAGTGATTTTTCGCCGTCCACCGAAGACTGCAGCACTCCTGGGTTCCGTAGAAGATGATTTGGTGCTTCGGAAGCCTGGGGTTTATAAGATCCCCTGTGAGTGCCGCCGTTCATTCATATGACAGATGACACGTACAGTCCAGGAGAGATGCACAGAGCACCGCTGGTACACCCGTCTCTTCCAACCTAATAAATCTGCGGTGGCAGAGCACTGTATTGACACTAGGCACTCGATAGTGTACGATAATGTTGAAATTTTATCCTCGACTTCATCTGTCTGGGACTCAGTAGTGAAGGAAGCAATCGAAATTCGGTTGGCGACGAATTTAATTAATCGGGATAGCGGCTTCAGCTTGGACAAATCATGGCATCCGGCAATTTCTGTAATTAAATCACACAGACGTTGCGACGGTACAGCTCTCCGTGACACATCGATATCACCGTGTGGATCGATTGCGCAGCCATAGATGTAATTTACATGCATATGTTACACAGCTTTGCAGCCTATCAACGTCTCTGGCGCCTTGTGTATCTTTGCCCGCATACGCAGTGGTTCGGTCCTCGACTTTAAAAGGACGGAGCAATTGCTGGAGCGTTAGTCACCTCGGCTAACTCTGAAGATAGCTGGACAGTTGTTGTTGTTGTTGTGGTCTTCAGTCCTGAGACTGGTTTGATGCAGCTCTCAATGTTACTCTATCCTCCGCAAGCTTCTTCATCTCCCAGTACCTACTGCAACCTACATCCTTCTGAATCTGCTTCATCTCTTGGTCTCCCTCTACGATTTTTACCCTCCACGCTGTCCTCCAATACTAAATTGGTGATCCCTTGATGCCTCAGAACATGTCCTGCCAACCGATCCCTTCTTCTGGTCAAGTTGTGCCACAAACTCCTCTTCTCCCCAATCCTATTCAGTACTTCCTCATTAGTTATGTGATCTACCCATCTTATCTTCAGCATTCTTCTGTAGCACCACATTTCGAAAGCTTCTATTCTCTTCTTGTCCAAACTATTTACCGTCCAAGTTTCACTTCCATACATGGCTACACTCCATACAAATACTTTCAGAAATGACTTCCTGACACTTAAATCTATACTCGATGTTAACAAGTTTCTCTTCTTCAGAAACGCTTTCCTTGCCATTGCCAGTCTACATTTTATATCCTCTCTACTTCGACCATCATCAGTTATTTTGCTCCCCAAATAGCAAAACTCCTTTACTACTTTAAGTGTCTCATTTCCTAATCTAATACCCTCAACATCACCCGACTTAATTCGACTACATTCCATTATCCTCGTTTTGTTTTTGTTGATGTTCATCTTATATCCTCCCTTCAAGACACCATCCATTCCGTTCAACTGCTCTTCCAAGTCCTTTGCTGTCTCTGACAGAATTACAATGTCATCGGCGAACCTCAATGTTTTTATTTCTCTCCATGGATTTTAATACCTACTCCAAATTTTTCTTTTGTTTCCTTTACTGCTTGCTCAATATACAGATTGAATAACATCGGGGAGAGGCTACAACCCTGTCTTACTCCCTTCCCAACCACTGCTTCCCTTTCATGTCCCTCGACTCTTATAAATGCCATCTGGTTTCTGTACAAATTGTAAATAGCCTTTCGCTCCCTGTATTTTACCCCTGCCACCTTTAGAATTTGAAAGAGAGTATTCCAGTCAACATTGTCAGAAGCTTTCTTTAAGTCTACAAATGCTAGAAACGTAGGTTTGCCTTTCCTTAATCTTTCTTCTAAGATAAGTCGTAAGGTCAGTATTGCCTCACGTGTTCCAGTATTTCTACGGAATCCAAACTGATCTTCCCCGAGGTCGGCTTCTACTAGTTTTTCCATTCGTCTGTAAAGAATTCGTGTTAGTATTTTGCAGCTGTGGCTTATTAAACTGCTTGTTCGGTAATTTTCAAATGGTTCAAATGGCTCTGAGCACTATGGGAGTTAACAGCTATGGTCATCAGTCCCCTAGAACTTAGAACAACTTAAACCTAACTAACCTAAGGACATCACACAACACCCAGCCATCACGAGGCAGAGAAAATCCCTGACCCCGCCGGGAATCGAACCCGGGAACCCGTGCGTGGGAAGCGAGAACGCTACCGCACGACCACGAGATGCGGGCCGGTAATTTTCACATCTGTCAACACCTGCTTTCTTTGGGATTGGAATTATTATATTCTTCTTGAAGTCTGAGGGTATTTCGCCTGTTTCATACATCTTGGTCACCAGATGGTAGAGTTTTGTCATGACTGGCTCTCCCAAGGCCGTCAGTAGTTCCAATGGAATGTTGTCTACTCCGGGGGCCTTGTTTCGACTCAGACCTTTCAGTGCTCTGTCAAACTCTTCACGCAGTATCGTATCTCCCATTCCATCTTCATCTACATCCTCTTCCATTTCCATAATATTGTCCTCAAGTGCATCGCCCTTGTATAGACCCTCTATATACTCCTTCCACCTTTCTGCTTTCCCTTCTTTGCTTAGAACTGGGTTTCCACCTGAGCTCTTGATGTTCATACAAGTGGTTCTCTTATCTCCTAAGGTCTCTTTAATTTTCCTGTAGGCAGTATCTATCTTACCCCTAGTGAGATAAGCCTCTACATCCTTACATTTGTCCTCTAGCCATCCCTGCTTAGCCATTTTGCACTTCCTGTCGATCTCATTTTTGAGACGTTTGTATTCCTTTTTGCCTGCTTCATTTACTGCATTTTTATATTTTCTCCTTTCATCAATTAAATTCAATATTTCTTCTGTTACCCAAGGATTTCTACTAGCCCTCGTCTTTTTACCTACTTGATCCTCTGCTGCCTTCACTACTTCATCCCTCAAAGCTACCCATTCTGCTTCTACTGTATTTCTTTCCCCCATTCCAGTCAATTGTTCCCTTATGCTCTCCCTGAAACTCTGTACAACCTCTGGTTCTTTCAGTTTATCCAGGTCCCATCTCCTTAAATTCCCACCTTTTTGCAGTTTCTTCAGTTTTAATCTACAGGTCATAACCAATAGATTGTGGTCAGAATCCACATCTGCCCCTGGAAATGTCTTACAATTTAAAACCTGGTTCCTAAATCTCTGTCTTACCATTATATAATCTATCTGATACCTTTTAGTATCTCCAGGGTTCTTCCATGTATACAACCTTCTTTCATGATCCTTAAACCAAGTGTTAGCTATGATTAAGTTGTGCTCTGTGCAAAATCCTATCAGGCGGCTTCCTCTTTCATTTCTTAGCCCCAATCCATATTCACTTACTACGTTTCCTTCTCTCCCTTTTCCTACACTCGAATTCCAGTCGCCCATGACTATTAAATTTTCGTCTCCCTTCACTATCTGAATAATTTCTTTTATTTCGTCATACATTTCTTCAATTTCTTCGTCATCTGCGGAGCTAGTTGGCATATAAACTTGTACTACTGTAGTAGGTGTGGGCTTCGTATATATCTTGACCACAATAATGCGTTCACTATGCTGTTTGTAGTAGCTTACCCGCATTCCTATTTTTCTATTCATTATTAAACCTACTCCTGCATTAGCCCTATTTGACTTTGTGTTTATAATCCTGTAGTCACCTGATCAGAAGTCTTGTTCCTCCTGCCACCGAACTTCACTAATTCTCACTATATCTAACTTTAACCTATCCATTTCCCTTTTTAAATTTTCTAACCTACCTGCCCGATTAAGGGATCTGACATTCCACGCTCCGATCCGTAGAACGCCAGTTTTCTTTCTCCTGATAACGACACCCTCTTGAGTAGTCCCCGCCCGGAGATCCGAATGGGGGACTATTTTACCTCCGGAATATTTTACCCAAGAGTACGCCATCATCATTGAATCATACAGTAAAGCTGCATGCCCTCGGGAAAAATTACGGCCGTAGTTTCCCCTTGCTTTCAGCCGTTCACAGTACCAGCACAGCAAGGCCGTTTTGGTTATTGTTACAAGGCCAGATCAGTCAATCATCCAGACTGTTGCCCCTGCAACTACTGAAAAGGCTGCTGCCCCTCTTCAGGAACCACACGTTTGTCTGGCCTCTCAACAGATACCCCTCCGTTGTGGTTGTACCTACGGTACGGCTATCTGTATCGCTGAGGCACGCAAGCATCCCCACCAACGGCAAGGTCCATGGTTCATGGGGGGGGAGCTGGACAGTATTCAGCCGAAATACTAGAAGGAGAAACTGAATTTATGCCCGAAATTTTATAGAAAACCTTCAGACTATTTGTCTACCGTTCCACTCTTTAAAAGCACGTGAGAAAAATTAACAAAAAAAAAAAAATGGCTCTGAGCACTATGGGACTTAACATCTCAGGTCATCAGTCCCCTAGAACTTAGAACTACTTAAACCTAACTAACCTAAGGACATCACACACATCCATGCCCGAGGCAGGATTCGAACCTGCGACCGTAGCGGTCGCGCGGTTCCAGACTGAAGCGCGTAGAACCGCACGGCCACCAACGGCCGGCGAGAAAAATTAACACTCATATATTTCTGTACGAGCTATGATTTCTCTTATTATATTATGGTGATCATTCTTCCCTATGTAGGATCTCGACAGTAAAATATTTTCGCTTTCAGAGTAGAAAGTTGCTGAATGAAATTTCGTAAAAAGATCTCGCTGCAACAAAAAGCGCTTTTGTTTTAGTGATTCCCACCCCAACACGCCTATCATATGCATGACACTCTCTCATCTATTTCACGACAGCACGAAATGAGCCGCCCTTCTTTGGACTTTTACTACCTGGTAATGATCCCATACCGTACAGGAATACTGTATCAAAGAACGGACAAGCGTAGTGTAAGCTGTCTCTTTAGTAGATCAGTTACATCTTTTAAGTATTCTGCCAGTAAAATGCAGTGTTTTGTTTGCCTTGCCACAAAATTAGCTATGTAATCGTTCCAGTTCAAGTTGTTCGTAATTGTGATTCCTAGATATTTAGTTGAATTGGCATCCTTCAGATTTGTGTGATTTGTAGCGGAACCGCTGGCACAATGCCACGGACGACACAGACTTGCATGATGTCGAGACACACTCAGCGGCGACATTGTACGGTGTTCAGCGATAAGCATTGCTTCTCTTTGTAAATGTTAGATCGGTGCCTACGTGTCAGTAGACGATCTCTTGAACGGTCACAGGAAGCGGTCTTCGAAACTCATACTTCTCCAACGCCTATATTCAGGATGCGGGGTGTTATTGATTACGACAACAGGATTGATTTGATAATCGTTGAAGCGAGGCTGAATGTTCGCTAGTATGTGGCAAGAATGGTAAATGGAAATGAGCGTTTGGCGTCATTGGCCGGGAGGCCCCTTATGGGACAGGTCCAGCCGCCTTGGTGTAAGTCTTATTACATTCGACGCCACATTGGGAGACCTGCGCGCCGGATGGGGATGAAATGATGATGAAGACAACACCCAGTCCCTGAGCGGAGAAAATCCCCTACCCTGCTGGGAATCGAACCCGGGCACCTTAGGCCGGCAGTCCGTCACGCTGACCATTCACCTATCGGGGCGGACGCAAGAATGGTAAAACCTATTGTCATGTCCTTCACGAAGAGGGTAGCAAACAGCATATTCCAACATGTTAACGCAAGGCCCCACATTGCAGTTTACACCATAAACGTCTTTAGTAAGGTACGGATCCTGGATATCCTGCCTGATTCCTCAATTTGTATTGCATCTCGAAAACGTGATGGGAAGAGATATGCTTCCATACGAACTTCCAGACATCAGTCTTCATGACCTGACACGAGATCTGGTTCAGGTACTGCAAGAAATTCCTTAAGACAGAAATCAGAGGTTGTGTGCATCCATGCTACAATGTGTACACGAGTATACTTGTGTAATGGAAGTTTAACCACATCATACCCGTTATGTAACGAACATCTTCACAAAGTTTGCTAAATATTCGACTAGTGGTTCATTGCGTAACACTTTCGATTTCCGTCGGTGTAGCAGCAATAATGATGACTGTCCTCCATGCTAGCATGTTTTTTACTTTACTTTTCAACAAAAATCTTTTCGGGTGGCTTTCTTGTCTGCTACGTATTGAATCAGTACAGTAGGCTCATCCGAGGATCTGGCTATCTATTTACTTTGAGTATGTACAAAGATCCATACTACTTTTCTGACTCATGGATGAATAAAATGAACGAGAGTTTCTCACGGACTATGCCACAGCGCGATTGCTTGCATGCTAACAGTACAGAAATATATCTAAGATAATTTTCCTCCGTGCATGTTCTCGGTAGAAAATAGACATTAGAGAAAGGCAGCTTGGCAACACTGTAATCACTTATACGACAGGTATCTTCACTCTACACTGAAGAGATGTGCTCCCTAGTTAATGCACTGGGTAGAGTTTTGCGTCAGAATGCTAGGGTTTGAGAGTTCGATTCTAAGTTTGTGTTACTTTTTTCTGATTTTGATCTTCCCAATAAAGAGACAGAATCGGGTAGAATATTGTACCTTGGAACACTTGTCAGACTTTCGTCTCTGTCCTGCCCCGTAATGGAAGTTTAATATATTTTCATACTCTGTTTTTAAATGATGGCAGCCACCTCTTATGTGCTGCAATCTTTTTCTGAAATTAAAAAAAATACTCCGAAAAATTTAGGTTTTTTCAAATGTTAAAAGGTACGATATGATCATGAACTGAGGAACAAATACTGTTTCAGAATAAAATTCGGTCGTCAGTGGTACAGTTATATTTATTTAGCTTAGCGGTGTCAACAGCTTTATCTATCATCTTCAGAAGCTTAACACTGGTTTAGCAGATGTCAATATCTTATTCACAGAAGCAAAATGCCATGACACGTCCAAAAATTTAGATATTGTAAGTGACAATTATAAAATTTAATTGATAATTTACTGTAAATGAATCTCATTTGTGTGCATAGTCAAGTTGTTGGACTTCTTCTATGAAGAAGACACTAACATTTGCTAAACCAAAATTAAGATTCTGAGGATGACGAATTAATGTGTTGAAAGGGGAAAAGTGAAAGGAAAGTAAATGTGCAGCTGACGACTGAATTTTATTAAGAAATGTATACTGCAGTTGCTGAGGAAATAATAGCTATGAATTAAATCAAATATTGTATTCAAATTTGAAAGCGTTGTAATCGAGAAAATCTTGTCAGTACGGCATTTAGTGGTCATTCTGTTACATTATTGCTCTAATGAACACCAGTAATCATTAAGAGAAAAGAAATTAAGCAGATGTATTATCGAAAACCCGTCACACATTACATTCGTTTTGAAACTGAAGCTATTGGAAACAAACAAAAATTTCCATTCTCAAAATAGGTAAAATTGTTAAGACATTAAGTAATCTCTGTTAATTCCCAAAGATCACATGTTTCATGGCAAAATACCTTCTTCTGTTTCAAGTTACAAGATGGTGCACGACCATTGCACTATGACTTAACTTTTCACACCTTATGTAAATAGCTTTAAAATATATAGAATTTTAAATGCCAAAGAAATCTGTCTGAAGAAATAACAGTATATTCCAAACAACTTTAATATATACTATAGCACTTAAATGTTTCGAAGTCGAAATATTTGCAAATTCGGAACGAAACACGGCCTCATGTCTAATAACAACAAAGACTAGAAAATGGCGGATACTGGTAATAGCGGTCTCTAATGAGGATACCTTCATGTGAATCTAAAATCAGACACTAGACCGAAGTACCGACCAAAAATTTCATGTGTTCTAGGTACACTATCCTCTAGGTACCCGCCCGGTTGGCCGTGCGGTCTAACGTACGGCTTTCCCGGCGGGAAGGAGTGCCGGTCCTCGAAACGAATCCGCCCGGAGAATTTGTGTCGAGGTCCGGTGAGCCGGCCAGTCTGTGAATGGTTTTTAGGCGGTTTTCCATCTGCCTCGGCAAATGCGGGCTGGTTCCCCTTATTCCGCCTCAGCTACACTGTCGGCGATTGCTGCGCAAACAAGTTCTCCACGTACGCGTACACCACTATTACACTACCACGCAAACATAGGGGTTACACTCGTCTGGTGTGAGACGTTCCCTGGGGGGTCCACCGGTGGCCGAACCGCCCAATAGCTCTGGGTTCGGTGTGGGGCGGCGGAGGGGTGAAGTGGACTGCGGTAGTCGTCGTGGTGTTGCGGACCACTGCGGCTGCGGCGGGGACGGAGCCTCTCCGTCGTTTGTAGGTCCCCGGTTAACATAACATAGCATAACGTCCTCTAGGTATATAACTCTCTCCTACACTATTTCTTAAGCGATATATAACATTAATTGCAGTTTTTTAACGTTGAACATACCAATTATTGGTCAGACTTGCGAGAAATATTCATGTATTCATGAAGAGTAATAATTATCACAATTAATTAGCTGCCATCGGGCAGAAATCATTACAAAACTTATCGATGTGAAGATGCATATCACACTCACAAGGGAACCTCCCCATCGCACCCCCCTCAGATTTAGTTATAAGTTGGCACAGTAGATAGGCCTTGAAAAACTGAACACAGATCGATCGAGAAAAACAGGAAGAAGTTGTGTGGAACTATGAAAAAATAAGCAACATATACAAACTGAGTAGTCCATGCGGAAGATATGTGCTATCTAGGAGAGTCTGAGCTCAGGAGCGCAGTGGTCCCGTGGTTAGCGCGACCAGCTACCGAACGAGAAGTCTTTGGTTCCGTGACAAACTCTTATGTTTTCATCACTTTTTTGGGAGTGATTATCACATCCACAAGAAAACCTAAATCGGGCAAGGTAGTAGAAGAATCTTTTTACCCATTCGCCAAGTGTACTAGTTAGGTGGGTCGACAATATATTCCTGTCATGTGACGCACATGCTGTCACCCGTGTCGTGTAGAGTATATCAGACGTGTTTTCCTGTGGAGGAATCGGTTGACCTAATGACCTTGCGATCAAATGTTTTCGGTTCCCATTGGAGAGGCACGTCCTTTCGTCAATTAATCGCACGGTTTTGCGGTGCGGTCGCAAAACACAGACACTAATCTTATTACAGTGAACGGAGACGTCAATGAACGAACGGACAGAACATAACTTTGCGAATATAAAGAAAATAAAATTTTCAGTAGAGGGAAGATTTGAACTAAAGACCTCCCGTTCCGCAGCTGCTCACGCTAACCACGGGACCACGGCGCACCTGGATTCACCGTCTCCTTAATATTGGCTATCTTACGCATGGACTACTCAGTTTGTATATTTTGTTTATTTTTTCATAGTTCCACACAACTTCTTCCTGTTTTGTCGATTGATCTGTGTTCAGTTTTTTAAGGCCTATCCACTGTGCCAAATTATAACTAAATCTGAGGGGGGTGCGATGGGGAGGTTCCCTTGTCAGTAAGAGCTGCCAGTTGACTAGAAGCCGAAAGACACAATTAGTAGTTACCCGATGATGATAATAAAAATAGTAACAGAGTTTAATAATTACCGGTGAAGTGTGGCGTTAGACTTATGTGTGACGTACTGACGTAAAGAAATGTAATGAACATGGAAGTGGTAAGCACGATAGCTGGTACTAATCGATTGAACTAGTGGCAGAAAGTTATAGTGGAAATTGAGTTCGAAAGTAGTGGCTGAAATAATGCGAAACGCTTCACTGAGGAGATTTGTCTGTGTGATTTTCGAAGTTACAGGGGGAACTACCTCGGCTAAAAGAAGTAGGATAAACCAAGAAGGAAAGTGGTGGAGTTGGCATCTTTTTTTGAGGGGGAAAGGGGGTGGAGGAAAAGGTAACAAAGCTCACAATGGACAGGAATATATGGAGAGGTGCAGTGTGTGAAAGACAACAGAATTAATATCGGAAAGACTAGCTGTAATTGCTGTATAACGGTTAAGAAACATGCAGACTACAAAGTAATAGAAAATTACATCTAGACCTGCAAAGGAACTCTCGAACTCAAGTATCCTAACGCAAGACTCCAACCAATGTGCTAACTGCACAATACAGGTAAAAACTGTGGTGTCACCGCCAGACACCACACTTGCTAGGTGGTAGCTTAAATCGGCCGCGGTCCATTAGTACATGTCGGACCCGCGTGTCGCCACTGTCAGGATCGTAGACCGAGCGCCACCACACGGCAGGTCTAGAGAGACGGACTAGCACTTGCCCCAGTTGTACGACGACGTTGCTAGCGACTACACTGACGAAGCCTTTCTCTCATTTGCCGAGAGACAGTTAGAATAGCCTTCAGCTAAGTCCATGGCTACGACCTAGCAAGGCGCCATTAACCATTTGTAACGTTGCATGTACCTCAAGATAGAGTCTCACTTGTATCATCCAGAATGCTGTATACCAAAGGACAATATAAAAGTTAAGTGTTCTAGTAGCTACGTTCTTTTCTTTATCACATTCATTACGAATCCTGTTCCAGACTTAACGCCAGACGGCGTGAGTTGACGCGTGCCCTTTCGGCTACTTCACTGTGGACTGGCTGCCTTAACAGTCCACTACAAAAACTACTGAACGAAGTTACTTGTCTATCATGTGATTACAGTGTTGCCAAATAGCGCTTCTGTGAAGTCCATTTTCTACCGAAAATATGCAAGGGATGGAGTTCTCTTGCAGACATTTTTGAACTGTTAGTATGCAAGGAGTTGCGCTGTGGCGTCCGAGTGCGTCAATTTTGGTTCATCTTGTGCATGCATTTCTGCTCGTAGAAACAGAAATGAAACGTAATGTTAGGTACACAGGTTAAGGTCACCGGCGAAGATACTGTGTGATGTTAGGTACAGGTTTCCTTGTGCGTCTTCGGAACTCACCTATTGTACATGGCTTTTGGTTAGCGGTATGACTCATCATGTATCGGTACAGATAACAATGAGACAATTTGGAATAACGCTCGATTTATAAGTACAATCTAAGTGTACGTTCCAACCTGAGAATCGTTCCTAGACGTTTTCTTATTCACATTACAGATTTACTAGGATCCGGCCGCGGTGGTCTTGCGGTTCTAGGCGCTGCAGTCCGGAACCGTGGGACTGCTACGGTCGCAGGTTCGAATCCTGCCTCGGGCATGGGTGTGTGTGATAGCCTTCGGTTAGTTAGGTTTAAGTAGTTCTAAGTTCTAGGGGACGCGCTGCATGAGGGCGTGCTGAAAAGTAATGCTTCCAATTTGTTTTATTCTGTTTCCAGTGTCGGTTGAGGTATTACATGACGCACATATTACGCGGTCGACTTTCCCGCTTCTCTGACGCAAGTTGCAACCCTCGGCCGATAGAGGGCTTCGAAATGTGTAACCCATAGTGCTCAGAGCCATTTGAACCATTTTTTTCCTACGAGAATTTTTGTGTGCACTGCAATGTGTCTGTCTTACAGGTGGTTTTAGCGTGATTTTTCCTTCGCAGCAATGCAACTGACAAATTTATAAGGTACTATCTTCCACAACAGTTAAACAGCAGAAATGCGCTATCTCTAAATAAATCATTGTGAGATGGCACGTCAAGTAAATAGGAATAGTGGAAGCATTAATGGCTTCCTTGCTGAGAGATTAGCACTCCTTAGCATTCATCTCTATTTTGGTTTCATGAAAAGGATGCTGCGTATACGATTCGTGATTTCTGTAAATTATTTCGGTTGATTACTGGAGTCTTTTATCTCTATGCCATAAGATCGTTGATCCCAATACAACTGCGGAGCTGGCTGCAAACAGATAAAACAGCTAGCGCTTTGAATGATATTCGTGTTAGGAATTGCCTACAAAAGTGAGGTCTGGCAACGGATCTACATCGATGTCGCTCGGTACTCCAACGGAAGGTAGGGCACCGCGTGATGGAGGTCGTAAGGCAATAGCTTGAAAACCACGGCCATCTGTTGGCAAGCAGCACAGAATAATTCACAGAGTAAGCACTAAACAAACATTAGGATCACAGAGTTCACGTTATTACTTATTGATAATGACTACTGAGGAAACAAAATAACATCCTGCGATGACAGACAAGCATCGGCCTTTCCTGCACAGTCCAGAACATTTTCACGCGCTGCATGAGGGCGTGCTGAAAAGTAATGCTTCCAATTTGTTTTATTCTGTTTCCAGTGTCGGTTGAGGTATTACATGACGCACATATTACGCGGTCGACTTTCCCGCTTCTCTGACGCAAGTTGCAACCCTCGGCTGATAGAGGGCTTCGAAATGTGTAACCCAATTATGTCGGTGCGTGAGAAACGGCGTGCTGTAATCGAGTTTCTGGGCGCAGAAAATTTGTCTCCAATTGAAATTCATGTAAGAATGAAATCTTTATACGGAGATGATTGTATCGACATCAGTAACAAGCAACGTTGGGTTGTTCGTGCTCGTAATGAAGGAAACGGTGGTGCTAATCTCAACATGTGTGACAGTTTGGAGTGGACAACCACGTACGGCAACCGACGAGACTCATCGGAATCGGGTTGATGAACTCATCGGAGAAAATCGTCACATAAAACAGACACAGCCCTCAGGTAAGTGTGTCTTATAACAAGAGTGTATGTAGGCCATCATTACGGAACTGTGGTACAGCAAACTGCTTGCATGGTGGATGCCTCAAGTACTCACTTCTGACGTGAAACAAAGGAGTTGGGCAGTTGTCAGCAACTTCTTTAGTGTTCTGAGCATGAGGGTGATGGGTCCTTAACAACACTGTGACGTGATGAAAGCTCAGTTCACCATTTTGACCCCGAAAACAAGAGAGCATGAATGGAGTTACGCAACAAAGAATCACCGACGCTAGAAAAGTTGAAGACTACGCCATCAGTAGACAAAGTCATATTCACACTGTTCTGGGATGTTCGCGGTGTGGTGCAGTTTGAATTCATGCCCACAGGCACCACCATGAACCTTGCAAGGTACTACTAGACCCTAAGAAAACCTAAAACGTGAATCCTACGATTTAGTTCACAGATTGAGCATCCTCTCCTTCAGCCACACACGATAGTTGCGCCATCTGCAACAATCCGACGCCTTAGGTTTCCTGTCATTCATCATTCTCCATACAGTCCCGACTTGGCCTCATCCCATTTTCATCTGTTTCCAAAACTTAAAGGACATCTTCGAGGACTTCAGTTTGATAGTGTTCAATCGGTGCAAGCAAAGGTGAGGTTGTGGCTCCATCAACAATCTCAAATATTCTACAGTTACGATATCGACGAACTGGTCTCTCGTTGCGAGAAGTGTGCTCGTCGTCAGGGTGAGTAGGTTGAGAAATAAATATGTGAGCATGAAGAATAAGGATGTATAATGTTCATTAAGTTAGATTTAATAAAAAATCTTAAAGAGATTTCACATAAAAAATTCGGAGGCATTACTTTTCAGCACTCCCTAGTGTGTCAAACGTATTACATCTAATAAAGCGAAAACAATTTTATCGCAAGAAAAAAATAGACTTTTAGTGATGTTGTTCACTGGCTCTATTAATGTCGTCTATTTTGGTAAGGAATAACATTCGAAATGGAAACCGATGAAGGGATGGTCAGAATTAGTATTCTGTCCGAGTCATTAAAGATGAGCTCTTGATCAACTGAACGAAAATGGTGGAAGATATCGACTGTAGAATCGTTGAAGAAATTGTGAATTCGAGTCTAGCGCCTTAAGCATTACTCTGCCTCACTCAGAGCTACGGAAAAATCCGTTAAAACCAAATGTCCATTATAGTCCCTTCTCTAATGAGTCATACAACATAAACAAACACAGCCGATAAGAGAAGAGTAAAATGGGGAACAATGTTCTTCTTAAAGTTATAAATATGTAGTTCTACATCACATACTCATGTTTAGGTCCTAGAACACTTTATTGTTATTTAAATATCGGTAATTTTGTATCGTCAGATTGTGTGCTTGAACCAAACGAATGGCTAAAGACATTTAAGAAATATTTGCAAATAGGTGGAAACTTATTGCACTGACTAATACACTCAGTGGACAAAATGTTTGCCTCATTTGTCGTAATAAAGTGTAAAACCTCACAATCCATAATAGCGGTGGTGATCCGCCACAGTAATGGTATGAATTGTAGAAGCTGCTGCTGGGAGAAGACATTATTGTGCTAACACCCAGTTGGAAAATCATGAAGATGTCGGCCAGAGTCCGCAGCTCGTGGTCGTGCGGTAGCGTTCTCGCTTCCCGCGCCCGGGTTCCCGGTTTCGATCCCCGGCGGGGTCAGGGATTTTCTCTGCCTCGTGATGACTGGGTGTTGTGTGATGTCCTTAGGTTATTTAGGTTTAAGTAGTTCTAAGCTCTAGGGGACTGATGACCATAGATGTTAAGTCCACTAGTGCTCACAGCCATTTGAACCATTTTGTCGGCCAGAATGCGACGATACCAATACTGACTTTTGGCACATGTTTCTAGATTATCACAAAGATGTTTAGTGGAGTTCGAATACGGGTACTTTGTGAAACACACCAACTGTGCGATATCTCTTACACCTATCAACCATAAGTTGAGCTCAGTGGATGCAAGAGTTGTCATCTCGGAGGATGGCGCTCCTGGTTAAAACGGTGACAGGGTAGCAGAAGATGGTGACAACCTTTAGGTGTACTATAGACCACAAGATTTGTCAACCTAGAAAATGCGTTCGACAATGTAAAACGGTGCAAGGTATTCCCAATTCTCAAGGGAATAACTATGAACTGTAGGGAAAGACGTATAATATGTGTTCAAGGACAGAGAGGGGAAAATAAGAATGGTAGACCAAGAACAAAGCGCTCGGAATAAAAAAAAAAGGTGTGAGACAGGGTTGGAGTTTTTGCCCCTGCTGTTCAGTCTATAGGCTACATCGAAGAAGCAATGAAGAAAGTAAAACAATTGTTCAGGAGTGGGATAAAAATTCAGGGTGAAAGGATATCGATGATATGATTCGCTGATGAGATTGGTAACCTTAGCGAAAGTGAGAAAGAATCTCAGAACCTGTTGAATGGAAAATGAAGTCTAATGAGCGCACACTATGGATTGAGAGTAAATCGAAGACAAATGGTTCAAATGGCTCTGAACACTATGGGACTTAACTTCTGAGATCATCAGTCCCCTAGAACGTAGAACTACTTAAACCTAACTAACCTAAGTACATCACACACATCCATGCCCGAGGCAGGATTCGAACCTGCGACCGTAGTGGAAATCGAAAACAGTCGAAAGTAATAAGGAGCGGTAGAAATGAGATCAGCCACAAACTGAACATCAAATTTTGCTGTCACGAGCTGGAGTAAGTGAAGGACCTCAGCTGCCTTGGAAGCAAAATAAGACAGGATGGACAAAGCAAGGAAGACATAAAAAGCAGACCAGCACAGGCAAAGAGGGTTTTCCAAGCCAAAAAACATCTATTAGTATTTACAATTGGCCTCAATTTCAGAAAGAAATTTCAGATATGTCCGTTTGAAGGACAGCATTCTAAGAAAGTTAATCACGTACTGTGGGAAAACTGGAAATGAAGAAAATCGAAGCGTTTCAGATGTGGCGCTATTGATGGCTGCTGAAAACTGGCTGGGCTGATACCATAGGAAATAAGCAATTCTGCACAGAGTCTACGAGACGAAGAACTGGTGGGATACATTAACAAGAAGAAGGGACAGAATGATATGATTTATGATAAGACATCAAGGAATAAGTTCCACGGTACTAGACACAGTTGTAGAGGGCAAGAACTCTAGGAGAAGACAGAGAATGAAATATATCCAACAAATAATTGAAGACAGTGGGTGCAAGTATTACTCTGAGACTTACAGGTTCGCACAGAAGAGAAATACGTGGCGGGACGCATCAAATGAATCGGAAGACAGATGACCCAAAAAAAAGTCATAGTGTTAAGGAAGTGGATGATTTTACAGGTGGATCATGTGCACTATCACACATTGCTCAAAGAGATTTACCATTTTCTACCACTCTTTCATCTCAGTCTACCGCCCCGTGTTACATACACTTACGCTTGTCTATACCACCTCTGTAGATATTCTGAATGCTCTTCTACATTTCCCATTCACTTATCCAACTCTCCATATATTTACATTCACCTGAGGATGGCATTAACTGCAATATGTTAGATAACGAGTTCTTTGTTCAATGAGCTTGCCTCTGTACCCAATGAATTAAGTTGCTAATGAGTAATAATGTCAAGATATTCCACAGTTTCAGTACCTGAGGACATTGAAAAAATGGTCAGCTAAGTTTGCAAAACACCGACACAGACGAGTTAGTCATTATTTTGAAACGAAGCAACAAGCCCGAAAAGTGTAGACAACTACACTTCAAGAATTAAACATACTTACAACCACTTTTCAGAAAATATAACATTTTTTAATGTTTACATACACTCCTGGAAATTGAAATAAGAACACCGTGAATTCATTGTCCCAGGAAGGGGAAACTTTATTGACACATTCCTGGGGTCAGATACATCACATGATCACACTGACAGAACCACAGGCACATAGACACAGGCAACAGAGCATGCACAATGTCGGCACTAGTACAGTGTATATCCACCTTTCGCAGCAATGCAGGCTGCTATTCTCCCATGGAGACGATCGTAGAGATGCTGGATGTAGTCCTGTGGAACGGCTTGCCATGCCATTTCCACCTGGCGCCTCAGTTGGACCAGCGTTCGTGCCGGACGTGCAGACCGCGTGAGACGACGCTTCATCCAGTCCCAAACATGCTCAATGGGGGACAGATCCGGAGATCTTGCTGGCCAGGGTAGTTGACTTACACCTTCTAGAGCACGTTGGGTGGCACGGGATACATGCGGACGTGCATTGTCCTGTTGGAACAGCAAGTTCCCTTGCCGGTCTAGGAATGGTAGAACGATGGGTTCGATGACGGTTTGGATGTACCGTGCACTATTCAGTGTCCCCTCGACGATCACCAGTGGTGTACGACCAGTGTAGGAGATCGCTCCCCACACCATGATGCCGGGTGTTGGCCCTGTGTGCCTCGGTCGTATGCAGTCCTGATTGTGGCGCTCACCTGCACGGCGTCAAACACGCATACGACCATCATTGGCACCAAGGCAGAAGCGACTCTCATCGCTGAAGACGACACGTCTCCATTCGTCCCTCCATTCACGCCTGTCGCGACACCACTGGAGGCGGGCTGCACGATGTTGGGGCGTGAGCGGAAGACGGCCTAACGGTGTGCGGGACCGTAGCCCAGCTTCATGGAGACGGTTGCGAATGGTCCTCGCCGATACCCCAGGAGCAACAGTGTCCCTAATTTGCTGGGAAGTGGCGGTGCGGTCCCCTACGGCACTGCGTAGGATCCTACGGTCTTGGCGTGCATCCGTGCGTCGCTGCGGTCCGGTCCCAGGTCGACGGGCACGTGCACCTTCCGCCGACCACTGGCGACAACATCGATGTACTGTGGAGACCTCACGCCCCACGTGTTGAGCAATTCGGCGGTACGTCCACCCGGCCTCCCGCATGCCCACTATACGCCCTCGCTCAAAGTCCGTCAACTGCACATACGGTTCACGTCCACGCTGTCGCGGCATGCTACCAGTGTTAAAGACTGCGATGGAGCTCCGTATGCCACGGCAAACTGGCTGACACTGACGGCGGCGGTGCACAAATGCTGCGCAGCTAGCGCCATTCGACGGCCAACACCGCGGTTCCTGGTGTGTCCGCTGTGCCGTGCGTGTGATCATTGCTTGTACAGCCCTCTCGCAGTGTCCGGAGCAAGTATGGTGGGTCTGACACACCGGTGTCAATGTGTTCTTTTTTCCATTTCCAGGAGTGTATATCCGAATAGGCTAGAAAATACAATAACTGAGCTGATTTGTATTAATGGGCTGCAGTCTTTAAAAGGATACTATGACGTCTCAGCCGCGCGGAGTGGCCGTGCTGTTTGAGGTTTGAGGCCTCCCTCAGGTATGGGTATGTGTTTTGTTTTTAGCGTGAGTCACTTTAACTTAGATTAAGTTATGCGTAAGTCTAGGGACTGATGACCTCACCAGTTTGGTCCCACAGGAATTCAAACATTTTATGATGTCTCAAAGAAAATTATCGCTTATCTCTAT
Source organism: Schistocerca nitens (assembly GCF_023898315.1). Lineage (NCBI taxonomy): Eukaryota > Metazoa > Arthropoda > Insecta > Orthoptera > Acrididae > Schistocerca > Schistocerca nitens. Next base: position 578,063,701 of record NC_064616.1, on the reverse strand, counting down.
GATTTTTGTTATAGGGTGTTTCGCATGATTTTCTTTTTGGTCAAATTTCGAATAACCGATTTGCAATCAAACTGCGCCTCATTTGTTACTGTATGCTTGACTATTCATTTCTACAAAACAGAACATTCCTATATGCTTGGCTATCCATTTCTACAAAACAGGACATTCCCAGGTCGAATATCTTTTCATGGAGTAGTTTGGATTACTTTCTGCACGGCCTATTAATTGCTTACATGCTAAATATAGAGATGGCAATGAGGGAGGAAACAAATCGGACTGTGGTTATTGTCTACTTGAGAAGAAGGTTATTAGACGCAAAGCCCAAGCTTGAAATGGAAACATATTGGCAAGAAACTGTGCCTTTTCCTTTTCAGAAGAACCAGTCCTGCGTTTTCCTTAAATGAGTAAAGGAAACAACGGAAATCCTGAATACGGATGACAGTAAGGAGAATTCAATCTATGTCCTCCCGAATGATGATTCAGTGTGTTAACCACAACTCTACCTCGCTCGGTAAAGTGGAAAGGAATTTTTTAAATTGGTGCATCCTTTTACTTGGTGGGTCTGCTGGATCTTAAATAAAACAGTAATCTCTTTTTCCTTAATGAATGCACTGTGACGAAGTATGAGCTCCAGTGGCAGTTGACGGTTATATCTGGCACACTAACCACACAAATTTTCCGTCCAGAAACGCACATACGTGAAATAGCTGCGTTAACTTCATTAACGATTCTCAAACACAAGGAAAAACTCCTGCAGAACACCGTGGAGGCATCAATGGTTCCAAAGGCATTTAATATGTTGAAAACAGATGTCTAAGCACATTCAGTTCAAATGAATAAACAGTACTGACAGCGCAAGTGAAGGACGAGAAGACATGGTTAAATGTAAATATAGCTTCATACATGTACACAACTTAGGCGGGAATATAAATAATTTGAGTAATGTATCTATAGATATTCCAGACCAGTATGCCCTTATATGACCTTGAAAAGTGCAAGTGTTAGTGCAGGTTGCTTACACACAGGTCAGTGGCAATGACCTTGAACAAATGATGTCATGACGATGGAGATGGTGGGAAATTAAAAGGCCAAGGTGACAGATGGCTTAGAAATTTAAAATTCCAGGAAGCTGGATGGTTAAATTTAAAAACTGGTGGAAATTTAAAAATCTAAGATAGCAGAGCCAGCCCAGTTGTGGTTTGTAATCCATCCCCTTCCTACTTCAGGCTGTCTGAGCAAATCATTAAAATGAGGCAGTAAATTACACAAAAATGGCGCCAAGATCAAAGATATGCTTTATTGCCGTAACTTCGAAAGTCAAAAATATTTGATTAAACACATACACATATAGATACGTCGGTATTTACTCTGTGTAATATGAAAATGATGTCTGCCGTCAGTTGCCTAAAATGGTGTTTGGTTTGAAGATATACGTTATTTCCGTAACCTTCACCAGAAAATCAACGATATTTACATAAAATGGTGTAACATATTTGCCTCTGACTTCCGTGTGTACACCACACCCAACCAAATGGTTCAAATGGCTCGGAGCACTATGGGACTCAACTGCTGTGGTCATAAGTCCCCTAGAACTTAGAACTACTTAAACCTAACTAACCTAAGGACAGCACACAACACCCAGCCATCACGAGGCAGAGAAAATCCCTGACCCCGCCGGGAATCGAACCCGGGAACCCGGGCGTGGGAAGCGAGAACGCTACCGCACGACCACGAGATGCGGGCACACCCAACCACCTACACACACACACACACACACACACACACACACGTTTCTACATCTACCTCTATATCTATACCCCACAAGCCGCATTAAATGTATGGTGGAGGGTACCTTATGTGCCACTGCTACTTCCCCCTTTCCTGTTCCAGTCGCGAATGGTTCACAAGAAGAACGACTGCCGGTAAACCTCCGTGTCGACTCGAATCTCTCTAAGTTTATGTTCACGGTGTTTCCGCGAGATATACGTAGTAGAAAGCAATATGTTTGTTAACTCTTCTAGGAACGTATGCTCTCGGAACTTTAATAATAATCCTCACTGTGATACAGAACGCCTCTCTTGCAGCGTCTGCCTCTGGAGTTAGTTGATTATCTCTGTGACGCTTTCCTGCTTAGTAAATGAACATGTAAAGAAACGCATTGTTCTTCTTTGGATATTCTCTATTTCCTCCATCAGTCCGATGTGATATGGATCCCACACTGACAAGCATTGTTCAATTACTGGTCGAACAAGTGTTTTGTAAGCTACCTCCTTTGTTGATGGCCCACATTTCCTGAGGATTCTTCCAATCTCAGTCTGGCATCTGCCTTACTCGTAATTAATTTTATGTGTAACTCTATGTCAAATCGCTCAATATGCATACTCCTATATTTTTAATGAAAGTAACTGCCTGCAATGATTGTTCTGCAATTGTATAATCACACAGTAAAGGGTGTCTCTGTCTATTTATTCGTTATATGTTACATTTGTTTGTGTTGAGGGTCAATTTCCACTCCCTGCACCAAGGGTCGATCTTCTCTACGTCGTCTTGCAGTTCACATAGAATTTACTAGCGTCGCTACTGCTCTGCACACAACAGCATCATCCGCGAAAAGCTTCATGGAACTTCCAATGTTCTCTGCTAGGTCATTTATATTGTTGTGAAAGTAATGGTACTATAACATGCCCCTGGTCACCCTCAGAGTTAATTTTACGTCTGAAGACTTGTCTCCGTTCACACTGTTGGTCTGATACTCAATAAGCTCGTATTTGTTCACTAGGTGGTAGGGCGGAACCATGTCGAACGCCTTCCGAAAGTCAAGGAAACTGTCATCTACCTGGGAGCTTGTATCTACTGATTTCTGGTTTATTGACATCAGTGCAGCCACTTGCAGCGAGAGAAAGAGAGAGAGAGTGGCCACTGAGGGAGATACCTCCTCACGTCTAGTGTGTCTGATGACACGAAGCCCAGCTGGCTGCGCAAAGAGAGACCATGAGTGTCAACTCGCTGATGTTACAGGGTGTTTCAAAAATGACCGGTATATTTGAAACGGCAATAAAAACTAAACGAGCAGCGATAGAAATACACCGTTTGTTGCAATATGCTTGGGACAACAGTACATTTTCAGGCAGACAAACTTTCGAAATTACAGTAGTTACAATTTTCAACAACAGATGGCGCTGCGGTCTGGGAAACTCTATAGTACGATATTTTCCAAATATCCACCATGCGTAGCAATAATATGGCGTAGTCTCTGAATGAAATTACCCGAAACCTTTGACAACGTGTCTGGCGGAATGGCTTCACATGCAGATGAGATGTACTGCTTCAGCTGTTCAATTGTTTCTGGATTCTGGCGGTACACCTGGTCTTTCAAGTGTCCCCACAGAAAGACGTCACAGGGGTTCATGTCTGGCGAATAGGGAAGCCAATCCACGCCGCCTCCTGTATGTTTCGGATAGCCCAAAGCAATCACACGATCATCGAAATATTCATTCAGGAAATTAAAGACGTCGGCCGTGCGATGTGGCCGGGCACCATCTTGCATAAACCATGAGGTGTTCGCAGTGTCGTCTAAGGCAGTTTGTACCGCCACAGATTCACGAAGAATGTCCAGATAGCGTGATGCAGTAATCGTTTCGGATCTGAAAAATGGGCCAATGATTCCTTTGGAAGAAATGGCGGCCCAGACCAGTACTCTTTGAGGATGCAGGGACGATGGGACTGCAACATGGGGCTTTTCGGTTCCCCATATGCGCCAGTTCTGTTTATTGACGAAGCCGTCCAGGTAAAAATAAGCTTCGTCAGTAAACCAAATGCTGCCCACATGCATATCGCCGTCATCAATCCTGTGCACTATATCGTTAGCGAATGTCTCTCGTGCAGCAATGGTAGCGGCGCTGAGGGGATGCCGCGTTTGAATTTTGTATGGATAGTGGTGTAAACTCTGGCGCATGAGACGATACGTGGACGTTGGCGTCATTTGGACCGCAGCTGCAACACGGCGAACGGAAACCCGAGGCCGCTGTTGGATCACCTGCTGCACTAGCTGCGCGCTGCCCTCTGTGGTTGCCGTACGCGGTCGCCCTACCTTTCCAGCACGTTCATCCGTCACGTTCCCAGTCCGTTGAAATTTTTCAAACAGATCCTTTATTGTATCGCTTTTCGGTCCTTTGGTTACATTAAACTTCCGTTGAAAACTTCGTCTTGTTGCAACAACACTGTGTTATAGGCGGAGGAATTCCAACACCAGAAAAATCCTCTGTTCTAAGGAATAAACCATGTTGTCTACAGCACACTTGCACGTTGTGAACAGCACACGCTTACAGCAGAAAGACGACGTACAGAATGGCGCACCCACAGACTGCGTTGTCTTCTATATCTTTTACATCACTTGCAGCGCCATCTGTTGTTGAAAACTGTAACTACTGTAATTTCGAAAGTTTGTCCGCCTGAAAATGTGCTGTTGTCCCAAGCATATTGCAACAAACGGTGTATTTCTATCGCTGCTCGTTTAGTTTTTATTGCCGTTTCAAATATACCGGTCATTTTTGAAACACCCTGTATGTTGAATGAAGCACAAACAGTATATTACAGAGTGGATGGGAAGGAAAAACTCAAAGAACAAATACTTTAAACACAAAATTTATTTTAAAAAATTTTAATAGAATATTTTTACATACAACGTATTTATATTTGTCGTTTTTAAATACTATATGTTGTAAACATCAAAGTTTAGTGTCCAGCATAGTGGTGGCAGGAAGCGACTTGGCTGGCGACACACTAGTTACACACTCTTCACTGAGCACTATATCTGAAACAGAATAACTAGTGGCAAGGCATGAGTACATTAACATGCACTTATTAAAAGGATACAGATCACAAAATACTCATCTTCTGTCTTGTGAGAATGCGTGGAGCTGATGAACCCAATCTAACCTAACACATTAATTGCTAGCGAACTAAGTGAAGTTCAAAGAGTTCAAGTTCAGTCCCTCAGTAAGTAAACACTTTGACTGTCTCTTAATGAATGTTTGACAGCGCAAACCGTCCAAGGACTAGACTGGTCGGTATTGCAGATAACTAGTAGGAAACTGTTGAGAACTGCGGCGTCGGCTGCTGTCGACTGCTGGACGATAACTCAGTGCTAAATGGAGCTGGTGCTGGCCAATTGTCGGCGTGCAGTCGCGTAAATCGTGTGCTTGGCGTATGAATGGCATCCTGTGGAGTATTTGGCGCATGCATCAAATATTTCCGGGTTCATAGGTCTCTATAGTGGCAGACGTAACTATTGGCGGGTGCAGGCACTATCTGACTGTCTTGGAGCGGAAGTACAAAGTAGTTCGTAGTATGAGTGCCATCTAGAGTCAACTGCCCATACAATGTGTGAGTCTCCATGCTGTTACTGCCGTGGGCGTGGCTCCTTCTGTTGATAACTCTTCGTACCACGCCTGGCAGTGTCACAGGATAATTCAATGTTTTTACTCATGCACTATCTGAGCAATTATGATGGATCCCTAAATTTCCATCGAAAAGTACACATGAAGGTAGTGAGAACATGAGTTTAATCGGAAAGGAATATGATAAGTCATATCAGTTATAGAGGTGGCAGTGACTTGAAATTACAAGCTGTAATTTATATTTTACAGATATTTACATATTTGGCATTTTTACATCCGTAACACAAAAATTGAAAGCAACAGTAATTTCGATTTTTGCCTAAATGTTGTAAATGCGTTTTATTATGAAAGTCAGAACGTTAGAAGTCCAAATCAAGTTGCACATGAGACTGATTTTAGTGAGTAGAACGTAAAACAATTAGACCATAATAAACTTGGTTACTGAAAAGAAACACAGTATTTTAAAGGTAATTAAACAGATTTGTTCATATCATTACTGTAAAGGTATAAGTATGTAATGCATGCAAAGCACCAATTCAAAGGGACTGTTCAAAACAACGTAAGTTTGATAACACATACTCAATGGTTAGTCAACAGTTTGTCAAAGAAAGGTTTGGCTTCCACTTTTAAGTTTAGAAACATGGCTTTGATTTCCTTCCTCTTCTTCTGCGACAGTGGTGTTCCCATAAATTCAACACTAGCATTTTAAAAGTCATTCAGGGTTTAGTCTGTCTGCAAATTATTGATCGATGTCCATGGATTCACTTCAGAGCACCCTCTTTTCACGTCTGCTACACCAAACATCTGTTTTGATATCGATACCATTGTCGCTTCACTTATTTGTAGGTGTCTGGTGTTGAGAAAGCCTTTAGAAACACTTTTACAGTCGAAAATCTCATTTTGTAGTGTGATATAGAATGGATTTTTGATACATGCACTGCCTATAATTTCCATTAGGTGTCTTAGTATCAGAGAATTACAACCTCTTTTGTCCTTTTCAGTCATACGAAAATCTCTGTGTCATGACAGGTAGATATGATCAGAAATCAAAAATTTCGTTACAATTTCCTTTTATCTTTCTTTTGCAACTGCAGTTAAAAGTAATGCCAAAACAAACTGGTTTTTATTTTGACGAGTATAGCTGTCACACGATAACAAAAGCTTGTTTTTGTTAGTGTTTTCATCTTCTAAATGTATAGCCAATTTCATACATGCTACTTGTCCGCTATAATACATTTGAGAATGCATCAGGGTAGGTATGTACATCTGTTGCTGTAAGTCAAATGAGAGTACGCTGGTGTCTGAAGTAGGATGTTTTGGTTTAGCACTATCACTCGACTTGCAGCGTTGAACAGCTTTCGCCTGGCGTTGATAAAGTACTACTAACGGTATTTCCAACCATTGTGTCCCTACTGGCTCGTAAATCAATGTTTTTAGTGTCACAAACAGAGCATGTATCTGACCTTCGCTAGGCAAAAGAAAGATTGAATTCCCTGATGAATATCTCATGAAGTCACTGGCGATAAATAGGAGGAGTTTCATTGAATTCAGCTTCTTACTTTTCTTTGAACCCGTGACACATTTTTGTGACATCTAGGTCGGATGAAAGGTCCAGTTCTTTTTAGTTGGCTGCTACCCCGTTTGTCACACACATCCATACTCCATGACTTGATTTTTGCCAAGGGATTTCTAGTCTTCTCTTAGTGCAAAGGTCTGACAAAATGTGTTAAGACATACTTGTACTTCATAAGTAGCAGATGTTGGTAACATATATCTAGACGTTTTCTGTCTTCGGCAGTCTATCCCTGTTTCATATTTCCCATGTCATCTCCTTCTGATTAAAGTAGTACGAATGAGACCTTATGAATATGCTTACTGATATGTGTAGGTCTGCAGGTCATAAAATTTTCGAAACAATGTAATTCTATGCTTTAGTCCACGGGTGGGCAACCGGCGGGCCTGCGATTGATTTCAATCCGGCCCGTGGACGATATCCGCGGGAGAGGACAAAGCGCTGACATTGTACTCCGGCCGGGACGCATTTTCGGGTATTCCTGCCAACGCTCGGCTAGGCCCTGATCAGGTTTGCAGCACGTGATGCAGACCAGTGAAAGTCTTGCTTAAAAACTTGGCCAGACAGCACGCAGCCTGGTGACACGTCTCAGGCCGTTGTGGATGGCCGGTGTTTCCTAGCCAAGGGACGCCACACTAGAGATGGGCAAAACTGTTCTTTTCAGAGATTGGATCAGAACTGTTCACTCCCTGAAATGAATTAGCTGTTTTTCATGACTCACCACTCATTTACAAAAGAAAATAAATGAAAGGCACATTGCCCTTTAAACTTGGTTTATTCCAGTACTATACCTGTATTTTGATCTTATTTGATCCTATTTTGAAGTAACATAGATAATGAGTAAGAATTTTGTATTGTTTATTGAAATTTCCACGATATGACAAAGTTTTTGATTATTGATTTATTTTGCACTAGCGTGGTTTTTTGGGTGATCGGAAAATGTTGTAACTTGAGATTTACATTAACAATATATTTGGCTATAATGTATTAAAATTTCATTAACATACAAATACATCGCAAGCCATATATTTTTCCTTTCGAAGACGCCTAAAATCGCAAAATCCGTACCAGAATAAGAAAAAAAAATATAAATTTGACTGTAAAACGAAAGTGCTGCATATAGCCTTACGCAGAATAAAACAAGGAAAATATTGGTGTATCACATTTTGCGATACGTTTATCGGTTCGCTCGTAATTAAAGCGTAAATTCGAGTGTCCATAATAAAAATCCTATAGTAAGAGTAGTCATCAGGAACCTAATCTAATCAGTTTAAACAAATAAAAATAAAATAAAAACAATTGATGTATACATAACATAATAATGTAATATACATAGCGGTATTACTATGAAGAACAATATCCAGTGGGGACAAACTCCGATGCAGAGGCGCTGAGTCGAGCAGGTCGAGCCGCGAGCTGTATTACTGCGTGAGCTGAGACCGCAGAGACCAGAGTGACACCAGAGTCGCTTTGCTCGACGCTCTGGCTAGAGTCGAGACGGTGGGGTGAGCGTTGAGCGGGCGAGTTCCGAGGGTGGGGGGAGCTCACCCGCTCCGAGACAAATCGTCCGCTCCCTTGCGAGCAGGTTTTTGCAAGTAGTTCCTATGTTATCCGCTAGGTGGCTCTCTGTCCTGTTGCTGGCATCAACTGCCCAGAGGGCAGGACGTGCGACTGAAACGATCGCCGACAGAGTGCGATGCGAAGTTAAGCTGCGCCAGACACTGCACAGTGCACACGGCAGACGACGCACAGAGACGGCCCAGCATATGTGAAACACAAAATCCAATGGGGCATTGCACAATGCAGGCAGCCAAGGTAGAAGCAGGGCAGAGGCCGGCGCTGGCTGTGTTGTGTGGCGTGCACTGTGCTCTGACCAGCAGAGGCGCTGCTGATATGCTCCGTCTCTCTCTCTCTCTCTCTCTCTCTCTCTCTCTCTCTCTCTCTCTCTCTCTCTCTGCCTGGGAAACGTTTGGAGCTACCGTTCTTTTTTTCTGAATCACTGATTGTTCACTCCTTTGAAAGATTGAACTCTATGAATTAGTTCAAGAGCGGATCCCCCATCTCTAATCTCTACGATCGTCTCCATGGGAGAATAGCAGCCTGCATTGCTGCGAAAGGTGGATATACACTGTACTAGTGCCGACATTGTGCATGCTCTGTTGCCTGTGTCTATGTGCCTGTGGTTCTGTCAGTGTGATCATGTGATGTATCTGACCCCAGGAATGTGTCAATAAAGTTTCCCCTTCCTGGGACAATGAATTCACGGTGTTCTTATTTCAATTTCCAGGAGTGTAGAATATTATTATTCACAGACCATGTAACCTAAGGCCGGTATTACACTATCAAATTTCTTTGTCAAAGATTTGATCAAAGATGTGATCCAATATTCCGTCCAATATATTTGACAAAGATCTTTGACGTAGCGCTACAAGGGGTATTACACTGTCATCAAATTTTTCGTCAAAGTTCAAGATGGCTGACAACAACTTGTTATTAACCGCAGCAGTTCTATGTACTCTAATTGCATTGTGTGCACATGCGGAAAAGAAGTGGGGGGGGAAATGGGACCATACATACGAGGTTGACAGTCTTAAAAGTCCTGGGATTACAACTTGATAATAAATTCAGTTGGCAGGAGCACACCACAGAACTGCAGAAACGCCTTAACAAATCTGTATTTGCAATTCGAGTGTTAGCAGACATAGGCAACATAAAAATGAAAAAGCTTGCATACTTTCATTCCACAATGTCATATGGGATAATATTTTGGGGTAAATCTTGAAGTCAAACAAAAATTTTCAAGGTCCAACAGCGTGTAATACGTATTATTTGTGGAGTAAATTCACGGACCTCCTGCAGAAACCTCTTCAAAGAACTGGGTATACTAACTACTGCCTCTCAGTATATTTACTTCTTAATAAAATTCGTCGTAAATAATATATCTCTTTTTCCAACAAACAACTCAGTTCATACATACAATACCAGGAACAAAAATGATCTGCACAAGGACTTAAAAGCACTTACTTCAGTTCAAAAAGGGGTCCACTACTCAGGAACACTCATCTTCAATAATTTGCCAGGAAACATAAAAAATTTAGTTAGAAATAAAGATCAGTTTAAAAGGAGCCTGAAAGACTTAGTACTGGCCAACTCCTGCTACTCCATTGGCGAAATTTTTAATAGAAACAAATGATGTTTTTATTCATACTATTTGTATTGTTATTTCAGCTTTAAAAAAATCAACACGTTCCACATCCACGAGGATCTCCTCAGCACGGATCTATGGAACGAAAAACTAATCTAATCTGGGTGAAGCCGTGGGTTTTACGACTACACGATAAAAGCATTCAACAAAACTTGTTACGTGAGCTTACAGTGGAAGACGTCAAGTCGTACATCAATTACTTAAGAATGGATGAGCATACATTTCTGTATGTGCTCAATGAAGTGTATCCTCATATCACAAAGCACAATTTTCACTTAAGAACTGCTACATCTTCAGAATACAGGCTCACTATAACACTCCGATTCCTTGCTACAGGAGAGGGTTATGTTAGGTTAGGTTAGGTCAGGTTAGGTCTCCAATCTTCTTAATCTATTTTTGTATTCAGGGTGCCTCACGTTGTAAAGTGCCTCATCAGCTTCAGACATCTCTATTAATTCTGTAGTTGTCGGCACACACCAAATGTATTTACCGGCAATGGTTACTACAGACGACAGAACGCTGCAGCGATGCTAGCGCTCCGCGTGGTAACATATCGCATTGCAGTGAACAGAAGACAAGCGATTTCTTTGATCAAATATACGGCCTCGGCCTAGATTTGATCAAATATTGGACGACATTTGTCAAAGATCCCTATTACACTATCAAATATCTTTGACAAAGATATTGGACAAAGATATTGGACAAAGAAATTTGATAGTGTAATACCGGCCTAATGTCTGTATATATTGCCTAGTTTGTAAGCACCATGACGTGTCCTGAATTACAAGCACATGGCTGTATGAAAGGTAATTTAGCGGACCAATAGAAATCACAATTACTCAAATGGAACGAGAAGAAATCTTAATACTCCCCCTGACATGCTCTTCACAGTGGGCGACAGAGTACAGACGTGGGTCTAAATAACGTGGTACAACAATTATGAACAGTAAAGAAACGGCATAACAATATTATTAACTGGCCGCCAGTAGCGGTGTAGAAACATTGCCGCTTAGGGCAGTCACCTGTTGATGTGCACGATGTGTCCCTCCTGGGCCCTGCGCCGTTGCAATCCGCGCAGGAACTCCCTGGTGCACACTAGAGATGGGCAAAACTGTTCTTTTCAGAGATTGGATCAGAACTGTTCACTCCCTGAAATGAATTAGCTGTTTTTCATGACTCACCACTCATTTACAAAAGAAAATAAATGAAAGGCACATTGCCCTTTAAACTTGGTTTATTCCAGTACTATACCTGTATTTTGATCTTATTTGATCCTATTTTGAAGTAACATAGATAATGAGTAAGAATTTTGTATTGTTTATTGAAATTTCCACGATATGACAAAGTTTTTGATTATTGATTTATTTTGCACTAGCGTGGTTTTTTGGGTGATCGGAAAATGTTGTAACTTGAGATTTACATTAACAATATATTTGGCTATAATGTATTAAAATTTCATTAACATACAAATACATCGCAAGCCATATATTTTTCCTTTCGAAGACGCCTAAAATCGCAAAATCCGTACCAGAATAAGAAAAAAAAATATAAATTTGACTGTAAAACGAAAGTGCTGCATATAGCCTTACGCAGAATAAAACAAGGAAAATATTGGTGTATCACATTTTGCGATACGTTTATCGGTTCGCTCGTAATTAAAGCGTAAATTCGAGTGTCCATAATAAAAATCCTATAGTAAGAGTAGTCATCAGGAACCTAATCTAATCAGTTTAAACAAATAAAAATAAAATAAAAACAATTGATGTATACATAACATAATAATGTAATATACATAGCGGTATTACTATGAAGAACAATATCCAGTGGGGACAAACTCCGATGCAGAGGCGCTGAGTCGAGCAGGTCGAGCCGCGAGCTGTATTACTGCGTGAGCTGAGACCGCAGAGACCAGAGTGACACCAGAGTCGCTTTGCTCGACGCTCTGGCTAGAGTCGAGACGGTGGGGTGAGCGTTGAGCGGGCGAGTTCCGAGGGTGGGGGGAGCTCACCCGCTCCGAGACAAATCGTCCGCTCCCTTGCGAGCAGGTTTTTGCAAGTAGTTCCTATGTTATCCGCTAGGTGGCTCTCTGTCCTGTTGCTGGCATCAACTGCCCAGAGGGCAGGACGTGCGACTGAAACGATCGCCGACAGAGTGCGATGCGAAGTTAAGCTGCGCCAGACACTGCACAGTGCACACGGCAGACGACGCACAGAGACGGCCCGGCATATGTGAAACACAAAATCCAATGGGGCATTGCACAATGCAGGCAGCCAAGGTAGAAGCAGGGCAGAGGCCGGCGCTGGCTGTGTTGTGTGGCGTGCACTGTGCTCTGACCAGCAGAGGCGCTGCTGATATGCTCCGTCTCTCTCTCTCTCTCTCTCTCTCTCTCTCTCTCTCTCTCTCTCTCTCTGCCTGGGAAACGTTTGGAGCTACCGTTCTTTTTTTCTGAATCACTGATTGTTCACTCCTTTGAAAGATTGAACTCTATGAATTAGTTCAAGAGCGGATCCCCCATCTCTACGCCACACAGGAAAGAGCTGGCCTCAGCGACTGGCTGTTGCTGCGTCAGTTGTTACTGTGGAAGCCACATATACCTCATTAGCACCTTGCGTGTGTACCGCGGTACTGAGCTACCTGCCAACGCTGCTGCAGCTGTGCACAGCAGTCAAATGCGAACGTTATTTACGGCCCATGTGTGTGCTACACGTTGATAGAGGGCAAAAGCTTGTAGTAGGCAATAATGCCACTAAAATTACCGACTGCCCACGAAACGTGCTGTCTTCAACAACACGCAGCAGATGCCGCTGAACAAACTAGTACTCTGTTGTCAATTCGCGCGTGAAGATCTGTTTTTGTTTCTGTTGTTTCTTAATTTCGTGCAAGTGTCTGTGTGCGTCGAGTTTATTTACAAAATGTCTGGCGTTAAGAACAGGAATGTAGTTGCTGAATGTTGTCAATTCCAGGAGAAGTGGACTGAGGATTACTTCTTCACGATGTGCAACAGTAAACATGTTTGCTTGTTGAGTAGTAAACCATTATCTGTTGTGAAAGAATATAACATGAAAAGACACTTTTCTGCGAAACACACTGCCCAGTAACAGCTTAAAGGCCAACTGCGGAAAGACAAACTTAAGTTATTAATTTCCAGTTGGACGAGCAACAGTAAATGTTTGTCAAACCGAGGACACAGTGTGAAAATTTCATTAAAGCTACTACTTTAGTGAGCAGGAACATATTCAAGTCATTAAATCCTCTTTTTGAAGGCGAATTCGTGAATGAGTGCCTCTTGGACATTGCAGCTGTACTATGTCCTGATTAAAAAACGAAGTATTTGAACAGATACATATGTCACGCCGAACAGTGGTTCGACGAACTGAGATGATGGCTGGTGACATTAAAAAAGTTTGTGTGATGGCGCTGACACAGTCGAAACATTTCCCAGTCCTCTGGACGAGAGCACTGATTTGTCAGACACAGCTCAATTAGCGATTTTTGTTCGTGGTGTAGATGTGAACTTCAAAATAACGGAAGAATGATTAGCATTACAGTCATTAAAAAGAACCACTACTGGTAAAGATGTTTTTCACAAAGTAGAAAAAATCATCGAAACCTGCAACTTACAGTGGAGTCAACTCGCTTCTGATGGAGCACCTGTGATTATCGGTTCACGAAAAGGTTTTGTTGGCATATTAAATGAAAAGTCTTCTAAATTAAATTTTGACAAAGAAAGTTAAGCAATTCTTCACTACACTATTCACCAACAAAATTTGTGTGCGAAGTCAGTTAAAATGAAACACGTCATGGACGTGGATACGACGAGCATCAATTTCATTAAGTCCCACACACTAAATCACCGCCAGTTCAAGCAATATTTGGACGACCTGTGTTCCAAACATGAAGATTTTGCTTACCATTGCGAAGTGAGATGGCTGAGTGAGGGAAAAATGCTAAAACGTTTTTATGATATTCGACGAGAAATAGCACATTGTATGGCTATCAAAGGGGAACCTTTGGCTGAAATAAATGATTCCCAACGGATTTGTGATTTAGCATTTCTGGTGACATCACAGTTCATCTAAATTACTTAAATTACAAACTCCAGAAACAAGGGCGGCCAATTCTCCAATTATACAACCATCTGAAAGCTTTTCAGACAAATGTGCGTTTGTGGGAAATGCAGATGAGAGCTGGGAATTGTTACCAAATTCCTACAGTGTCAACTCATGAAAACGTTGATTATGTTGCTTATGCTGATGGACTGAAATCATTATTAGTGCAATTTACCACAAGGTTTTCTGATTGCAGGAATGCAGACAGCATGTTTGCTATGTTTGCTAACCCAATAACGTGTGATGTAGAAAAGTCCCCAGAATATCTTCAAATGGAACTTATTGAACTTCAGGAAGATTTGCTTTTAAAATCTAAATTAGAAAAAGTAAACCTGGTCGAATTTTATAAAACTTATTTGATCGAAGAGAAATATCCGTAACCGAGATCATTTGCAAGAAGGAAAATTTGTCTTCTTGGAAGTAATTATAAGTGTGAACAACTTTTTTCTCTTTTGAAAACAAATAAATGCAACACACGTACAAGGTTAGCAGACGAAAACCTGGGAAATACATTAAGACTCAGTATCAGTGACATAAATCCAGATATCAACAATCTTGTGTTAAAAATTAAAACCCAGAGCTCACATTTTAAATCAATAAACTACTGTAAATATATTTATTAACTGTAACTTTTCAGCTTTCCTAATGACTAATGGCAAAATTTGTGTGTTCAGCGTACTGGATTTAGACGAAGTCGACATGTTGCAGATGGGCTTCAGTGGAATCACATGATTTTGAAAAGTTTTATTTTGGTGTATGAGTTATTGTGATAAATTGTAAGAAACCAAGACGCCTAGTTAAATTACGGCGGTAAGATAAATATGAACATCGAAGGGTGAGGTATCGTCTGTTGTCACAGTCACGACGGCAAAATTCTACCTTATTCTCTGGGAAAGCTGCTGTCAAGGCAGGTGAGTTTCCTTTTGGATGTATGGCCGAGTTTTTGTATTTCACTATGTATAATAATACTCATGTTCTCTTGAAAGATTAGGGGTAAGTCTAAATATATTATCTGCAAACCTGCATGTCACAGAAGTCTTAGAAATTATGCATTACAGGCGCTGATGTCACGTCACAAGCGTACTGTCTTCTTATTGACTGTACAGTAGGTAAAACCTCTGTTGTCATTGGTGTAACCAGGTTCAGCCTTTTTGTGTTGTATATACAACATACAAATTGTGCATACCAATAGCAATTATACAAATTTCGCACCGAAGTCTGGAGGCCCACACGTTCAATACTATTGTCAATACGTCAATATATTGACCGTCTGAGGGCGAGTGCTACCTCACTGCTAATATTAGAAATATCGAGGAACTGTACTGATGCCATCCAAAATATTCTCAGTATTACCAACATATACTGACTGTGTGAGAACAATTATTATCAGTTTGACAAATCGCCATTCTGTTCACAATTGTACTGTTCTTCTCATACAAACATTAGCAACTAATTCTTGTCTGTTTAGGATTTCTTAGAACACTATAGCTGTTGAAACTATGAGTAATTTATAATGAATTAGCTACAACCAGTTACTTTTATAGGAATTTATTTCACCATGATGACATTTCACGATGCCTGGCATCCCATCTTCACATAATTTCGTTTATTTACATGTCAGGAGCATAGTTTCTTTACTAACGGAGTTACAGAATTTTCCAATGGAAGTTTTAAACCAGCTATTGCAAAAAGTCTTAGATAAAGACACACTGTTTACGACGCGCAAATAAATTAAAACGTGATGATTGGGTGAATATAAACTTACATTCAGCAATGCTATTTTTGAGTCAATTTGTTGGCACGGCTTGTTGAGAAAGGATTGTCATTCATTACAGTCCGTTACCCCGTAAACATTAACATCACAGACCAATTTGTTTTGACTTTATGTGTTAGGAGCACTGCTGTCATGTCATGAGATAATGCGGCCGGCGAGCTCAAATATGTATGTGAATTCGGCCCGCGGGTCACCAAAGATTGTCCATGCCTGCTCTAGACGAAGGGTTCTCCATGAAAACTGACACTTGCAAGTCGTCAAAAAAATACAAATACAACCTCTGTAATACACTTACACTATACCAGTAATAATACTTAATATTATATACCACAGAATGAATAACTTGCACTTTTTAAAAGCTGAAAATACTAAAATACTAGCAGTAACAACAGTTAATCCGTGTATGTAAACGAACGCAGAAACGCTACACAGTAATGGCAACAAGATAACAAATGGGTCACAATAGCGTAAGACAACAACGGTTCAGATTTCGGGTCCACTCGTACATTTCTCGTATTTAAATCCATTGTTTCAATTCTTTTTCTGCACACTCTTCTTCCATGTAGATTCATTTCTAGGTCGTTTTCTCCTAGTGTTGAGTGTCTGCTGCTCGAGATCCGCCATTGTTGCTAGCGTTTATCACAATTAGAACCAGAGTTTTGGCAACTAATCTGGGCACATGCCACGTTATGACAGGCACGTTAGATTTCTTGCCACTGGAGTGCTAGTAGTTGACAATTTGAAAGTTCTGAATACGATAGCAGGTGGAGAGTGGCACATACAATCCACTTTCACTATTAAATCAATTTGGACTAGTGGTGACATTTTCAGTGTTATGGTTTTGCACACTTCATTTCTCTCTATTAGACTGCAGAAGAGAAACTTCACCTGAATACCATTTAACTTCATTGTAACCATCTGTTGTCTTTTGTTCACAAATGTTCATGATAAAGAAATGCACATCGCAACATTATGGTTATGGCGGACATTGAACAGTCAAGCCTCTAGTTCACATTGCAGCTGGGATGTGCTGTGTCCTAGTAAACACCGGTAAAATGACAATGATCTCTGTGTTTAATATCGCATTTCTCAAATGATTCCTGGCAAATATTACAGATATCTGCTGTGCGAAACGCTAATTCTTCTTCAGGTTTAATTTAGAGAACATTTTAAACTGGGAATATTGCTACTGATATTTGTAGTTTATGTAGTACACAATATTTAATGGCTTATGCGAATACACCCGATCGGAATACCAATCAGAGGCACTGTTCTGACTGCAACTAGCGACAGGTTCCAACACGAATTCCATAACAGCATAAATTACAATGGTAGCTTCAGTTTGTTATTGAACTTTGTAAATTTTACAGAGTCTTCCTTGCCATTAGGTAATGTACTGTTGACTGATTTAAACTATGCACAGTTAACTAAATGTGCATCTAATTTTTCCTGGGAATGTAAACAGCACAGATAGCGTTCACATATTACAACTAGATAGTGCTACTTTGTGTTAGCTTGAACGAGTTCTTTTATGCAATAAAATGGTATGTATATTTTTCATTATCAAACAGAATAAATCTATGTCTCACAGTGATATTTTCTGGTACGTAGCGGTGCAACTCACCATCATTTGTCATCTCTCCTGTCTTTCACAGTCATCCATTCATAATCGGAAGATTAGAAGCCATCGATGTTGACAGATATCTTGGTTCTGTTCTTCGAAAACGTGAGGTGTTTCAGCCCTGCTACGAATGGTATGTTGGCAAAGTTTAATTTATTTGCATATAGAATACATAAAGTAAGGTAAAGATGTGAGATTGTTAGTAATCCTTAATTCATTAGTAAAATGTGTATTTTCTGTTTTTGCGTGAGAAAAATCACTGAATGCTGTTGACAGTTAAAATGATACCACGTCGATGCCTCGCTTGAGCTGAAGCTCTACTTGTAAAACCCTCACCTCGTAGCTGAATAGTTCCGAGTGGTTTCCAGCCTTCCTGCTGGGTCAGCTAGTATTTATTATCTCATGTGCGAATTCCTGCTGAATAAGCGACTTGGCATTCTCATTTCTAGTGAAATACTCAGTTCTCTTTAAGTGTGTTTTGGCAGTTAAATTCTCCTCTTCCTCTCCTATATTTCTACCAACAGAAACAGATAAGCGCACTCTTCACCTCGGTTCCGCAATTTTGCGCTCTAATCGCACTCATCTCCTGCTTGCAGACCAACTATACCGTGAGTTAAATTTTATGTTACGGTGAAGCGGATCAAAACATCGCCATTTATTTCTATCACATATAAACCGCGCGGAACCCATACGAATGAGGCATCCAAACATTATACTTAGAATTCCAGAGGATAGACTTACTCAAAGGCCAGATTCAAAAAGCCGGGTTTACACAAGCGAATGTGCATAAGCGAGCTTACTGTTCAGGGTCAATCGGCACTTTTTGCACCATATAAGCGTCTTGTCTAAATCACTCTGTAATTTGTACTGATCTTCTGATGACCTTACTAGATGTTAAACAGCAACTTTTTACTGTTTATCGTTTACTGTTGAACCATTTAACTGCTTAACTATTTTATCATTTAACCGCTTTCCGCAAACCATTTACCCTTAGACCTCTTCTTCATAGTACTCATAACTTTGCATGAATATAATGCCAATTCTGTTGCACAAGAACGAAATTTCTGAAACCATGCTGATAACGTGTCGTTTTCTTCGATATTTTTAGACATTTTATAGCATTGTCTACTATGTACAGCAGAGGGGACGGATAATTCTGTTGTATCAATATGACAGTACACCAATCATAAAGCAGAATCTGTGAGACAATGGTTTGTGGGCAGTTACATTCCTGAAATGGACTGGACTGCCTCCAGTCCCAACCAGAACCCATGGAACACCTACGACATGATTTAGAACGCCGACAGGCTTCAGAGTCCATCATCACTTTTTTTTATTTAGCCATTGAGAAAGAATGGGATGACACTACTGCACAGACATTCAGACACCTCAACGAATGTCTTCAAAGCCTTCCTAACAGAGGTCAGGTCATCATAAAGGCAAAGAGCAGACACATCCCATATTCCAGAATGGAATGGGTTAGTGGTTATTTATAATAATGAGAGGGAACGAAAATGCAGTTGAAAAGCGCATGCTGGATGCTGGAAAAGTCTCACTGTCAGTGTGTAATTAATATACACTCCTGGAAATTGAAATAAGAACACCGTGAATTCATTGTCCCAGGAAGGGGACACTTTATTGACACATTCCTCAGGTCAGATACATCACATGATCACACTGACAGAACCACAGGCACATAGACACAGGCAACAGAGCATGCACAATGTCGGCACTAGTACAGTGTATATCCACCTTTCGCAGCAATGCAGGCTGCTATTCTCCCATGGAGACGATCGTAGAGATGCTGGATGTAGTCCTGTGGAACGGCTTGCCATGCCATTTCCACCTGGCGCCTCAGTTGGACCAGCGTTCGTGCTGGACGTGCAGACCGCGTGAGACGACGCTTCATCCAGTCCCAAACATGCTCAATGGGGGACAGATCCGGAGATCTTGCTGGCCAGGGTAGTTGACTTACACCTTCTAGAGCACGTTGGGTGGCACGGGATACATGCGGACGTGCATTGTCCTGTTGGAACAGCAAGTTCCCTTGCCGGTCTAGGAATGATAGAACGATGGGTTCGATGACGGTTTGGATGTACCGTGCACTATTCAGTGTCCCCTCGACGATCACCAGTGGTGTACGGCCAGTGTAGGAGATCGCTCCCCACACCATGATGCCGGGTGTTGGCCGTGTGTGCCTCGGTCGTATGCAGTCCTGATTGTGGCGCTCACCTGCACGGCGCCAAACACGCATACGACCATCATTGGCACCAAGGCAGAAGCGACTCTCATCGCTGAAGACGACACGTCTCCATTTGTCCCTCCATTCACGCCTGTCGCGACACCACTGGAGGCGGGCTGCACGATGTTGGGGCGTGAGCGGAAGACGGCCTAACGGTGTGCGGGACCGTAGCCCAGCTTCATGGAGACGGTTGCGAATGGTCCTCGCCGATACCCCAGGAGCAACAGTGTCCCTAATTTGCTGGGAAGTGGCGGTGCGGTCCCCTACGGCACTGCGTAGGATCCTACGGTCTTGGCGTGCATCCGTGCGTCGCTGCGGTCCGGTCCCAGGTCGACGGGCACGTGCACCTTCCGCCGACCACTGGCGACAACATCGATGTACTGTGGAGACCTCACGCCCCACGTGTTGAGCAATTCGGCGGTACGTCCACCCGGCCTCCCGCATGCCCACTATACGCCCTCGCTCAAAGTCCGTCAACTGCACATACGGTTCACGTCCACGCTGTCGCGGCATGCTACCAGTGTTAAAGACTGCTATGGAGCTCCGTATGCCACGGCAAACTGGCTGACACTGACGGCGACGGTGCACAAATGCTGCGCAGCTAGCGCCATTCGACGGCCAACACCGCGGTTCCTGGTGTGTCCGCTGTGCCGTGCGTGTGATCATTGCTTGTACAGCCCTCTCGCAGTGTCCGGAGCAAGTATGGTGGGTCTGACTCACCGGTGTCAATGTGTTCTTTTTTCCATTTCCAGGAGTGTAGTTTGTGTGGAAGTGGTGTAGTGATACAACAACTGGACATCAAAATGGAGGCAGACAGATGGACACTAACCGAAAAAAGCAGCCTATACTGTCGCAAGTCAGCACCTAGCATTATGCTAGCAACCATTATGTAACTTCCTGAAACTATCTGAAGATGAACCTGAAAAGGTTCGAAAACCGGTTCATGGAATAAAACATAATTATTCAAAAAAGTGACTGGTTGCAGTTTTGTATAACTTATTTACATTCAATATACAGTCACGGTTCTAAAATATCCGTAATGGATAAGCATAAACTGGCAAATTGACTGTTCACTTGCTCTGATGTAAACCAGGCTGAATGTTTAGAGGAGTTAGCTTTGTGAATATCTATTATCTTTTATCCTTTGTTGTAAGGGTTGTATGTAAATAACTGATTGACAAGAGATTTGCATTTAAGTACACTTTTATTACAGCATCACAAAGCCGAGTTCAACATAAGACGGGGTCTGAGTAACAACCCAAAAGACCTCCCTTGATCAGATATGAGTAACAGAATGAAATTCCATAGTGATATTAGTCGTATGATCACACAAGAACAAGTGCACAGTCAACATTTTACAATAGCGCTACAGGCACAGTGGCACAAAGTCCTGGGAAGGCGAGGGTCAGGGGAAGTATGAGGCTCTAACAAAGATTGCTGGCTGCTCTATGTGGAAAGTCGTCCATGGTAGCTGCAGGAGCAATGCTGTCGTGTGGTGCTGCGTAGGACCGATGGAAAGCTCCGATGGATAGACCATAAGTCACCATCAGCCCTTGTCCCAGAACTGAGTGAAGATCTGATTGCTGGAGGTTGAGCTACCAGTAGGTGGACGAATATTCGCCAGTGCTTGATCGCCACGTGAACCACAGGTGAAAGCTAGTTTCTTCGATTGTGACATTGCTGTTGCTGTAGCACACACTGCCTACGAGCGATGATGGTGCCTTTGGTGGCGCCTTTTAGCGATCGGTGAGTAAACAATTTATTGAAGTACAGGTTCGAAACGTGATGTACTAGTAAGGCATACAAACAGTCTCTGAAGGAGAAGCGCCTGCGGCTCTGCAGCAGGTGACCTGCAGGTCACAGGCATTCTAGCAGAAACAGGAGTGGCCAACAAGCAGCTAGACACTATACCTATAATAGTCGAAAGAACCTGCGACGTGTCTTTCAGGCTGTGGTCAGGAGGGCCAACAAAAGAAGGAGAACGCACTGCTGGTGGGTATCCACAGGAAGGAACGCCTCACGCAGGTCGATGCCGAGGACATCTAAAGATGAGAGGAGCTCTTGGTACCTGCGTACTGTCCTCCAGAACATGGACATTGAGGTTGCGGAGCAACATCCGCAGAGGTGGAGTGCAGCCTGGATCCAGCTCTGAATAGGGAGGTGTAAAGCAAGCTTGAAATGAAAAGCAAGAATGCAAGAGAGCTATGGCGCCAGAGGCACAGTCTTATATGGCTGGTTTTGGCAGTCCCAGAAGGAGCAACCACAGGACCACAGAGAACTAGCCGGTGTCCTTCAGACATGAACCCAGTGACCAACTGGAGCTAGTCAGTGAGGCGCATGTACACTGCCAGAAACAGATGAGGAAAGCCGCAAGAGGAGCCAGTCGAGGGACGACGACGATGGGCCAGCTAGGCTTTAGTGGGTACGGATGGCACTGGGAGTCCACTGCGACCGCCATTGAGACAGGGCTCGACGAATGTGGCCGGGAAAAACACCACGACAGTGTCAATGGATAGCGTGCGTCGGCAGAATACAGGTGGAACTGGGATACCGACCTCGACCAGTGTGGTCGCCGGAATCACAATGGTGCGACAGCCACAAAGCCTATTTCGCAGTGGTCACTGGAAAAGAAACATACGAAAACAGTGGATAAAGAGGACATGATACCCCTGGAGGAGGAAGGTTGGGATGGGTGGTTCTGGGAAAAAGAACAGCTGAAAACGAGCGAAAACGTCAAAGACGGCAAAGAAGTGATGTGAGCGACTCAGCAAGCATGACTGCCTGGAGAGTGGACAATTCACCGACTGTAGGAGTACTGAAATGGAAAATACCAGTTCATAAAAAAAAATATGGGGGAAAGCGAAAAACTTGACGAAAGTGAAATTGACACGAGGTCACGAGATACGAAAAAAATCACTAAACGTACCCTCAAGAAGCGAAAAGATGACATGCGTTGGAGCTCAAGGGGGATCTACGCCGCAGGAACGAAATGCAACAAAAATAACGTGCACAAGAGCATGATAAAGATCTACACCGAAAGAAGGAAAAGAATAAGAAATGACAACGCACCCAGGGAATCAAGAAAATCATGTTGTCGCAAGTTGCCCAGAAGAATAGACGCAACGTGTTGTGCCACACTCGTGAGGACAGCTGACCTTGGCTGCAACTTCATGATGATGATGATGATGTTTGGTTCGTGGGGCGCTCAACTACGCGGTTATCAGTGCCCGTACAATTTCCCAACCTTTGCTCAGTCCAATCTCGGCGCTTTCAGGAATGATGATGAAATGATAAGGACAACACAAACACACAACTTCTTGAAGCGGCCGGCCGGAATGGCCGAGCGGTTGTAAGCGCTTCAGTCTGGAACCGCGTGACGGCTACGGTCGCAGGTTCGAATCCTGCCTCGAGCATGGACGTGTGTGATATCCTTAGGTTAGTTAGGTTTAAGTAGTTCTAAGTTCTAGGGGACTGATGACCTCAAATGTTGAGTCCCATAGTTCTCAGAGCCATTTGAACCAACCTCTTGAAGCGGTTGTGGCAGCATCCGGTTGGGCCACGAGGTAGTGACAAAGCAGGATATAGTGGGAGCGTCGGATTGCTGTGACGCAAGATAATTATACTGGAAAATGATGCTTTCACGTCGCCAACTTTTGTGTCCTTTGTTGTAAAGGTAGCACACAAATAGCTGATTGATCAGTGACGGTTGTACTACCGGTACAGCGGCACAGAGTCCTAAGGAGGTCAGGGTTGGAGGGAGCGAGAGGCCTGAATAGAGACTGTTAGCCACTCGATGTGGAGTATCATCACGCTGGAGTAGCATGGTGCGGTGCGATGTAGGGTCAGTAAAAGCTCTGACAGATGGGCTAGTGATAGGTCCAGAGCTGAGTGATGAGCTGCTTGCTGGTAGTTGAACTGCCACTGAAGTACACAGCAGGCACAGTAATATCTGCAGGCGCCTCAAAGGCACGAGACCCGCAGATGGTAGCTAATTCCGTCAATTGTAGCGCCGCCGTTGCTACTGTACATGCTGCCAATGAGTGATGACGGTGCTCTTATGACGCATGTTAACAGTCAGTGTGTAAACAGATTGTTTATCGGCAGTAGAGGTTCAAAACATGTGATATACTAGCGAACATGTAAACAGTTTCCGAAGGAGGAGCGCCTTTCGACCTGGAGCAGATTACTGGAGGGTCCTGGGCGTTGTGTCGGAAGAAAGAATGCTCGACGAACGGCAAGATACTAAATAATATTGCTTGAAGTTTACAATGGCTCAATAGCTGTTGCGCCTGAGATATTCCATCTGTTGAAACAGAAACCCACAAAATGTGTAGAAACAATTCACGTAACTGCAGCGCCTGCACATGGGACAGTTCGTAGGGTCTTGAGATAACATTGAGCCCCGCACTGTACTGCAGTGTCTTGTGAGACGCGCCCGAATTATTACGCGTCTTTTAAAAATGGAAAAAATAAAAAAAATTACCGTAAAATCTTGCCACTTGGGTCGTGTGTCTTGTGAATTTGTGAAACCTCGAAATATGATGCTTTCTTCAGCAGGATAGTACTTTCTAACTATTGCTTAGTAATTGCATTTTTGCCTGCTGGTTCTGTGTGGTACGTGTTATAAAAGTAGGAAGACTCGGTGCAGGAGATTTGCCATGCTTGCTGCACCATCCGAGGTGTTATCATATTTCCCAGTTTCCCTGTAAGCTTACCCATTTAATAGTATGCAGGATGATGGTGGTCACCCCGTAAACTAATCATCATTATCCAACTCATTATCCATCCATCAATGGACTTTGGCGTTACCCAGCAACGTGCGTGTGTGTGTGTGTGTGTGTGTGTGTGTGTGTGTGTGATTGGGGGGAGGGTGTCAGGGGCAGACATCTCACACTAGTTCCCGAAAACAGGTTGACTGCCGCATTTTAATATTATGCTGACTGCATGCAGAGGTATGTACGTGCAAGAAATTTTACGCAAGTATCTTTGACTTTCAAGTGGAGGTGACAGGAATAAGGCATATCTTTGAACTTGGCACATTTTCAAGCGAAGGATACGTAAAAATTTACTGCATACATTCGAAATTGACACCATTGTTACACAATTTACTTAATCATTTCAATATTACGCAGATTAAATACAGAGGTGTCTATGCGTGTACGCAATTCAGAGGCAAATACTTTACACAAATATCATTACTCTTCAAACGAAAGTTACGGAAATAGCGCGTATCTTCGAAGATAATATCATTTTTATTTCATTTGAATAACTGTGACTGGCTGGAGGGAAGGAGGGAGAGGTAAAGGGCTACACGCCGTAACTGGGCTAGTTCAAACTATCCTGTATTTTATTTTACGTTTCCAACCACCATCATCGTGCATTTTTAAATTACCTGCCAACAACCACCTCCGATTTCTGAACTTCCATGCACCTGTCATGTTGAATTTTTGAATTCCCTGCCATCCTCTATTTTTATGACGTTCGAGGTTACTGCCCTGTCCCTGCGTGTAGGGAACCCACACTAACATTTCCACTTTTAAAGGTCATTTAAGTGGAAAATGACGTGGAATTCCTAGAACTGCTATTCTCCGTAACAGGTAGAATGGCCACCAGAGCACACTAGTGTTGTCCGTGTTTAGCGTTGTTTCCAGTCCTGGCATGGCATTTATTTGCGTAAACAGTGTCAGACATCAGTAATCATTGTGAAAGTCACGGAGATGGTGCATACTCGTGTGAGATACTATTATCAACAACTGACAGGGTTTGAGGGGACCCTCGTTGTGGGTCTCCATTTGACCTGTTGTTAGAATCGTGCAATGTCCAGATTTGTAGGGCGATGACAGTGACCATATGTTGGACTGCGTGGAAATGTAACATCTGCCAGAACGCCTCGGAATTGGACAGTGTTAGGTTTGTGACGTATCAATATCACTTAAATATTCCTTGAAATTTCTACTCTCGTTGGTCGGGATCCCTCGACTACCATGTGATATATATTTTAAGTGATACAATACATTAAGCATCTCTTCAAAATGCGTTATTTTTAGTATGGTTTGTAGTCAACAACTTGTCTGTTGGCGTCTGTCTCCGGCTCTTGGGCCAACGTTGTTTGACGATTTTCTAACGATTCGCCAGCACAAATGGCTGGCATTGTCAAAGCTTCAGCCTCCACCTAGGTTGGCGGAATGGAGTCGAGCTCGCGGCCGCAGATTATATGCAACTGGAGCGATAACGTCCAACGGCTTTTCCAGGGTCATTTCCACTGCGATTCTCCCCTTGTTACCTGCAACGGTCGTTTGCTGAAGCACAGGAATCCAGGATCCGTTCACCTTGAGCCTTCCCTATTTTTTGTTGAAGCTGTCACCATACTTGTAGACTTCTGTAGGTTCCCTGTATAAATGGGTGGTAGGATGGCAGTGTACTTTCCGGACAAGGTAAACATCGGGCGAAAAAAAAGAAAGAAAGAGGGAGAAAAAAGAAAACCGACCGCGACACACCACGAAGGTTCAAATGGTTCAAATGGCTCTGAGCACTATGCGACTCAACTTCTGAGGTCATCAGTCGCCTAGAACTTAGAACTAATTAAACCTAACTAACCTAAGGACATCACACACATCCATGCCCGAGGCAGGATTCGAACCTGCGACCGGAGCGGTCACGCGGTTCCAGACTGAAGCGCCTAGACCGCACGGCCACACCGGCCGGCCCACACCACGAAGGAATTATCCGAATGGGACGGCAATCGGTGAATGTGATGTACATTTATGGACAAACAAATGATTAAAATTTCAGACAAATTGAATGATTTATTCAACAGCTTCATAAACTGAGCAAGCCAATAACGCGTCGGGTCACCTCTGGGCATTATACAAGTACACTATGTGATCAAAAGTATCCGGACACCTGGCTGAAAATGACTTACAAGTTCGTGGCACCCTCCATCAATAATGCTGGAATTCAATATGGTGTTGGCTCACCCTTAGCCTTGATGACAGCTTCCACTCAAGCAGGCATACGTTCAGTCAGGAGCTGGAAGGTTTCTTGGGGAATGGTAGCCTATTTTTCACGGAGTGCTGCACTGAGGAGAGGTATCGAAGTCGGTTGGTGCGGCCTCGCTCGAAGTCGGCGTTCCAAAACATCCCAAGAGTGTTCTATAGAATTCAGGTCAGGACTTCGTGCAGGCCAGTCCATTACAGGGATGCTATTGTCGTGCAACCACTCTCCCACAGGCCGTGTATTATGCTCGGTCGTGTTGAAAGATGCACTCGCGGTCCCCGAATTACTCTTCAACACTGGGAACATCAGTGTAGGCCTGTGCTGTGATAGTGCCAAGCAAAACAACAAGGGGTGCAAGCCCCCTCCATGAAAAACACGGCCACACCATAACACCACCACCTCCGAATTTTACTGTTGGCGCTACACACGCTGGCAGATGACGTTCACCGGGCATTCGTCATACCCACATTCTGCCATCGGATCGTCACATTGTGTACCGTGATTCGTCACTCCACACAACTTTTTTCCACTGTTCAATCGTCCAGTGTTTACGCTCCTTACACCAAGCGAGGCGCCGCTGGACCATTAAATTTAAGTTTTCTCACTTGCCTACTAACTGTCATAGTAATTGCAATGGATCCTGATGTAGTTTTGAATTCCTGTGTGGTGATCTGAATAGATGTCTGCCTGTTACACATTACGACCATCTTCAACTGTCGGCGGTCTCTGTCAGTCAACAGACGAGGTCGGCCTGTACACTTTTGTGCTGTACGTGTCGCTTCACGTTTCCACTTCACCATCACATCGGAGACAGTGGAACTAGGGATGTTTAGGAGCGTGTAAATCTCGTGTACAGACTTATGACGCATGTGATACCCGATCACCTGACCGCGCTCGAAGTACGTGAGTTCCGCGGAGCGCCGCAATCTGCTCTCTCACGATGTCTAATGACTACAAAGGTCGCTAATATGGAGTACCTACCAGTAGGTGGCAGCACAATCCACCTAATATGAAAAACGTATGTTTTTCTAGGTCTCCGGATACTTTTTATAACATTGTGTAGTTATTCGGCTTAGAATTGATTGATAGAGTTGTGGGATGCCCTGCTGAGGGATATCGTGCCATGTTCTGTTCGACTGACACCTTAGAACGCCAAAATCCCGAGCTGGTTGGAGGGCCCTGCCCATAGTTCTCCAAATGTTCTCAGTTGGCAAGTCATCACTAAAGACAATTTTACTCCAGTCAGCGAGAATCCACGCCGAGGCAATATGTCGAGCGGACTTAGACCATTATGTGTTAAAGTTTTCTTATATGTATCTTAATGTCATTCTGAAATTTGTCTACTGGAAAATAATACGAGCTTACATGTTGATCATGTGATCATGTCGTCTCTTCCAGTTGCGACATCCAATATTAGAATATAAGTGTTATATTTTAGTTTTCTGTGTACATGCTCTGGAAGACTCTTCTTTTAATGGAATATTCGGTAATGGTAGGATTCAATACCACACATCAGTACGCTGCTTAAACAAAGACAATCAAGAGCGCTGATGTGTCATAACAATTATGCACCGTATGCCTATATCTTTACTTATTTAAAGTGGAAATTGATTATACAAACAGAAATACTGACAGTTGTTTTGTGTACTGTCTCGTGGTGTAATTCTATGCCACTCTTCTGGATGACTGAAATCTATTCGTCAGCCACGTTACAGGCGTCCGGATACTTCCTATAGAACCACTAGCGGGAATCATGCTTTATTATGCGCTCGCAACTATGAGGCGAACATAACCTTTTCAGATGTATTCCTCTAACGCTATAACAGATAATATTACACCTCGAAGTGTGTCGCAGCTCGACAACGCCAAGCTAACGTCAATAATCTGTCATGAAACACCCATGATTACCCGTTATGATCAATCTAAAATATAATTATTTATCATTTACATACCACGTTTTCTGAAATGTTTCGACGGGTTTTTCGATGTGTGTTACGCAAAAAATTGCGTCGGGTTACGTGATTTGCTGATCAGCCTAAATTTATACCAGGTTGCGTTAATACATGTGATACATAATTATCTTAAACGTATATTCTCTAAACGAATTACCCAGCAGAGGAAATCACGACATGCAAGGTTAACGGACATTTTCCAAACGATCTGTCTCATTTACCAACTTACAAGAAAAAACGAAAAAGAGGATTTTGTAATATCCTATCTGCAGATTTGCCCTTTCAGCAGCATCAGACGCAGAACTTGACTCCGATATTACACGATTTGTGCTTCGTCCTCAGTGACAGTGTCGTAGACGAGGCGGTGTCATAGCCCTAATGGCATATGAGAACCAGGAGAGAGGAGGATCATGGTAAAATCTTAACGTCGAACACTTTACACCTGAATATTTTACTGCATCGAGTACATGTTAGAATGAATTTGTTACTAAAAATGCATATTGTTTTACACATAATAGCGACGTTTTTTTTAAATTAATAATAAGACTGTATGGGTACATCCAGCAGCTCAGAGATGTTCTCAGTGACATACATGAGCCGAGTAACAAAATATTTTTTTAATTACCTTCATAGAGCTCAGTGACTGACTCGGAGTGTACGCAGGCGTCTCTAGCTTAGTGCGTGGGTTCCTCTATCAAGCGTTGGTCTTAAGAGGAGGTGTGAGTTATCTGGTGAAGGCAGATTTACACTTTACGTCAGCAGAAAGTAATTCTGGACTGCTAACTAGAAGAACACACAGACTGATTTTCGTGGAAGCTATGTTGTAGCTCTTCCATAGAAGCCTACTTTACAGCCAGTCCACGGTTTACATATGTATTCGTCCACGAGACTCAGAGGGCCATTGACACGGGTTCACAGATAGATGCTGTGTTTCTTGACTTCCGCAAGGCGTTCCATACAGTTTTCCACAGTCGTTTAATGAACAAAGTAAGAGCATATGGACTATCAGACCAATTGTGTGATTGGATTGAAGAGTTCCTAGATAACAGAACGCAGCATGTCGTTCTCAATGGAGAGAAGTCTTCCGAAGTAAGAGTGATTTCAGGTGTGCCGCAGGGTAGTGTCATAGGACCATTGCTATTCACAATATACATAAATGACCTTGTGGATGACATCGGAAGTTCACTGAGGCTTTTTGCGGATGATGCTGTGGTATATCGAGAGGTTGTAACAATGGAAAATTGTAGTGAAATGCAGGAGGCTCTGCAACGAATTGACGCATGGTGCAGGGAATGGCAATTGAATCTCAATGTAGACAAGTGTAATGTGCTGCGAATACATAGAAAGGTAGATCCCTTATCATTTAGCTACAAAATAGCAGGTCAGCAACTGGAAGCAGTTAATTCCATAAATTATCAGGGAGTACGCATTAGGAGTGATTTAAAATGGAATGATCATATAAAGTTGATCGTCGGTAAAGCAGATGCCAGACTGAAATTCATTGGAAGAATCCTAAGGAAATGCAATCCGAAAACAAAGGAAGTAGGTTACAGTACGCTTGTTCGCTCACTGCTTGAATACTGCTCAGCAGTGTGGGATCCGTACGAGATAGGGTTGATAGAAGAGATAGAGAAGGTCCAACGGAGAGCAGCGCGCTTCGTTACAGGATCATTTAGTAATCGCGAAAGCGTTACGGAGATGATAGATAAACTCCAGTGGAAGACTCTGCGGGAGAGACGCTCAGTAGCTCGGTACGGGCTTTTGTTAAAGTTTCGAGAACATACCTTCACCGATGAGTCAAGCAGTATATTGCTCCCTCCTACGTATATCTCGCGAAGAGACCATGAGGATAAAATCAGAGAGATTAGAGCCCACACAGAAGCATACCGACAATCCTTCTTTCCACGAACAATACGAGACTGGAATAGAAGGGAGAACCGATAGAGGTACTCAGGGTACCCTCCGCCACACACCGTCAGGTGGCTTGCGGAGTATGGATGTAGATGTAGATGTAGATATACACTGATCAGCCAGAACGTTATGACCATCTACCTCATAGCCTGTAAGTCCACCTTTGGCAGGGATAACAGCAGCGACGCGTCGTGGCATGGAACCAATGAGGCCTTGGTAGGTCGCTGGAGGGAGCTGGCACCACATCTGCACAAACAAGTCACCTAATTTCCGCAAATTGCGGGGAGGGGGCGATGAGCTCTGATGCCACGTTCAATCACATCCCAGTGTGTTGGATCAGGTTCAGATCTGGTGAATTGGGTGGGGCGGGGGGGGGGGGGGGGCAGCACATCAATTGGAACTCGCCACTGTGTTCCTCGAACCACTCCATCACACTCCTGGCTTTCTAAAATGGCGCATTATCTTGTAGAAAAATTCCACTGCCGTCGAGGAACATGATCGTCATGAAGAGGTTTACGTGGCTTGCAACCAGTCTACGATCCTCCTTGTCCGTCATGGTGCCTTGCACGAGCTCCACTGGACCCATGGTCGCCCACATCAAAGTTCCCCAGAGCATAACGGATCCGCCGCCAGCTTATCTCTGTCTCACAGTACAAGTATCAAGGAGCCGTTCCCATGTAAGACGATGGATTCGCGCCCTCCCATCGGCATGATGAAGAAGGTATCAGGATTCATCGGACCATGCAACGCTCTGCCACTCCCCAACGTCCAGTGCCGATGGTCACGTGCCCATTTCAGTCGTAATTGCCGATGTCGTTGTGTTAACATTGGCACGTGCACGGGTCGTCGCCTGCAAAGGCCCATCGTTAGAATGTTCGGTGTAATGTGTGTTCCGACACACTTGTACTCTGCTCAGCATTAATGTCTGATGTTAGTTCCACCACAGTTTTGTCGCCTGTCCTGTTTTACCAGTCTGCCCAGTCTAGACATCCGACATCTGTAATGAGGGGTAGCCGCCCAACCCCACGACGTCTGGACGTGGTTTTTTTCACCTTGGTGTCGCTATATGTTGAAGACACTCATCACAGCACTCCTCGAACACCCAACAAGTCGTGCAATTTCGAAAATGATCGTGCCGAGCCTCTGGCCATTACAATCTGCCCTCCGTCAAATTCAGATAAATCGCGCGCCTTCCCAGTTCTACATACAGACAGCATCCTCACTGATACCACATGCACTGCGCGTGTCTCTGACTAGCAGTCATTCCTCGTCAGGTGACGCTGCTATCGCCTGGACGGTTTCATATCGATAGTAGGTCGGTGGTCATAACGTTCTGGCTTATCGGTGTATGTCCAGACTGACCCGTGAAACAGACAGACGCTTCTTAATTCTGCACACATATCGCAGATTCTTGTGTCATTTACTGTTGGTCCGAAATCTAGGTCCTTGTATGCTTGTAAGTTGGTCCCATGATCATGACGTCTCTCGCTAAATTTTTAGATCACACATACGCCGAAACCAGCGGCAGAGGACACCTCGTGTCACTTGCAAACAATAGAACAATACTGTTTTACTGCACAGATGTGAATCCAGTTCAATGTTTACACATGCATATGGTCAAATAAATATCAGACAAGCGCTTGCACATTGATTCATCATGTTTTTGAACGCTTGTCCGAAGTTGCTTACTGCTGATGAGAGCGTGACGAGATCATGACGTCTTGCGTAATTTTTTTCAAGTACACACGTACTCCACACGATATCTTGTGTCACTCCCACAAACGGAGCTGGGAAGGAAAACGTTTATCTGCATGGGCTCTCATTTTTCTCTCATCTTACATGAAATGTAAGTTGACTGTGAATGTCAGTTCTCAGTATCATCTTCGTGAAATGAGCACTGTACAATTTGAGTTCACGTATTATTAGTGAGTTGATCTAACCTACTGTTAACAAGTACAGCATTAGGCTATTGGGATTTTGGTAAAGTCTTCTGCTAAGTTAGTAAGGAATATGTTACAGCATTTCCGCAAGCAACAAATAATTCACTGCTTCGAAATGTGGCCAGCGGCCTTGTAAACTACATGGGTTGACTATAATTTTTTTTAAATCCCGATCTTTGTTTTCCTCCTTAGTTGGAAGCAGTGTATGGACCTGTCTTGTAATACATCGATCGTAGTTTACCACTGCATCATGATGACCAGCTTGACACAAGTTATTGCATATTTGTCTCAGAACGATTTTTTTTTTCATTGTACAGTCGACTTAATAAATTCCTGCTGCGTGGGAAATGGGAAAACTGTGCTAAAGTTTGTAGTATGTCATTACTGCTATTATTGCCAGTACTTAGAGAGATATATAATAAGAAAAATGTTGTTAGAACTTTTTATGCCTGCCTGCGTTCAGTGTCCGGTGGGTGTTGTAGAGGACACACTACCAGGCTTATCAAGCAGCGGGTTCCTGCGATCGCAGACGTCACCACCAATGTGAGGGCTCTCCTGAGATCCTGTTTCATTACTGCAGAGCGTTCTCTCTGTTCTGGACATTACGATCAAGGGTGCAGGATAAGCACTTCTTGACCATTACCCAATAGCGACACACACACAGGGTGATGATCCCGCCTTTTACCAGTTTTGCGTAGGACGTTCTCCGGTTTTTACTGTCAACCGATGTCCACATATTGAGGCTGCGGGGGTTCTCCCCCGTGACTAGACATTCCATTTACGCAATGAGCGCTATTGCGAAAGTGTTGGGCGGCGTGGGCAGCATTCCCAGCGCCGGAGTCAGCATACGCGGTCCCCACGGTCGTCTGTTGCAGCGGCGGTATCGGCAGCGCCGACAGATACGTGCAGCACCTCGTCAGAAATTTTTTCGGAGGCATATCGGCAGACATCTCGTGAACACTGCAGTTCTCTATGGCCGAATTTTATCACGTAGTGACAGAGATGTTGTGACCTCTGTGAGTCGATGACTTGGTAAGTAAAAATAGTCTGTTTTTCTGGCTGCACTGTGGCCTTTACTCAGTCTGATTTTGGTAGTAAGTATGTGTATACATACTACGTATCTACTTACGAGTCTTATATTGACATCGTACACTAATATTGTAAGAGTGTATTTCGTCTTATAATATTTTTGTTCTGCCTGGAATCGCCGGCAGATCCCACCCATCGTCAGTGTACTTGCAGGATTGTATGCGTTGCTAAAGGAGGGGGGAGGGTGGGTGGTAAATCAGTAACCATGTTTGAATGAAACTCCAGGTGAACGTTCCTGATGTGATGCACGCAGAAGAACTGGTAGCTCTCCTGCTCGAAGCTTTTACTTGTTACTTGTCTTCTAGCAATGTCACATATTCTCTAATAATAATGAAATATTTTATATCGTGTTACATGGCTTTTTATTCTGCCTGGGAGCTTTGGTCGACAAGTGACTGACGTCGCCAACCCATAAGTGCTAGTTTTGAAAGCTTCATTATGATTGGTCCAGAGAGAGAAAGAATGGAGGTGAGTGCTTGGCGCTTATCTGCATTACGCTCCACACATTATCCATTCCACCGACCTGTTTGAACCTGTTTCCCTTTATTACCGTGAGTTGGATGGCCCTCACTGAGTGGATGCTTTCATGCCGGTGTCTTTTCTGTCAGCATCCAGGACGGCCACATCAGAGGCTACTACATCTAAAATACTCCAAGTTTCTCGATGGTTGCTCTGTTGGAGCGGTGTGTTCATGGCCATACCCCACGCATTGGGCTTGGAAGCGTGGGCTACCCTTGAGATGACCTACTTTTGGCTGGACGTGGTTGGAGATACTGGGCATCTGTCTCTAGGTGCGTATTTTAGAGCTCTGTGCTAATGCTTATACAAACAGTGTCTTCGGTTGGAAATCGATGAACCCCAGAATTTTGATATGACGTCATTATTTCCAATAGCACTCTCGTTTTAACACACGATCTATGATGTCACAGAATTAAATTTTTAGTGGTGGCTTAACAAGGATTTATCTATCGCAGTGTGGTATTTCTTATACAAACAGTATGTTTAGTTGGAAATCAGTAAAACTGCAGTGCTTACAGAATTTGCTATGACGTCAATAATATGTCGTTACGTCATTATTTCTACCAATATGGAGAATATGTTTGTTCCTAACACATACACTACGATGTCACACACACTCTAGTAATGAAGTGGTGGCTTAGCAATGTTAAATGATTCTGATACATTTGGGCACATGCTGCCACATTGTGATTGGCTGAGAGCATCATGATGTTGACGCGATGTACTGCGACCTCGATGTGACATCGCCGTGATGTGATGCGACTTTGTAATGTGACTCAATGTTAATGTGACGCCGAGAGCAGCGGGATACAAGTCCCATAATTGAATAAAATACGTTAAAATGCGAAAAATTGTAAAAAAAATGTAGGAATTGTGGAAAAATGAGAGTACTTACATGTCACCCTGGGTATGGTCTCTGTTGGTACCTCGAATGACGAAAATCATGTACAAACAGACATTGAGTGACATGACTTATCGTAATTAAACTAACATTATTTTTTATTAACAAATAGACACACCCTGATCCTCTCCCTATGCTGCACAGCTTCGGAACCTGAATCATATTGCTCCAGGGGGGTGAGAGGAGGGTTGGGGAAGAGAGGGAAGGGCGAGTCGGGGAAGGGGATGGCGGTTTCTCTGGACGATCTTCATCAATTGCCGGTGTTTCCCTGGGGAGAGGGGAGAAGGTCATGCAGATACACTGCACATACAAAACAATGCCATTACAGAGTTAATCAGTGATTAGGTCAGATAGCTTTCATTCAGTTCTGAAGTACATTTTAGTGAACAGTGTGATATATCCGTATGTGCAATATGTTTTCGTATTTTAAGATTCTGTATTCAGCAGCTCAGTTCCAAATAATGTGTAACCTGATATTGGAAGACCATATCAGTGACTTTGAGATAAGATCGTTACCTCGACTCGTTCTCTCCCTACATAACTACTACTTATCAGTTACAGCATTATCCTATCACCGGAAGTGATTCTTCGCCTAGTGTTTACCTGGTCCGGAACAGACACTGCCATTCTACTACCAGTATGGCAACTTCTCCACACCAAGTAATTCTGTGCCAACGAATTTTGTTATCGCTATCACGCAGCACCCACATCGCCACGTAGATTTCTCCACCTGTTCCAGCTTGCAATGTCGCTTACGTTCGGTGATCCTGGTGTTGACTGATCGTCCACTCGCTGCTACATTGACTTCTCCAGATGTACATTTTACGCGTTATATTCCTGAGAATGTAGGTGGGTCCCTTTTGTCCTTTACCGATCTGAGAAGCTCTTTGATCAGCCTTATAAATAGTCTTTAGACCATATTTGCACAATATATGGCCGATCCTGTCTGATAGCTTGCGAATGTATGGCAGGAACGCCGTACGTGACATTTCTTCTTCAGATTTGTAAATATGACGCTTCTTACGCAATTGCTTCTCAGAACACTTTCCAGGTGTTGCACCTCGCGTCCTTGTCCGGGGTGCTATGGCTCACATATTCGTCTCTCGTGTATTACGAGTATGTTAATGAGTCCTCTTTTCTTGCTCGGGTAATGGTCTAACAGTTTTTACTGGTATCGACCCGTGTATGTCGGTTTTCGATACTCTCTGTGTCCCAGGTCCTCACATTTCCTTGTAATCAGTGTGAGGTGTGCATGTCATCTTGGCTACTACAGAATTGTTAACTTCTTACATATTGATCCGAGATCTTTCGTTGTATTCTTACACCTTCTCTACCTGAGGGCGCTAACAGAAAGAGATTATTATTAGTCGAGGTGTGTTGGGAATCAGATGTGAAACTGAATGGTCACGAAATTTTTATCTGAAATTGAGCTGCTGAATATGGAATATACATTTTCTAGAAATGACTGAATAAGATGACAATGAGAGTATTTCTGGATTCTGAAAAGAGTTTTGTGAAAAATTGTGATTCAAGTTATATGTGCAGATTTGAAAGCTTGCGCGCAGTTAGAACTCTGTTGTAAAATTTAATGTCGTACCGAGATCTTGTTGAAGCATTTGTCTCAGGGATTTCTCACAGCTAGAGAACTTAGTTCTCCTCCTCCATATATACATTTTATGAAAAAAATAGAGACAATTTTGTGTAGGTTAATCTTTTGTCTAAAGTAAATTTTTAAATAATCAATCAGTTAGAACTGTTTGTAGAACCTGTCGTTTTTGTATAAAGTCAATACTTTGTACGATCTCGAAAGTGAAGCTTTAAAGTAATTCTTTGCTATAGAACTGAATTCGAAAAGGCATTGTGGAATATTAGCACCCAAAATTATCCCCATAATGTTTCCGCATTGCACGTGGGGCTACACAGGCTTTTGAATATCATTTTTAGTATAACTTTTTAATGTAGCTTTGCTGTAGCGCTATTTGGTGTGCTCTACTTTAAAGAGAACTTTTACTCTACCGAGCTAAGTAAAAGAATAGTTAGGGCCATAGTCATGCAGTTATACTATACATACAAAACAATGTCATTACACAGGTAATCAGTGACTGGGCCAGATAGCTTTCATTCAGTTTGGAAGTTACTTTCTTGTTATACAAAATATATTTTAGTGAACAGTGTGATATATCCGTATGTGAAATACACTCCTGGAAATGGAAAAAAGAACACATTGACACCGGTGTGTCAGACCCACCATACTTGCTCCGGACACTGCGAGAGGGCTGTACAAGCAATGATCACACGCACGGCACAGCGGACACACCAGGAACCGCGGTGTTGGCCGTCGAATGGCGCTAGCTGCGCAGCATTTGTGCACCGCCGCCGTCAGTGTCAGCCAGTTTGCCGTGGCATACGGAGCTCCATCGCAGTCTTTAACACTGGTAGCATGCCGCGACAGCGTGGACGTGAACCGTATGTGCAGTTGACGGACTTTGAGCGAGGGCGTATAGTGGGCATGCGGGAGGCCGGGTGGACGTACCGCCGAATTGCTCAACACGTGGGGCGTGAGGTCTCCACAGTACATCGATGTTGTCGCCAGTGGTCGGCGGAAGGTGCACGTGCCCGTCGACCTGGGACCGGACCGCAGCGACGCACGGATGCACGCCAAGACCGTAGGATCCTACGCAGTGCCGTAGGGAACCGCACCGCCACTTCCCAGCAAATTAGGGACACTGTTGCTCCTGGGGTATCGGCGAGGACCATTCGCAACCGTCTCCATGAAGCTGGGCTACGGTCCCGCAACCCGTTAGGCCGTCTTCCGCTCACGCCCCAACATCGTGCAGCCCGCCTCCAGTGGTGTCGCGACAGGCGTGAATGGAGGGACGAATGGAGACGTGTCGTCTTCAGCGATGAGAGTCGCTTCTGCCTTGGTGCCAATGATGGTCGTATGCGTGTTTGGCGCCGTGCAGGTGAGCGCCACAATCAGGACTGCATACGACCGAGGCACACAGGGCCAACACCCGGCATCATGGTGTGGGGAGCGATCTCCTACACTGGCCGTACACCACTGGTGATCGTCGAAGGGACACTGAATAGTGCACGGTACATCCAAACCGTCATCGAACCCATCGTTCTACCATTCCTAGACCGGCAAGGGAACTTGCTGTTCCAACAGGACAATGCACGTCCGCATGTATCCCGTGCCACCCAACGTGCTCTAGAAGGTGTAAGTCAACTACCCTGGCCAGCAAGATCTCCGGATCTGTCCCCCATTGAGCATGTTTGGGACTGGATGAAGCGTCGTCTCACGCGGTCTGCACGTCCAGCACGAACGCTGGTCCAACTGAGGCGCCAGGTGGAAATGGCATAGCAAGCCGTTCCACAGGACTACATCCAGCATCTCTACGATCGTCTCCATGGGAGAATAGCAGCCTGCATTGCTGCGAAAGGTGGATATACACTGTACTAGTGCCGACATTGTGCATGCTCTGTTGCCTGTGTCTATGTGCCTGTGGTTCTGTCAGTGTGATCATGTGATGTATCTGACCCCAGGAATGTGTCAATAAAGTTTCCCCTTCCTGGGACAGTGAATTCACGGTGTTCTTATTTCAATTTCCAGGAGTGTATGTTTTCGTATTTTGAGATTCTGTATTCAGCAGCTCAATTCCAAATAAATATTTCGATACCATTCAGTTTCACGTCTGATTCCCAACAAACATCGACTAATAATAATCTCTCTCTGTGAGCACCATCGGGTAGAGACGGTGTAACAGCACAATCAAAGATCGTGGATCAACATGATCTGCTCTCAGATATGTGCATGTCGATATATGAAAGTAAGAAGTGAACAGTTCTGTAATAGCCAAGATGGCATACTCTTCCTCCACAGGAAATTTTATGTTGGCATGGGGACTGTTGAGATGTCTTAGGAAGTCACCTAGCTGTTCTTCACCATGGATCCACACGACGAAGGTTTCTTCGACGTACCTATGCCACATGCCGGCCGCTGTGGCAGAGTGGTTCTAGGCGTTTTAGTCTGGAACCGCGATGCTGCTACGGTCGCAGGTTCGAATCCTGCCTCGGGTATGGATGTGTGTGGTGTCCTTAGGTTAGTTAGGTTTAAGTGTAGGGGACTGATGACCTCAGTTATTAAGTCCCATAGTGCTTAGAGCCATTTGAACCATTTGAACTTATGCCACACCTCTACGCCTGTCTTTCGTAATGCTCAATGAATAAATTGTGCAACTACTGGACTAAGTGGATTATCCGTGGCGGCGCTTCCCAACTGTCAATAGAAATAGCCATTCCTTCTGAAGTAGCTCATGGTAGTCCAACTCGTCTACGGAGGCCATTCTATAGTCTACAGAGTAAAATACTGGATTGATTCTCGTATGGACCAGGGCTCAAACCTCAGTCCGGTCATACTGTTTTACATTTTCCACTGATATCTCAGGCATGTGCGAAGATTAAGCCTTCAATAACATAATGCCTGATTCCTAAGCTCACTCCTGTCAAGTGAGTACAGCAGAGGAATAATCTCCACTACCTTGTTTTCAGACCCAAATAAAATACAAGGGTACACCATGAAGATAATTAGTGCAAATATTAGTCGAGATTTTTTGTATACCTTCCATCAGCGTGTACTGCCTTTTTGTGATTTTAAGTTGTGCTGTGAATGACAACGCCTCTTATTATACGCTGAGGTGACGAAAGTCATGGGATACCACCACCTACATTTTTCCGGCGTAGTGCAGCAACCCGACGTAGCACGGACTCAACAAGTCGTTGGAAGTCCTCTGCAAAAATATTGAGCCATGCTGCCTCTATAGCCGTCCATAAATGGTCGATGGGATTCACGTCGGGCGATCTGAATGGATAAACCATCCACTACAATTGTCCAGAAGATTCTTGAAACCAATCGCGAACAATTGTGAATGGTGTATTGTCATCCATAAAAATTCGATCATTGTTTCGGAACGTGGCGTCCATGAATGGCTATAAAGACTCTACAAGTGGCCGAACATACAGAGGATCCAGTCTATTCCATGTAAACACAGCCCACACAGTTGTGGAGCCACCACCAGCTTGCACAGTGCCTCGGTGACAACTTCCATGGTTTTGTGGGGTATGTTCCACACTCGAACCATACCATCAGCTCTTATCAAATGAAATCCGGACTCATTTGACAAGGCCACGGTTTTCCAGCTGCCTAGGTTCCAACCGATACGGTCACAAACCCAGGAAAGGGCTGCAGGCGATGTCGTGCTGTTAGCAAAGGCACTCGTGTCGATCGTCTGCTGCCATTTCCCATTAGCGCCAAATTTCGCCACTATGTCGTAACAGATACTTCCGTCATACGTCCCACAATGATTTCTGCGGTTATTTCACGCAGTGCCGGTTGTATGTTAGCACTGATAACTCTACGCAAACGCCGCTGCTCTCGGTCGTAAAGTGAAGGCCGTCGGCCACTGCGTTGTTGTGTCAGAGGTAATGTCTAAAATGTGGTATCAACGGCACACTCTTGACACTATGGATCGCAGAATACTGAATTCCCTAACGTTCTCCAAAATGGAATGTCCCATGCGTCGAGCTCTACTACCATTCCACATTCAAAGTCTGTTAGTTTCCGTCATGCGGCCATAATCACGTCGGAAACCTTGTCACATGAATCTGTTGAGCACGAATGACAGCTCCGCCATTGCATTGCTCCTTTGTGCCTTGTGTACGCGAAACTACCGCCACCTGTAGATGTGTACATCGCTATCCCACGACTTTTGTCAACTCAGTGTAACTTGAATATAAAATTGCATTTTGTTTTCCTATCGACCTCACCGAAGATAAGTTATTTTAGCTGCGCACTAATAGTTGAAATTTATTACTGGCTACACTTAACTCAAATGGTTCAAATGGCACTAAGGGCTATGGGACCTAACACATGAGGTCATCAGTCCCCTAGACTTAGAACTACTTACACCTAACTAGCCTAAGGACATCACACACATCCATTCCCGAGGCAGGATTCGAACTTGCGACCGTAGCAGCAGCGCGGTTTCGGACTGAAGCGCCTAGAACCGATCGGCCACAACGGCCGGCTACACCTAACTCGTTTTACTTTTTCTTCTTTTCGTTTCTATTATCAAACCGCTTCGTAGTGTGTTAGCTGACATTATGTTTATTCCGGCAGCCCTGGAGCAACGCTTTATATGCGGAAAATGGTAGCAAAAATGGTTCAAATGGCTCTGAGCACTATGGGACTCAACTGCTGAGGTCATTAGTCCCCTAGAACTTAGAACTAGTTAAACCTAACTAACCTAAGGACATCACAAACATCCATGCCCGAGGCAGGATTCGAACCTGCGACCGTAGCGGTCTTGCGGTTCCAGACTGCAGCGCCTTTAACCGCACGGCTACTTCGGCCGGCGAAAATGGTAGCAGCTCTTACCACAAATGTGGTGTTGTTTTATAGAGTATTGAACGCTTTGTCGCTAAAGGTTAATCCTCTGGAACCGCTTGAGCCCCTGGACGTATTCCCGACCATCGCAGCACTCTGAGGGATGTGGAGCAGAGTTACGTACGCTAATGTGGCCGTTGTTTGTGGCCCTCATTAACGTCTGTACGGCAGCCCGCTTCCTGCTGATTGGCGCGGTGTGCGCCGCCAGCGGAAATAAAGCCTGCTGCACACTCACCGAGGACTGTCGTACCCCGCTCATTTCCTACCAGTCGCCAGACGAATTCTCCGTTACGTCTTTCGACACTCCGTGTACACCGCCGACTTTAAACTAAGGTGACAGATGTTGTAGGATTGCGACGAGCACATACACAGATGATAGTAGTATCCAGTACGAAAAGTATAAAAGGGCAGTGCATTGGCGGAGCTGTCATTTGTACTCAGGTGATTCATGTAATAAGGTTTCCGACCTAATTATGGCCACACAAGGTGAATTAACCGACTTTGAACGCGGAGTGATAGTTGGATCTTGACGCATGGGACGTTTCATTTCGGAACCTATTAGGGGATTCAGTATTCCAAGATCCACTGAGTCAAGAGTGTGCCGAGAATAGCAAATTTCAAGCATTACCTCTCACCACGGATAACGCAGGGGCCGACGGCCTTCACTTATCGACCGATAGCAATGGCTTCTGCGTAGCGTTGTCGGTGCTAACAGACAAGCGGCACTGCGTGAAATAACCGCAGAAATCAATATCTACGTACGACGAACGTATCCATTAGATCAGTGTGGCGAAATTTGGCGTTAATGGGAAATGACAGCAGACGACCAACACGAGTGCCTTTGTTAACAGCGCGACATTGCCTGCAGCACCTCTCCTGGGCTTGTGACCGTATCGGTTGGACCCTAGACGACTGGAAAATAGTGGTCTGGTCAGATTATTTCCGATTTCAGTTGCTAAGAGCTGATGATAGGGTTTGAGTGTGGTGCAGACCCCACCAAGTCATGGACTCAAGTTGTCAACATTGTACTGTGCAAGCCGGTGGTGTCTCCATAATGGAGTGGGCGTGTTTGCGCAGAATGGACTGGGCCCTCTGGTCCAACTGATTCGATCCATGACCTTTTGCAGCCATTCGTGGGCCTCATGTTCCAAACAACGATGCAATTTTTAAGGATGACAATGCGCCATGTCAGCAGGCCACTATTGTTCACGATTTGTCTGTACAGCATTTTGGACAACTCGAGCGAATGAATCCCATCGAACATGTATGCGACATCATCGAGAGATCAGTTCGTGTACAAAATCTAGCACCAACAACACTTTCCCAGTTATGAAAGGCTATAGAGGAAGCATGGCCCAATTTTTCTGCAGGGGACTTGCAACGACTTGTTGAGTCGATGCAATATCGAGTTGCTGCACTATGCCGGGCAGAAGGAGATCCGACACGGTATTAGGAAGTATCCCGTGACATTTGTCACCTCAGAGTATTTCTTGTTACCGAGCGAGGTGGCGCAGTGGTTAGCATACGGGACTCGCATTCGGGAGGACGACGGTTCACAGCCGCATCCGGACGTCCAGCGTTATGTTTTCTGTGATTTCCCTAAATTGCTCCTGGCAAAAGGCGGGGCGGTTCCTTTGAAAGGGCACGACCGATTTTCTTCCC
This sequence comes from Schistocerca nitens, assembly GCF_023898315.1. Taxonomy (NCBI): domain Eukaryota; kingdom Metazoa; phylum Arthropoda; class Insecta; order Orthoptera; family Acrididae; genus Schistocerca; species Schistocerca nitens. The sequence continues at coordinate 578,020,363 of NC_064616.1, read as the reverse complement.
CATCCTTCACATAATTCGAGCTTGTGCTCCGTCTCGAATGACCTCGTCGTTGATGGGACGTTAAACTCTATCTTCCTTCCATCCTTCCTAGTATTTCTTGTTGAGCTTCTTTCCTTATATTTTTATCCCAACTTATTTTTTCGTATGGACATTCAGACAATTAGTATCAAGTACTTATTAACAGGCATTTAACTATTTAACTGAGACGTACTTAGTTCTCTTTTGTGCAGAGTAGAAGCTCTGCTGATTATATATCAGTCTTTGCGAGCTTGACATAGTAGTTTCTTATAGGTTACTGGAAGTAGTTACGACGGTACTGGGCACTATGCACCTTAGTTCGAATAGTTAGCTCGAGCCCTCAAGTGCTATGGCACGAAAAAATATATATTTGCAACACTAAATACTCAGCTTAACTGAGCGGCCCAGAGATGTGTCTGGTCTCAATGTCCAGCTACGTTTTTCGTCATGGGGTGCCAATTCACAATATAAAAAATAATGCAGGCAGGTATTGCGGCGAAATTTAAAAATATTGAATCACTCACTTTGATATATAATTGGCAAAAGTAGTTTATTTCTATTTTTCCATGGATAGTGTTCAATATATTGACTAAACACTTAAATGCAGCCTGAGGAGCTTTTACGTAAGTGCGGCAATTAATAATGATGCTACAACACTTCAATATAAAATTCATATGTTGCAATCACGGCACTCGACAGTCTGTTCACAGTTCACAAAATACACTCTTGTCTGCTGTCCTAAACCACTATATTGCGCTCAACTTGATGGTTTTCGAACGTCGCTACATACATACTTGGCTCCGATCGTGGCTACCAACCCAATACTACCCCCAGATGGGCGGCACGACCGGCTCTTAGCGTCGCTCAAACTCAACTCCCCAAAGATGGCCGCTCTGTACCCCTCGAAACGACTGCCTAACTCAAAACAACGTTTGACAAAAAAATTACGAATATTCTAAAACTAAACACAAAAACACATATGATAGGAGGGTCACTCCAAAAGAAATGCACACTATTTTTGTAAAAATACAGTTTTCATTCTGCATGTGTGAAAGTTTTACTGTGTGTAGATACATCCTTCCCGCTTGTTTTCAAACTTAGTTCAACCTGTTCCCGTGAGTGGCGCCGTCACAGCATGTCTTCAAGATGGCTGCTACACTTGACGTTCGTCAGAAGCAACATGCTGTCATAGAATTCCTGTGCTGTGAAAACAAGACCGTGGGAAACATCCACAAGGGATTGAAAAAGGTGTATGGAGATGCTGCTGTCGATCGCAGTACAGTTAGTCGGTGGGCAATCAGGTTACATGATGAAAGCGGGCACGGCAGTATTGAGGATTGTCCTGGCAGCGGCAGGCCTCGTACTGCACACACTCCATACAATGTGCAGAGACTTAACGAATTGGTGACTGCTGACAGACGCATCTCAGTGAACTAATTGTCACGCTACGTTGGGATAGGGGAAGGAAGTGTTTGCAGAGTACTGAAACTGTTGGCGTTAAAAAAGGTTTGTGCCAGGTGGCTTCCCAGGATGTTGACAGTGGCTCACAAAGAAACAAGAAAAACGGTATGCAGCGAACTTTTGGAACAGTACGAGAATGGTGGAGATTCATTTCTCGGAAGCATTGTGACAGGTGATGAAACATGGCTCCATCATTTTTCACCAGAGACAAAGAGGCAGTCAATGGTGTGGCATCATGCAAATTCACCCAAGATAAAAAATTCAAAACCGCACCTTTTGCTGGAAAAGTTATGGCTATGGTGTTCCGAAGGACTCTTGCTTGTGGACATTATGCCAAGTGGAACCACCATAAATTCTGATGTATATGTAACGACACTGAAGAAACTTCAAGCTCGACTGAATCGTGTTCGACCACATCGGCAGAAGCAGGATGTTTTGCTGGTGCACGACAATGCACGGCCACATGTCAGTCAAGAAACAATGGAAGCGATCACAAAACTTGGATGGACAACACTGAAACACCCGTCTTACAGTCCTGACCTGGCTCCAAGTGACTATCATCTCTTTGGGAAACTGAAAGACTCTCAAGGAACAAGGTTTGAAGATGATGACCCCCTTGTGCACGCTGCCAAACAGTGGCTACAACAGGTTGGTCCAGAATTTCACCGTGCGGGTATACAGGCGCTGGTTCCAAGATGGTGTAAGGCAGTTGAGAAGGATGGAAATTGTGTGGAGAAACGAAAATATTGTTCCTAAAGGATGTATCTACACACTGTAAAACTTTCAAACATGTAGAATAAAAGATGTACTTAAAAAACAATAGTGTGCATTTCTTTTGGAGTGACCCTCGAACATTGAAAATTATGGAAATTTTCCTGGAAATAACAATTTAATGTCCAATTTTTTGTATCTGCAACCGTTTTTTCACAAATAATGTTCTTGTGGCGTGATTTTGCTTTTCCCAGATTTTTCGTACCATAAATAAACAAATAAAATACATACTTAATTACTCGCCTACTTCTTTAAGCTTTAGAATACTGCCGCTAGTTTCGTCTCTTTAAATTTATTTATAAAAAAACAAAACAGTTTCTCTCAGTCGAATCCCATTTTCTCACATCTCATTAAAAAATGGTACATATTCTGCTAAATCGGCTATGATTGCTCGATGCAGATCTACCAGACGCATCCGTAAACACTTTGGTCATATTAATCGGCAAAAGCATTGCCGATATATTAGCTTTTGAGCTTTCATAAATTTACAGTTTTTAAGACAACAGTAACTTTTAATCTATTATATATTTTTGTGGCGCTTCTAGATAATTTAGCTTTACATATTTTTCTGTCCATGAGTGGCAGCTCGCACGTCCGTGTCACTCTTAGTTCGATTTTTATCAATTTTTCTCTGGCGTATAAATTCCTCCAAGCACTCCAACATGGCAAAACGCGCAGCGATCGAGTCACGTACTCAACCGCGCACGCACTGCCTCTACGTGAGTTTAAGGGAGTAGTGATCGTGAGACTCATATGTTTCATTCAGACATTGTACGGAAACGTGCCTAAATATAAGGACGTGACAGAGTGGCAAAAAGCATCAATCGTGTTTGGCTGTGCCGATAGCCATATGATGTGTGAAATTGTTGGATTTGTTGTTGCTTGACGGCGGACTTTTCAACGAGTCTACAAGTGTGGTGTAACACACGTGGTCAAGAAATACGACGTCAGTGTTGTGGTCAGAAAAAGATCCTAACTGAAAGTTGCGTCGGGAACTGCATACAATAAACATTTGGAGTCGGCCAGCTCGCCAAGAGGCCATTGCTGACACAGGCACCTAAAGACAACAACAAAATTCTACGACTTGGAAGAATGTTGATTCATTTTCTGAACAATCTCCCACCCTATTACATGTCAATTGGCCTGGAGAATTACCTGACTGGAACCACATAGAAAATCTGTGGGACTGTGGAACATGTTGGAACACCGACATCGGCGTCCTTGCAAGTTGGTAGATTGCTCGATCAAATCCTCAGCGACTGGCTTAACCTAGATGCGACCTACCTGCAAAATCTTTCGAACTCACTTCCCAACCGAATCCTGGCGGCTATCAAGTCCAGCGGCGGAATTACTCTGTTTTAGATGGTACTTGTAATACTTTCTCTTGGGGTGACTAATTTTTTATCAGCTGAGCTTATACTACATGACTGTATTTCTACATGAATAAAGACATAAACTTGGGGTAGTTATTAACCCTGACATCAAAACTAAAAAATTACCTTGGAAGCAGTTGTAATTTGTCGGCTTATGTGGCTGGTGGTAGGGGTCTCCATGGTTCTCGCTCTCTCGTTCGTTGCACAGCGCGCATCGTGTCGAGATGGCGATAACCCAGTTACAAAAAGCGTTTTGCGTCACCGTTTTAGCAGATACAATTCAGCTACAATTGTGCAGCATGGTTTTCGTCGAGAGTACGGCACTGATCCTTTTGCAGCTCAAAGTGTTCAACGATGTCACCCGCAATTCCAAGACACTGCTAGCTTATGTAGCCCAGAAGACAACTCACTGCGCCAGCCGGGAGTTAGCCATAGCTCATATGTCTGTCTGATGTGTTTTGCGTCTTGTTTGTGTTTCAGACCTCATATGATTCAGGTGCAACACGTCATTCTTGCTGACGGCAAATGACAACGTGTAGAATACTGTGAATTCATTCGGGAGTTGGAGATAGAAGATAACAATTTCCGTAAACGAGTAGTGTTGAGTAATGAGGCTTAATTCCATTGAAATGTAAAAGTTAACCGCCAAAACGTAGGAATACAGGGAACACAGGAGCCACATGCCACAGTTGAGCACAAGAGACACTCTCCAAAACTTGATGAGTCTTGCGCCGTTACCCGGAAAAATGTTTATGGTCCGTTGTTTTTTGCGGAAAGATGGTTCCTAGAATCACGGCCGATTCTGAGAATGGTTTTACACTCCGTTCCTTTTTGCTGGAAAATACGGTAACAGGAATCAAGCACCTGTATATGTTGGAGATCTGGCTTCTCCACAATTACCAGAACATGCCGAAAATATTTTTTGACAGGACGGAGCAAAACCACACTGGCAACTGCCGACTGCATGTAGATGGAGCTTAGGGAACTTACATTGCTGGCCTGGAAGTCCGCCTGATTTCTCGGTATGCACACTGAAGAGCCAAAGAAACTGATACACCTGCGTTATAGCGTGTAGGGCCACCGTGAGCACGCAGAAGTGTCACAAAACGACGTGACATGGCTAATGTCTGAACTAGTGATGGAGGGAATTGAAACCATGAATCCTGCAGGGCTCTACATAAATCCGTAAGAGTATGAGGCTGTGGAGATCTCTTCTGAACAGCACGTTGCAAGGCATCCCAGATATGCAAATAACGTTCTTGTCTGGGGAGTCTGGTGGCCAGCGGAAATGTTTAAAATCAGAAGAGTGTTCCTAGAGCCACACTGTGGCAATTGTGGTCGTGTGGGGTGTCGCATTGTCCTGCTGGATATGCCCAACTCCGTCGGAATGCACAATGGACATGAATGGATGCAGGTGATCAGACATGATACTTACGTACGTGTCACCTGCCAGAGTCTTACGTGTATGTATCAGGGGTCCCATATCACTCCAGTTCCCCACGCCCCACACCATTACAGAGCCTCCACCAGCTTGAACAGTCCCCTGCTGACATACAGGGTCCATGGAGTCGTGAGGTTGTCTCCATACCCGCACACGTCCATCCGCCCATACAGTTTGAAACGAGGCTCGCCCTACCTGACAGTATGTTTCAAGTCATCAACAGTCCAATGTCGGTGTTGACGGGTCCAGGCGAGGCGCAAAGCTTTGTATCGTGCAGTCATTAAGCAAACACGAGCGAGCCTTCGGCTCCGAAAGCCCATATAGATTATGTTTCATTGAATGGTTCGCACACTGACACTTGTTGATGGCCAAGCATTGAAACGTGCAGCAATTTGCGGAAGTGTTACACTTCTGTCACATTGGACGAATCTCTTCAGTCATCGTTGGTCCCGTTCTTGCAGGACCCTTTTATGGCCGCATGTTTTGCCGGATTCCTGATATTCACGGTACACCAATGAAATAGTCGTACGCGAAACTCCCCACATCATCGCTAACTCGTAGATGCTGAGCCCCATCGCTCGTGTACCGACTATAATACCACGTTCAAACTCACTTAAATCTTGATAACTGATCTAACAACTACGCCAGACACCTGTTTTCTTATATAGACGTTACAGACCGCAACGCCGTATTCTGCCTGTTTACATAACTCTGTCATGCCCACATCAGTTTCTTTGGCGCTTCAGTGTATATATACTATGTGATCAAAAGTATCCGGACACCTGGCTCAAAATGACTTACAAGTTCGTGGCTCCCTCCATCGGTAATGCTGGAATTCAATATGGTGCTGGCCCACTCTTAGCCTTGATGACAGCTTCCTCTCTCGCAGGCATACATTCAATCAGGTGCTGGAAGGTTTCGTGGGGAATGGCAGCCCATTCTTCACGGAGTGCTGCACTGACGAGAGATTTCGATGTTGGCCGGTGTGGCCTGGCACGAAGTTAGCCTTCCAAAGCATCCCAGAGGTGTTCTATAGGATTCAGGTCAGGACTCTGCGCAGGCCAGTCCATTACATGAATGTTATTGTCGGTAACAACTCACTCACAGGCCGTGCATTATGAACAGGTGCTCGATCGTGTTGAAAGATGCAATCGCCATCCCCGAATTGCTCTTCAACAGTGGGAAGCAAGAAGATGCTTAAAACATCAATGTAGGCCTGTGCTGTGACAGTGCCACGGAAAACAACAATGGGTGCAAGACCGCTCTATCAAAACCACAACGACATCATAGCACCACCGCCTCCGAATTTTACTGTTGGCACTACACACACTGGCAGATGACGTTCACCGGGCATTCGCCATACTCACACTCTGCCATCTGATCGCCACATTGTGTACCGTGATTCGTCACTCCACATAACGTTTTTCCACTGTTCAATCGTCGAATGTTTACGCTCCTTGTACCAAGCGAGGCGTCATTTGGCATTTACTGGCGTGATGTGTGGCTTATGAGTAGCCTCTCGAGCGTGAAATCCGAGTTTTCTCACTTAGAATTCCTGTGTGATGGTCTGGATGGATGTCTGCGTATTATACATTACGATCCTCTTCAACTGTCGGCAGTCTTCGTCAGTCAACAGACGAGATCGGCCTCTACGCTTCTGTCGGGTACGTGTCCCTACACGTTTCCACTCCACTATCACATCGGGAACAGTCGACCTAGGGATGTCTAGGAGCGTGGAAATCTCGCGTACAGATGTATGACACAAGTGACACCCAATCACCTGACCACGTTCGACGTCCATTGAGTTCCGCGGTGCGCCCCATTCTGCTCTCTCACGATATATAGTGACTACTGAGGTCGCTGATATGGAGTACCTGGCAGTAGGTTGCAGCACAATGCATCTAATATGAAAACCGTATGTTTTTTGGGTTCTCCGGATACCTTTGATCACATAGTGTAGTTCTGTTGCCACAGACATTTGAGAAAGAGTTTTAAGAGAATCAAGACCGGTTGTTAAGATTCTAAGTGGGAGAAAGGAAGTGACAAACAGCAAGCGGTGCTCAGTGAAGGTACACGTCCTTCCTGTTTCCTAAGAGGGACCTGGCAATTCTCGTTCGCTCGTCTTATTTGGAATTTTCCCCTGTGATAGATGTTTACGTTTTTCGCATCTGAATGCAGTTCATTGGAGTAGCGTTCACCGTGCACCACACACTGTCTTCTTGACGTTTATACTCTTACAAGAGGAAGTCTTTGACCTATGATGGAATTTGTCTTGCAATTTTAGGCGATAATAGGACACGTGTACGAAATCATTAAAGTATTTTCCCTTTCTGGTCACCCAGATTTAGGCTGTCTGTGATTTCCCTAAACCGTTGCAGGCAAATGCCAAGATGGTTCCATTAAAAAGAGTATGGTCGAGTACCCTCGCTGTCGTTTCCAGGACCGAGACTGTGCTTTCCGTATTAAAATATTTTATGACATCAAAACTCTTTCCTATAGTTATTATGTTGGGATTTAAATGTACACTGCTGTCCAAAATTAAAGCAACAAACGGAAATTTTGCAAGGTTGCTTTTAATTTGCCACAGAATAGTATAAACAGACGATAGTAAAGTAGAAACCATGTGAAGAATACAGATCGTAATCAACTGCAACATGCATAACGGTAGACAAAAATGTTCTCCGTTTTTTTCCAACTTAACGGATTTGCACGCACACTCTGACAACTGGACAATGTATTCAGTATGGGGTGTGACCACCTCTGGCACCAATACAGGCCTGGCAACGACTGGACATGCTGTGAATTATGTCATCAATCTCATGTTGAGGAAATAACGTCCATTCTTGCTGCAGAGCTGCTCGGAAGCCTTGGAGAGTGGTTGGTGGATGCTGGCGTGATGCAACCCGTCTCCCTAATTCATTCTAGACATGTTCTATGGGATTCAAATCGGGAAAGCGAGCAGCCCACGTCATACGTGTAATATCTTCCGTTTCGAAAAGGACACCCGTTCTCTATGGGCCCACAGCAACTCGCAACAACGGCGCATGAAATTCCAAGATCTCCTCACGGTACCTAACAGCAGTTAAACCTTGCTGATTCGCCCATATAATTTCATAAATAGTTGTTCGGGTGGTCAACATAATCCCTGCCCACATCAATAGGGAACCACCCAGATATTGGTCTCTTTCCACAACGTTTGGGTCCCGAAATCGTGTTACACGTGCCCTCCAGATCCAGATCTGTTGAGAATCACTCTCCAGATCAAACCGGGACTCATCTGTGGAAAGAACGTTGTCCCACTGTTCGACAGTCCAGGTGACGGCTCCACTGCAGACGTTATCTTGTCTGAAGGCACGCCAGAGGTAAACAGACAGCAGGTCTTCAACAATACAGGCCACTCTGCTCAAGCCGTCTGTACACCGTTTGCCTCGATACAACACGACGAAGAGATGCTGCGAGGTCAGATGCCAACTGCAGTACAGTACTAAGGCGGTACCGTCGTGCCCTTACGGTCCACTCTTTTTGATGTCACATGTGGTCGGCTCAGTCCTGGTCTCCGGGATACAGTTTCGGTCTCTGTAAACTGTCGCCTCATCAGAGAAAAAACAGAACGATTCTCGTTAAGCCATCGGGTCACATTAGTTTGCGACTCTCCTGCTTCCATTCTTCCTATGGCCTTCACAACAGAGAGTCTGTGGGCACCTTCTCTGTGCCATACTGCACCGTCTGCGATGTAGGTCTACCCTGCAAACACTACCCCGCCTGATAGGTGCAATGACGTAATTGCTGGCGTGATTGTCCGTAAATCGGAATGCCGTCTTCCGTAGATTTGTTGAGAGTTTGTATGATTATTTCGTGAATTAGACATAGGGAACAGAAATAGCAGACTGTTGCTTTCATTCTGGACACCTGTGTATTTGAGGATAACTGGTTTATGCTACAAACTGCATGAGAAACCAAACTAATATACATGCTCCTAAATTATGTCATATGACGATTAAATGTCTACACTGAAATGGAAAATAATACACTTTACGGTATTGTTCAATGGGAACATGGTATTTTAATACGAGGGCTATTCGGAAAGTAAGGTCTGGTAATCGGTGAAATGGAAACGACAGTGAACATCCGATGACGTTTTGCACAGATGTGTTGGGTAGTGTCTCTAATATGCCTGTAGATCGCGTCACGTCGCTCTTTGCAGTTCTGAGCACACAGTGAGCACATAAGGATGCCTAGAACAATAGTGTCTCGCTCCAAGTATGTGTGCCTGCTCAGACCTTTCGCCTGATTTCATGCACCCCCACATAACGTACCTGTCATGCATTTCCTTCTACGTGACAGTTCTCAGTCGCACACTGCAGGGGCAATGAGGACGCCCCAGCAGCGTTTTCGATAGTAAGTGTTTGATCACCCACCATACAGCCCGGACTTGGCTCCCTCTGTCATTCGTATCTGCTCACATGAACCGTTGCCTGTTGATGTTGTGGTCTTCAGTCCTGGGACTGGTTTGATGCAGCTCTCCATGCTACTCTATCCTGTGCAAGCTTCTTCATCTCCCAATACGTACTGCAGCTTACATCCTTCTGAACCTGTTTAGTGTATTCATCTCTTGGTCTCCCTCTACGATTTTTACCCTCCACACTGCCCTCCAATACTAAATTGGTGATCCCTTGATGCCTCAGAACATGTCCTACCAACCGATCCCTTCTTCTTGTCACGTTGTGCCACAAACTCCTCTTCTCCCCAATCCTATTTAATACTTCCTCATTAGTTACGTGATCTACCCATCTAATCTTCAGCATTCTTCTGTAGCACCACATTTCAAAGGCTTCTATTCTCTTCTTGACCAAACTATTTATCGTCCATGTTTGACTTCCATACATGGCTACACTCCATACAAATACTTTCAGAAACGACTTCCTGACACTTAAATCTATACTCGATGTTAACAAATTTCTCTTCTTCAGAAACACTTTCCTTGCCATTGCCAGTCTACATTTTATATCCTCTCTACTTCGACCATCATCAGTTACTTTGGTCCACAAATAGCAAAACTCATTTACTACTTTAAGTGTCTCAATTCCTAATCTAATCCCCTCAGCATCGCCCGACTTAATTCGACTACATTCCATTATCCTCGTTTTGCTTTTGTTGATGTTCATCTTATATCCTCCCTTCAAGACACCATCCATTCCGTTCAACTGCTCTTCCAAGTCCTTTGCTGTCTCCGACAGAATTACGATGTCATCTGCGAACCTTAAAGTTTTTATTTCTTCTCCATGGATTTTAATACCTACTCCGAATTTTTCTTTTGTTTCGTTTACTACTTGCTCAATATACAGTTTGAATAACATCGGGGAGAGGCTACAACCCTGTCTCACTCCCTTCCCAACCACTGCTTCCCTTTCATGTCCCTCAACTCTTATAACTGCCATCTGGTTTCTGTACAAATTGTAAATAGCCTTTCGCTCCCTGTATTACACCCCTGCCACCTTTAGAATTTGAAAGAGGTTATTCCAGTCAACATTGTCAAAAGCTTGCTCCAAGTCTACAAATACTATAAACGTAGGTTTGCCTTTTCTTAATCTAGCTTCTAAGATAAGTCGTAGGGTCAGTATTGCCTCACGTGTTCCCATATTTCTACGGAATCCAAACTGATCTACCCCGAGGTTGGCTTCTACCAGTTTTTCCATTCGTCTGTACAGAATTCGCGTTAGTATTTTGCAGCTGTGACTTATTAAACTGATAGTTCGGTAATTTTCACATCTGTCAACACCTGCTTTCTTTGGGATTGGAATTATTATATTCTTCTTGAAGTCTGAGGGTATTTCGCCTGTCTCATACATTTTGCTCACCAGATGGTAGAGTTTTGTCAGGACTGGCTCTCCCAAGGCCGTCAGTAGTTCCAATGGAATGTTGTCTACTCCTGGGGCCTTGTTTCGACTCTGGTCTTTCAGAGCTCTGTCAAACACTTCACGCAGTATCGTATCTCCCATTTCATCTTCATCTACATCCTCTTCCATTTCCATAATATTGTCCTCAAGTGCATTGCCTCTATATACTCCTTCCACCTTTCTGCTTTCCCTTCTTTGCTTAGAACTGGGTTTCCATCTGAGCTCTTGATGTTCATACAAGTGGTTCTCTTATCTCCAAAGGTCTTTTTAATTTTCCTGTAGGCAGTATCTATCTTATCCCTAGTGAGATAAGCCTCTACATCCTTACATTTGTCCTCTAGCCATCCCTGCTTAGCCATTTTGCACTTCCTGTCAATCTCATTTTTGAGACGTTTGTATTCCTTTTTGCCTGCTTCATTTACTGCATTTTTATATTTTCTCCTTTCATCAATTAAATTCAATATTTCTTCTGTTACCCAAGGATTTCTACCAGCTCTCGTCTTTTTACCTACTTGATCCTCTGCTGCCTTCACTACTTCATCCCTCAAAGCTACCCATTCTGCTTCTACTGTATTTCTTTCCCCCATTCCTGTCAATTGTTCCCTTATGCTCTCCCTGAAACTCTGTACAACCTCTGGTTCTTTCAGTTTATCCAGTTCCCATCTCCTTAAATTCCCACCTTTTTGCAGTTTCTTCAGTTTTAATCTACAGGTCATAACCAATAGATTGTGGTCAGAGTCCACATCTGCCCCTGGAAATGTCTTACAATTTAAAACCTGGTTCCTAAATCTCTGTCTTACCATTATATAATCTATCTGATACCTTTTAGTATCTCCAGGGTTCTTCCATGTATACAACCTTCTATCATGATTCTTAAACCAAGTGTTAGCTATGGTTAAGTTATGCTCTGTGCAAAAATCTACCAGGCGGCTTCCTCTTTCATTTCTTAGCCCCAAACCATATTCACCTACTACGTTTCCTTCTCTCCCTTTTCCTACTGACGAATTCCAGTCACCCATGACTATTAAAGTTTCGTCTCCCTTCACTACCTGAATAATTTCTTTTATTTCATCATACATTTCTTCAATTTCTTCGTCATCTGCAGAGCTAGTTGGCATATAAACTTGTACTACTGTAGTAGTTGTGGGCTTCGTATCTATCTTGGCCACAATAATGCGTTCACTAAGCTGTTTGTAGTAGCTTACCCGCGTTCCTATTTTCCTATTCATTATTAAACCTACTCCTGCATTACCCCTATTTGACTTTGTGTTTATAACCCTGTAGTCACCTGACCAGAAGTCTTTGTTCCTCCCGCCACCGAACTTCACTAATTCCCACAATATCTAACTTTAACCTATCCATTTCCCTTTTCATATTTTCTAACCTACCTGCCCGATTAAGGGACCTGACATTCCACGCTCCGATCCGTAGAACGCTAGTTTTCTTTCTCCTGATAACGACATCCTCTTGAGTAGTCCCCGCCCGGAGATCCGAATGGGGGACTATTTTACCTCCGGAATATTTTACCCAAGAGGACACCATAATCATTTAATCATACAGTAAAGCTGCATGCCCTCGGGAAAAATTACGGCCGTAGTTTCCCCTTGCTTTCAGCCGTTCGCAGTACCAGCACAGCAAGGCCGTTTTGGTTATTGTTACAAGGCCAGATCAGTCAATCATCCAGACTGTTGCCCTTGCAACTACTGAAAAGGCTTCTGCCCCTCTTCAGGAACCACACGTTTGTCTGGCCTCTCAACAGATACCCCTTCGTTGTAGTTGTACCTACGGTACGGCTATCTGTATCGCTGAGGCACGCAAGCCTCTCCACCAACGGCAAGGTCCATGGTTCATGGGGGGGAGGTAAGCCATTACAAATATGAAATGTTGGTACACTAATAACCGTGTAACCGCCAGAATGTTGAAGCAAGCACGCACAGGACCATGCATTGTGTTGTCCAGGAGCCGGGCGTCAGTTTATGGGCTGGAGTTCTATGCTTGTCGGTCAATATAGGGACTGTTAATGCTGTTTGAGAATGACGCTGGAGTTGTCGTCGGATGCCGTCCCTATCTATTCATCTGGAGACAGATCTGGTGATCGAGCAGGCCAAGGCAACATATCGGCACTCTGTACAGCATGTTGCGTTACAACAGCAGTATGTGAACGAGCGTTATCCTGTTGGAAAGCACCCCCAGGAATACTGTTCATGAATGGCAGCAAAACGGGGCGAATCACCAGACTGGCGTACAAATTTGTAGTCAGGGTGCGTGGGATAACCCCAGATGTACTGTTAGTGTGTCTAGCATGCAGACAGGTTTGTTGCTGACTCTCAACTGGCCTCCTAACTAACACACGGCTATCACTGGCTCCGAGGCAGAACCAGTTTCATCAGAAAACACAACAGACTGCCACCCTGTCCTCCAATGAGCTCTCAAGTGACACCACTGACATTGCGAATGGCGGTGGTTTAGGGTCATTGGATTGCATTCTACAGGGCACCTGGCTGGGAGCTATCCTTGAAGTAACCCACTTGTAACAGTTCGTTGTGTCACTGTGGTGCCAACTGTTGCTCACATTGCTGTTTCAGACGCAATACGATGCTCCAGAGCCATATGCCGGACACGATGGTCTATCCTCAAGCAGTGTCACGTGTCCATTGTCTACCCTCTCGGTAGTGTCACGTGGCCGTCGAGAGCCCGATCTTCTTGCGACTGAACATTCTCGGGACTTCTGCTGCCAGCAATCATGTACAGTAGCTACATTCGTGCCATACCTTTCTGTAATATTGCAGAAGAAACATGCAGCTTCTCGTAGTCCTGTTCTACGACCTCGTTCAAACTCAGTGAGGTGTTGATAATGGTGTCTTTGTCACCTCAAAACCATTCTTGACCAATATCAACTCACCACGTCCAATGTCAAAGGTAACTAACGCTTATGACCGCTACTGTGTGTGTTTGAAGCAAACCTAATTTGCATCCTCCTAGTGGTGCTACTAGCTCCGCTCTTGTGCGACTGGGGCGAAATTTGAATAGACGTCATCTTTCAGATGTAGAAAGACGCTTGCCCACTTTCGTTTGTGTCGCGCACCTCCTTCTTGGTGTTGTGAATTTTTTCCGTCAGCATACAAACCGCAATATCCTTCAAGTGTTTTATAGTGAGAAACTTCCTGGCAGATTAAAACTGAGTGCCGGACAGAGACTCGAATTCGGGACCTTTGACTTTCGCGGGCAAGTGCTCTACCAACTAAGCTACCCAAGCACGACTCACGCCCCGACCTCACAGCTTTACTTCTGCCAGTACCTCGTCTCCTACCTTCCAAATCTTACAGAAGCTCTCCTGCACCTGCCCGCGAAAGGCAAAGGTCCCGAGTTCGAGTCTCGGTCCGGCACACAGTTTTAATCTCCCAGGAAGTTTCATATCAGCGCACACTCTGCTGCAGAGTGAAAATCTCATTCTGTTTTACAGTAGATTATATTCCATACACTGCAAGCTCTTTGGTTCTTAGCTTCTGTATTCGTACGCCTGTTAGTAAGCTTTTAAGCTTTTCGATTGACTGTAGGCGATCTTCCAGTAAAACCTATTCATTGCTCACGTATTCACACAGAAAATTTCTGTTTTGATTAATTCCGTTACATTCATGATCATGTGGAAGATATGATCTCATTATCCTGATTTCATCTAATTTTGGGTATGATGCTAACTGTCAGGTGAACATGTCACGATATTTAGCAAATCTATAAATCGGAAATTTGTCTTGCAGTATTACTCTTGGTGCAACACAGCAATTCACTTCACGAAAGATTTACATTTTTCCATGTTGGTGGCAGAAGCGAAAAGCGACCTGGATTTAATTTAATTTCTTTATCATCATCAGCTGTCTTTCCTTCACAGATGTTTATGATCAAGAAATACCCATGGTAAGTGCTCAGATAGCGGAATACAGAGGGTACTGTAGCAGTGTGTGACGGGTGTAAGTGTAGATATCAGTATTGGTGACTGAGGACGGTGTACTGAACAACATTATATCAGTATTTACATAATTTGCGGGCTAATAATTATAGCTATTGCAAGTAATACGTTTTTAGGTTGGGTAGTACATCCAAGTACATGTACCACAAGGAAGTCACTAATTTTCATTTTCCCCACGGCAGCCGATCAGATATTCAAGTGTGAACGCGTGAATGCATAATGGGAAGTCTGTACTGCCAGGCGTCGTTCACGCTGTATGGCCGTACAGGAAACATCTGCTCCTAAGGTTTGTGACGTTTTGGTGGGAAGACTGTTCGACACAGAGAAGAAAAACCAATACACACTGATGTGTGTACACAATAAGGCACCTCATATAAAAATATCTACACTTATTCCCATTACACCCTTTGTAGTGAATCCTGCAGTTCACATTGCAGTTGGGATGTGTTGCACCTCAGTACATAGTAGTGAAATAACAATGGTCTCCGTGTTTAGTAGCGCCTTCCTCGAATGGTTCCCGGCAAACGTGGCAGACCTCTACTGAGTGAAACGCTTCGAGGCTTATTACCATCTTCTTACTGCAGTAAATATCTTTCAAACTCTCAGCGATTGTATACATCTGCCCAGTGAACAATTCCATGCAATCTCTGACTCTGGACAGTTAAACTCGGAATATTCCTCGTCATCGGTGCAGTTTAGGCGGTAAGCTATACTGAATGGTTTTTAAAAATGTACCTGATCGAAATACCAGCCACGGCCAGAGCAACGACAGCAATTAGCAACTGTTGCTTAATTTAGTAAACTTTATAAACTCGTTCCTGCCATTAGGAGATATACTTTTGATTGGTTTAAAATGTACGCACTCAATTAAATGTGGGTCTAATATTACCTGGAAATCAAAATAGCACAGGCAGCTTTCTCGTACTACAATTTAATGGTGATGATCGGTAATGTTGCTTCATACAAGCCTTGACAGCAGTAGAGACGACATATGTCTATATTATCAACATGCAGCAATAATAGATTTTCATGTTTCACACAATCGTATTTTGTGATATACAGTGGTACAACTCGGAATTCTTTGTCATCTCTCTTATCTAATGCGACCCACCATTCATAATCAGAATACTGGACGCCGTAGATATTTACAGAGACGTCATTATTCTGTTTTTCGAAAATGTCAACATGCTTCAGCCCTGCAGCTAACGATATGTTGACAAAGTTTAATTTGTTTGCATATAGAGTGATTCACATAATTATTCGGACACTCAATAATAATTAGCCTTTGCGATAGACTGGCCCTATGCTTCAAAGAAAATGTGTACACGCAAACTAGTTGTTGGTATCCCTGTTCGACAGAGTCAACACCACGGTAAACTGTTTATGTTTAGGAAACAGGGGAGAACCAGTGTCCCTGGGACATGCTAACGCCGTGCGTCAACAACGTTATTCGGACACAGTCAGTTGTCCTGCAGAGGCCACGTGTAGAGAAGCCACGGACAGTGTGAACGTAAACATTCAGCGAGTTAGTGTGCTGTGTACAGATGAAGTAATGATGGGCCGCAGAGGAAGAGAGTGCACATTCGAACAGCGACAACTAGTAATTTTTCACCATGGTGAAGCCAAAAATTGTAAAATAGCTGAAATGTTACAAATGAAGAAAATTACAGTTTCAGATATAATCAGAAGATCCTGGGAGGAAGATAAGATTGACAATCTATCGCATAAATTACCGAACTATCAGTTTAATAAGCCACAGCTGAAAAATACTAACACGAATTCTTTACAGACGAATGGAAAAACTGGTAGAAGCGGACCTCGGGGAAGATCAGTTTCGATTCCGTAGAAATGTTGGAACACGTGAGGCAATACTAACCTTACGACTTATCTTAGAAGAAAGATTGAGAAAAGGCAAATCTACGTTTCTAGCATTTGTAGACTTAGAGAAAGCTTTTGACAACGTTAACTGGAATACTCTCTTTCAAATTCTGAAGGTGGCAGGTGTAAAATACAGGGAGCGAAAGGCTATTTACAATTTGTACAGAAACCAGATGGCAGTTATAAGAGTCGAGGGGCATGAAAGGGAAGCAGTGGTTGGGAAAGGAGTGAGACAGGGTTGTAGCCTCTCCCCGATGTTATTCAATCTGTATATTGAGCAAGCAGTAAAGGAAACAAAAGAAAAATTCGGAGTAGGTATTAAAATTCATGGAGAAGAAGTAAAAACTTTGAGGTTCGCCGATGACATTGTAATTCTGTCAGAGACAGCAAAGGACTTGGAAGAGCAGTTGAACGGAATGGACAGTGTCTTGAAAGGAGGATATAAGATGAACATCAACAAAAGCAAAACGAGGATAATGGAATGTAGTCAAATTAAATCGGGTGATGCTGAGGGAATTAGATTAGGAAATGAGACACTTAAAGTAGTAAATGAGTTTTGCTATTTGTGGACCAAAGTAACTGATGATGGTCGAAGTAGAGAGGATATAAAATGTAGACTGGCAATGGCAAGGAAATCGTTTCTGAAGAAGAGAAATTTGTTAACATCAAATATAGATTTAAGTGTTAGGAAGTCGTTTCTGAAAGTATTTGTATGGAGTGTAGTCATGTATGGAAGTGAAACATGGACGATAACCAGTTTGGACAAGAAGAGAATAGAAGCTTTCGAAATGTGGTGCTACAGAAGAATGCTGAAGATAAGGTGGGTAGATCACGTAACTAATGAGGAGGTGTTGAATAGGATTGGGGAGAAGAGAAGTTTGTGGCACAACTTGACTAGAAGAAGGGATCGGTTGGTAGGACATGTTTTGAGGCATCAAGGGATCACAAATTTAGCATTGGAGGGCAGCGTGGAGGGTAAAAATCGTAGAGGGAGACCAAGAGATCAATACACTAAGCAGATTCAGAAGGATGTAGGTTGCAGTAGGTACTGGGAGATGAAGAAGCTTGCACAGGATAGAGTAGCATGGAGAGCTGCATCAAACCAGTCTCAGGACTGAAGACCACAACAACAACAACGGAACGTTCAAGAATATTTTCTATGCGAGAGGATCGTTATATCATCAGAACAACGAAAAGATACCCCAAGTTAAGTGCTCCAAAACTCACTACTGAGATAGCTAAAGACATCAGAAAGGAAGTTCTGCCCGAAACAATACGGAGGGTGCTCAGCAGAGGTAACTTTCACGACCGTATTGCAAACGGAGGCCCTTCGTAAGTAAAAATAAATCAAATAAAGAGAATAAGAGCATGTTACAGAAGACAATATGTGGTGGAATGACGTTATATTTACTGACGAGAGTAAATTTAACATATTTCAATCTGATGGAAGGATAATTGTTTGGCGGCGACCTAATACTCAACTTCAAGAGAAAAAGTCTCAAAACAACTGTGAAGTATGGCAGCGGGCAAATGAAGGTGTGGTGGTGCATGTCGGCGAATCGAGCTGGTGAATTGGTTTTTATTGAGGGTAAAATGGACCAATTCCAGAACCTCAGAATACTAGGGACAACGTGCAAAAGAGTGCTGAAAACATGAGGACTGTGGAACATTTTAAGTTTTATCAAGATAACGACCCGAAACATCTGGCCTGGAATGTGAAGTTGTTATTGTTTAACTGTGGAAAGGTGCTTCATCCGGCCCCTCGGTCGCCAAACTTGAATGTGATTAAGAATCTTTCGGACATACTTGATTGAGAAATAAGGAAAACACCAACCACATCTAGAGAACAACTGAAGAGTAGACTGCAAGAACAGCGACAGGAAATATCTTCAGAGTACACCCGGAAAATTTTAGAGAGCGTTCCAAGTCGCCTAAGAGAAGTAATTGAGACGAAATGAATTCCTACCCGTTGTTGAACTTTTGAATCATCAGTAGAAAGAAAGGCGTTCGAATAATTTTGTGCAATATGGGTTCTGTTTTGATTGTGTTTGCTAATTCTTATGTTTGTAATTGCAATGTTCATTATAAGTACAATTCCTTACAGAAATTTGTACGAGTGGAAATACAATACATCACGTCTGTTCGAATAATTATGTGAGTCATTGTAGAATATATTTAGACATACGTTCTCCATGGTTACTTGCAGGATGCAATCTTGCTAAAATTGACCAATCAATACATTAATTGTCCTTTGATTCAATATTCATTGTTGCGGTTTTATCTGCTATTACTTTGGGCAGTTTTGTGTAAACCCCTGCATAAAATCCCTTATTTTAATTTACATTAACATGCAGTTGAAGTGTTTCCTATATATTTAGACATACGTTCTTCATGGTTACTTGCAGGATGCAATCTTGCTAAAATTGACCACTCAGTACATTAATTTTCCTTTGATTCAATCTTGATTATTGTGATTTTATCTGCTATTACTTTGGGCAGTTTTGTGTAAACCCCTGCATAAAATCCATTATTTTAATTTACATTAACATGCAGTTGAAGTGTTTCCTTCAATACCCAGCCAGAATCTCTCTCAAAAGTTTCAAGTGTCCTTAAAATCTTACAAATAACATCAGTGGAATATCAGTCATCACTAATTTCGGATTATTTTAAACTCGCATTCCTTGTATTGAGATACGTCTGTTTTCCGTCACCTAACTTGAACAAGACAAATTTCCAGAGCCGTTCAAAACTGATTTTAAGGGGTTGGTTGATTAAATGAATTCTGTTCTCGAAAACGTGAATACAGGCATCCACATAATGTACAGGCTCCTTATATCCACCTATCAAATCTACCTATCACACCAGTACACATTCAGCTTCTAAATGCAGATCTGACTGCAAGCCATTCTAGATCATCTAATGGAATGCATTTTGCTACCGGTTCACACATTACTGCTAATACAATAAAGTCTCCAAGACAGCAAAGATCTCTCTACTAATGTCTAGTTCAATGACTGTTGTAGATTCTCTGTTGATTGCACATTATCCACTGTTTGATCAGGAGGAGGATACTAGATGACATATTCTCTGCTGTCGAATCCTGCCTCGGGCATAGATGTGTATGATGTCCTTAGGTTAGTTAGGTTTAAGTAGTTCTAAGTTCTAGGGGACTGATGACCACAGATGTTAAGTCCCATAGTGCTCAGAGCCATTTTTTATTCTCTGCTGTAGATTTGTAGATTCTGTAACACCGAGTGAAAATGCTTTTGAGTTACACTCGTAGATCTTTTGAAGGACTAAATAACTAAGAGGATAAGCAAAGGACTTAGTAAATGAAAGATCTTCGATCTTTTTTTATTTTTGCAGAGAGTGGCCACGCGTGTCGAATTTCCGGAAACGACTGCTTTTTCTCCACCTGCTAGCAGAAACTACAACACTGAATGAAAAAAAAATGCATGAGTAACCAGTAACACTGAATGACAACAAAATGCAGGAATAATCAAAATGGTTCAAATGGCTCTGAGCACTATGGGACTCAACTGCTGAGGTCATTAGTCCCCTAGAACTTAGCACTAGTTAAACCTAACTAACACCGTAGCGGTCTTGCGGTTCCAGACTGCAGCGCCTTTAACCGCACGGCCACTTCGGCCGGCCAGGAATAATCATTAAGTTCAAGATGTAGTATTGTTAATAATATAATATGTATTAAATGTTTTTAGTTTCACACAACCTCACGATTTTGACAGATACGATTATGCTACATCAATGTCTTCCACGAAATGGAGCCTAGATTTTATACTCAAACATTCATGCTCAGTCAGCAGTGAAAGATCCTGCACATTCATCGAAATTTCTCATCCTGTGTGAAATTTCTACTCATCTATTTTCCACAGGGCAACGGCCATGCCGCAGTGGATACACCGGTTCCCGTCAGAACACCGAAGTTAAGCGCTGTCGGGCGTGGCCGGCACTTCGGCACTTGGATGGGTGACCATCCGGGCCGCCATGCACTGTTGCCATTTGTCGGGGTGCACTCTGCCTCGTGATGCCAACTGAGGAGCTACTCGACCGAAAAGTAGCGGCTCCGGTCAAAGAAAACCATCATAACGAGCGGGAGTGCGGTGAGCTCACCACACGCCCCTCCTATCTGCATCCTCAGCTGAGGATAACACGGCGGTCGGATGGTCCCGATGGGCCAATTGTGGCCTGAAGACGGAGTGCTTTTTATTTTCCACAGGTTTCCAGTTTCCAGTTCACCTTTTCCTCCATTTTTCTCCAGCAACAGGGAACAGATAAGTGTATTCTACACTCCTGGAAATTGAAATAAGAACACCGTGAATTCATTGTCCCAGGAAGGGGAAACTTTATTGACACATTCCTGGGGTCAGATACATCACATGATCACACTGACAGAACCACAGGCACATAGACACAGGCAACAGAGCATGCACAATGTCGGCACTAGTACAGTGTATATCCACCTTTCGCAGCAATGCAGGCTGCTATTCTCCCATGGAGGCGATCGTAGAGATGCTGGATGTAGTCCTGTGGAACGGCTTGCCATGCCATTTCCACCTGGCGCCTCAGTTGGACCAGCGTTCGTGCCGGACGTGCAGACCGCGTGAGACGACGCTTCATCCAGTCCCAAACATGCTCAATGGGGGACAGATCCGGAGATCTTGCTGGCCAGGGTAGTTGACTTACACCTTCTAGAGCACGTTGGGTGGCACGGGATACATGCGGACGTGCATTGTCCTGTTGGAACAGCAAGTTCCCTTGCCGGTCTAGGAATGGTAGAACGATGGGTTCGATGACGGTTTGGATGTACCGTGCACTATTCAGTGTCCCCTCGACGATCACCAGTGGTGTACGGCCGGTGTAGGAGATCGCTCCCCACACCATGATGCCGGGTGTTGGCCCTGTGTGCCTCGGTCGTATGCAGTCCTGATTGTGGCGCTCACCTGCACGGCGCCAAACACGCATACGACCATCATTGGCACCAAGGCAGAAGCGACTCTCATCGCTGAAGACGACACGTCTCCATTCGTCCCTCCATTCACGCCTGTCGCGACACCACTGGAGGCGGGCTGCACGATGTTGGGGCGTGAGCGGAAGACGGCCTAACGGTGTGCGGGACCGTAGCCCAGCTTCATGGAGACGGTTGCGAATGGTCCTCGCCGATACCCCAGGAGCAACAGTGTCCCTAATTTGCTGGGAAGTGGCGGTGCGGTCCCCTACGGCACTGCGTAGGATCCTACGGTCTTGGCGTGCATCCGTGCGTCGCTGCGGTCCGGTCCCAGGTCGACGGGCACGTGCACCTTCCGCCGACCACTGGCGACAACATCGATGTACTGTGGAGACCTCACGCCCCACGTGTTGTGCAATTCGGCGGTACGTCCACCCGGCCTCCCGCATGCCCACTATACGCCCTCGCTCAAAGTCCGTCAACTGCACATACGGTTCACGTCCACGCTGTCGCGGCATGCTACCAGTGTTAAAGACTGCGATGGAGCTCCGTATGCCACGGCAAACTGGCTGACACTGACGGCGGCGGTGCACAAATGCTGCGCAGCTAGCGCCATTCGACGGCCAACACCGCGGTTCCTGGTGTGTCCGCTGTGCCGTGCGTGTGATCATTGCTTGTACAGCCCTCTCGCAGTGTCCGGAGCAAGTATGGTGGGTCTGACACACCGGTGTCAATGTGTTCTTTTTTCCATTTCCGGGAGTGTATATGTCTGTGCCAGAGTTGTGCAGTATAAAACATTTTTCAACAGGAAAGCCTTTTCCTGTTCTTTAAGAAGGGGGAGCGAATCTCTTTAAGATGCTCGAGTGAACGTCTGCTAATACAGTGTCGTATAGCATTCACCTCGCTGGAAGGGCAATCACTTATGTCCCATTCGTTGTCAGTCTTTAAAGGAATTTCACGTCCCTAGCTGTGCGGAAAGGTATCGTTTGTCATCTTTGCTACTTCTGTCGTTGTTGTCATTAGTTGCATGAGTGATGAAAGAGTGTACTGTTTCTAATAGAAGAATATAGATGTCATAGGTTCTTCTGGGATTCACATCACAAATGCTGAAGGAACAGAAATAGAAGACTGTCAAAGGACCCATAGGTTCGAACTGGAGACGTGAGATAGGCGAGACACTTACATCAGGTGGGAGTGAGCACAATTTTTGTATTAAAAACGAGAAGCACATTAACTTTCCTTGAAAGTAGAATCGTGCAAATATGTATCTGTTATGCTGATTAAAAATATACGAAATATCTAATCACACTCACATTTTCAACGAGGTGACAAAAGTCATCGGTAGAGACTCACAGATACACAGATGATGGTATTATCACGCACACAAGGTATAAAATGGTAGTGCATTGGCGGAGCTGTCATTTGTTCTCAAGTGATTCATGTGAAAAGGTTTCCGACTTGATTATGGCCGCACGATGGGGATTAACAGACTCTGAACGCAGAGTGATGGTTGGAGCTAGACGCATGGGACGCTGCATTTCGGAAATCGTTAGCGAATTCAGTATTCCGAGATCCACAGTGTCAAGAGTGTGGCGAGAATACTAAATTTCAGGCATTACCTCTGACCACGGATAACTCAGTGGCTGACGGCCCTCACTTAAAGACCGACAGCAGCGGCACTTGCGTAGAGTTGTCAGTGCTAACAGAGAAGCAACACTGCCTGAAATAACCGCAGAAATCAATATGCGTCATACGACGAACGTATCCGTTCGAACAGCGAGGCACAATTTGGCGTTAACGGGCTATGCCAGAAGACGACCGAATCGAGTGCCTTTGCTAAAAGTACGACATCGATTGTAGCGCCTTTCACGAGCTCGTGAGCATATCGGTTGGACCCTAGACTACTGCAAAACCTAGTGAAACGTCCCCTTTTGAAAAATTATACAAGACTGTGCTTAACCTGACACAATATTTTTTAGCGCAACGCAATCTGACTTTCAAAAATCCCTACAAAAGAATGGCCCTGACTAACATTAACCTATACGTTTCACAAGTCACTTACCTCACAAAAATCTTCGTTACTCGAATTACTGCAATACAGCGAGCGCCACTACTGCCAGCTAAATAAAAGATTCAAACTACTGAAGGCACTAACTACTGATAGGCATAGTTAGCAAATGAAAGATTTTAATAGAGAACAAGCAATGTATTTACCTTAATAGTCATAATATATATAGCAGTTCATGACATCCAGTCTTACAAATTTCAAAACTCCGCCATTTCTCTCCCCACATCCACCACTGCTGGCGGCTCACCTCCAACTGTGCAACGCTACGCGCTGTTAACATCCAGCTGCCCAACACTACAATGGCAGACAACAATGCAAACTAGCCACAGACTGCACACAGCACAGCCAGTGATTTTCATACAGAGCGCTACGTAACGTTGCCAGTAAGAAAACATAAACAGCCTACTTACATAGCCCCCATGCTCCCCACAAAAAATTTTACAAATTGTTTTGGGCAGTGGCCAATAATTATTTGATAAAATGTTTCATAATTACAATAACAAAGATATCAAATGCACACACTTATTGATACGATGTTGGTCAACAGCTAAAATTTTCTCACAGTCCATAAAGACAGTCCTGATCATTCATCACAGTAAAATTGCAGTGTTTTTCTCAAAGGCTGAGCAGTAAAAGAAAATGCACACAGAAGTAGTGGATTTCCATGCAGTATTGTAGAAGTAGTGTTGTCCTTCCAACGGAAGGACAGTGCTGACTCTCGACATGCAGACAGGTAATGGTCCACAACAGAGCAAACACACAACAGAGTCAGTCGAAGTTTTGAAGAATATTGGTAGGTAGGTCGTCACAGAGCAGACCCACTGTAGTCCTGGTAGAGATTACATTATTGGTGGGCCATCAAAGATGCAGACCCACTATAGTCCTTGTAGAGATAATGGTATTGGTGGGCCATCAAAGATGCACACCCACTGTAGTCCTTGTAGAGACAGCTAGCAACCATCTGTTGTTACTGTGCAGGTGCACAATCACCATCTAAGAGTCTTGCGGAGAATATAGCATGTCCATAAACCGCCACTTGTCCACTCACAAAAAATTGTTTGAAATGTCCTTAGAACCAGCAATGCTGTTAACCAGTCCCTTGCTGAATTATTAACACATGTGCAAACACTAAGAGTCCCAACGTCTCACAATCTGTGCATATATTATGACCAACAGAGACGTGTGCAGTAAAATGATACTTAATTTGAAGAACTGGTGTCTATACAATTATAAATTTACAACATAATAATACAATTACAAAGGTACAAAACGCATCATTAAAGAACATAACAATACAGATAACATTTGTAGTAAAACAGGCTTTACAAAAGAATAGAAATAAACATGCACATCAATGTTACAAGAATTATGACATAAGTACATATATAAAAGATCAGAATAACTTTTGAAACATCAACTTCACACATGAGCATTAAAACAGAACAGAATGAATAATGTCTAAACATCTTTACAAAGAAAATAACGTATTATCAGAAAAATTCAACAACATAACTCCTATTAGCTAAACACATAAAGACAGGAAAAACACAAATATACAAGAGTACACAAACACATAGCAGAATAACACAGGGGGAAAGGACAGGGTTTGGTTTCAGTGTGACATTTGGCACTGCAGTCCAACCCAAAACTTGGTTCTGTAGATCTTTCCTCTTATTTCAACATTTGTTTCCACCAATATAAAAAAAATCCTATCCAAGCATGCTTTCTGTATTTATATGTTCACATATGTCTTACCTCATTATTTATTTTCCATTATCTTACCTCATAATTTATTTCCAAGAAAATCCTACCTAAACCTGTTGTCCCTAAACCCTACTTTTTTGTTCATATCCTCTTTCAAAATACTTTTTTGGCCAAACCATTTTCTTATAGCTTCTCAATGCATTTCTTCCAATTCATCACAACTCGTTCTCTTATATCGCCTACCCCATCTTAAGCTAACTTAAATCTACTGAGCTCAGATGCTAAACTAAGGAACGAGGCAATGCAGCAGCACAAAACAATTAACACAAACAGCAATGATAAAAAAATACAAATGGCAAAGCAAGCAGCATAAATTAGCAAAGCAAATGCAATATTACAACTGATATAAGGCAATGCGCAGCAAACAAGAAAAATAAATCCGTAGTAAAACTGGCTTAACAGGGTAATACAAAGTGAAATTTAGTAGCACTATGCCTGGCAAATAGCAGCAGTAAATGCTGTAACTTATACCTTAGCATGACAAAGCTCAAGCAGAAAAAATAGTACACTAAAGACAACAATGCAGATAAAGGAAACGTATAATCACATCTTAATGTCTATGTAATTAAAGTGGTGCACCACAATTATTTCTACAAAAGAAATTACCAAGTACTTGAAAAGAAAATTATATATGCAGTACCTGTGAAGGTAAATGTCTTTTTGTGCTCCCTCATTTTTTTGGGAAGTGTATTACAAAATTAGTATTTACTGGATCTGTAGACAGAAAATATTTATATTAGTACATCTATAAAATTCTATTTTAACCAATGCTGCAGTGCAGCTAGAAACTAGATATTAAAGAAAATGAGCAAATATGTACAAAGGAAGGCATGAAACATCATTCATTAGCCATATGGCATTTCATAAGGTAGTACAGAATATCTTTCAACTAGAAAGACAGTAGTCATAATCAGGTGTATAGTCATAAAGTATTTCTCGTCATTTCATTAGACATTTCAGTAAATATAATAAATTAAGAGCGCCACAGTGTTATCATATGTTTTCAAGTTTGAGCGTGTCATATTTGTGATGCTTTCGACAAAGAAATGTCAATAGCGAGGATAATGGCCTCTTGTTTTTTGCACCTAATGGCTTTCTTTTGTCAGACGACTACCTCTCAGCTGGGTGTCCAAAACGCATTACGTCAAGGTCACTTACCTTTCTTACTGAAATATTTACAACAGCAGTTTCCGCTACAGTGGCAGTCTCATATAAAAAAAATTCACAGGTTGAGAATTTGTGTTACAAATGTGTAGAAACAAAATCCTATTGATATAACAGTGTCCAAGAAATTTTCGTCGGCATTGTAATACACTCACGCATATACATACATTTCATAACTCTTAAAGTACGATTCTTGGTTTCCAACAACCTTTTCCAGAAATCAGAGTCCCTAACCACTACTCATTATTCCTTACCTTATTATACATATACATATCGTCGACACATAATCAAATTCCTCATATAGCATCATCTTATTGATCATGAACATACCTCAACAGCATAATACACATCGTCGTCGTAAAAATAACATCATAACACCTCAGTCAAATCTCAAAAACGTCGTAGCTTTCTGCAATAATGTCCAAAAACTAAAAAAAATTCTCTGCTCATTTCAATAGTGTCATCTACCTCAAACGTACTTTAAAAATCATGATCCCATACCAAATACATCATTCAAAGCTCTCATAGTATCACAGTGGTTCCGAAAAAATATGAACAGTTCACAAAGTACAGACAAAATACAATTTCATGAGTGTGAAATTATCCAACTGTGTAATTGCGTAAACATGTGTCACTGACAAAAAAAAATTTGTTTCTCTGTTAAATAATCAGATAGCTGTGTAATTCTGTGTTGGAGAAATATGGTACCGATGTGTAAAGTTGTATAAGCAAATACCATATTAGCTATGGATCCTTGTGCTTGCCACACACATGGTACACAAAGTAAGCGTGTACCCCCCTGAGGATTAATATAATTATACCCTCAGGTGTTACAGATTACAGCAATGGAATGAAATGTATCATGGAAAACTTTCTTTGTAATTCAAAAATCTTTAAAAATAAATGTTTTAAGTATAAAATTAATCACTCAAATACGTGTACTGTAGCGCTAAACTGTGCTCTTGTTGCAACATAATCTCTGTGGAAGTGTCGTAGTTATCGTCCTCCGAAAGCTAAGTTCTGCAGAAGTCAATGTACTTACCTCATGATAAACAAAAGTGAAATGCTTTGCGTATAGATATCGTAGATATTATGCTTATTGGCGTGATGAAGAAAGTACTGCACAGTAACGTATTGTTGTGCCACGAAAAAGGCTGTCTCATTGTTGCTATACCACAAAAGTTACTACTAAAACATGTTTTACTTTCCAGAATAATGCAGAAAAACTGTGCAGATATAAAACAGAAACACCGCAAAAGCAACATTGTAAATTGTCACTCATTAGTAGCGTCGTGATAAAACCGTGTAGTTGTCACATAAAGTAACCACTGTGTCGTCTGGTATCTCACAGAAAGTACTTTAAATCCAGAATGTATTTTCAAGTAAACCAAAATGTTGCATTAAAATCTCATTAGCAGTACCAATATATGTATGTAAGCCTTATAGTCGTTACGTAATCGTGCAACTAACAAGCAAGAATGTACACACACAATAGCACTGTGACTTCTGTTCACTATAACAATGCATTCGTAATTTCTGTTTCAATAAGTTCTCTTGGTTCTTGACTGGATATTTAACTTCAAACATTGTTGCATGTTAACAGATTCTAAGTCTGACAAGCATACTAGTAATGTAAAGTGAAAAGTTATATGGCAAAGACAATGTTAAAAAGCAGATTATCTTTCAATAAACGGTTTTACATGTGAAATGTGGTGCAATCCTTTACTCTTCCTAGTACGCAGAGTTTCAACTTCAACGCAATTATCATGTGGTATACGTCAGATTCTGTAAGGTCCATTGTAAACCAGAAAGAATTTGTGACTCAAGTGTTTCTTCTTATGTGATAATGAATGAGCTTTAATGAGAACTTTCTGACCAATGTATAATTTCTTTGCATTTGCTTTATCGTGTAGTTTTCTCCTTTTGTCTGCTGCAGATTTTATATTTTTAAGAGCCAAATCAATTATGTCCTTGTGTCGAATTTTACGTGTATTCGGGAAAGGTACAAGCTCTCTGATTCTGTTTGGTGGTTCTTCATTGTTCAGTAGAGTAGGTGGTAAAGCAGTGGAATCATGAGGCATTTCATTCAGCACATTTTTAAATAAGTGTAAATATCTGTCCCAATGCTGATGCTTTCTGTGACAATAAAGTCTGCAAAGCTTATTGATTTCTTTCATAATCCTTTCAGACGGGTTACAATGTGGTGAGTACAATGAAATAAAAACAGGTTTGATTTTATGATTCCGAAGCATGCGTGACCAAACAGCAGATCTGAATTGCGGTCCGTTATCTGAAATGACTTTCAATGTATGCTAGCTGTAATTACACAGCTGTTGTATGACTCTTATGTTATAGATTTTTTGATGACGGGTTACCCAGAACCACGCTATTTGCCTTCTTATTAACAGTATAACAGATTTTATCAACTTGCCTATATGACAGGTCGTATGTACATTTCGTATCTCATTTCCTTGACATTATCTTCTTTATACCTAAGGTCCTTGAAGTGCTACACCAGAAACTATCTAGATATAGCAGCTAGTGAAAGACAAAATCACTGATGTAAATGACTCTAATTGCTAATATACAGAGTGTAAATGCTAGTGTTCTGATTTTAAATTTCCTTCTCAGTTGTAATGAGAAGCATCAACCAACGTATATTCAAAGTTTTGGGATCATGCTATAGAACACTAGAGCTGCAATTCATTGTTATGTGCACCATATCCATATATTTCAAGCTTACGCAGAAATTCAGATACCTAAGGTCCCTTTCCATATTCAGACACCTAAGGTCCCTTCCCTATTCCGTTTTGCTTAAATATACAAAAACAGTGTGCAAAAGAATCCATCAAAGTTTTGCATTGTGGTTCTAGCTACATAGTGTACTGACTATTTGCGTCGAAAACAATAACGCAGATTTTATAAGCTGTATTTGTGTTCTTTTCTGTTACCTCTAGTGCAAACCATGGCGACAGGCGACTGGTGGTGATTTGTCTGCTCGTTGGTGCCAGTGTAAAATAGGCTGAATTTTTAGAGGAATTAGCTTTGCAAAACATCGATTCTGCTTGAAGTCTGTTACTGCTGACAAAAGTCAAATAAAAGACTCAGTTGTAGGTGCGTATGAAAATACTCCATCAGTTGAGAGACGTCCGCAAAAAGAGCACTGTGCAGATGCGGAAACAGTTCATATAATTATTGCATGGGATTTTGCATATCGAAGAGCTTGCATTGAGTCTTGGGAACACACTGTATACGATTCTGCAATAGAACTGAAGCTGTAAGGCAAACCAGTATGACGTCTGCAGAGTTCCTCATGCAGGCAAGCGTACAAAGCTGGAGGACCCATCTTAGTGCACAAGGCAATGCCAACTGCTGATGTATTAGTAGAGTTGCGGTGTCCTAAAATCCACGATGTCTTGGCTCATCATGTGCATAATAAATAGTGAAAAAATACTACAAATTTATTTTTTCCGCAAAATTGTGGCAACGAGTTGTAGAGTACGCTTATCCATCCCCTGTTTGCAGAGATTGACATTCTGAGTTTCTCAGAGCTTGGATCACGTTCGTTGCAAGGAGAGAAAAACCTTGAAACAACAGAAGTGTAGAAAACTTGCTGACTAATACTTGTATTGTATGTTAACCGGGGACCGAGAAACGACGGAGAGGCTCCGTCCCCGCAGCAGCCGCAGTGGTCCACAACCCCACGACGACTATCGCAGTCCACGTCACCCCTCCGCTGCCCCACACCGAACCCAGGGTTATTGTGCGGCTCGGCCCCCGGTGGACCCCCCAGGGAACGTCTCACACCAGACGAGTGTAACTCCTATGTTTTGCGTGGTAGAGTAATGGTAGTGTACGCGTACGTGGAGAACTTGTCTGCGCAGCAATCGCCGACATAGTGTAACTGAGGCGGAATAAGGGGAACCAGCCCGCATTCGCCGAGGCAAATGGAAAACCGCCTAAAAACCATCCATAGACTGGCCGGTTCACAGGACCTCGACACAATCCGTCAGGCGGATTCGTGCCGGGGACCAGGCGCTCCTTCCCGCCCGGAAAGCCGTCCGTTAGACCGCACGGCCAACCGGGCGGGCTGACTAATGCTTATTAAACGCATTTTTACCTGCTGACTCAGTATGGTGGCATGTTATACGAGGGGCGTTCAATAAGTAATGCAGCCCTTTTTTTCTCGGCCAATTACGGCTGAGAAACGCGGAATTTGTTGTGGGACATCGTGGAATATTCCTGCTCAGCCTCTATAATTTCATTAAGTTCCAGTAGGTAGGGGCGCTATACATCGCCTTGAACTTGGTGTCAGTAAGGGAGGTGCGTTCCCAGCAGAGAGTTATCATTGAGTTTCTTTTGACGGAGCACCAGAACATCGCAGATATTTATAGCCGCTTCCAGAACGTCTACGGAGACACGTCAGTGAATAAATGCACAGTGAGTCCTTGGGAGAGGCGTTTTTCATCATCACAATAAGGCCACCGATATCTGACCTATCTCCTGAGTGCCGGCCGACCGCATACAACTGTGACTCCTGCAATGTTAGAACGTGCGGACATTCTCATTCGAGGTGACCGACGGATCACAATCAAACGTCTTGCTGCAAAGCTGGACGTCTCTGTTGGTAGTGGTGACACGCTCGTACGGCACATGGGGTAATCAAAGCTGTGTTAACGCTCGGTTCCTCGCCACCTAAGAGAAGACCATAAAGAGCAACGAAGGACAATCGGTGCGAAGTTGCTTGCGCATTAGAGGCTCATTGTGACAAATTTTCGTCGAATTTCGTCCAGGCAATGAAACATGGGTTCACAACTTCGAACTGGAAGCAAAACGGCAATCCATGGAGTAGAGCGCCACACCACCTCTCCTCCGAAGGAAAAGTTCAAAGCCGCGACCTCAGCTGGTAATGTATTGGGGATGGTTTTCTGGGACTGTGAAGGCGTTATTCTATTTGATAACCTCCTGTATGGTGCAACGATTAATTCTGAAGTGTATTGTGCTACCCTCAGGGAACTGAAGAAATGACTTCAGCGTATTTGTCGCCTCACAAATGCAAACAAACTTCTCCTTCATGACAACACAAGGCCTCACGCAAGTCTGCCCACCCAGAGCGGCTCACAAAACTTCATTGGACCGGAATGAGATTTTCACTCTGCAGCGGAGTGTGCGCTGATATGAAACTTCCTGGCAGATTAAAACTGTGTGCCGTGCCGGGACTCGGTCCGCAGGAGAGCTTCTGTAAAGTTTGGAAGGTAGGAGACGAGGTACTGGCTTTGAGGACGGGGCGTGAGTCCTGCTTGGGTAGCTCAGTTGGTAGAGCACTTGCCCGCGAAAGGCAAAGGTCCCGCGTTCATTGGACCGTTCTGGCACACCCACCGTACAGTCCTGATCTGTCACCTTCCTACTTCCATCTGTTTGGCCCCATGAAGCAGTGCGTGGAGGAAGGAGAGGTTATTGATGCAGCAAGACGTTGGTTCCGACGTCGACCAGTAGAATGATATCATGCGGGCATACAGGCTCTCCCGATACGGTGGCGAACGACCATCCCATTGAACGGAAATTATGTTGATAAACAGGCTTTTGTAGCCAAAAGAGTTGGGAATAATATGGTGTATTGAAATCCTGAATAAAATCAACCTGCTTTCGGAAAAAAAGTATTGCATTACTTATGAGCACCCTCCTCAGAGCAGGCGCATTCGGTGCAGCAACTTGTAATTCATGCTGCACCATCAGAGACATCGCCATCATCATCATAGTCACTGTCATCGCAGAATGTAAGTACGACTTTCACACTTGCACTACTAGTAACATAATCTACATATTTTGTTTACCAATTATATTTTGTAATACAGTAAACTAGGATTTCATATAACAAAACTTGAAGCATGTGGGTGCGGGTAGGAACGTAGTACACACTATAAAATTATCAGTGTTGGAGAAAGTGTGTGCCATCCAGTTTCATTTCTGACATGTCAACACTAAATTTGGAATAGCAGCGCTGGTTCACCTGAAAGAGTGCAAGATATATCTGCCGCTAAGGTACTCGATCATTATTTCTGGTGATTTTGACTTTCTCAATAGTGGCGTTACGTGCAAGTTATACGAGGGCTATTCCGAAAGTAAGGTCCGATAGGTCGCGTAATGGAAACCACGGTAAAAATCAAAAATGTTTTATTTGCAACAGTTAGATACACCTTGCAGCTACGTATCTCCATAGTCGCCGACCCGACTTAGACGTGTATCGTAGCGTTGTACCAACTTTCCCATACCCTCGCTATAGAAGGCAGCCGCCAGTGCTCTCCGCCAATTCTCTACGCTGGCCTACGGCTCGTTGTCTTGTGCCGAAATGTTGTCTTCATAACCAGCGGTTCATGTGACCTGAGCTGAAACTCAGAGGGAGACAATTACGGGCTGTATTGTGGGTAATCTCACATTTCCATTTGAAAACGATGCAGGAGCATCTTCATTGCCCCTGCAGAATGCGGCTGAGAATTGTCTTGAAGACGAAACAGCACGACAGTTATGTAATGTTAGCTGCATAGCTTCAGGGGAAATTTCTCACCAGGCCCCCGTACTTGGCGGCAGACACTATTTTCTAGACATCTTTACGCACTCACTGCGAGCTCAGAAATGAGAAGAGCGACGTGATGCTAACTGGGGTTATACTAGAGACACTACCCAACACATCTGTGCAAAGCTTTATCGGATTTTCATAGTCGTTTCCATTTCGTGACCGATCGGACCTTACTTTCGGAATAGCCCTCGTATTTCAGACGACTGAATAATATCGATTCAATCGTCTTCGAAAGTATTAATCCTTATCTTAGTGTGCCTAATAGAAAAAAATCTGTGTATATAATATGTAAGTTTCTATTCATAAAGTATCACACAGTGGAAGAATAAGATATATTAATAATAGATCTGGTTTGTTTCGGCTAAGTTTTTAGTTCACCAGTGTTTAGTTGTAACATGATCCAAACGCTTTTTCAGAAGCGAGCTCAAAGATAATACACTCGCTTCAGAGGGATTTCTTAACAGATTCCGAACACTGTCGCTTTTGGAGTGTATGATACGTATGAATGTATTTTTTACACTGAACTGTTTCTGTTCCGGTATAACAAGCTGGTTGCTCGTTACGGTAATAATAGATTATTCATACTGTATACAGTTTACCCGCGAATTGAAATTCAGTGCCATTTCGATTTTATTTAGGCAGAAACAGCAGTCAAACCTTGGTTGTCTGATGGAGATGTCTTAAATATTTACTCATATTGTAACAACCAAGTAGATGATATTCTAAAAAGTGTGGAAGACGAGGATGAAGTACGTATTTTCCTCTGCGTGTGACAGCACAATATGTCAAAGGTAAATGCGAAAAATTTTTGTAATAAAATTTATATCTATAATTTTTTGGCACCATTTTCACGCATCATTTAATATTATACTGGTTAAATATAGAGATATGTATTGTATGTCTACGCAAATATTTTTGACTGTCACAGAAATAATACGTATCCCTCATCTTCGCTCTTAGCCAAGTGAACGTTACGTAATTTATTACTGCATATCTTTGAACCTGGCGCCATTTTCGCGCAGCTGATTTTCTCATTGTAATACTTCGCTGAGATTGGCTGGAGAGAGGGATGGGGTATAAAGCGCAACTGCTATAGTTCCGCCAACTTGAATTCTTTTTTTTTTTTTAATTCCCCACTAGCATAACTGAGCTACTTACACTAACATGTATTTTGGTTGGCTGGAAAGGAGAGGAGTAAGGGAAAATGGGGCCTGGTTTGATAACATATTTGATACGATTGATGATGCCACTGATAAGATTTCCTCTGCATGTAGGCAACCTGCTGCCTATTTTGAAAAGATGATCGTACATTTTACAATCTGACATTCACAGTACATTGTTCCATATTTCAAACAAAATTTGTTTTTAGCAATAAAACAAAAGTAACAATAATGAGTTAATACTGGTATAAAATGAACATAATTCGAGGAAAAGAAAACAGAAACAATTTGTTTATTTTGGAAGAAGTTAACAGATGGTAGGAGATGTTTTTGACAGAAGTTGCCCCACTTCCTGGTTGTTCCAGGTGGGAGGGTATCGGAACAACTTCGATCCAGAACCAGATGGAGCAGCAATTTGCTTAGATCTAAGTACAAATTGTACAATTTTTCGTATGTATACTAAATTAACGAACATTCCTCATATTAATGTTACCGTTATAGTGCAGTTTCTAGTAATGCATTACGATAAATGATCTATTATGGAAATTTACAGTTTAGATGTCATTATACTGTAGTATGACATTCTTAAATAATTATTAGCAATGGCATGGCTTTTCCTGTGGTACAGGAGCCTCGGAAGTTCATCGAGTCTCGCCTCCCCAGGATGTTTTAGTTCAGTGTGTTTCTGTAATGTAAGCCGTTCTAAAATTAAACTCAGTAATTCTTTACGTGTTACTTACCTATAGTTACGATCCTTAAACATTTTATATCCCTGGCTATGTTCTATATATACTTTTATTTTTCATTGTTCTATTATTTACGTTTGCATTGTTTTATGTATCCATGTTGTCTAGTTCTGAGTTTCTTGAGGGATCCGAGTCAGTGGCGTGTTGTCGGAATCTTTCCATGTGTTGTGTTGTCTTGTAAAGTGATTCCCTGTTCTCCGTCTTATGTATGGTCGTTCCTGTCTCTATGCTATGTGGCGTGCTTGTAAAATTTTGTTTGTGATGGTGTTTAGTTCTAACCAATCATCCGGCTGTCTTATACTTTGTGGTATGTCAGTGTCGTGCTGCTGTGGTGGTATGTGTCTAAACATGTCGCAATATAACGTGACGTGTTCCGCTGTGACGATTTCTCTACATGTTTGTGTCACTTATTCCAACACTGTGGAGATGTTGGGGATCCTGTCCATGTCCTGTAAGAAAGTGGACTATACCACGTGTCGGATCCACGTATTTCATACTCATTCGCTTTCGGATATTCGCAAAGTATGTGTGTACTCTGCGTCCTGATATTCTGTGTCCTGGTTTAGGGAGAATCATGGCAAGCTTAAGTCTGGACAGCCAGACGGGGATTTTGAGCCACTGATCTCCCAAATACGAATGCAGTCCCTTGTCATGGCGCCACCTTGCTCTGATCCTTCTTCGAGACGAAAAGCAATGTTGGGAAAATCCTATCTCTCTAAGCCTGACTCTTGTCCCCCATTTAATCTGACTCACATGCTTACATTGAGGTCCGTGCCGTCGAAAAGCCATAATTGTACATGATTTCATCTTTCTTCTTCATTTAGCGGTTCTTCGACGCTAAGCTAGGTGGAACACTGACGTTTCTGGTAACGTGAGAGGGAGTGCTGCCAGCACTTCAGTCTTAATCAGATATTGCCTTTACGCTGCTATTGTCCATGCTTACATTAATTGGATACATTTTTCCAGCCGTTATAATTACTATAAATGTTAGCGTCCTTATGATAAAATATACTTCCATCATCAAGTATAGACAAAATTGCCTCGGGTCGATCACCACCGCTAGTGCCTACATACACTATCAATTTTTGTGTACCTAGTGAGAACCTGAACTACATACGCATTCTGTTTTACTTACAAGAGTGTTCAAATCCAAATCGTTCACACCTAGATTCACTGTAAATCTACAGAGTCGTCCTTAGTGATGGAACCGCACATCTATAATCAAAACAAATGGATAAACAGAGATTTAAAGTCAAGTAGTATGAGACAGGAGACGCGAAAAATCTGTGAGGCTATGTCACAAACATGGAGGCCATTTAGGAATCTGCCATCTTGAACACAACGCGTAATTTTCAGATAAAAATGGGGTGGTGTGACGTATCAAGCAGATACCGAATTACACGAAAAAAACAATGGTGGATTTGAGCTTTATTCACTCTGGAGTTGCGACTGATTTTTCTTCCTTATCGGTGACGTGAAAGCTGATATCGTTAACACAGGCCGAATGCATTCAGATCGTCCTGATATCAGGAGAGATGATCACCCCTACTATCAGGGAGAATTTCAGCCAGTGCCACCCATAACGACCATTACCCACGGAGTGGTGATGGAACGTCTCGCGATATTGCATTATACTGACTCTGTCGCAGACAAACAGAAAGCTGGGCGATCGAACAGGTGAAGCAACATCAATCAAGTGTTGTGACATCGCTCGATAAGAGTCCAGATTGCAGTGCAGTACTCACCGCATGTCGCAGGAAACTGGGGCTTCCCATACATCAGTAATGAGAACTCTGACCACGCATAAATCGCGCCCTTACAAAGTGAAAATGTTACAACATCTCACCGAGTACGTTCCAGATCGTCGGTTTCAGTTTGCAGAATGGGTGACACGCAAGTTGGGCGAAAATCATTGTTTCTCTTTAATCGTAATGTTTAAGGATGAACCTAATTTCTGTGTTCACGGTGAGGTAAATAAAGAAAATGATAAATACTGGCGAGATGTCAACCCATTTTGGAGGAACCCATGAAAGGTAGCTGGCGCATCGAAAGTTATGGCATGCTAACACCAGCCCCTTTTCTGCAGTTGTTAGACGAAGATATGCTATCGAAATTGTCTGAGGACGGGACATTTCCAGCTTTGCTTACTCACGATGGTGTCCCACTTCATTACGAGCTAGCTTTCCTTGCTTAAATAGATATCCTGTTTCCCCAGAGATTGGCTGGTCATAGAGGTCTGGTGGAGGGGCTACCTCTTTTCCCATATTAAATCCACTATATTTCTATTACGACGATATGTAAAGCAAATGTGCAGCTGACGGATATCTGAAAATTTTTACCCCTCTCGGAGTGGATTGTTGACGTATGTGCTCTCATTCCGGTACATGTGTTGGTTAAAGTGCGTGAGGAATTGGTGAAGTGGATAATAACTACTTTGTAAGATGCTGGAGTACAGGTCGAGCACATCCGGTAACCTTTATGTGTTATCAGCAGCAACCGTCTAGTTCTGCATCTACATATATACTCCGCTAGCCACCAAGCGGCGTGTAGCGGAGGGCACATTTCGTGCCAAAGTCATATTCCCCCCCCCCCCCCCCCCCCGTTCCACTCGCGGATCGCACGAGAGAAAAACGACTGTCTGAACGCCTCAGTACGAGCTCTTATTTCCATTATCTTTGTATGATGATCATTACGCGATCTGAAAGTTGGTTGTAATAATATATGCTCTACATCCTCGGTGAAGATTGGATTTCGGAAATTAGTGAGCAGCCCCTTCTGTTTAGCGCGTCGTCTATCTGCAAGTGTGTCCCACTTCAAACTTTCTATGAGATATGTAACGCTCAGACCCAACTGGTAAGGGTCCCACACAGACGAACAATACTGTAAGATTGGACGAACTAACGTATTGTAAACTGTTTCCTTCGTTGAAAGACTGCATCGCTTCAGGATTCCGTGCAAAATGCGACATAACTCGAGAATGAATAAAGCCATTCACAAATGAAAGACATTGTTTTTCCTCGTGAAATTCTCTATCTATTTGATATGTAACACGACCTCCCTTCCATTTGATAGTTACACGTTGCATCCAAGATTGTGGCTTCCTAAATATCCGCTATGTTTGTAACATAGCCTCAGAAATTTTCCTCCCTTTCCCACCTCTCACTACGCGCCTTTAAATTTCTGTTTTAAAAGGGTGATTCCACAATTATCGACCAGGTGGGTTCAGTTCTCCTGACGGATTAAAACTTGCTTTAACCTACCACTATTTCTCTTTATTACTATTTTTGAAGGGTGAAGTAGGAAGTAGTCGCAGAAGAAAGTCATTTCATCGGCAGCTCTTGGTTTCCATTGGTGTTAGAACACAATACACCAGAAAGACACGACCATAATTACTTATCAGTCTTGAACTGCATCAAAGATCAACACAAACTGCACCTGACAATGATGACAAAAAAACATCTCCGTTTCTGGTGGATCTTATCTCATGATGACGGAGGAGGTGAAAAGATATTGCAGTAAGTTAGATCAATCACATATTCGGTGAGGTTACCGATATTTTTTTAAAAAACTCATCACAGCGTTTTCTTCGCTGATGAATAGAAATGTATTATTCCGATTGTTCTATCAATATTCTAGGCGCTCAGTCCGGAACCGCGCGACTGCTACGGTCGCAGGTTCGAATCCTGCCTCGGGCATGGATGTGTGTGACGTCTTTAGGTTAGTTAGGTTTAAGTAGTTCTAAGTTCTAGGGGACTGATGACCACAGATGTTAAGTCCCATAGTGCTCAGAGCCATTTTTGTTCTATCAATAGACGAGGTGGCAATTAAATAAAATCAGACATCAACAAAAAGGTAGCACATTAATATGATTATTTACACTATGTACACTTAATAATGGCATTATACATAACTTTCACTGCTGTAGGTTCTTCTGTGGTGCATAAGTTATATACAATGGATAGTAATTGAAGTATCTGCGCTAGCAGAATACAAATGCGGAAAACACTTGTCCGAAACAATTTATTGGACACGCCAAAATGAAACAATAATACAATCTTCCGAAAGGACAGCAGACTCGATCACAACTGCGGATCGTCAAAAAATAAGCAATAACAAATAATAGCAGAAAAGAGCCGACTCTTCACGGGGAGAGATCACAATCAATCAATTCTACAATGTCAAGATGTTCGTCGACTATACCAAGTCCATCTGTAAGAGATGGGCCTGCTAGAAGAGGCGTCTGGCCGTGGCTGCCGGGTTGGCAGCTCGGTCTCCTTCCAAGCGGCGCGTCGAACTGCCATTTGCCGGCAGAGCGCCGCCTTATCAAGCCCGTTTGGCGGATGTATCCGCGGGAACTGTTTGCAATCACGTGCCTGCCGTATCAAAGTAGTTCCTAGGCAAGCTGTGACCTCTGGTGAAGCTGTTCTGCAGACTCAGCGAACGGGTAGCGCTCCCTGGTGGCCGTTGGTGGAGACCTGGTGTTGTGTTGTGTTGTGGCCGCCGGTAAATATTTGTGTTAACAACACAGACGACGTAGGTTTTCCTGGC
Organism: Schistocerca nitens; assembly: GCF_023898315.1. Taxonomy (NCBI): domain Eukaryota; kingdom Metazoa; phylum Arthropoda; class Insecta; order Orthoptera; family Acrididae; genus Schistocerca; species Schistocerca nitens. Next base: position 577,980,564 of record NC_064616.1, on the reverse strand, counting down.
GAATATACGCCCTGTGATGCAGACATCCCGTGTAGGTTCGACGTGAAGTGGGATGCCGATGCAGTAGGCGCTACGATGTCTGAAGTGGGTGGTCACAGTAGTAATGTTCTTGATTATAACAAATATCCTTGAATGGAGAGACTTTATATAGAGTGGTCAGTAAGAGTCTGAAAAGACTGTTTGGATGTTGCAGGGGAGCTCGTGCTGGGAAATAACTGTCAAGAAAAAAATTCTATATGTGGCGCCATTTCTGGGGTAACTAGCTTTGAATTTAGCCAATAAGGCGTTCGCAAATTCAAGCGTCCCTTCAGATGCAATTAATGACAGTTGTTCTCATAGCGTAGATGATAGTGCACGAGATTGCTCAGCCATTGGCTCGGCGTCGATCCTTACTATCCTCCCACGTACAGTTTTTGTATCTCTCTCTTGTTCGATTTTAGGAAACCAAACGAAGGACTGGTTTGGCGTCAGTGTCTCTGGGGGGCCGCTTTAATTTGCACGCCGAACCGACTAATTGGCTAACATCATTGCTAATTAACTCGTAAACCGCCCAAAGTACCGATTTTTTCTTAACAATTACTTCTCAGCATAAACTACCTTGCTACACTCTTACAAACTTTTCAGACTGTTTCTGACCATTAAGGCACTAACTACTGAATAAGACGATAACTACTTCGATGTATTGTTCCTAACTGCAGTTTTCCACACTAATTTGCATACGTCTACAGACGCACTCGATCTGGGGCCGAGCTGTGGATGCCCCGGCCAACTGGAGCTGCGATTAGTGAGGTCATGTGGATTTACGTCCTGTGGTGGCGCGTATGCGTGGTGCCCCTCATCCGAGACAGCGGACGATGGAGGGACGGCCTGTCCCGGCAGTGCGCTTCTGGGAGGTGTAAAGGTCGTTCTTCGCGTAGCTGTGAGCAGCACACGGTGCGCCAGCTGAGGTCGACGGAGATGCTGTCGATTCCGAACCGATGTCACCTGATCGTTCAATTTCGACACTAATGTGAGAAGCACACCTCCATGTTTCTGGTCGATCCTATCTCATGATGACAGAGGAGGAGAAAAGACAGAGCAGGAAGTTGGATCAGTCAGATCTTCAGTGATGTTACTGATGTTTTTTAAAAATTCATCACAGTGTTACCTTCGAAAAAGAACAAAAATATATCATTACTATGTCTCTAGATGCTAAAATATCAACAGTCTTTGAAATACGTCGCTACTTAAATTTAAATACGGAAATTTGCTCATTTAAGCATTCTTATTTTCTTGCAAATGTTATGACTATGATCAACTTTTTCCTAGGTTACCATTAAAGAACTGAGTTTTCGTTTTCAAGTCCGGTTGATAATTTTTCGCCGGCCTGGGTGGCCGCGCGGTTCTAGGCGCTACAGTCTGAAACCACGCGACCACTACGGTCGCAGGTTCGAATCCTGCCTCGGGCATGGATGTGTGTGATATCCTTAGGTTAGTTAGGTTTAACTAGTTCTAAGTTCTAGGGTACTGATGACCTCAGCAGTTAAGTCCCATAGTGCTCAGAGCCATTTGAACCATTTTTGATAATTTTTCATTCCGCTATACTTTCGTAAAGGTGAGAAATATTTACATTGAACAAAACAGAACACATGCTCCCTTGTTTCAGTTCTTATATTAAAGGCTATGACTGTTAAGAGATAGTAAAGCGTGCCAGCCTGAAGTTTTCTGTTTTACTGGTGCAGATCCTACAAGAGGGGATATTTAGCTGCCTTCCTCCGTCAAAAGGACCATCTCACGTGTAGCCTAGCAAAGAACCAGCATCTCGTAGAAACATGGCATTTTTCCCAGACACGAAACAATGACAGAGGTGGACGTCACTTTAAGCCCTATAAAAAAATCTTGATACGGAGATCGGATCTAGACACCTGACACACCGCTTTACCACTCCCAGCTGTCTCCCACAGCTCATGAAGTCCCAGGCAGCGAAAATGAAAAGAGCTTCCTCCAGTGTGCGGACGCAATGGATATTAACAAGTATCCGGGGTTTTAAATTGATTTGCTTTCCAGTACCTGACTGTGTAAGGCGACAGAATGAAATTTTTCACTCTGCAGCGGGACCGAGACTCGAACTCGGGACCTTAGCTTTCCGCGGGCAAGTGCTCTACCGCGAGAGGCAAAGATCCCGAGTTCAAGTCTCGGTCCGGCACACAGTTTTAGTCTGCCAGGAAGTTTCATATCAGTGTACACACCGCTGCAGAGTGAAAAATTTCATTCTGTAAACATCCCCCAGGCTGTGGCTAAGCCATGTCTCCGCAATATCCTTTCATCCAGGAGTGTTAGTTTTACAAGGTCTGCAGGTGAGCATCTGTGGAATTTAGAAGGCAGGAGACGAGGTACTGGCGGAATTACATCTGTGAGGACGGGTCGTGAGTCGTGCTTGGGTAGCTCAGATGGTAGAGCTCTTGCTTGCGAAAGACGAAGGTCCTGAGCTCGAATCTCAGTCCGACAGGAATGTGCTAGGAAGTTTCGTGTAAGGCGACGTCAACGATCCTATTTGCTGGAAGTCCCTGATTTTTTCGTATACTGGGAAAGGTGAGAGGATCTCGCAACACTAATAAGAAAGGTATTTTGGAGTAACAAAAACAGAGATATATTCAGAAATCAGAATTGAGCAAAACAAAATATTAAGCAGAGGAAAGCCATCACTGGCGCAACACAGCGAAAAACGACACGGAGAACATTTATTGAATCACAGATGGATACACAGGAGCACGATCAAATCGGAGAGAGAACGCCGAACCATGGGATGCATATGAAGGTAGCAAAGAGCGAAACTTCGGTGAATCTGTTGGTTTGCAGTCGTAGGGCGAAATACCAGCGCTCACCAAGTGAACGAAACATTGTGCGTATTCGAACGACGTTATTATGTTCTGCTCAAACTAATGAACAGCTAACCTGCTACTACTGCGTGGTGGTAAATTCCTGTAGCAAGATGCGGTTGCGAATGATTATGTTGCTCAAACTGAATGACCGGACGTAGCGACGGTCAACATTAAGTACCCGGACCGGCGCCACACCCCAGTAACCTTCCGACTGAAAAAATTAGAGCCATTTCCGACTGTGTAGGAGGCCATGAGGCCAAATCTTGCTTGCTGAGACACAGTAACTGACCACAGCTTTAATCAGATACATGTTTTCTATATTGACGAAGACTCAACCGTCAGAACGTCGGCTTTCACCGTACACTGCGCTTCCCTCGGGAAACAAGCCGCAAATTTAGAACATAACAGTTTTTAACTGTTTGCGCCATTCTGGGTAAATTATTAAGAGCCCCGTAAAAGAGCAAACTTGTTTATCAGACTCGCCCTTATCTAGCTGCGGATTTGTCAGACAAGTCGTACACGTACAAACAAAGTTTCTCACGTTAACCTCACCATGAAGCAGAAGCTTTTCGTGTACATGAGTATTTTGATAGTAGTGAGAATGGTCATAAATGTAGGAACAGAATTTCTGGCATGACTTTGGCACCCTGTTTAACGAAGAAGAAAACAAGATTCTGGTCTAGGGAAAGGCATAAAATGAGAGAGATTTACCCATGAAAACCTGCTGAAGGAATGATTACAGCAACTTTCATCGGATGGACAATGAAACTTTTAATAACTTGTTAAAACCCTCTTAAAAAAACAAACTTTTTTGTGAAATCCACTCTTATCTAGCCACGGATGTGTCAAACAAGCTCGTACACGTACCAACAAAACTTGTACATTTAATTTTACTTTTGAAATAGACGCTTTTCGTGTACGCTGTATTTTGCCACTAGAGGGAATGGCTACAAATGCAGATAAAGCGTTTCTGACTTTGATTCTGGCACTGTGTTTAAAGAAAAGGAAGAAGAAGTAGAAGAAAACATGAAATCGTTTAAAATGATAGAGAAATATACACACGAAAATATGTTAAAGGAAACATTACACTCAAAACCTGACGTTTACACTAACTTTCTACGGATGTACAGTGAAACTTTTAATAACCTGTATTGTATTGTATTGTATTTTAACCGGGGACCTAGAAACGACGAAGAGGCTTCGTGCCCGTCGCAGCCGCAGTGGTCCACAACCCCACGACGACTACCGCAGTCCACGTCACCCAGGGTTATTGTGCGGTTCGGCCCCCGTGGACCCCCCAGGGAACGTCTCACACCAGACGAGTGTAACCCCTATGTTTGCGTGATAGAGTAATGGTGGTGTACGCGTACATGGAGAACTTGTTTGCTCAGCAATCGCCGTCATAGTGTAACTGAGGCGGAATAAGGGGAACCAGCCCGCATTCGCCGAGGCAGATGGAAAACAGCCTAAAAACCATCCACAGTCTGACCGGTTCACCAGACTTCGACACAAATCCGCCGGGAGGATTCGTGCCGGGGACCAGGTGCTCCTTCCCGCCCGGAAAGCCATGCGTTAGACCGCACGGCCAACCGGGTTTAATAACTTGCTTAGAGTTACTTCACCCTCACACTGAAATAGAAGACGCAAGTGTGCGAAAATTTATTCTCTTCTACTTGGGCATCTCACGACAGTTCATTAAAATAACACAACATGGGAACATATAGCCCACATTGTCCGAGGAAGAACCGAAGGGTTATGGTTTTTTAAAATTTCATTGCACTTCGGCTTGTATGTTATGCGTTGAATATTGATTTCCTTCTTAACCTCTTTCTGCGATATATATGACTGGGAAAGATGCCATACTGCTGTCATTTTGATAACTACCATTTATCCTTAATCACGGTTTCCATAATTGTGGAAACTCAAGATACAGTGAGATAGATTGTAATACACCTATTTTCCACTAATCATGTGTAGTGAAAGATCGACACAAACAACGTCTGCCATCTTGTCCAATTTTCCGTCAGTCAGTATTTCTGACAAACACGTCAAACATGCCCTATGTCTGGCAAACATGTCAAACTGCACTTTACAAGGTCAAATATTTGGCAAACGTAGTAAATTTTGACAAGCTGTTTTAGCTTAAGTGGGCCTTTAACGGCCCTCGAAATGACAGTAGCTGAAATCTCTTTCCATATTTCAGCTCCTCAGTACCTTAGGAATGGTTATCATGACTTTTTTTCTCGGAAGTTTTGTTAACGGTTTAAATCGTGACTAAATTTTCAAGTAACTCGAAACAAAATTAATGGAGAAATTATGGATACATCGAAGGGTTGTTTATTACCAAACGGTGCTGAATGTGTCACCTAATTGATTGCTTATTAATTCTTGTATTTTATTGTATTGTATGTTAACCGGGGGCCTAGAAACGACGCAGAGGCTCCGTCCCCGCCGCAGCCGCAGTGGTCCACAACCCCACGACGACTACCACAGTCCACTTCACCCCTCCACCGCCCCACACCGAACCACTCTTTGGGGTTTCAGGGTTATTGTGCGATTCGGCCCCCGGTGAACCCCCCCAGGTAACGTCTCACACCAGACGAGTGTAACCCCTATGTTTGCGTGGTAGAATAATGGTGATGTACACGTACGTGGAGAACTTGTTTGCGCAGCAAAAAAAATAAATTTATTTATTTATTAAAAAAATGGTTCTAAGCACTATGGGACTTAACATCTCAGCTCATCAGTCCCCTACACTTAGAACTACTTAAACCTGAATAACCTAAGGACATCATACACATCCATGCCCGAGGCAGGATTCGAACCTGCGACCGTAGCAGCAGCGCGGTTCCGGAACCGCTCGGCCACAGCGGCCGGCTTTTGCGCAGCACTCACCTACATAGTGTAGAAGAGGCGGAATAAGGGCGAACCAGCCCGCATTCGCCGAGGCAGATGGAAAATCGCCTAAAATCTATCCACAAACTGGCCGGCTCACCGTACCTCGACGTAAGTCCGCCGGGCGGATTCGTGCCGGGGACCAGGCGCTCCTTCCCGCCCGGAATATTAATCCTCACTCGACTCTTTCTTTGTTTGCCGCCTTGCGTGTCCGTTCACGTGCGCGTATCGGCACGTGACGGTCTTGGGAAGATCCGCTGAACTGCAACACAGTGAACAAACAACAGATTAAGAGCAAGAAAACAAGTCGGTTTAGTGCTGCTGCTGCAGAACAGAAAGCACTGACGTGAAAAGGGTGAAGAAATTTTTACGGCTTCTGTTGTTCAGCGGTCTAGTGGTGTCGGAATAAGAAAGACTTACGTAAGCCTTTGTGGTGCCTGCCGAGGTGCATTCGTAGTGTTTACGTGCGCTCTGTGAGTAAAGCAATGCTGTCGAAGAGAAACCCCGAGGCGCTCCGCTCAACTGATGAAATGCCGTTTATTCTTCTATTTTCTCCCTGCTTTGAGCACAATTCCTACGTACTCTATACTGGGCGTTATATGCGATTTTCCTGAATACTCTCCTATTATCGACGTAATAATTTACACGTTACTGTCTCTAGCAGAGGATTTACATGGGGTTTCTTTCGACATAATTAACGAAAAATAACTGCAACAACGATAAATATAGTGTGCCTCGTTTGCTCTGGGACTGTCTAAAACTAATATGTACAGATTGTACTTCAGGTAGAATAGGTAGTTACCCAGAATCTAAGTTAAGGTATGGGAGAAAACTTCTTTTGCGTAAGAGTAGCTCATTTACTTATGCTCGTACAACAGAGTTCCTAAGAACGAAAGAGATAAATCATTGTTCTACGATAGATTGGAAGAGTTGATACCAGTAAAATTACGAATATACTACAAACATAGCAAATAAACCGGGAAAACTATGAACTTCACTCGAAAGTTAAGTACTTAGTTACAACATAGTACGACGTAAAAATATCACACGCAAACCAAAGGCTCTGCATATCACAAGCATAATTTGTATATAACAGACAAACGTATGTTTTGCAGCAGGACGTTTGGTGGTGTGTATACTATTGAAAACAATTGGTGGAACATGTTCTTGAAAGTATGCCGTAATGTATAAAACTATGGGTTACAAGTACAGTTTGAACAAGATACAAATTAATTTTTTGGACTAGAAATACCCGGCATAACTCTAATGGTAGGATCGCTTATTTTCTCCACAGAAACAGTGATACCCAAAATGTGTTGAAAACATAGAAAGAACAGTTATTCGTCAAGTCATCCAGAATTATTTCATCAGCTTCTGAGAGCTTCTGTACCCGTAGGCTTTGCCTGAACGTTTACAACAGGCTGTCACCTGCGTAGCGTCCTCCTTGTAAGGCTGCAAAGGTCAGCGGGTAGTACCTATTCACACTCGTCAGTGACAGCTTGTCGGAGTTTTTGCTGAATCTACGTTGAAACAGGACGACCATGAACACGTATACCTAGCTTGTTCGATACGTGCTCGACAAGACTGAAGTCGGGACCCTTCGATGGTCATTGCATCAACTGAATGTTCGGCCTTCGCACTGGAATTGAATAAATGCGTCCTTGAATTACCGTGCGCGAGACGGGATTCAGTGCAAAAAAACAGCGCACGGAACAGCTACCTTGTGAGGATCTACGCGTTGCAGTTCTCGACGATACGGCGACTTTGAACGAGTGTATGATACATACTGTCGACAATACTGTCTGAGTGCCAGTATCATGTAAGAACTTTGTTCAACAGAGGACTTTACTCAATCTCTCGCGTTTCATGACAACATTACGCATGTGTCATTTACCACATTGTCTCCATGAGAAGAGAATATAATTACATACAATTGTTATTCAGAGGAAGTGCAAGTTGGCAAAGCCAGAATGGCTACAGGAGAAATACATTGAAGCGCCAGAGAAACTGATATAGGCATGCGTATTCAAATACACAGAAAGGTAAACAGGCAGAATACGGCACTGCGGTCGGCAACACCTATATAAGAAAACAAGTGTCTGGCTCAGCTGCTAGATCAGTTACTGCTGCTGAAATGGCAAGTTATCAAGATTTAAGTGAGTTTGAAAGTGGTGTTATAGTCGGCGCACGAGCGATGGGACGCAGCACCTCCGAGGTAGCAATGAAGTGGGGATTTTCCCCAACGACATTGCACGAGCGTACCATGAATATCAGGAATCCGGTAAAACAAAAAAATGGTTCAAATGGCTCTGAGCACTATGGGACTTAACATCGGAGGTCATCAGTCCCCTAGACCTTAGAACTACTTAAACCTAACTAACCTAAGGACATCACACACATCCATGCCCGAGGCAGGATACGAACCTGCGACCGTAGCGGTCGCGCGGTTCCAGACTGAAGCGCCTAGAACCGCTCGGCCACTCAGGCCGGCCCCGGTAAAACATCAAATCTCCGAAATCACTGCGGCCGGAAAAAGATCGTGCAAGAACGGAACCAACGACGACTGAAGAGAATCGTTCAACGTAAAAGAAGTGCAACCCCCCGCAAGTTGCTGCAGATTTCAATACTGGGCCATCAACAAGTGCCAGCGTGCGAACCATTCAACGAAACATCATCGATATCGGCTTTCGGATACGAAGACCCACTTGTGTACCCTCGATGACTGCACGACACAAAGTATTACGTCTCACCGACAATTGACTGTTGATGACTGGAAACATGTTGCCTGGTAGGACGAGTGTCGTTCGAAATTGTATCGAGCGGATGGACGTGTACGGGTATGGAGACAACCTCATGAATCCATCGACCCTGCATGTCTGCAGAGGACTGTTCAAGCTGGAGGAGACTCTGTAATGGTGTGGAGCATGCGCAGTTGGAGTGATATGGGACAACTCTGACAGGTGACATGTAAGTAAGCATCCTGTGTGATCGCCTGCATCCGTTCATGTCCATTGTGCATTCCGACGGACTTGGGCAATTCCAGCAGGACAATGCGAACACCGCACATCCAGAAATGCTACAGAGTGGCTTCAGGAACACTCTTCTGAGTTTAAACACTTGCGTTGGCTACCAAACTCCCCAGACATAAACACTACTGAGCATATCTGGGATGCCTTGCCACGTGCTGTTTAGAGGAGATCTTCACCCCCTCGTAGTCTCACGGATTTATGGACAGCCCTGCAGCTTTCATGGTGTCTGTTCCCTCCAGCACTACTTCAGACATTAGTCGAGTCCATGCCACGTCGTGTTGCGGCACTTCTGCGTTCTCGCGAGGGCTCTACATGATATTAGGCAGGTGTACCAGTTTCTTTGGGTCTTCAGCGTATAATTCTGTGGAAACATACACGTTTTTAGGTAAGAAAGATATTACTTATCGGAAAATTAAAAAAAAAGCGAAAAGAGCAGCAGCTGTATGAACATTCAGATCTCAGATGACAAGCCAGTACTAAGCTAAGAACGTCGAAAGGTCGAGGAATATACTCAAGGGCTACATAAAGGAAAATAACTTGAAACACTATTACGGAAAGGGAAGAGGAAATGGATGAAGATAAGATGTTGTGAGAAGAATTTGACAGCCCGTTGAACGTCCTAATTCAAAAAATATACATCTGACGGTATTTCGCATGTCAGTTATAGTCTGCATACCAGATGTAACAGTTGTGTCAAGGTTGGTTCTCCCGACGAACTTAATAATTCTTACATAATATCGTCTACTGTACAGGACGGAAATGACAAAAAAATGGTTCAAATGGCTCTGAGCACTATAGGACTTAACATCTGAGGTCAGAAGTCCCATTGAACTTAGAACTACTTAAACCTAACTAACCTAAGGACATCACACACATCCATGCCCGAGTCAGGATTCCAACCTGCGACCATAGCGGTCGCGCGGCTCCAGACTGAAGCGCCTAGAACCGCTCGGCCACACGGCCGGCCACGGAAATGACATTTCATCAGAATTATTAAGGTCATCTGGAGAGCCAAGCATTATGAAGCTCTTCCAACAGCTATGCAAAACATACGAGTATAAGAAATATGAAATACTCTCAGATTTAATGAGGACTGTAATAATATTAACACCAAAAAAGGCATGTGATGACAGGCGTGAGTGTAACTTAACGATCAGTATAATAACTATAACAGTTATTAGTGTAGTCTTCAGTTTATAAAATGACATTATCGGTGTCGAGTGTGCTAGCAATCATCTTCAGATCTCAAATAGACAGAAAACATATTGTTCGTAAGTTCTACCTACTTACAACATGTACAATTTAAAAATCAAAGAAAATGATAAAGAACATATTAAATATCGCTACAGAGTGTGAAACGTCACATGTTGTTCAATCGAGAACTGAGTCATTAAACGTAAATGTAAATGCCGTGTGGCTGGGGCCTCCCGTCGGTTAGACCGTTCGCCTGCTGCAAGTCTTTCGAGTTGACGCCACTGCGGCGACTTGCGTGTCGATGGGGATGAAATGATGATAAGGACAACACAACACCCAGTCCCTGAGCGAAGAAAATCTCCGACCCAGCCTCAATCGAACCCGTGCAGTTAGGTACGACATTCCGTCGCCCGTCACCCGTCGCGCTGACCACTCAGCAACCAAGGGCGGACACTGAGTCATTAAAAGTAATTTGTGTTTCTTAGTGTTGCTATTTAAAAAAAAAAACGCGCATGTATCGGTGGGCACAACTGTGTCCACAATCGCACATCTGCCATACTAAAAAGAAGTTAAATAATGTACACTAGAAGAGGAATGTTGTCGGGTTAACTTACGTTGGTTAAAATAGTTCGACAACTGAAAATAATAAAATGAGGGGAAAGTATATGTGAAGATAAAAAAATAATTCTAATGAGAGGGCTGCTAACTGGTGGTGGGAGGTGCTCCTTATCAAATAAAATACAAAGTACGAGAAAGGTATGTTGTACCTTCCGAAGTTCATTGCACGTCACTAAATTACGAAATAATTTAACAAAAAATTGCAAAAGACAGAAGGGTAGGATGGAAAGTTGTTTCATCGATAAGTGCATTGCAGCCAGCAGATATCTCTTCATTCCGGTGCCCTGCATCTTGTTATTGCCCCCCGTCGCCCATATACCGTGCACGAGTGCAAAAGTGTCCTTGCAAAAGCACTCCCGAAAGCTTCCTGTCTTTACACGCGTCAGTAAGCGTCAGGATCCCTCCTGTAACCACATATCACTGTATCTCATTTTTACTCATGACATCAAAGTGTCAGATCACTTGAGCAGTTATACGAAAATGTTAAAATACGCTTGCCATTGCAACAAAATGAAATAAATAAAGGACTCAGTACACTGAGACAGACTGCTGTAACAAACATTTATAAAACCACCGCATTACCATAGCTTATAGATAAATCAAGAAATGATATGAATCACGTCTAGGTAAATCAGTCACGATTAAGGCCCAGGAAACAAAAACGAAGTATGTTACTATGACACATAACGGCGTTCCCTCTCTGCCCTTCCGTAGTTTGGATTTTGTTCATTGAACTATTTAGTAATCCACTGATTTACAATTAACCTTTTGGCGGTACAACATTCCTACTTAGTTCTTTGCATTTTCTTTATAAACTACTTGGTAATTTAATAAGAAACCTCATTGTTATCAGTTAGCAGCCTGCTCGTTAGAATTGTTGTTTTATCTTTTCATACACTCACCCCATATCATCTTCGATTGTTGAACCCTTTTACTAGCTTAAGTTAACCTGTCAACATTCTTTTTCCACTGTATATTGTTTAACTTCGTTTTGCTACACAATTTTTATTACGTAATTGTCATATAGTGGTGTCTTCCGGCAGATGCACGTTTGGTTTTTCTACAATTGCAACATCGCGAGAAACCCCTTAGTTTTAATGATTCATTGCTCGATTGTACAACATGTGACGTTTTACGCTCTATAATGATATTTTATGTTATGTTATTTGCCACTTTATTTCCTTTTTATATTCTACGTATTGTAAGTAAGTAGAACTTATAGGGACAATATTTTTTTCTGTCCATTTGAGATCCGAGGATGATTGCTAGCACAATCGAAACTTGTCATATCATTTTATAACCTCGTGTTCTACACAAAATGTTGAGTGAAGATTAAGATAGCTTTTCCACATTTTTGATCATGTCAAGCCTTATAAAAGGGTAATAAATTATGGTTGTCAAATACTAACACGGATTATCCACAGAAGGGTGGACGACTGCAAGAAGCCGACTTAGGGGCAGGTCCATTTAGGTTCCGGTGAAATTTAAGAACACGCGATAAATATTGAACATAGGACTTAGAAGATAAAGGAAAACATACATTTATAGCATGTTTAAATATAGAACAGACTTTGGCTGGAATACATCCTTTGCAATTCTGAAATTATCAGCGATAATGTACAGGAAGTTAAATGTAGAGTCTGTACAGGTACCAGACCGGATTTTCAGAGAGTCAGAAGACATGAAACAGAGGCATCAGTTAAGGAGACAGTGACACTGGGTTGTAGCCTGACCCCCGTGTTATTCAATTCATACACTGAACAAGCATTAAAGAAACTAGATATATATTTAGGAAAAGAATTTAAGTTCAGAGAGATGAAATAATTCTGTCAGAGACTAAAAATGACTTGAATGGTGAGGTTACAGGAATGAGTGTCTAAACATCAACATAAGTACAACAAGGGTGAAACAGTGAAACTAAAATAAATTAGGTAATGGTGAGGGAATTATATTATGAAATGAGACGTTGAAGGTAGTGAGCGGGTTTTGTTATTTGAGCAGCAATGTTTCTCAAGGAAGGAAGATGTAAACTGCAACCTGGCAGCTGTAAGAAAATCTTTACTGAAAATTGGGAAATATGTTAACCTCGAATATAAATTTAAGTGTTAGCTAGTCACTTCCTAAAGCATTTGTTAGGAATGTAGAATTATAGGAACGTTAGATATCGAAAACTAAAAGAGAACACAAACTTTTGAAATGTAGTGCTATAGAAGAATTCTGAAGACTATATGGACAGACTGGATAACTAATGAATGAGTAATGTATCATACTGGAGAGAAAAGAAATTTATGGCACAACTTGACTTACGGAAGGTGAAAACCGACATTACACGTCATGAGACATTAAGGAATGGTTAACCTGGAAATGGTGAGAGAGCTTGGGGTAAAAGTTATAGCAGCAGAGATTATTGTTTGAATACGGTAAGTAGGTTCAGACGAGTCCAGGGTGCAGCAAGTACGCATACCTGAAAAAAGTTAAGCAATATAGACTAGCGTAAAGAGCTGCACCAAAACAGTTTTCAAACTTGTTATTACAGCAACATGAGGCTGTTATTTGTCCATGATCTTGTCTCATGCCATTTGTGAACTGACCTGCCTCACTTTGGCAATTACGCAGGCGGTTAACAGACAACGATGCATTGAGATACACGGTAAAACGACGAAAAAACCTGTGTTCGGTTGAATACTTTTTTCAGAAATACTAACTTATTATGACACTTCCATACTTAAACACTTTCTTTCTTTCTTTCTTTCACGTTGTCACCTTGCACTCTTATGCAGATGAATGCTTATAAATGACTTGCATACGCTCAGTGACGAATGAAATGAGGCAAAAAGTAATAACAAATTAGAGTGAACGTACTACGCATTGTAAACCTGTTCCAGTAATTCTTTTGAACAGTGTATACACTATGTGATCAAAAGTATCCGAAACCTGGCTGAAAATGACTTACAATTTCGTGGCGACCTCCATCGGTAATGCTGGAACTCAGTATGGTGTTGGCCCACTTTTCATCCAGATAACAGCTTCCACTCTCGCAGACATACGTTAAATCAGGTGCTGGAAGGTTTCTTGGGGAATGGCAGCCCATTCTTCACGGAGTGCTGCACTGAGGAGAGGTATCGATGTCGGTCGGTGAGGCCTGGTACGAAGTCGGCGTTCCGAAACACCCAACAGGTGTTCTTAGGATTCAAGTCAGAACTCTATGCAGGACAGTCCATTACCGGGATGTTATTGTCGTGTGACATCTCCGCCACAGGCCGTGAATATGAACAGGTGCTCGATCGTGTTAAAAGATGCAATCGCCATCCCCGAATTGCTCTTCAACACTGGGAAGGAAAAAGGTGTTTAAAAAATCAATGTAGGCCTGTGCTGTGATAGTACCACGCAAAACAAAATGGGTTGCAAGCCCCCTCCATGAAAGATACGACTACACCATAACAGTAACCCTTCGAATTTTACTGTTGGCACTACACACGCTGGCAGATGACGTTCACCGGGCTTTCGCCACACCCACACCCTGCCATCGCATCGCTACATTGTGTACCGTGATTCGTCACTTCACACAACGTTTTTCCACCGTTCAATCGTTCAATGTTTACGCTCCTTACACCAAGCGAGGCGTCATTTGGCATTTACCGGCGTGATGTGTGGCTTATGAGCAGCCTCTCGACGATGAAATCCAAGTTTTCTCACCTACCGCCTAACTGTCAAACCACTTGCAGTGGATCCTGATGCAGTTTGGAATTCCTGTATGATGGTCTGGATAGATGTCTGCCTGCTACACATTACGACCCTCTTCAACTGTCGGCGTCTCTGTCAGTGACCAGACGAGGTCGGCCTGTACTCTTTGATGCTGTATGTCTCTTCACGCTTCCACTTCACCATCACAGCGGAAACAGAGGACATATGGATGTTCAGGAGTGCGGAAATCTCCCGCACAGATGTATGGCACAAATGAAACCCAATCACCTGACCACGATCGAAGTCCTTGAGTTCCGCGGAGCGCCCCATTCTTCTCTTTCACGTTGTCCAATGACTACTGAGATCACTGATATGGAGTACCTGGCAGTAGGTGGCAGCACAATGTACCTAATATGAAAAACGTTTGTTTTTGGGGGTTTCCGGATACTTTCGATCACATAGTGTAGCAAGATCCGACTAAATGCCTTTTACAGCAGATGCGCGCGTGTTGATATAGTTTAGAGCCAGGCGCTAGCCCCCGTTTGCGACACATCGGGAGAGCAGCAAATAATAATTGGCATTCAAATGAAAACAGATGGAGAAAGTAACCCCCATTCCACCGTAACAGTTGTACAATCATTCAATGAAAGTCTGCTTTCAGTACCGCGGAATTACACTCATCACGCAATGTTACTGGAATGCAAATGAAACCTATCGACTATAGACTCGAAGTCTATGGATTATTTGCAGGAGGTATGGACAGTCAGTTTTGTGAAGCAGTACTGAATATGTTTTTCGAAAACTATCTCGAGCAGCTAGGATTTCTTGTGACGGGCCCCCACACTATACACATGGAGCACCAAAAAAATTACGTTCAGCAATGTTCTTGGGTGCATAATGTCTTTCCAAGTCTCGAAATGTGAGAGTACTTCCAGCATTGTCGAACGTGATCATTTTGGTGGTCCAGGTGTTACGGGGGGGGGGGGGGGGGGCAGGGGGGGGGGGCACAATGTTGAATGGGCGTACTGACCTCTAAACCTTTGAAAACGGTACACTCACCGGACGCTATTGAGACACTCTACTCCTTCCTCATGTCCTTCTCTTCAGGGGTGCATGCAGCTCTGACATCATGTTTATTGGTGACAATGCGCGACCGCATCAAACAGCACAGTTGGGGGAGCTGTTGAAACGAGAAGACATTCAGAGAATGGACTGGCCTGAACTTTCCACCCGGTTAAAACCCATCGAGCACGTGTGGGGTGTGTGAGGACGGGTATTACAGCACGACCACATGCACCAATGACTATCCGTCTCAACCACGCTGGTGAAGGAATGGAACACTCAATCACAAGAACTTCTTATCAACTCTGTGGCCAGCCTAGAAACCCGTTGCAGAGCACGCGCTGCCATCTGTGTGATCACGCAGCCTATTAAGAACAATGTATCACCTTTTGTAATACCCAGGAGACCATCATGAATCACGGTTTAATTATTGTCTTTGAATAAAAGTGTCATTTCTGTTCGTCTCACTGCGTACTTCTTTCAGTCACTATACTATGCTGTACAGCACTCTTACCGTAGCGGTCCAAGTTTCGTAGAGATATGTGAGCCATCATGCGAAAGCTACTTTCGTCTCTAAATTATGCACAGCAGTGTAGTTTATGGGTGTCACTCGCAAAAGATGTCAGACGAGCAGTGCTTCTCACTAGAAGCAAAATGCTTTTTAAGGCGGAATTTAATGTGTCCATTCGGTAGAGTAGTCCCAGATTGGTCTAGCACGATATTTGTTTCATCGATATGTGTTAAAAGGGACAGTAAAACAGAAAGAATAATTAGTAGGCCAGCAGCGACTGAGCAGCGCTGCTGTGTGGCGGTAGCATTCAGCGCAGGCCAGGGCGCTGCTTTTGTCGCCCTGTAAACATATATCGATAAAAAAATCGTATCGCACTAGAATTTTGGAGAATTCCATTCAATGGGTACGCAAAATCCCGCCTTAAAAAGCAGTATGCTTGTACTGGGGAACAAACCGACTCTTTCCATCCACTCTTGACTTCGCATGAAAGGTATGATGAACAGTATTTGTTTGGACTAACTCCAGCTAGACGTTGAAAAAACGAAACTACAAATACAGGGTGATTCAGGACGAATGCCACATAATTTGTGAGGTGATTCTGCACGTGAAAATCAATTTTAGATCGTTACGGAACTGGAGTGTGTTGAAGACTACACTCATCCACGAGTGGATACTAAGAAAATTGTGATTTGTAGTTACCAAAATGCTGTGTAGACGCTACAGTAGACAGAGTAATGGTGAGACAGATGATTTATTCATCGTACAAGAGGTGTTCAAAACGTCCTCCACCCATCTCACTGCACTTGTCAACACGTTGAAGCGTGTGTTGTGTTGCACATCGAACGTCATCTCGGCCAGTTTTAATACGGGCAATAGCGGCGGTGATACGAGCGACAAGTTCTTCACGTGTATCCATCGTCATAGCGTACACATCCCCCTTTAATCAGGCCCGTAAACGGAAGTCTAATAAGGTTATGTCGAGTGATCTGGCTGGCCCATGAATGGGTCCGCCACAGCCAATCCACCGTTGAGGAACTGTGTTATTCAGCTACTGGGATACTTGTCTGGTACAGTGAATCAGTGATCGATCATTGCTCTAATGTCAGGTCTTCAAGAAGTGCCGTTACTTCTTTTATCAGTTAATGTGCATATGCTGTGGCTATCATGCGATTTGGGAGGAACACAGGCCCAATCTTGTTTCCCTAGTGTCATGTGGGTCCTCCATCGTCCATGTATGAGAACTGCAGGTGTTCATGACACCAATGCGAGTAAATGTAGCCTCATCTGTAAATAAAGTGTATTACGCGACGTCTCTGTGTACAGCCACCCATTCAAAAAATTGTTGTGTGCTTACTGAGTCACCTGGATGCATATGTTGCATGGGCGGCACATGGAATGGGTACAAGCCCTTGGAATGTAACATACGCCGCACTCGCGTGTTTGGCATATGGAGCTGATGGCTTACGCGCCATATACTGGTGGTGGGAGTCCGTTGTACCATTGTAATGTCATCCTTTTCCACTACTGACTGGACGGCCTCACGTTTTGATTTTACATTTACTCTGGGTAATGTTCCGAATTCACGTAATGTTTGAAGAACCTGGGAAATACCCTTGCACAGGAGGTTTGTCAGTCAGGGAAACGATTGTGCTATTCCATCACAGCCACATGGGCACTGCCATTACAGTAACTGTACACAAACAACATGTTTGTATTCATGGACAAAATGGACTTGCTTAATTAAACAACACTCAAGCGCAATACACAAACGGCTTCATGACTGCTCACTGATCCAGTCCACGTTTGCGGACTGGGTATGCTTGCAGCTGTTACGTCAGTGCGATTTCACAGTTGTGCCATGTGTTGGAGACCCCCACAGCTCTTGTAGGATAAATTAGTCATCCGTCCCACCATTTACAACGGCCTTGTCACAATGGTATCACCAGATCTCGTCAAATCACCGAAGTTAAGTGCTGTCGGGCTTTGTTAGCACCTAGATGGGTAACCGTCTAGGTCTGTCGAATGTTCTTGGCTATCGGAGTGCACTCAGCCCTTGTGAGGCCAATTGAGAAGCTACTTGACTGAGAAGTAGCAGTGCCAGTCACAAAAACTGAGTGGCCGGGAGAGTGGTGTGAACCCACATGACGCTCTGTATCTGCATCCGATGACGCCTGAGGTCTGAGGATGACACGGCGGCCGCTCGGCGCCGCTGGGCCTTCAAGGCCTGTTCGGACAGCAGTTTTTTTGTCCCACCATTGTTCTGTCCACCACAGGGCCTGCACAGCATTTGGGTAAGGAATATTCACACTTTTCTTCACATACATTCATGACGTGTGTAGTCTTCAACCCACTCCAGTTCTGTAACGATCGAAAATCGGACACCTGTTCATAGCAATTTTTCGAGTTGTTTCCACATGCAGGATAATTTCACAGATTATGTGACATTCCTCCTCAATTACCCTGTATATGCCGGAGCACCAGAGAAAATGCGCCTGACGACTCTTGGGAGGGACACCCTATTTTTTTTAATGTCAAAATTTTCTCCGACACTTCTCTGGCAATGCTATGTGTCCTTGTATACTGGTTATGCCCCTGAGAGGTGGCAGGGAGCATACGATCTGTGGCCTGTGTGTACCCTTTGTGTTGCCTACAATCCAGCCACATGCTCAGTATGAAAACGGGTTATCCCAGCAAAAATAAAGTTCCTCGTTCGTTTCTAAAACATGTTTCTCCGATTAGACAGACCCATTCATAAATTTTCGTGTTGAAAGTAACTCTGGAGTAGATAGTATACAACATAGCATACAACACACCAGGTTAGGAGACCCTGCAAGATCGGTGAGTCCTTGTCGTCCTAGGGCCGGCGAATATTAAAGGACGCCTGGCGTCGCTGGGAAGCGTCAGCGAATATTTTGTCCATAACAAAAGTTGTTCCACATATGTATACAAGAGCGAGACAAAAATATGTAAACACCACGAGAAACGATGGTTGAACGTTTATACAGATACTTGCCAAGCCTGCAAGTGGTGCTGTTGTATTTGGCCACAAACTGAACCTGTGTAATGCCCTTAATACGTTGCAAGTGTCAGTCATGGTCAGAACGGTGTTCTGTGTAGTTGTTAGTGCATTATGTCGGATCTAAGTGAATTCGAAGGTGGGCAAATTTTGATGCTCCTATGGTTGGTGCTTCCATAACCAAGAGTAGCCAAAGTGTTTGGCATTTCAAGAGGCATCATATCGGACATTTATACCTCATACGGGGACGCAGAAAAACATCATCCGCTAATTATATGAATGGATGGTGTCTGTTCTTACGGATATGTCCTAAAGAACAGACACCACATGGAATCCACAACTGTAATACGTATTACGTAAATTGAAGGGAGAGGGGGGGGGAGAAAGTAGAGGAAACTGAAGGAACTATTGATGTCAGCTGCATTGGGACTTTGTGCAGGATCAGCCGTGACGAGTGAAAATGTGTGTTTGACTGGGATTCAATCGTGGGGTCTCCTGCTTACTAGGCAGTTGCGTTAACCACTGTGCCATCTGGACATAGTGCTTACCACAGTTGCGTGGATTGTCTCGGGATGCCTCCCGACTGACTCACATTCCCACCTATCCACAGTCTCCGTCCACGCCTGCCACGCTCGCTACTTCGAAATTTCCACGAGGGGTCGAACGTAATTGAGCATCCGCATGGAAGGTACTGGCTTCATTGCCAATCAGGAGGAATCAGTTATATGAATGCGTGGTGTATATTCTTTCTGATACATCCGATATCAATTATATGAATGTGTGGTGTCTCTTTTCCGGACATTCGCCCCAGTGGGTAATGAATTCACCACCTTCAGTGCGGATGCACATCCGGTGGGAATCTGGAAGTAATGAGTATGGATGACGTGGACGGCGACTGCGGATAGGTGGGAATGTAGGTCGACCAGCAGGCGTGGCAAACATTTTCACTCGTCACCGCTGATTCCCGGTGCAGCTGACATCAATATTTCTTTCCCGTTCCTTTCCCTTCTCCCTCTTTGCCCCTCCCCCCAATCAATATACATAATATCATCAGCTAAATCACAACGAGTAGGAAAGTGTGTGTCGAGTGATCGTGAAAAATGCTCATTGAAGAGAATTGTGACGAAAAATAAAGAGGATGACAGCTACAAAAGTCACTGCAGTACTTAATATTGCACTCCTGAACCCTGTAGACTCCAAAACAACATGGTTGAAATGCCATGAGCAGGAAATTGAAGGATGAGCTGGAATTCCAAAACCACTTATCAGTGACGCAAATTCTGGTAACAGGAAAACATCGTGCCGAAGCCATAAAACCTGGAGCAATAGAAGAATGTCATGTCGTTGGATGAGTCTTGTTTCACGCTGTCTCCAACATCTGGCCGAGGTTACGCTCCAAGAGCCATACCGTGTTATTCCATGGACTCGCTTTACTGCCAGAGATTGTGTGACCATTTTATCTGATCAGACCCATCTCATGGTACAATGTTTGTTCTCCAATTGTGATGTCGTGTTCCAGCACGACGGGGTCACTATTCAGGCATTTCGCAATTGACCCTGAATAAAGAAAAGTGTGAAGTTATTCGCACGAGTGCTAAAATAAATCAGCTAAATTTCGATTACGCGATAAGTCACACAAATCTGAAGTCTGCAAATTCAACTAAATACTTAGGGATTACAATTACAAATAACCTAAATTGGAACGATCACATAGATAATATTGTGGGTAGAGCAAACCAAAGACTGCGATTCATTGGAAGAACCCTTAGAAGGTGCAACAGCTCTACTGAAGAGACGCTTACACCACGCTTGTCCGCCCTATTCTGGAGTATTGCTGTGCGGTGTGGGGTCCGCATCAGGTGGGACTGACGGATGACACCGAAAAAGTACAAAGTAGGGCAGCTCGTTTTGTACTATCGCGAACTAGGGAAGATAGTGTCACAGACATGATAATTGATGTGGAGTGGCAATCATTAAAACAAAGGCAATTTTCGTTGCGACGGGATCTTCTCATGAAATTTCAATCACGAGTTTTCTCCTCCGATTGCGAAAACATTCTGTTGGCACCCATCTACATAGGGAGAAATGATCATCACGATAAAATAAGAGAAATCAGGGCTCACACAGAAAAATTTAAGTGCTCGTTTTTCCTGCGTGCCGTTCGAGAGTGGAACGGTAGAGAGACAGCTTGAAGGTGGTTCATTGAACCCTCTGCCAGGCACTTTATTGTGAATAGCAGATTAATCACGTAGATATAGATGTAGATGTCCACGACTGGTTATGTGAGTACGTGGATGAGTTATCGTATCTCCATGGCCACCACAGTCACCAGAGTTTAAAATTATTGAGCTTTTGTGGCTACTTGAGAGATGGGCGGGTGATCGCTGTCCACCTCCAACACCGTTACCTGAGCTTTTCACAATTTTGTAGGAAAGAAACCCTACAAGACCAGTATTTCAACATGCAGGGACGACTGGAAGCTGTTTTGAATGCCACCAGGTTTGCTACACCATATTAGGAATGGTAATGTTCTGGAGTTTTGGCGTTACCATATTTTCTCTAACGCCTGTATGTATATAGGTTCTAAGCATGAGACTCAAATTATGAAGAAATAATCAGGGATGACGACTTATATACAAATAATCCCTGATTATTTCCTGTGTCTTATACATACACTCCTGCATGTCTTATATTTACATAATCATGTCTTACATATACATATACTTATATATAACCCGTGATTATTTCTTTGCAATTCGAATCCCATGCTTAGTATCATGAGTGATCAATATTCCAGTTTGGTCACTTACTTAGTTATTTAAATTATTTTTAGGACGACGTAAAGGATTCTGCTTGGCTATTCGCTAATGTGCCATGCTGAGACTAATTTGGGACGTATCACTTGAAATATTATGTTACTGGACGGCTGCCAGTAGAAGTAATTATATTTGCTCCTTTCATTTAGATAAATGCTAGCGTCACCAAGTAATACTATCTCGTCTGCTAAATTAAGATACGCTCGACAGGTTTGGTATCCAATGACTCGAGGAGAAGGAAGAGGTGATGTGGATTGCAGTACATCAGATGAAATATATGAGCATGCTCCTAAAAGTATGTTTGGATGGTTACGGAATTTTGTGCGATAATTCCTTTTGGAAAATGGTATGTCTTAACAAGGAAGATGTCAGCCATATGAGATGAAAGTGGTCAAAGATAACACACACAAAAATCTACAGCTCTGAAGCCGCTTTCTGATACAATTATTGTTGCTAAAGGGGGTCGAGATGATCATCCTACATAGCATAATATTGACTCCACCAGATAATTTACACCTCGTGGTCGACGCGAACTACAACGACCAGTGACGTCATGTGACAAGAAAATGATTCGCCTGACACTGTGACACGTTTCCATTGTTTATGTATTAATCATGATGTTCCTGTGCCCACTACAGTCTAACAAAGTTCTTTTATCATAAAGATCACATGAATACCTTGTTTTCTGCTGCGTCTCTCTTTTAACAATGAACAACGACCAATACACCGCTAAATTCTTTTACCTTCCACAGCGGCATATTCCCCTAACTGAGGCAACACCGGGTGTTGTCTGTTCTGATTTGTTCTAGTTTATAGAGGAGTCTAGCCACCTATGACCACATCTTGTCTAATAACAATTTAACCGCCACTCGGTCAGTTCCAACAGATTCAGATTATTGCATTTGACGGCACTTGTTCGTTCCCTTGATTTCGTTCCCACCCCTAAAAAAGCTAGCAAAAGTAGCAGTTCCGACTGAGACTAGGTAAATTACCAGATTACGGGAAAAGCCAAAATCCTAAACACATCATATCAATCAATTTGCTACTTCATTACTAACTATATAGTTTGTAAATTTTCAGTTAGTATAGGAAGAGATACTGAGAAATAATAATTCGTGTTTGTAAAGTGAGCTAAAGAACAAGCTGAGCGAAGGGATTATCAATTAATCACATGAGTATGTTAACCAGATGAATTATCGACTTCCGTAGCTCTTTATTTGTGATCGTGTCTTCACCATCTCTTTCCACAGTTACACAATGATACACTCTAAACTGTAAAAAACGAAAAAGGCACGGTAAATTATAACATGGGCAACATCCAAATTTATTTGCTCGTATACGGAAAGTATTTATTACCATTATGGAAGGTCAGGTAATGAGTTAATTTCCACTTTCCGTTAACAACTAAGCTGAATTTTGCCTGATGTGATTTCCAAACAAACAAAAATCTATGTATCTGGTCCTTAGCTACAGGAGACAACAATTGCTCTCTTCCATTATAGATTCCACTGAATCGCAGATTTCATATCAACACATACAAATGTAGCATTTTGTATGACTGCAAGCTGAAAATTTCACGGGTTGGTAGTTACAGGCTGTCTTAAGTCAAAAATTTTGCAGTTAATCCCGTTTCAGGTCAACGAATTTTATCCTGCGTGCCTTCAGTGAATATATTGCATTCTTGGATTAGGATTCTGGAAGGCCTAGTAAGTACCCAGTTACAATTGCACCAGCTTTCGAAGAATTTCCGTTGGCGATTAACTGTTCCATGCAAGCGATTTTATATAGGTACAGCATCCCAGTTTATCCTTTCGAATGAGACACATACAATGCAACCATTGCAAACGGTAATATAAACATAACTGTTATGCAGATCCAGTAGACAGATGACATACGTATTTATGAAATGTGTACCAAGAAACAGAGACAAAAAGTCCTTCATATCAACGACTTTGGTGTGCCAAGCTGATATTTTTATTTCTTGCCTACGTAGATAACTGCGACGAGGATTTTAATCTCCAGCCAACGAGCCCATTGCTGTACTTTTGTATCGCCGTAGATGGTTCGAGAAGTACCAAGTGCACAATTTAAAACTTGCTCCTCCAACTTGGGGCGATGAGTAGATTACTGTTCAGACCGATTTGCTCAGCTATAAAGGTGTCAGACTAGACTATTACTCTCTTTGTAGAAATTTGTGGCATATGCCCGCATACATGGAGTTCGACTGCAAATACAGACAGACCTCAAAGTAGAAAAGTGTCATATACATCATTAAATGTAAGGAGAGTTCTTTTTACTAGGTAAGCAAGACAATATGATCATTCCGTGTTAAGCCTATGGAACACCACAAAAACTGTGAACTGTGAAAACTGCCTCTTTCTCTGCACGATATTGTTTAGGAATATTCATTAATAAGAAAGATCGAAATCACTGAACAATAAATTCTATGGATAAAAAAGAGTTTTTCTGATTTGATTCCGTGCGTCCAATACACAAATAGAATTCAGAAATGAACAAACTAGGGGAAAAGTGAGTAATTACCGTAATCACCTTCTAAGCCTCTTCATGCTTTATCCATCCTCTCTCGCCAGAATTTCAAACAGCTCCCACTCACCAACGTCGAAATACGTTCCGTTCCAATTCTAACCACAGCGGTCATCTCACTCCGTCCATCAACTTTACTGCCTCACACTTCCTCTGCATAAATGACTTTAACTCGCCACCTACAGTTCCACAGGAGTTCGTAGTCATTCTCATCACTTCACCTCCCTCACGACCAAGATTATTTTCGTGTACTATCAGAATCACCACTACACCACAGTATCTTTCACATTACCATGAGTCACTATATTTCAACTGCAACATAAAATCATCTAGAAAGTTTTACAAATCGTAACTATCGTCCACTAAAGTGATTTTAAAGAAACATTATTTATTGTCATCTGTTTTTATCCATTTTAGAACATATCTTCAATATGTATAAACTTTGGCTGAAGAGCAGTTATATTCGCTGCGAGCCATCCCCCTTAATGGGGCATTGAACCCTAAAGTCAGGACGCTCCGTATGGAGCTGATCCTTACGCGCCATATCAGACCTCTTTCATCGACTCGGCTATTTTCTATGGTTTTTAATGTTCTTTACTATTGGAGCTACGTGTCTGACATACAACGACTTTGGCTTAGGTTACTGTTTCTCCATACGGTGTTCTGGTCGTTGTCTGACGCAGTCCGTCTGCGAGATCAGTGTTTACGTTTACAGCGTTGGCTGCTCTGCTGATCACGCTCTCGATCCGAACTTGTTAGTGTGCAGTAAGCAGCAAAAAGTCGTTTGCATACTTCTGTACAGGTTAGAACTCTCTAATACCTTGACGCAATCTCGACACAAACTGTGGATTGAATACAATTGAGTAAGCCTAAGAACGTAATCTCAGGGCTTTGTCAAGACTTATAATAGAGAAGGGAACAAGAGTTTAACGTCCTGTCGACGATGAGGTTAGTGGACGTAGAACGAAAGTTCCGACTGGGATAGAAAATCGGTCGTGTGCTTCGAAATTCAAAAATAATTAAGAGTTTCATCGTATTAGCTTATTCATGACACTGAGGTACATTAATAGACATTAATATTATAAATATCACCAAAACTAGACGAGATGGTTAGCCACAGTAAATGACTAATTTACAAAAACCATTAAAAAGTAGTAACAATTGAGCGCTTCATGGGATCTTGACAGACAAGGTGTTGGATGATAAATTATGATTCCGCTATCGTCCCTGAAAGTCGCCCAGTAGTACATATCTCATTTATTGAGATATTACGTATTTTAAATCTTTGTAATTGTTTAAATGTGTCAGTCCATCGTAGTCTCCATAGTTACCCAATGAATGAACGCAGTACGGAATTCCTTCTACACGACCCAGCCACATTAATGGGGCCAACACCTGCGTTCGACGTCAACGTGCAATAACCACTCACAGACGGCAGGTGGCAGCACTACCAGTGGAGTGTATATATGTAAAGCATGTTAGGGGGCCGGGTATGATATTGCAGTCGTTGTCGTAATGCGGACGTCCAAAAGAGCATGATCTTTGGCTTTTAGGACAAGCGTGGGAGCATTTCCGAAACGGCTAACTTTTTAAACTGTTCGCGACCGCCGTGGTTAAAGCATACAGTGCATGGTAAAAATAATGATGCTATCCAAAACCGGCGTCGAGGTAACTGTTGTGCACCACGGGCCACAGACGACAGAGACGAACGGCAACTGCGGAGATTCGCACCGTCGAATCAATGTGCAACTGACTTTCCAGATGAACCAGCGGGCTACTAACAGTGTCACCTCAACGACCGTTCAGCGAACGTTGCTCCGTTTGGGCTTCCACGGCAGGCGCCTTGTTCATGCACACATGCTGACTGCTGTTCATCCGCAACGAAAGCTGGAATTTGCAATTTGCGTGCCAGTACCACAATTGGACGTCCACTAAACGGTGACAGGTTGCCTTTTCAGATGACAGATGGCCGTTGGCACGTGCAACGTGAAAAGCCTGAAAGCAGACAACTTGCAACAATCGATGGAATGGTCGTGGGCGGAGAAGTGAACTGTATGATCTGAGGAATGTCTTTCACGGCATACCCTGGGTTATCTTGTCACTCTAAAAGGCACAATGGATCAACACCAGTATGCATCTATCCTTGGGGACCATATCCTCCCCCACATGCAGTTTGTATTTCCTTGGCACGATGCCATCTACTTGCAGGACAATGTAACGTATCACATAGCTCATAGGTATGTGCGTAGTTCGAAGAGCACCAGGTTGAATTACCATATTCACCTGGACTCCAAATTCCCCAGATTTAAACCTAGTCCAGAACCTGTGGGACCATCTTGATCTTGCTGTTCGCACCATTGATCCTCAACCGAGAAACGTAGTACAGCTGTACATGCTATGGCTCAACATCCCTGTCGCTAACTTCCAAAACCTCACTGGCTCTCTTCTTGCACGTCTCGCAGCCGTGGGCGCTGCAAAACGTGATCATTCAGGCTCTTGACAGGTTGTCACATTAATGTGACTCTACTGTATATATTTCTCTACTTATGCATGTAATGTACGTCTAGGCTGTTATTTGGTTTCTAATTTATTTGATTACATCTTAATTTGGCCAGTATTAAAAACATTTGTAATTTAAATATGTTAAACTGTTTGTAAGATTTGGTACCACCGCTAGACAGAGCTTAAAAAGACGCAAGTTGAGCAGGGCAGTTTTATTATTGTACATGTTTTAACAGCTTTTTCTGTTTTCTTTTTCCTAAGTGTACATATGCCAATTCCATGTTTTAGTTGGTTATGCTTACGCTTTAAGAAATAGAATAATGTATATGGTTTAGACCAGGAGAGAATGGCCTTTAATTTAACCTCTACGCCAGATTTATCGCTTATGTATATTTTGAATAGTGGGCAATTTCTGTATTTTTAGTAAGTTGTGAAATAAGAAGGGCAAACCTTAAAACTGCCACTGAGCGGTCGTTCTACGGTCATTCTGTGTTCTGTTACTCGGTCTATGTGGATCGTTCATGGTGTAAAGTGTTGAGGAGCAGATAGAACAGTTTCAGACTCGTAAAATTGATAGATTTTTGACGGCAGGCGGCTGCACGAATACCCCAACATTCATCCACACTTGGAAATATCCCTTTCCAAGTGAGACTTAGCCTCTGAAAGTTGTCTGGAGCATTCATATTTCGCTGGTGCTAGACAGTGTTCAACTTTTAACTTTAACTTAGTTCAGTTACATTCTGGAATTATTACTGGATGCAATGCCGCAGTATACTACTGATTTTAGGAGATTTTGTGTGTTGATTGCCACAGAGGACTTAATGTATTTATGAGATTTCTGTATTTATGAGCTGGCGAATATTTTGTGTTTCGTTTACGAGTGATACGAACTAGTATTTGGGGAATCTGCTACTATTTTGATTACTCATTTACGCAAATTAGACTGTATTTGAGAATCATTTCTATTATTTTGCTTTATGTTCACATGAATTATTGTAGAATCACCATTATTAACTTTTTTATGTTTGAGTGACTCAAAAAATCAGTTCATTCAATTGAAACCTTCTGGCGTCGTCTGCATCAGTTATGCAGGAGAATATAATCATTTTTCATTATTAACATTATTTTGCTTTATTACGACTTGTTTTTGCTTAAAAGTTCGTATTTTCATACCTACGCACGGAAGGATCACATGTTACAACAATTTACGCAACGAGTGTTGCTGCGGGGTGCAAGCAGAGCTCTCTATTTGCAGCATCGTTCCAGAGTGGATCGGGATCCTTTGGTTTAGAGCCGAGTGGAGGGTCTCAACCAGAGGCTTCGTCGACTCTGTGACGGTCTTGGCTGCAGATTTCTAGACTTGCGCTATTGGGTGGGAAATTGTAGGACGCCCCTAGATAGGTCAGGGGTGCACTACACAAAAGAAGCGGCTACTCGGGTAGCAGAGTACTTGTGGCGTGCACATGGTGGCTTTTTAGGCAAGGCAGTAGTGCGAGATGCCCTGATGAACACTCACCAGTCGACGTGCAGGCAGGGAAATCAGGAAGCGCTCAGTATAAAGACACTTCAGCTATCAAGATATTAGCTGTAAATTTTCAGAGTGTTCGGAATAAAGTTCCTGAATTTACTGCCCTCCAGGAAGCGTGTGGCGCGCAAATAACTCTCTAGACTGAGGCCTGGTTGAACCCTGAGATAGGAAGTTCTGAAATATTTAGTGAGGGTTGGAACATGTATCGGAAAAACAGATTAGACACCGTAGGAGGTGGTGTCTTCATTGCAGTTGACAAAAATATTGTGTCTACTGAGGTCGAAGTACAGTGTGGTTGTGAAGTTATCTGGACACGTTTAACAGAGTTAAGGGAAATAAAGTTAATTGTGGGGTGTTATTACGGGCCAACAGGTTCCACCGTGACAGTTCTAGAATCATTCAAAGGGAGTCTACATTCTGTATCGCAGAAGTACCCGGATCATGCTATATTAGTCGGAGGCGACTTCAACGAACAGACCAGACCCCATCGACGGTGTCAGTGTTGAGGCAGGGGTTAGTGATCATGATGTTGTCATTACGACTATGGTTACGAAAGTTAAAAAGTAGGTCAAGAAGGCTATGAGAGTATTCTTCCTAGAAAGAGCAGATAAGCAGTTATTAGCATCCCACTTAGTAAATGAATCGACTTCATTTACTTCCGGTACGATGAACGTGGAAGAATTATGGGCAAATTTTAAACACATTGTAAATCACTCATTAGACAAGTATGTGCCGAAAACGTGGGTTACGGACGGAAAAGACCCAGCGTGGTTTAACAGCGCAAGTCGGAGAATGCTCAGGAAGCAAAGGCAGTTGCACTCGCGGTACAAGAAAGATCGGGAGAATGAGGACAGGCAAAAGTTAGTAGAGATTCGTGCTGCTGTAAAAAGAGTAATGCGCGTAGGCATTCAACCACTACCACCGTCATACCTTAGCCAAAGATCTTGCTGAAAACCCAAGGAAATACTGGTTTTACGTAAAATCGGTAAGCGGGTCGAAGAATCAGTCTGGCCTGGCAACGGAAGACAGCAAAACGAAAGCTGAAATTTTAAATTTAGCATTTGAGAAACCTTTCGCGCAGGAGGATCGTACAATCATACCGCCGTTTGAGTCTCGTACAGATTCCCGTATGGAGGACATAGTGATAGACATCCCTGGGGTTGTGAAGCAGCTGAATGGATTGAAAATAAATAAATCGCCAGGTCCTGATGGGATTCCAATTCGGTTTTACAGAGAGTACTCTACTGCATTGGCTCCTTACTTAGCTTGCATTTATCGCGAATCTCTTGCCCAACGTAAAGTCCCGAGCGAATGTAAAAAAGCGCAGGTGACGCCTGTATATAAGAAGGGTAGAAGGACGGATCCTCAAAATTACAGACCAATATCCTTAACATCGGTTTGTTGCAGGATTCTCGAACATATTCTCTGTTCGAATATAATGAATTTCCTTGAAACAGAGAAGTTGCTGTCCATGCATCAGCACGGCTTTAGAAAGCATCGCTCCTGCGAAACGCAACTCGCCCTTTTTTCACATGATATCTTGCGAACCATGGATGAAGGGTAACAGACGGATGCCATATTCCTTGACTTCCGGAAAGCGTTTGACTCGGTGCCCCACTGCACACTCCTAACCAAGGTACGAGCATATGGGATTGGTTCCCAAGTATGTGAGTGGCTCGAAGACTTCTTAAGTAATAGAACCCAGTACGTTGTCGTCGATGGTGAGTGTTCATCGGAGGCGAGGGTATCATCTGGAGTGCCCCAGGGAAGTGTGGTAGGTCCGCTGTTGTTTTCTATCTACATAAATGATCTTTTGTATAGGGTGGATAGCAATGTGCGGCTGTTTGCTGATGATGCTGTGGTGTACGGGAAGGTGTCGTCGTTGAGTGACTGTAGGCGGATACAAGATGACTTGGACAGGATTTGTGATTGGTGTACAGAATGGCAGCTAACTCTAAATATAGATAAATGTAAATTAATGCAGATGAATAGGAAAAAGAATCCAGTAATGTCTGAATACTCCATTAGTAGTGTAGCGCTTGACACAGTCACGTCGATTAAATATTTGGACGTAACATTGCAGAGCTATATGAAGTGGGACATGCATGTAATGGCAGTTGTGGAGAAGGCGAATAGTCGTCTTCGGTTCATTGGTAGAATTTTGGGAAGATGTGGTTCATCTGTAAAGGAGATCGCTTATAAAACACTACTACGACCTATTCTTGAGTGCTGCTCGAGCGTTTGGGATCCCTATCAGGTCGGATTGAGGGAGGACATAGAAGCAATTCAGAGGCGGGCTGCTAGATTTGTTACTGGTAAGTTTGATCATCACGCGAGTGCTACGGAAATGCTTCAGGAATTCGGGTGGGAGTCTCTAGAGGAAAGGAGGCGTTCATTTCGTGAATCGCTACTTAGGAAATTTAGAGAACCAGCATTTGAGGCGGACTGCAGTACAATTTTACTGCCGCATACTTACATTTCGCGGAAAGACCACAAAGATAAGATAAGAGAGATTAGGGCTCGTACAGAAGCATATAGGCAGTCCTTTTTCCCTCGTTCTGTTTGGGAGTGGAACAGGGAGAAAAGATGCTAGTTGTGGTACGAGGTGCCCTCCGCCACGCACCGTATGATGGATTGCGGAGCATGTATGTAGATGTAGATGTAGATGTATATGCTAGGCAAGGAAGCAGACATGATCGACTCGAAGCTTTGCGTATATCGAGCCATAATTCTAAGTAGAGCTACGTGACGCCAAGCTGTGTCTAATGTTTAATCTCACCTCAGGGATTGTATTTTAGCAAAAAGTATTACACTACTGGCCATTAAAATTGCTACACCACGAAGATGACGTGCTACCGACTCGAAATTTAACTGACAGGAAGAAGATGCTGTGATATGCAAATGATTGGCTTTTCAGAGCATTCACACAAGGTTGGCTCCGGTGGCGACACCTACAACGTGCTGACATGAGGAAAGTTTCCAACCGATTTCTCATACACAAACAGCAGTTGACCGGCGTTGCCTGGTGAAACGTTGCTGTGATGCCTCGTGTAAGAAGGAGAAATGCGTACCATCACGTTTCCGACTTGACGGATTGTAGCCTATCGCGATTGCGGTTTATCGTATCGCGACATTGCTGCTCGCGTTGGTCGAGATCAATGACTGAGCAGAATATGGAACCGGTGGGTTCAGGAGGGTAATACGGAACGCCGTGCTGCAACCCAACGGCCTCGTATCACTAGCAGTCGAGATGACAGGCATCTTATACGCGTGGCTGTAACGGATCGAGCAGCCACGTCTCGATCCTTGAGTCAACAGATGGGGACGTTTGCAAGACAACAACCATCTGCACGAACAGTTCGACGACATTTGCACCAGCATGGACTATCAGCTCGAAGACAATGGCTGCGGTTACCCTTGACGCTGCATCACAGACAGGAACGCCTGCGATTGTGTACTTCATGACGAACATGGGTGCACAAATGACAAAACGTCATTTTTTCGGATGAATCCGGGTTCTGTTTACAGCATCATGATGGTCGCATCCGCGTTTGGGGACATCACGGTGAACGCACATTGGAGGCGTGTAGCCGGCCGCGGTGGTCTCGCGGTTCTAGGCGCGCAGTCCGGAACCGTGCGACTGCTACGGTCGCAGGTTCGAATCCTGCCTCGGGCATGGATGTGTGTGATGTCCTTAGGTTAGTTAGGTTTAAGTAGTTCTAAGTTCTAGGGGACTGATGACCACAGCAGTTGAGTCCCATAGTGCTCAGAGCCATTTGAACCATTTTTTGGAGGCGTGTATTCGTCATCGCCATACTGGCGTATCACCCAGCGTGATGGTATGAGGTGCCACTGGTTACACGTCTCGGTCACCTCTTGTTCGCATTGACGGCACTTTGAACAGTGGACGTTACATTTCAGATGTGTTACGACCCGTGGCTCTACCCTTCATTCGATCCCTGCGAAACCCAACATTTCAGCAGGATATTGCAGGACTGCATGTCGCAGTTCCTGTACGGGCCTTTCTGGATACAGAAAATGTTCGACTGCTGCCCTGGCCAGCACATTCTCCAGAGCTCTCACCAATTGCAAACGTCTGGTTAATGGTAGCCGAGCAACTGGCTCGTCACAATATGCCAGTTACTACTCTTGATGAACTGTGGTATCGTGTTGAAGCTGCATGGGCAGCTGTACCTGTACACGCCATCCAAGCTCTGTTTGACTCAATGCCCAGGCGTATGAAGGCCGTTATTACTGCCTGAGGTGGTTGTTCTGGGTACTGATTTCTCAGGATCTATGCACCCAAATTGCGTGAAAATGTAATCACATGTCCGTTCTAGTATAATATATTTGTCCAATGAATACCCGTTTATCATCTGCATTTCTTCTTGGTGTAGCTATTTTAATGGCCAGTTGTGTAATAGTGATAAGTCACGATGGCCAGACGAGGCTTTGAATGGCAGGTCTCTCAAATATGAATTCAGTGTCTTAAACGCTTAATCAGCTTGCTCGGTAGTTCTAATGCAGTGTAGCAGTTGGTCGTACACCAACTTAGAATGGACAAATAGCGGCACTCCACAAAAGGATATCTGGCCTTAACTGCACGGCGATGTCCAACTATATGTTTCCTGCCTCAGGATTTAAAGTTTACTGACAAATTGCGTACTGGTACAAGAGCAGTACGCCTGACGATCATGGTAGTGTAAAGATCCATAAGCAACATGGAACATGAACTATGTATAAATGGAGGAATTTGTTCGCCATTGTCCTGCGTATCTCACTTCGATTCTCGTCACATATTCGTCTTAAGAAAACTTTCTAAACGGTGGTAACATCGTGGAAGAAGACCAGCTTGTTATGACCGATACTGGAATGGCGAGATTTAAGGCGTGATGCAATTTCATATCTTTGTTGTGGTCGTAGGAGTATTGTGACAGACCAGAGATACAAAGATACAGTACTGCAACCACATGTACGTGTTTTAAGAAGTACAAATCTACCTCTATGTCTATGCTACGTCTATGCTACGTCTATGCTACAGAAGTCACATGTACTTCTTATACGACTATCACTTTCCCTCTTCCTGAACTATTCGTGCAATGCACAGGAGCCGGCCGTTGTAGCCGAGCGGCTCTAGGCGCTTCAGTCTAGAACCGCGCGACCGCTACGGTCGCAGGTTCGAATCCTGCCTAGGGTATGGATGTGTGTGATGTCCTTAGGTTAGTTAGGTTTAACTAGTTCTAAGTTCTAGGGGACTGATGACCTCAGATGTTAAGTCTCATAGTGCTCAGAGCCATTTGAACCATTTGAAGTGCACAGGAAGACGGACTGTTGGCAAGTATCCATAATAGCTACGGCAACCTAGGGGGTTACCACACCTTTCGGCATTTCCACGCAATTATACTACCGTAAACTCCGCTGCATCATCCAGCCGCAGCTGCTCTGCGCTTCTGTGATCACGGGACACAACTTACTGCGCCGCCGCTCCGGCTGACGCGGAACTCAGCACTGCGCGCGCCCCGAGGCTCGCCGATCTAGCACAAGCTGCGCGCGCCAGCGTCCTAGCGCGATTGCCAATTCTCCAAATTACGGACGCCATTAAAAGCCAACGCAGCAGCTCAGAGACACTTCGTCGCTCGCACTGTTTACTATCACTCTACGTTCTCTGTTTCCATACTTGGATTTGCTACTTAACTTGATTTCACTGTTGCCGTGCCCTATGTTATCTGCATTTTACGCTTGTGAGCGTTTCGTGCTCTACTTATGCTGTTCGGAATACAACTGTTTACCATTGTAATTTACAATGTCGAACAGTGCTGACGTGGACGTTGGATAAATATTTAATAGTCAATAGATGCAACGCAAATGATTTATTGACGTGTTTCGAATACACTCATCTTCAAAATATATGGAAGAGGTTACAAAAATCAAGAGTAGCACAGTGATGGTAACTAAAAGACGAACAAGAAAATTCAATAAAAAGTGCACGAAAAACACATACCAGCTGAGAGAAAATAACTTCATACGTGCTGTATTGGGTCATTCATGTGCACAGGTCACAATCGGAAACGTAACTGAGTATACAAGACATGACATCAAGCCCAAGATATCAAAGTGGCCAAAAGTTGACGCTAGTACATATCGTAGAGCCGAACGCATGAGAAAAATATAATTTAAAATACAAGGAAGACTTAAAAGAATAGTCGTACATATGATGAACGACAGAAACACAAATAAAATG
Organism: Schistocerca nitens; assembly: GCF_023898315.1. Classification (NCBI taxonomy): domain Eukaryota; kingdom Metazoa; phylum Arthropoda; class Insecta; order Orthoptera; family Acrididae; genus Schistocerca; species Schistocerca nitens. The sequence goes on along the minus strand of NC_064616.1, from coordinate 577,946,063 downwards.
TGGAAATACACCGAAAAGGTCATTGCTCATGTAATGTTGCTAAAACAATGTATGTAACTGAAAGTGCGAACAGTGGGGAAGAAGGACAATTTTTTTTTTACTACAGGGACCGTTACAATAAAGTAAAAAGCATAAACGTTATTTAAAAACAAAATTCTGTTATATGTACGATATGCAATAACAGTAAGACTAAAATGTGACATCATCATTATTACATGAAAATGACAATCTTTGTTTGGCATAGGCGCGTGTAAAGACACAGCAGTCTTAGAGACAAACACAACAATTTTATTTTTTATTGTAGCCTAAATATAGTACGAAGGAGCAAGGGCTCCACCAATCCATTAATCATCTAATGTGTCGTGGAAAGAAGTACATAGACAAAGTTCGCATATTACATTGTGCAAAAATATGGGAAAATAGACACGCCATAGGTGACGGCCGCTGAATAAAAACGAAACACTTTAACAACAGCAAAAGCTAAAAAATACTGTGTATGTCCACAAGTATCAGTAATGGTGACGTTGTACCGTAAAGTGCATGACAAAGCAGACAAACGTATTACAAAATATGACGAGACAGGAACAAACGAAACAGCACAACAAGTTGTAAAAATCACTAGTTACGCACAATTAATAAATACCAAAGTTAAAAAAGAGTAATGACCAACAATAACAGATCTAAAAGAACAAGACCCCACCTCAGAAAATTAATGAGACAGAAAGGGGAGGGGGGACGGCAGATTTTGAAAGGGGAGATAAAAGGAATGGGAATATCATGTAGAAGTATGCTTGGAAACCGTGGGGTAAATACTGGTAAATACCAAAAGCTAGCTAATGTTCATATAAGCAATTAAATGTACTGAAGAACCAGTCGCAGAACACCCCTCTTTGCTCGTTAACCACTTTAGACGGATTTTTAGATCGATGAATGTGGATTCATAGTACTTCAAGAATGTACAGATTCCCCCCTCAATATTCTTGAAGAACTGGAAATCCATATACATAGATCTAATAATCCTTCAGAAGTGATTCATAAGTATATTTGACGAACTGCTGATGGCTTAAATTGTCATTAGCTAGCTCTTGGTCTCTACCACACCATTATTGATACTTGTGCACGCAGACAGTGTTCTTTTTGTTTTTGCTGTTGTTCAAAAAAATGGCTCTGAGCACTATGGGACTTAACTGCTAAGGTCATCAGTCCCCTAGAACTTAGAACTACTTAAACCTAACTAACCTAAGCACATCACACACATCCATGCCCGAGGCAGGATTCGAACCTGCGACCGTAGCAGTCCCACGGTTCCGGACTGCGCGCCTAGAACCGCGAGACCACCGCGGTCGGCAGGTATTGTATCACAGACACAGTCCCTTTGACATTTCAGAGCTGTCACTAAATCCGCCCAAAGATGTAAACAACCATGTGTCAGCAGCGCCGGAGGGGGTCCGACAGTCAGTTCCAGTCATTCCACCAGCAAGGAGGTACACGGCTCGTGTTGTCTGTAGTTCAACCGTGCCCATCCGGAAAATACCGCGGTTCGATCCGTCCGCATTGTTCAAAAAAATGGTTCAAATGGTTCTGAGCACTATGGGACTTAACATCTGAGGTCATCAGTCCCCTAGAACGTAGAACTACTTAAACCTAACTAACCTACAGACATCACACACATCCATGCCCGAGGCAGGATTCGAACCTGCGACCTTAGAGGTCGTGCGGTTCCAGACTGAAGCCCCTACAACCGCTCGGCCACACCGGCCGGCTCCGCATTGTTACTTTGTGCCTGGAAGGGCTCACAACAAGGGAAGTGTCCAGGCGTCTCGGAGTGAACCAAAGCGATGTTGTTCGAATATGTAGGATATACAGACAGACATGGATTGTCAATGACATACCTCGCTCAGGCCGCCCAAGGGCTACTACTGCAGTGGATGACTGCTACCGGTACCTACGGCTTATGGCTCGGAGGAACCATGACAGCAACACCACCACGTTGAATAACGCTTTTCGTGCAGCCACAGGACGTCGTGTTGTGGGGCGGTGGGTAAAAAATTAATACCGTCTTACTCACACGAGCCTGGCAACTAATTTTGTGGACAGCCAGAAAGCGAAGGGAAACATACTGACCTTAGTTTGCAGTCTGCACGGCCACATTCTAGTCCATCTCACTGAAAGAAAATTTTCTATTATCCTATTTCTTTGCGGGATCAGGACTATAATCTTAAATAAAAGTATAAAGTTCCAGTCAAAATTTATATAACGTAAAATTTCTCGCACGTAACAATTAGAAATTAACTATTGTCAATTGAAAGTAAGTCTTTATATTCTAACAGCACATTTAGCAGTTCAGAGGCGACCTCTACGGTACGTTCCTACCAGATTGTCTTTCGCCCTGACTAAAATTACTCAAGGAATGTTTGCAATAAATGTTCCAAATTAATGCTCGCCATAAAAGTGGAAATAAAGTCACCACTTGCCACGCGGAATTGTAATTCTCACGGACGGCACACTAACAGTTATTTTGGCGAATTCTAAGCGATCCAGGACGGTGTACAGTCCTCTCGAGTTCACTATCCGTTTTACCGCAAAATACGCGCTTTGACGCAGTTCGGCTCTGACGTCATCCGAGGCAGAGCGAGATCCGACGTCTGACAGACGTGGATCTTACAGTGGCTGAGTGCAAAGTGAACCTTGCTACTAGCTCTCGGGCTGCATTTATATAGGTGCCGAGGCGGGCGGCCGAGGGAACATCTGTTTGTCTACAGCTATCTGCATACTGCAGCAGCCTCCGAACGAACGCTGTCTTGGGCACATAAACTTTAATAATATAGTTACAAATTACTTCTGAAACCTCTTAATTTTTTTCACGATAAATGATGACAGCCAAAACAGTTGCAGGATAAAGATTTATTAAAATTCTTGACCAAAGTTTCGGTATATATACATATACCTTCATCAGAAGTAAAGTATCCTGAACAAGAAGACACTTTCATTAGCAAAAACTTAGCATAGTTACTTAGGCTATAGTCTTTTTTCTTTCTCATTTCCGATGCTAAGTTTTTGCTAATGAAAGTGTCTTCTTGTTCAGGATACTTTACTTCTGATGAAGGTATATTTATATATACTGAAACCTTGGTCAAGAATTTTAATAAACTTCATCCTGCAACTGTTTTGGCTGTCATCATTTACCGTGAAGAACTTCAACAGTTGCTGTTTCAGCCATGTTTAAAATCTCTTAATTTTTATTTTTATTCAGTTAAGTTGTTTAAAATCACCGAAAAAGTTTCAGCTCGCTAGAATGAAACCTTTGCCTTCTAGGATTTTTATAGTGGAAGTAACGGTAGATCGTTACCTTTGAACCATATCTTTACCTAAACTTATTTCAGCAGTTATTAATAATACAACTCTCAAATTTGGTATAGCTCTATCACTTGATATGTTTTATCATCCACTTTAACCAATATTCTCCATCATTAAAATCAGAGATACTTAATCTACAATAATTAGGTACATTTAAGTTACACAATTCGTTTCTACTTAATTACTCAAAAACTATAAGAGGTAGCTCAACGTGGTCTTTCAGTTATTATTTCTGGGTTGAACTGAAGTATAAAACAAATTTTCATGTTTCCAGCAATAGCCTTTCTTTCAAGAGTGCTAGTTCTGCAAGGTTCGCAGGAGAGCTTCTGTTAAGTTTGGAAGGTAGGAGACGAGGTACTGGCAGAAGTAAAGCTGTGAGGACGGGGCGTGCTTGGGTAGCTCATTTGCCCGCGAAAGGCAAGGGTCCCGAGTTCGAGTCTCATTTCAGTTACACAGTTGGTTTCTAGTTAATTACTCAAAAACTATAAGAGGTAGCTTAACGTGGTCTTTCAGTTATTATTTCTGGGTTGAACTGAAGTATAAAACAAATTTTCATGTTTCTAAGTCAATTATTTAGCGCCTCTGTTTTCTCCCAAAAACGTGAATTCCGATCACTGACCACAACACTATGTACAAGTCCAGCACACGAGGAAAATCACAGCTCTTGACATCATGGGAGAACAGCAAACAATACAACACTGACATAGCACACCGATGACAATGAACAACAGAGAGGATCTGCCATGGGTACGGAGATGAGGGAGAAGAGAAGAAAGGGGAGAGGGGTGGTGGTGCCTGAGGGGGGGAGAGAGGGGGAGACGGGTGGGGGGCGCACCAAAGGGTGCCAGGGAGGGAAGGATTGGGGAGGGAAACAGTCGAGGTGGGGGTGCAGAGACTGGTGGAGGGAGAAGGAGGAAAATCGGTTGGGGAACGAGGGGAGAGGAAAAGAGGGGGCCATGGGGACGGGGGGACAAGGCCAGGCTACAGTTGGCAGGAAGGGTATATGTTACATTGAAGTTCAACATCTGGGAGGGAAGGTGCTGGAAATTGCTCTGATGAAGGAGATGGTGGGTGTGGAGGTGGAGAGAGGGAAGAATACAGCAACAGGCGGGGGTGGAGAGGAAGGAGGTCACCAGGAGGTGGGGGGTGGAAGGGAATGTAGCCTGTGGACAGTGTAAAGGATGCATGTATGTTGTTGGAGGAAAAAGAGGAGGTGGGGGAAGGGGATGAGGTCATACAGGAGTCATGTGGGGGAAGGAAGGTGGATACGACAGGCAAGGCTGAGCACGTGGCGTTCTAGGATTTGGAGGGCTATATAAAAGTGCAGGTGACAGAGAGCCAGGCAATGCTGGCATAACAGAGGATAGGACAGATGAGGGATTTGTAGGTGTCGAGGATAATGGAAGGATGTAATCCCCATGTTCTGCTGGACAGGAGTTTCGGGAGGTGGAGGCGGAATTGGGCTTTCTGCTGGATGGTCAGGAGATGAGGGGTCCAGGCGAGGTGATAGTCGAGCGTGAGACCAAGGTATCTCAGGTTGGCGGTGAGCTGGATGGGACAGCCATAAATGGTTAGGTAGAAATCATGGAGACAGAAGGAGCGGGTGGTGCAGCCTGATGATGATTGCCTGGGGTTAGAAGGGGTTGATATTCTCGCTGAAGAAGCCGAATAGCGCAGTCGCCGTAGAGGAGTGATTATGCTACTAGATTGTTGCATGGAGAGTCGTGAGTTCAAATCTAACCTAAATTGTAAAATTTTAATTTCTATATTCGGTTCGAGTACGTTCTACAAGTATTACAAATGGCAAGAATCACTGTACTGGAATGTTCTATAGCAGTATACATACCGAATGTGTTCTGGCCACAGGCAGTTCGCTCCGCGCTCTTGTATGTGCAAGTGCTGCATAAACCTTCGGTAAGTGAAGTTAGTGTTCGTTACTCATCTACTTACACCTCCCTTCAAGTGACACTATTCTGGTGGAGGCGCTGGGAATTGGAACTTGTGATACCGCACATTATCGACGACACAGTAACTCTCATTAGGCCACGACAGAACCGACGTTTACGAGGCGAGAAACCTGAGTTCGACCCATATTCAGCAGATCGCAATCTATCGGAGACTGAAGAAGAAGAGGTCGTCACGATGACAGCTACTGTGTGCCACCACATGAAACATCCTTCCGGGTTCTCTGGTGACGATGGCCAAGACCCAAACAAGTGACTGGAGGTCAGACCCACGGGAGTTAAGTTGGAGGGAAAGAAGGTAGACGAGGTTAAGACCTTTGGCGAAGAAGGTTGGTCAGATGCCACACTGGGTAAGGGGGAGGAGGGGGTGTTGATTAAGGTGATGATGGATATGACGGGACGGGATGGATTCGAAGACATTACTGAAGGCAGAGGTGAGGTAGATGGGACGATAGGAAGAGGCGACGAAAAGGTGTTTGTTGGGTCTGAGGAATAAAAGGATGCAGGAAGTCTTCCACAGGTCGGGGTAGAAGCCGTTAGAGAGGATGACGTTGTATAAATTGGCAAGGGCAGTCAGGAAGGAGAAGGGGCATTCTCTGAGGTGGCAGTAGGTGACACAATCGTGACCATGGGCTGTCTTGCGTTTTGACCAGAGGATAAGTGTAATGTCTTGTGCTGTGATAGGAGTGTTTATGATGGACAGTAATTGGTAATTTGTGGTAAGGTCTTATGGGACCAAACTGCTGAGGTCATCAGTCCCAAAGCCTACACACTACTTAATCTAACTTAAACTAACTTACGCTATGGACAACACACACACCCATGCACAAGATAGGACTCGAACCTCCGACGCAGGGAGCCGCTCGGACCGTGACAAGACGCCTTAGATCACGCGGCTACCCCGCACAGCTATCTTGGAGGGGGGCAACTTCCCCAAGTACTGGAGACTGGGACCAAGCGAAGCGACCGAGATATCGGTGCATTCCATGACGGTAGGAAAAAGGGAATGATCAAAGTGGGGATCCTCAGAGACGGAAAAGATCTCGGCAAGGTGGTAAGGGAAGTGGTTGGTCTTACTGAGGTCGTCGGGAAGGGGGCGGTCTTTATGGAGAATGGGGTAGTGGGATGCAGAATGGGATCCATTAAGGCGATGGAAGGCTGACCAGTACTGGAAGGAGTTTATAGGGAGGATGGCGTTGAGTCATGTACCGGTCTGGCGCCAGTCCCGGAGTTTCTTTGCTGTAATGAGATTCCAAACGTTTTGCAGTGGCGTTGGAGTGTATCCCTGTCACGATTGCGCAGGAAGGAGCGATAGAGCAAGCGAGATTCGTGGAGGAGGAGGACAGCCCTCGAATGGAGAGTGGGATGGTGGTGGTGGATGGTTTTAGTAGGAACATGGGCCTCCGTGGCGTTCGTAATGGCCTTCTGAAGGAAGGATGAAGTGTGGATGATGTCGTCAGGATGGTGATAGGTAAGAGGGTGGCTTTCGGCCTGGGTGGCGATGGATTCCCGGTAGGCATCCCAGTTGGCGCTATGGTAGTCATGGACTACCTTGGGAGGGGGTGCAGGGCAGGGAGCCAGGGCAGGTGGTGAGCGGACGTTATGGTAAGAAGAACGGGGAGGTGGTCGTTATCTGTGGGGTCAAGGATGTCGACAGCGATATGCCCAAGGACGTTGGCAGAAGGGGTGGTGTTGCTTTCGGGACGGGTGTGCTGGGGAAGGGGAACAAGGTCAGCTTGGATCGTGAGGAGGAACTGATGCCACCGCCGAAGGGCGGCAAGGGAGCCGCTATGGATGCTGATGTCGGCGGCAATCACATAGGTGGAGAAGGTGCGGTGAACGTGGGAGAGAATAGGCAAAGATGCTTCGCCCCCTCCCTTTTTCTCCCTTCCGTACCCCAATAACGGTTACATATACTGTATTGTTGTACCAACATTGTATGAGCAATGTCCTTTTTGGTATATTTTCACATGTTAATTGTGTTGCTGTGGTTCATGATACATATAATCATTCTTTTACGCCTTCCTTGTATTTTAAATTATATTTTTTGCACGCGTTCAACACTACGATATATTACCACTAGCACCACCTAATGGCCACATTGTTATCTTAGGCATTATGTCATGCCTTGGGTACGCGGTTATGCACATGAAGCCATACTACCTGTATGAAGTTCTTGGTATGCGTTTTTCATGCACTCTTTATTGTATTTTCTTGTTTGCCTTTTAGCGACCATCACTGTGCTACCCCTGATTTTTGTGACCTTTTCGAGATATTCTGAAGATGAGTGTATTCGAAACGGATCAATGAAGTAGTTGCGTTACATCAAGTGACTGTTATATATTTCTCCAACGTCCATATCAGCACTGCTCAACGTTTTAAATTTCATAGAATGGGCGCATACCTCTTTCGTGACTACAGTTCACAACTCGAATTTGTGTTTATTATTGTGCCGTGTTTATTGAGTGGAGAGCTACAACAGTAGCCTGAATATCTTTAATTTTAACTCCGTTGACGTTTCTCGAGATACATATAGGAGGCAAGATGTTGGGTGGCTCATTTAGGAATGTATTCTGTCAGCATTTCAACAGTAAACCACGCTGTAATACACAAACCCTCTCTTGTAGCGTCTTACAGGGGTGTTTGATGAACATCTTGATGACGTTTCCGCGCTAACTAAAACAACCTGTTGTTTTTTGAAAGATACCTACGCCTGTGGACTAAGCTCATTGAAGATTCGTCCAACGAATCCCAGTTTGTCACCTGCCTTTCCTACTACTGCTTTTATGTGGTCGATCCACTTTATATTGACAGATATTTAATGGACGTGACTTTTTCCAGTCATTCTTCGGAAATGATGAAATCAAATAAGAACAGCTATTTCCAATTATTTATGCTCAACATGTTACATTTGTTTTCACTAAGGTTCAACTGCAAGTCCGTACACCAAATGTCGATCCTCTGCAGGTCTTCCAGCAATTTGGTGCAAGCTTCTAGGATTGCAGTTTTTCTGTATGCAACAGAATCATCCACAGACATCACGGGGCTTCTGACACTACATCGATTATGTGCAGGGTGAGTCCCATAACGTAAAACTCCCCTTTCATTTCGTGAACGGTTCCAGATATTGAAGAGTGGTGTTCGGAAATTGATAGTACGCTGAAGGGCACGTACATTGGTGTGTGATAAAGTCTTAAAGCTTGTATTGATCGAAATATTGAAGGAAGTATGGTTTTTAAAATTGAATGAAATACTTTTTTAACGTCATCCGAAAGCGCTTGAAAAGACGAGCACAGTGATATAACGCTTGTTAACTTTGAGGCTGAAAGTCGTCTGAAAAGAACCCGAGAAATATTCTAAAATTGAAAGGCAATTTAGCCGGAATCGGCTACTGCGTTCTAAACACACTCATGCTGGACTACGTCGTTGTATCAAGCCTTTCGACTGTTTAAGCAGTGACGGGGGGGGGGGGGGGGGGGGGAGGGTTTGAATGAAAATTGGCCCGACGAAACTGTAGTTTTCTACACAAAAATCTGTACACACATCTGAAATAGTTTCCGTAAGCCCCATCTGACGCACCAGAAGCTATCATATATCATGGATCTGTATATAGAAACCATATTTGACTCTTCAGCGTCAGTTTCCGTAAGCCCCATCTGACGCACCAGAAGCTATCATATATCATGGATCCGTACATAGAAACCATATTTGACTCTTCAGCGCCGGCCGTTATGACCGAGGGGTTCTAGGCGCTTCAGCCAGGAACAGCGCTGCTGCTACGGTTGCAGGTTCGAATCCTACCTCCGACATGGATGCGTATGATGTCGTTAGTCTAAGTTATGTTTAGGTAGATCTAAGTCTAGGGAACTGATGATCTCAGATGTTAAGTCCCATAGTGCTTAGAGACATTTGAACCATTTTTGACTCTTTATCTATGTCGTAAGGGAAGTAAAATTTATCTTAGTAGCTAAACCTTGCTTTCTGCATATAAGGCGGAGCCTAGCACGAGAGTTATGCGTGGCTGTATTTACACCGCAATAGCCGACAATGTCCTCATTGCTTTCCAATTTTAGTAATTTCTCCGATTCGACTGCGAAGAGTTTCAATATGAAAATTAACAACCATTATACCACTGTGCTCGCCTTTTCAAGCAGTTTCGGATGCTGTTAAATAAGTATATCAGTCCATTAAAAACCATATTTGGTTCAATATCCCGCTCAATAAGAGTTACACCTCTTTGTCACACACCAAAATACTCGCCCTTTGGAGGACTATCAGTTGCCGAAAACCTCATTTCGATATCTGAAGCCGTTCACGAAATAAAAGGAGCATTACGTCGTAGGTGATACACAATGTAAGCTGTGAGTAACATTCGTGTCACACTCTCTTGGGCTACTCGTGAAGCTGATTTTGTTCTGAAACTTACTCTTTCTTAAGAATGAGACGGTGAGTTCTATTTGCCAAGAACTCTGCAATCTCTAGCGCATCGATCACATATGGGCAGAAATGAGCAAAGTGGGAAGTATATTGCAGCAGCACCAGTCGCAGGCGAGAGCGGATGTTATACCTTTAAAAAATATAACAGAGCCGTCGCAGCACTGTGAGGACATCCGGCCTGGGGAAACAGTTGAAACAGCAGTGCGTAAGCGGCGGAAAGAGAAAGCCCTGCCACACCGGCAGCTGCGGAACTGCTTAGTATATGTGCCGCAAGGCATAGCAAATCTCAAGCAAGCGCGGCCCGAAAGCGTATAAATACGTAACCATTTTGTAGTGAAGTCACTTGTGTCAGTATCGCGACTCTACTACCGCGGTGGCTGTGACACTCGGAGCGCCATCCGCCGTTCGTCAGGGCATCACTGGGTTCAGAGAGCGCAGAGCCGTGAGCACACTAGGCCCGCCGAGCTCAGGGAAGCAGCGCGCCGCCCGTCAATGCGAGTCAGTGGGTCACGGCCGTTACGTCACCTACCGCCGCCTACCGCCCAGCACGAGGGACGCGAGACGCGACCACAGCCAGCCGTAGCCGCCGGAGCCCGGAGTCGTCGCTTGCAGAAGCTCCTTCTCAGCCTATGCCGTTCTGTCAGCACTGCTGGACGACACACACACACACACACACACACACACACACACAAGCGCGCGCGCGCGCGCAAATGCACAGGAACATCGGAAAGCAGAAGTCACACTGCCACTGCCTGTAATGATTTATGGAGGGACGCCGCAATGAAGTAGCTTGGAATGCTTGGCTACCTTTCTAGTGACGCACGGCGTACCCCTGCACCACTTTGCCACCAGTCTTTTTCACTAATGTCAAGAGTACTGACATCGCCATTTCAGTGTAACTCCGGACACTACAGGTTACTGCATACTCAGTCGAGAAATTTAACTGTTGCTGTCATGGAAAAGAGGCGCCTCCCGAAGTGGCCGCACGGTTTAAGGCTTGCGGGGCCCCTCCTGCCGGAGGTTCGAGTCCTCCCTCGGGCACGGCTGTGTGTGTTATCCTTAGGTTAAGTTACACTACTGGCCATTAAAATTGCTACACCCAGAAGAAATGCAGATGACAAACGGGTATTCATTGGACAAATATGTTATACTAGAACTGACATGTGATTACATTTTCACGCAATTTGGGTGCATAGATCCTAAGAAATCAGTACCCAGAACAACCACCTCTGGCCGTAATAACGGCCTTCATACGCCTGGGCATTGAGTCAAACAGAGCTTCGAGGGCGTGTACAGGTACAGCTGCCCATGCAGCTTCAACGCGATACCACAGTTCATCAAGAGTAGTGACTGGCGTATTGTGACGAGCCAGTTGCTCGGCCACCATTGACCAGACGTTTTCAATTAGTGAGAGATCTGGAGAATGTGCTGGCCAGGGCAGCAGTCGAACATTTTCTGTATCCAGAAAGGCCGTATAGGACCTGCAACATGCGGTCGTGCAGTATCCTGCTGAAATGTAGGGTTTCGCAGGCATGGAATGAAGGGTAGAGTCACGGGTCGTAACACATCTGAAATGTAACGTCCACTGTTCAAAGTGCCGTCAATGCGAACAAGAGGTGACCGAGACGTGTAACCAATGGCACCCTATACCATCACGCCGGGTGATACGCCAGTATGGCGTGACGAATACACGCTTCCAATATGCGTTCACTGCGGTGCCGCCATACACGGATTTGACCACCATGATGCTGTAAACAGAACCTGGATTCATCCGAAAAATGACCTTTCGCCATTCGTGCCACTAGGTTCGTCGTTGAGTACACCATCGCAGGCGCTCCTATCTGTGATGCAGCGTCAAGGGTAACCGCAGCCATGGTCTCCGAGCTGATAGTCCATGCTGCTGCAAACGTCGTCGAACTCTTCGTGCTGCTGGTTGTTGTCTTGCAAACGTCCATATCTGTTGACTCAGGGATCGAGACGTGGCTGCACGATCCGTTACAGTCATGCGGATAAGATGCCTGTCATCTCGACTGCTAGTGATACGACGCCGTTGGGTTGCAGCACGGCGTTCCGTATTACCCTCCTGAAGCCATGGATTCCATATTCTGCCAACAGTCATTGGATCTCGACCAACGCGGGCAGCAATGTCGCGATACGATAAACCGCAATCGCGATAGGCTACAATCCGACCTTTATCAAAGTCGGAAACGTGATGGTACGCATTTCTCCTCCTTACAAGAGGCATCACAACAACATTTCGCTAGGCAACGCCGGTCAACTGCTGTTTGTGTATGAGAAATCGGTTGGAAATTTGCCTCATGTCAGCACGTCGTAGGTGTCGCCACCGGCGCTAACCTTGTGTGAATGCTCTGAAAATTAATCATTTGCATGTCACATCATCTTCTTCCTGTCGGTTAATTTTCGCGTCTGTATCACATCATCTTCGTGGTGTAGCAATTTTAATGGTCAGTAGTGGAGTTTAAGTAGGATCCGATGATCTCGGCGGTTTGGTCCCTTAGGAATTCACAAACATTTGAACATTTGAAAACAGGCTTGACAGTCGTGCTCTTCGTAGGGTGAACTTTACTAAAAGTAAGGAGACAGTGGATTTGTCACACTTTAGATAAATGGAGATCATGATTGGGAAGTACTTGTCAGATGAATGCAGTGGAATTTAGGTCGTCCAGCACTATGTCTGGCAGGTAAGCGTTATGGGTATGTGGCTAGACAGTCCGAGAATCGTAATGGTTGATGATTAGAGATAAGAATTAGGTTGATGTATTTTTTTGTATGTAATTGTTGGTGTCCCAAAGTGAGTTCCGTGTAGGAAAAGGGCATGGCAGAGTCGGCAACGCAAGGTGTATCGAAAACAGAGGCAGTCCGCATATTATTGGGAAAGGTAGCGCAGTGACAGCAGACAATACAGAGTTACGTGGTATAGTAGAGTTTCAGTCGCCACAGCGAATAATAGATTTGTCAGTCACACGTTTAGCTGCTCCTTTCTCTGGTAAATCAGGTGAGGAAATGCAAGCCTTTGTGGAGGATCTTACATGTTTGCAGATATGGAAGGGTAGTCTGCCGCGGAACTATTGAGCATATCAAAACTAAGGTTAACGGGAGAAGCAAACCCTTATGCAGATTTTACATAGGCTCTCAAGGGAGCTGAAACATTTAAACAATTTAGAGCCGCGCGGGATTAGCCGAGCGGTCTCAGGCGCTGCAGTCATGGACTGTGCGGCTGGTCCCGGCGGAGGTTCGAGTCCTCCCTCGGGCATGGGTGTGTGTGTTTGTCCTTAGGTTAATTTAGGTTAAGTACTGTGTAAGCTTAGATACTGATGAACTTACGAGTTAAGTCCCATACGTTTTCACACACTTTTGAACATTTGAAAGAATTTATAAAGGGATTAGCTCAAAGGTGTATAAAGCAAACAGTGCCTGACATTTCAGGGAACAGTTGGGCATGGTAGCAAAGAACCATGCGGAAATAGTAATAGAATTTGGGGATACGGTGAGGAAGATCAGTGGTTGTACATATGAGATCGAAAAGAATGCTGTGGTGAATGAAGTACTTTTGAGCAATCTGAGCAGAGAGCGACTGATGAATTTTTAAGAGGGTTGCCTTTGGAAATGTCAAGCAGAGTATGAACAAAGCTTATGATTGATTTACGTTCAGTTATCAGATTAGCGGTAGAGTGTGAGGAAACTGACAAAAAAAAAGTTCAAATGTGTGTGAAATCTTATGGGACTTAACTGCTAAGGTCATCAGTCCCTAAGCTTGCACACTACTTAATCTAAATTATCCTAAGGACAAACACACACACCCATGCCCGAGGGAGGACTCGAACCTCCGCCGGAATCAGCTAAACAGTTCATGACTGCAGCGCCTCAGACCGCTCGGCTAATCCCGCGCGGCTAGGAAACTGACATGTCAAGCGGATCACAAGTTAGCTGGACACTGTTTTCAACCAATAAAAGATGTTATAGGAGTGGACAGACTGGGAATGTGCGGAAGCAATGTGACCAGCTATGTGCTGGACACAAGGAGTGGCTACCATCAGCTAGAATTCGCTCCAGAGGACCGACCAAAAATAATATTTTCTTCACTGTGGGGTCATTATCAGTACATGAGGACACATTTTGAATTAAAGAAACCACCTCCAGAGGTTTTTGGATGTAGTTCTCAGAGGACTGAAATCACTTCAATGCATGGTGTAACTTGATGATATAATCAGCTTTGCGAGTGATATCGACCAGCATGTACAATGCCTAAGGGAAGGATTCCTGAGATTGAGGGCTGCAAATTTCACATTAAGGACAGAGAAGACTGGTTGAGCCTATACATGAATTTTCAGTGCCCGAATCAGTGAAGGTACTACAATAATTTTTTGGAGTCGCAGATTATTACAGAAGATTCATGAAGATGTTGCCAGACCATTGACGGTTGTCAACGTGCTTTTGATACACTGAAGGAAATATTTTAGTGTTTCCAAATTTCAATAAACAATTCGTTCTGTCATGTAATGCGTCAACCATGCACTTGGTAGTGTGATGACTGAAGTCCGCAGCTCGTGGTCGTGCGTTAGCGTTCTCGCTTCCCACGCCCGGGTTCCCGGGTTCGATTCCCGGCGGGGTCAGGGGATTTCTCTGCCACGTGATTACTGGGTGTTGTGTGATGTCCTTAGGTTACTTAGGTTTAAGTAGTTCTAAGTTCTAGGGGACTGATGACCGTAGATATTAAGTCCCATAGTGCTCAGAGCCATTTGAACCATTTTTTGTGTTGACTGAAGAAATAGAGGGTATGAAGCACCATCGTCTTTGTATCAAGACAAGTGGTCTAAACAGAGAGTAATTACGCTACAAAGGAAAAAGAAATGTTGAGTCTTACCTATGTATTCGCCTACTTCAAGTGTTATCTCTGCGGGAAAAAAATTTCGCGTGATAACGGATCATAGAGCAATGAAATGGTCGCTGAGATTGAAAGATCCATCCAGTGGGTTGCCACAATGGACAGTACAGTTGAGTGAGTTGGAGGTCGTATATAAACCTGGAAGGAAACATTGGAACACAGACAGTTTGAAGAGGATGGCAGAATTATTGAAAATAGGTGATAGTGAGCTTAAGGAACGGCAGACAGCGCATTAGAGGGACGATAAATGAAATGAAAACAGTTTAGTAAATAATCACAGTTTCGTATACAGGATGGTTTTCTGTGCAGAGAAACCAAGTTGGGATCATGAAAGGTGGTGCCAGCGAAGCTGAGGGAACTAGTGTTACAGGAGACACAAAATCACGTGTTGTGGGTCATAGGGGATGTAGTCTACCAACAGAAGAGTAGCAGAGAGGTACTGTTGGAAGAATAGGAGGACGGACATGGATGAGTATGTGTGGAATTTCTTACAGTGTGCAAAGAGAGCGGTTTTATGTTAAATGAGAGTAGAGTACCATTGCAGAGGTTACCTACAGAATTGGCATTGTTTGAATTGCTGGGGACTTGTGTTTTAGGACCGTTCAACAAAACACTTGCAGAGAATAAACATGTACTCGTGATTATAGACTCTTTTTCAAGAAACGTGGAAATGGTTACAATGTCCAACCAACAGGCAGCAGCAGTGTCACAAGGTTCAAAAATGGCTCTGAGCACTATGGGACTTAACATCTGAGGTCATCAGTCCCCTAGAACTTAGAACTACTTACACCTAACTAACCTAAGGACATCACATACATCCATGCCCGAGGCAGGATTCG
This sequence comes from Schistocerca nitens, assembly GCF_023898315.1. Taxonomy (NCBI): domain Eukaryota; kingdom Metazoa; phylum Arthropoda; class Insecta; order Orthoptera; family Acrididae; genus Schistocerca; species Schistocerca nitens. Next base: position 577,930,560 of record NC_064616.1, on the reverse strand, counting down.
AACCTGCGATCGTAGCGGTCGCGCGGTTCCAGACTGAAGCGTCTAGAACCCTAGAACCGCTCGGCCACACCGGCCGGCGTGGCGCAAGGGCTTGTAAACAATTACACTACTGAAACTTCCTGGCAGATTAAAACTGTGTGCCCGACCGAGACTCGAACTCGGGACCTTTGCCTTTCGCGGGCAAGTGCTCTACCATCTGAGCTACCGAAGCACGACTCACGACCGGTCCTCACAGCTTTACTTCTGCCAGTACCTCGTCTCCTACCTTCCAAACTTTACAGAAGCTCTCCTGCGAACCATGCTCCAGATGGTAGAGCACTTGCCCGCGAAAGGCAAAGGTCCCGAGTTCGAGTCTCGGTCGGGCACACAGTTTTAATCTGCCAGGAAGTTTCATATCAGCGCACACTCCGCTGCAGAGTGAAAATCTCATTCTGGAAACATCCCCCAGGCTGTGGCTAAGCCATGTCTCCGCAGTATCCTTTCTTTCAGGAGTGCTAGTTCTGCATGGTTCGCAGGAGAGCTTCTGTAAAGTTTGGAAGGTAGGAGACGAGTTACTGGCAGAAGTAAAGCTGTGAGGACCGGTCGTGAGTCGTGCGTCGGTAGCTCAGATGGTAGAGCACTTGCCCGCGAAAGGCAAAGGTCCCGAGTTCGAGTCTCGGTCGGGCACACAGTTTTAATCTGCCAGGAAGTTTCATATCAGCGCACACTCCGCTGCAGAGTGAAAATCTCATTCTGAATTACACTACTGGCCATTAAAATTGCTACACCAAGAAGAAATGCAGATGACAAACGGGTATTCATTGGACAAATATGTTATACTAGAACTGACATGTGATTACATTTTCACGCAATTTGGGTGCATGGATCCTAAGAAATCAGTACCCAGAACAACCACCTCTGGCCGTAATAACGGCCTTCATACGCCTGGGCATTGAGTCAAACAGAGCTTGGATGGCGTGTACAGGTACAGCTGCCCATGCAGATTCAACACGATACCACAGTTCATCAAGAGTAGTGACTGGCGTATTGTGACCAGGCATTTGCTCGGCCACCATTGACCAGACGTTTTCAATTGGTGAGGGATCTGGAGAAGGTGCTGGCCAGGGCAGCAGTCGAACATTTTCTGTATCCAGAAAGGCCCGTACAGGACCTGCAACATGCTGTGGTGCATTATCCTGCTGAAATGTAGGGTTTCGCAGGGATCGAATGAAGGATGGAGCCACAGGGCGTAGCACATCTGAAATGTAACGTCCACTGCTGAAAGTGCTGTCAGTGCGAACAAGAGGTGACCGAGACGTGTAACCAATGGCACCCCATACCCTCAAGCCGGGTGATACGCCAGTATGGCGATGACGAATACACGCTTCCAATGTGCGTTCACCGCTATGTCGCCAAACACGGATTCGACCATCATGATGATGTAAACAGAACCTGGATTCATCCGAAAAAATGACGTTTCGCCATTCGTGCAACCAGGTTCGTCGTTGAGTACACCATCACAGGCGCTCCTGTCTGTGATGCAGCGTCAAGGGTAACCGCAGCCATGGTCTCCGAGCTGATAGTCCATGCTACTGCAAACGTCGTCGAACTGTTCGTGCAGATGGTTGTTGTCTTGCAAACGTCCCCATCTGTTGACTCAGGGATCGAGACGTAGGCACGATTCGTTAAAGCCAATCGGATAAGATGCCTGTAATCTCGACTGCTAGTGATGCGAGGCCGCTGGGATCCAACACGGCGTTCCGTATTACCCTCTTGAACCGAACGATTCCATATTCTGCTAACAGTCATTGGATCGCGACCGAAGCGAGCAGCAATGTCGCGATACGATAAACCGCAATCGCGATAGACTACAATCCGAGCTTTATCAAAGTCGGAAACGTGATGGTACGCATTTCTCCTTCTTACACGAGGCATCAGAACAACGTTTCACCAGGCAACGCCGGTCGACTGCTGTTTGTGTATGAGAAATCGGTTGGAATGGCGGAATCGTAAAATGTTGCCAGACTATTTGCAACGTACGGGTTCGGAATTTCAATAGTAAACCTCTTTCTGATGCACAATGCCTCCCTTGTAGCGTCTGCCACTGGAGATTGCTGAGCTGCTTCTTAACGCCCTCGTGCCGAGTAAAGGATTCCGCCATAGCTTAACGCGCAGCTCTTTTTGAGATTTTCCCTTCTATGAAGCCAATCTGGTAAGAGTCCTAGATGTTTGAGCAAGATTTCTGCAAGCCGCTTCTCGCGAACATGAATCACATTTCCTTCAGACTCTAGAAATTATTCTCAGCCTGGCATCTGATTTTCATTCATACAATTTGTTTTCTATGGTCATTCCACTTTAGGTCGCTGCAGATGGCTACTCAGTACGGTATTTACAATTTCCAATGTCTAGACGCTTCCGTCCGGAACCGCGCGACTGCTACGCTCGCAGGTTCGAATCCGACCTCGGGCATGGATGTGTGTGATGTCCTTAGGTTAGTTAGGTGTAAGTAGTTCTAAGTTCTAGGGGACTGATGACGTCAACTATGAAGTCCCATAGTGCTCAGAGCCATTTGAACCATTTGAACAGTATCCAATGATTTGTCAGAAGTAGATTAATCTAACAGTGGTAGATTTCTTACCCTATTTATCCGCAAGACGTTCCGTTTAGTAACGTCCAGATTCAACTGCAAGCACCTTGATTCTCTGCAGATATTCCTGCATTTTGATAGTATTTCTGCGTCGCAATCTTCCTATAGCCAACGGCATTGTACACGAATTGCTTCCAACAACATGCACTTGATTATTTATACACATTGAGGTGACGAAAGTCATGGGATACCTTCCAATATCGTGCCGGACCTCCTTTTGCCCGGCATAGTGCAGCAACTCCAAGTGGCATGGACTCTAAAATTCGTTGGAAGTCCCCTGCATAAGTACTGAGCCATGCTATCTCTATAGCCGTCCATAACTGCAAAAGTGTTGCCGGTGCAGGATTTTGTGCACGAACTGACCTCTCGATTATGTCCCGTAAATGTTCGATGGGATTCGTGTCAAGCGATGTGGTGGCCAAATCATTCTCTCGAATTGTCCAGAATGTTCTTCAAACCAGTCGCGAACAGTTGTGACCCAGTGACATGATGCATTGCCATGCATAAAATTAATAGCTGTAAATGGGCTCCAAGTAGCCTAAAATAACCATTTCCAGTTAATGATCGTTTCACCTAGACCAGAACACCCAGTCCATTCCATGTAAACATAGCCTGCACCATTATGGAGTCACCACCAGCTTGCACAGTGCCTTGTTGACAGTCTGGACCCATGGCTTTGTGGGGTCTGCACCACACTCTAACCCTACCACCTTATCTTACTAACTGAACTCGGGACTCATCCGACCACGCTACAGTTTTCCAGTCGTCCTGGGTCCAACCGGTAAGGTCACGAGCCCAGAAGAGGCGCTGTAGGCGATGTCGTGCTGTTAGCAAAGGCACTCGCAAACATCGTCTGCTGCCACAGCTCATTAACGCCACATTTCGTCCCCTGTCCTAACGGATACATTCGTCGTACATCCTAGATTGATTTCTGCAGTTATTTCACACTTATCTATTAGCACTGACGGCTATACGCAAAGACTGCTGCTCTCACAAGGGGAGGCCGCCAATTGTGAAATTCAGATTCGATTCATACTGCGCATAATAAAAGCTCATGGCCAGAGGTGTAATGTGGCAAAGCACTAAGATGCACTTCTCTGCCGTTGTCGAGAAAATCGAAAGTTAAAAGAAATCGTTGAGGTCAAATTTCTCTCTACGATTACTACTATTCTCCAGCGTCGTGGCGCAGCGGTAAGCGTTCGGGTTCGTAATCCAAAGGTCGCCGGATCGAATCTCGCGCCATGCAATTTTTTTCTATAATTAGTTTTTTGTAATTCATATATATATATATATATATATATATATATATATATATATATATATATATATATCACTATTAATGAATTGCTTATACATGTTGGTGAAGGCGGATCGCTCTCCAATTGTACCGCCTCCATTTTTTCCGTCTGTTTAATAGGGTGTACCAAAGCTCTTCCGTCCGCACTGATTTTCGACAATGTTATAAGTTGCTCTAGGGACCGCATCTACCTTCTTTCGAAGTTAGCAGGCAACTACGCTAGTTATGCGGCGGCTCGTTTCGGCCCATTCAACGTCTGTTCTTCAAGTGTAACGAGCGAGTAACGGAGTTTATATTTCATACCTGCCACAGCAAATTTGTGTTCGTGGGGTGTCTATTCTAATTCGGACGTTTGACTTTACGCTATACGTATTCGTTTCGGAATATCGTTCCTACGTCTTCCGTTAACTATACGTGGTTAACATTATGAAGACAATTAATAACATTTGTGAAATACAACTTTGTTTACGGAAAACATAATGATGTTCGAAGTCGCCAGTTTTTCCACGACAAACGACTTTCAACAACTTATTATATGCATAATTGTTGCAACTGATTGCCGGGAATTATATATATATATATATATATATATATATATATATATATATATATATATATATATATGAACATATAAATTACAAAAAACAAATACTAAAAAAAAAGAGGTTGCATGGCGCGAGATTCGATCCGGCGACCTTTGGATTACGAAGCCGAGCGCTTACCGCTGCACCACGACGCTGTAGAAAGCTATTAATCGTAGAGAGTATTTCACCGCAACGGTTTCTTTAAACTGTCGATTTTCTCGACAACGGCTGAGAAGTGCATCTTGGTGCTTTGCCACAGTACACATGTGGCCATGAGCTTTTATTATGCGCAGTATGAATCGAATCTGAATTTCACAATTGGCGGCCTCCCCTTGTCAGTCGCTAAGTGAAGGCCGACGGCCACTGCCGTGTTCGTGGTAAGAGGTAACGCCTAAATTTTGTATTCTCGGCGTACTATTGACATTGTGGATCCCCGAATATTTAATTCCTCAACGATTTCTGAAGTGGAATGCACCATGCGTGTAGCTCAGACTACTATTTCGCGTTCAAAGTCTGTTAATTCCCGTAGTGCGGTCTTAATCACGTCGGAAACCTTTGCACATGTATCACCTGAGTACAAGTGACAGATCCGCCAATGCAGTGCTCTTTCATGCCTTGTTACGCGATACTACCGCCGACTGTAAATGAGCATACCGCCAACCCCTCTTACGACGCATCTTTGACATATTCATCGTAAGCTAACTACTGATCGCAATGTGATACTTTTATATTTTGGACACACAACAACGCGGCCATTAGCTCCTGAAAGAAATTTCTGGCTACCAGTACGATCCTAAGATGGGTCACAGATGAAGTAATCTGATGGATCTAGGTCCAATAACAACCCGTGTTGGCCTATTGGAAAAGTATACCCTTTGTGAGGGATTCAGGCTTGTTCTTCTGATGAGAAAAGTTTATCATGTGTTGTAATAGCCCTTGTTTTCCACCATTCACGTGTTGTTTTACGAGTGGCGTTCAATAAGTTATGCAACATATTGTTTTCTGAAAGTAACTTGGTTTTATTTCCCAGTCTTTTGGCTACAAAACCCTATTTTTCAACATAATCTCCGTTAATGCGACACCATTACACCACGTTACTGGGGGGGGGGGGGGGGGGGGGCTGTGTGCCAGCATGGTACCACTCTCCTGGTCGAAGTCGGAGCCAACTTCTTGCTGCATCAATAACGTCCCCATCATCCACGTATTGCTTCCCGCGGAGTGTGCCCTTCATTGGGCCAAACTGATGGAAATCGGAAGGTTCAACATTCAGGCTGTAGAGTGGATGAGGAAGAACATTCCAATGAAGTTTTTTGAAGTCCTTTCGGATGCGCTGATTTGTGTCCAGTTGTATAGTGAGGCGTTTGTGATACGTCGATCACCTGAAATGAGAGTGGCCGCATGCTCCAACATTTCTGGAGTCCCAGCTATGTGCGGCCGGCCAGCACGCGGGAGATTGAACAGGTTTGAGCCATCTTGTTGCGATGATGAAAGGCGCTCGCCCAATTACTAACCGCGCTTTTCTTCACTGCCACGTCTCTGTAGAGATTCTGCAAGCGACTATGGATACCTGCGATTCTCTGCTTGGAAGACACTTTCGATAGAGACGTCTTTTGAAGGCTGCATGTAGCACCGCCCCCTATCGGAACTTCATGAAACTATAGGGGCTGAAACGAAAATATTCCACGATGTCTCACAACAAATTCCACATATTTTGTCAACCGAAACTGGCCCAGAAAAAGAAATGTATTGCATTACTTATTAAACGCCCCTCGTATATTTTGCACCTTGTTGATAGCAAAGAATCGCCAAGAGCGTGAAGGAAGCCTGATTGTCCCTGGTGTACTGTTGTCCTCTTTGAACTTAAGCTCTGGCTCTGAGCACTATGGGACTTAGCTTCTAAGGTCATCAGTCCCCTAGATCTTAGAACTACTTAAACCTAACTAACCTAAGGACATCACACACATCAATGCCCGAGGCAGGATTCGAACCTGCGACCGTAGCGGTCGTGCGGTTCCAGACTGTAGCGCCTAGAACCGCTCGGCCACCCCGGCCGGCTTGAACTTAAGCGTCGAGCTCTACATTTGCTTCTGTGATATGCAGGAACTACGACACTACGGCCGCTCACTGCTAATACAACGAGCGACCGACCAGCCACCATCTTAAATAAGCTGTAATGTGTCTTGGGATTAGTCGCAAGCGCTGCGAAATGGACTTAGCTGAAAACATATCCTACAGTCTGCAGCAACACTGTTTACTACAGTGCTTTTACTAATTTCTAATACTATTAAGTATGCAGAATACGTACCATCAGATTTCCAGAAAAGTTTACCTTCAAGGAAACGCAATGCTATACCCCTCTCAAAATTAGTGACGTCTAAACCATTTACTAGAATAATATAAATGAGGACAGAAAGGAAATGCTACGCCAGTCTATACGCCATACATAATGTCTAACACGATAATAATGTAAGCATTTTATTACTTAATCGTGTACAAACTATAATACTGGAAGAGAAACTGATGAATTTTCCTGTTTGGTAAATACAAAATCTCAAACCAACGACGCTACAGAATGTCCGAGATTATACTCGCCAGCGCCTGCCACTAGGCAGCCCAATCGGCAGGAAATTTGTCTTTGTATGCTGACAGACAGTATGCGTAACGTCTCGGAATGTTGTTTGTTATTCAGTTACCGCGGCTGATTACCACGATCGCCAGTGGAGAAGACGGTGCTAGCTGTTGCATAGAAATGGCTTGTCTCCTATAATGTGATATTCTGTTGTCTCAGTGGATGACGTTTTCGGACACAGGTTTTCACCTGCAGTTTATTTTTCTCCTGGAACTCTTTAAACTCTCCAATGTTTTTCGGTGTACAGGAGGAAAATATACCGCAGATGGAAACCCATATAAGAAACCGTCATCCACCGAGGCAGTAGAATTAGTGATGCGACAGACCTCTACTTCCGCTTCCGCAACCGCGGAAGTCCGCACATTTCTTAACATCGGATTCCGCATTTTTATGTCGGAAGTTTATCGGAACTTTCAACAATGGCGAAATTGTCTATGCGCGCTTATTGGTCCAAAGCGCCGGCTGCTGCGCGGTCGGGAGTTCCTTGGACAGGACGTGTAGCGAGCCGTCACGTGGCCGTTGCGATTGTTGCGTTTATTTGAGTATTACGCAGTGTTCTCTGTCCATCGTCGCCTAAGTATAGCGTTTTCTCGCTCGTCAGTCTACTTTGTGTTGCTATATAATACCGGGTGATCAAAAAAAATCAGTATAAATTTGAAAACTGAATAAATCACGGAATAATGTAGATAGAGAGACACAAATTGACACACATGCTTGGAATGACATGGGGTTTTATTAGAACAAAAAAAATACAAAAGTTCACAAAATGTCCGACAGATGGCGCTTCATCTGATCAGAATAGGAATAATTAGCATAACAAAGTAATACAAAGCAAAGATGATGTTCGTTACAGGAAATGCTCAATATGTCCACCATCATTCCTCAACAATAGCTGTAGTCGAGAAATAATGTTGTGAACAGCACTTAATGCATGTCCGGAGTTATGGTGAGGCATTGGCGTCGGATGTTGTCTTTCAGCGTCCCTAGAGACATCGTTCGATAACGATACACTTGCAACTTCAGGTAACCCCAAAGCCAATAGTCGCACGGACTGAGGTCTGGGGACCTTGGAGGCCAAGCATGACGAAAGTGGCGGCTGAGCACACGATCATCACCAAACGACGCGCGCAAGAGATCTTTCACGCGTCTAGCAAATTTTTTTTTGTTCTAATAAAACCCCATATCATTCCAAGCATGTTGTGTCAATTTTTAACTCTCTATCTACATTATTAAGTGGTTTATTAAGTTTTCAATTTTATACTGACTTTTTGATCACCCGGTATATTGTAGTTCATAGTCAACAGTTTTGTGGTGTAACGTTAGTTAAGAGTGCAATAATAAAACAAAAAACAAGTCTTACTTGAAACTATTTCTTTGACATTAATTATTAGAGTGCGAAATGCAAAATCTGTGACGACCAACGCATTGGAGAGTCATCTTAAATCATTACGTGTCGAGAAATTTCCAGACTTTGAAAAGTTATATGAAACTATTGAACTTTCAGTGGAAGCGAAAAAGCAAAGGGTTAGTCAATATTTGTACAATAATGTAGTCGGTACTAATAATACAGTTCGATTATTATAGGGTGAGCTCTGTACACCGCAGTTGCAAAGCTGTTTCAACCGAATGATTCACAATATGGTAACATTTTAAAGAGCTCACTCCACCCGTAGTTCTGGTCGGAGCGTGTTGGTACAAGTCGATAGATAACGTGCTTTTTCTCGTTGATGCCAGCACTTAATTACACAAGCATATAACAGTCTGTGGCACGGAATAAATACATCACTGTAGTACGTGAGCTGCACACGAGTTACGTTGGTAGCACTGCTCGAATTTTAAACTGGTTTTATGTCCGTGCCCCTAACCCAGTCCGAGGCGAGCACTTCAAGAAGTTATCGCACTCTATATAAAACCGTTTCTAAGAATTTTGTCTTCCACGTATCTGTGAGAAAGTTATGGTACTCACGTTACTGTTTATATTTGAACCAATTCCAAACACGTTGCATTTCTTCGGTAGAAGGTTGATTTATTTATTGCATTTTATTCTCCATATTGCATACCAGGGGTCGGTAGCTTTTTTACCATCATCAGTTCAAAAATAAACACTAATAACGGTAAATAAGTTACCGAAACCTAGTATGTAATGTGAAGAATAAAATCCAATATTTATAAATTAACACCCTACTGAGAAACTGCAGCGTGATTTATAAATTGGTTCAAGAATGTTTCTTGTCGCTTTAGCTGGGCACTCTGCGAATTATGACTTTTTAAGTATTTAACTTCTTGTGGTATTTTACTGTTTTTATTGTATCGTTGTTACAGGTTCCTTTGCTCCGGCCAAAGATGCTAAACAACTTACGTTGCAACAAAGTCTGCATTATTGGGATTTCTCACAAATAAAGTCTCCACAAATGGATAATGTGACTGCTGAAATGATTGCCATCCAGTACTTATTGTTTAATTTTGTCGAGGGTACAGGCTTTCACAGAGTAATAAATAGTGTTTTTCCAAAGTGTAAGTTAAAACATCGTAATTTTTTTACTTCGTATTTGTGAGATAACTTGTACAACAAGCTGTCAAAAAAAAAATCAAAAATTTACTTGAAGTATCTGGCATATGGTATTATCTACATTCTGCAACTTCATTACTAAGTTTGACTTCTCATGGAATTTCAAAGGATTTTCACAAGGTGTCTATTATTTTGAAATGTGAGGTCATGACTGAGCGTCATCAGGAGACGTAATATCGACATAATTTGAAACGATACTTTAAGAATGTGGCATAAATCACCAATCAATGCATTGTATTGTTCGTGATCGTGGATCTAACATGATTAAAGCATTGCAACTGTCTGGCTTTGATGATGTGAATTGTGCAATGCATCAGATACAATATTGTATTCGAGCTGAAACTGAAAAAAATTTCCACAAACTTCAATCATTCCTCGGTCGCATAAACCGAGATAGCAAAAATTCAATGGGAACGCCTTAGTTAACCTGCTTTATCTGTCATTCAGGATTGCTCAACACGGTAAGTATGGTTAAACACATATAAATGAATTTTAATTTTATGGTATATCTTAAGTATTGTGTGTTTTGTTTTTATGTAAATACTATGTGTTAATTTAATTTCTTCTATTTACAGCTGAAATAACACGTTCTATACGATGGAACGATTTTCAAAGCTCAAGGATTCGCTAATTTTGCACCTGCGTTGAAATTCAATCACGATGATCTGCAGTGAAGACTGGATATATGTTCAAAAATTTGTAAACATAAGGAAACCATTCGAAGAAATTGCTAGAAACTTACGCAGTTATCAAGCGAACATTTCATCTGTCATACCGCTAATTCTAGTTTCTGTGACCATTTTACAGCATGAAGAAACAAAAACTGATACTCCAGAACTATTCAAAAATTTTACAAGGAAATTACGTGATTAATTGAATTCAAGCACGAGATTTGGGGAACTGACCAAAAACAGTAAGTACACAACTGAGACGTATTTATATTAACTTAATAGAATATCGCATTCATAGGAGACAAGACCTTTTTACACGGCAGATAGCCCCATGTTCTCCACTGCCGATCATGGCAATCAATTACTATCACTGATTTACAAACAATGTTCCGACACATTGCACCTACGGTTCGTCAGCATACAAAGTCACGTCTGTTGCCGAAGTGGTGGTCTTGATGACACGGATTGCTATCCTCGATTTTTTCCTCAAGATACATGTTGTCGGAACAATTCAAATGGTTCAAATGGCTCTGAGCACTATGGGACTCAACTTCTGAGGTCATTAGTCCCCTAGAACTTAGAACTAGTTAAACCTAACTAACCTAAGGACATCACAAACATCCATGCCCGAGGCAGGATTCGAGCCTGCGACCGTAGCGGTCTTGCGGTTTCAGACTGCAGCGCCTTTAACCGCACGGCCACTTCGGCCGGCTCGGAACAATTCTGGCGTATCCTGAAGAAGCAGGAGCAATGGGAAATTTATTCTAGGATATAAGAAACAAACTTATTTCTGCATCTGAAGAGGGGTGGTTTTTTACTTTCTCATAGAGTTGAGAGCTTTTTGAATTTTTTTAAAAAATTTTATGTGCAGTACGAAGTGAGAGAAATGTTGACATTGCGAAATTACAGACAGAAGAAGTGGAGAAAGACCAAAGTTTTGCTACAGAATATAAAAGCTTCTTTACGTGGTTTAACAATGCAAAAGCGCAGAGAAACTCAGTTCTTTTGAGCGACGCAAAATTTTCAAGTGACAATAAAAATCCTTCACCTCTGAAGGCCGTTTTAATTTCTGGAAACAAGAGAGGACGTAAGGCTATTTCAGTTGAGCATAGGGGCGGTCCGTATGGAAAAAGCCGTTTGGTCAAATCCAGTGGCACTAGCTATGCAGGCAGGATTACTTGATTGAACTGCCAGTCAGCAGGGTCCTGCAATCTCGACCGCAGCCAGCAGCCCGTCGAGGCTCTGGCCTCCACCTGCTGCCTCAAAGCACAATCACTTGCCGGTGTTCTAAAAGAAATAGAAATCCGAACACGTAATGTGTGCGTCACATCCTAGTAACCTTACTGTCGAGATATTGACAGACTGTGGTAGAGAAAGCTGTAACTCTGAAATAATAACAACAAGATGTATTTTGTAGTTTATATAGTTTTAACACAGCTAGCAGAATAAACACGACGCTGATTTCATACATCATGTACATTATCATGTCTTAAAGATTTCTTTATAGAGTGAGAAAAGTCATAATAATAACGACGAATAATCATACGTTTTTATTTCGTACCGAATACCTAAAGTTCACGAAAAAATAATGTAACGTAACCGTGAGGGACTGTAAAATGTACTTATTTTGTCCGTAGTAAAAATAAATGTTGAACCAGAAATTATTTTAACGGGAAATTTCTTTATAGTGCCTAAATCTATGAGCCGAATTCGTTATTTCATCCTTAGAAGGCAAAACAACGTATAAATACACATAAAACCTATTTCTGATTTCCCAACAGCAGAATAGCCTTCCCCCCTTCAATTACATACAATCCCTAACATGCCCCACCCCTTCGAACGAGGTGTGGCTAAGCGACTGGTTAATATTCAGAAAGGATTTTCACTTTGTAGCGTAGTGTGCGCTGAACTGAAAATTCCTGCCAGATTAAAACAGTGTGTTGGAACAGGAATTGAACCCGGGACCTTTGCCTCTTGCGATACAAGTGCTCAATGGACTGAGCTATCCAAGCCGTGATCTAAGTCTTTGGATAGCTCAGCTGATTGAGCACCTACCCACTATAGTTTCGAACCTGAGGCGAGCATAGATTTATAATTATATTAATATTCGGTTTATTGACTGATAGGCCAAGACGAAGCGGGTTAATGGCCCCCGAGATCTCCAGACCTGACGTTCTGAGCGACATATTATAGCAAGAGATGACTGGGGAAAGGTTCCATATCTAGCTCTACATCAACGACATATACATGAACCTCGAGTGGCAACAGCTACAGTGATCATCTGTGTTAAAAATGGTAACAAGTAATTCCTCTTTCCTCTCCCTGCAAAAAATTAGGTGTAACACAATTTTTATATTCGGTACAAAAATACGTTGTCAATTTATACTGGTTTTTGTGTCACTTTGTTCCCTAATATGACAAAAATTATGCGATAGTGCACGTGAAATTGTGACAACTCCGCAGGCGAAGTTGCTAACGAAAGCTGGTGCCTTCATGGCTTTTCATCGCAACTTCACTTGTGTGCACAGAGTAAGGACGAAAGTAACTTCCAGTTGATGGCTCACTGTCAAGTAACATAAAACAATGAAACTTGGACCATACGTAGAATGAACTGCTGCTGTACAGTCCAGAAGTTAACTGAAAGAAATACGCAATGATACGCATGGAAATGACACCTTCATTTAAAGACAATAAGTACATGAAGTTACCTTGCTTTATGATGGTCCCCTGGACATTAGAAAGGTGGGACATGGTTGTTAAAATGTTGGGTGATCATTATGGACAGCAGTGCATGCTCTGCAACGTGCTTCCATGCTGGCCACAAGGTTGGTAAGGAGTTCTTATGGTAGGGTGTTCCATTCCTTCACCAGCACGATTGACAGCGGTTGTATGGTCGTTCGTGCATGTAGAAGTGCTGCAATAAAGTCTCGCCGACATACCCTGCTCGTATTCGATGGGATTTACGTTGGGAGAGCGGGCAGACCAGTCTATTTCCCGAATATCCTCTTGTTCCACCACCTGCGCTGTTCTATGCGGTCGCACATTGTCATCGACAAAAATGAGGTCAGGGCCGAATGCAGCTCTGAAAATACGCACATGGGGAAAGAGTCCACTGCCACAATGACGCTGACCGCGAATGTGCCGTGTTCAAAGGTCTTACAGTCAGTAGGCACATGCAAAATTATGCCTCTCCAAACACAACACAACACCTGGGCCACCAAAACTATCGTATTCGAAAATGTTCCAGGGTGCATTACGTGTTCACATTTCTCGTCATTTGATAATACGTCCGTAATCAGTACTCGGACTGAATATGCTCTCATGCAAGAAGAGATTGCGAACCCACCCCTCGACGGTCCAGTCCCTACGCTCTTGCCACCATCGCAAATGATGACGCCGATGTGCGAGTGTCAACGAAACACAACGTACTGGTCATCGGGCAAAGAGACCATCCCCATGCAGTCGTCGTGTCGCTATGGAGAGTGGGTTCAAAATGGTTCAAATGGCTCTGAGCACTATGGGACTTAACAGCTATGGTCATCAGTCCCCTAGAACTTAGAACTACTTAAACCTAACTAACCTAAGGACATCACACAACACCCAGTCATCACGAGGCAGAGAAAATCCCTGACCCCGCCGGGAATCGAACCCGGGAACCCCGGCGCGGGAAGCGAGAACGCTACCGCACGACCACGAGCTGCGAACATGGAGAGTGGGAATGCGTGCCTTGTAGTTCTGTTAAATTTGTTTGACATGAATCCTTTCTTGTTTGTTACACTATGTGGCTGTCATCTGCTGCTGTACTTGAGCGTGGTCGATCACCTCCTCTCTTTCTGGCACCAGAGCCTGTGGTTCGGAACGCTTCCCATGCACGTGAAAAAATGCTGTGAGCGAAACTAAACGCCTAGACTACACCCGTCTCACTTCGTCCTCCTTCCAGTTTCCCGATGATTCATCCCCATGTGAAATCATCCAAATGTTGTCTCCGGGCCATCTTGTAGATCTTTTCCCGTTCCTTCACTTGCCCTTTGTTGCGGGGCCAGCTCCATTTGACGTTATAGTCAAATTGAACTCACGCCAAAAATGACGTCCAGCTTTATGCGCACTACTGGGAAACCTCTAGCAACCTGCTCCTGCACTTTCATTCGTTTTTATGGAGTAGTTAATACGTTACGTTACTTTATGAATCTCGTCCATAAGTTTTACAAAGCAGTGTTGTTTGGTAGCGCGAGTAGGGGATGCGGAGACGTAATATTTCTTGTTACCAGATTTTGCGCCATAGTCTTGGTTTAAATACCAAGCTTTTTAAAAAAATGCTTCAAATGGCTCTGAGCACTATGGGACTTAACTTCTAAGGCCATCAGTCCCCTAGAACTTAGAACTACTTAAACCTAACTCATCTAAGGACATCACACACATCCATGACCGAGGCAGGATTCGAACCTGTGACAGTAGCGGTCGCGCAGTTCCAGCCTGAAGCGCCCCATAGGCCACATCGGCCGGCACCAAGCATTTCAGACTTGTCTCTTTGGCTGAGGGTATGTGATGCTCTTGATGGTGATCCGTCCACAGAACTGAAACATTATACTTGGATCATGTTTTTTCTCTCGGGTGCTTGTTTTCGTAAATGAAGCTTCACAATTTCGTCGTCTTTTTTTCACCTCTTTTCCCTGAAAACGCTTCTCTGTAGATCCCTCAGTAACAGGAAACAGTTAGGGACGGCCATGTCGAGAGAACAGGGTTATTTAAAAATTGCTATCTTCTTTTCCTTTTTTTCTTTTTACCAAAAATTTCCTGAACCTCAATGCTGTGTGACCAAGGGCGTTGTTGTCGTGGTGGAGGAACCAATCCTTAGCTCTGAACGGTGGAGACTGTTTTTCCTGCTGATTTTCATCCCTTCTGCTTTTCTCGACAGTGCTGTTGCAGCAGTCTTACACTAGCTGGATCATTATAAATGTTGTGTTTGTTCTTTCGGACACGTCTGAAAGAATGGATACCATTTTGATCCTGTAGCCATTAAGAATCAAGACACAAGGGAATTAGTGACACTAGCTGACAGTGGATATTGATTTAAATCAATGGAGAAAGCTGAAAATTTGTGCCACACCACGATTCGAACTCAGCTAGCCTGCTTACTAGGCAGATGCGCTGACCACTGCGTCATCTGGGCACAGTCGTCATCGCAACTGTGCGAACTACCCTAGCACGCCTCCCGTCAGGCCCACATTCTCAACTTATCCATACACTACCGATTTAGTGCCCTTTGCCCATTATCCTCATTACTCGCAGTTTTTCGCTGATTCCTGGAAGAGTTCGAGTGTTGTGTGCACCCACACTTAAGACCCTGTTGGCCATCCTTGCCTTGATTGTATTGAGACATGTCCAAAAGTACAGGCACCACATGTTTTATTAAGACGAAGATGCCCAATGATTACTTCAGTACAGATGAACACCATGCTCGAACTCTTACGGGAATGGACAAAATGCCGCGAATCATGAGGATAATGGACAAGGAGCACTACATCTGTAGTGTGAGGGTATGTTGAGAATTTGAGTGTGAAGAGGGGCGTGCTAGAGCAGTCTATGCAGTTGCGATGACAACTGTGTCCGGGTGGCGCAGTGGTCAGTGCGTCTTCCTAGTGAGCAAGAGATCTGGGTTCCAACCCTGGTGCTAGCCGGCCTATGTGGCCGTGCGGTTCTAGGCGCTTCAGTCTGGAGCCACGTGACCGCTACGGTCACAGGTTCGAATCCTGCCTCGGGCATGGATGTGTGTGATGTCCTTAGGTTAGTTAGGTTTAAGTAGTTCTAAGTTCTAGGGGACTGATGGCCACAGATGTTAAGTCCCATAGTGCCGAGAGCCATTTGAACCATTCCAACCCTGGTCTGGCAGAAATTTTCGACTTTCCCCAATGATTTACATCTAACACTTGTTTTCTGACGGCACGGTACCTCTTCGTGTTCGGTCAGAGAGTTAGCTATCCTCTGTTATAAAAATCTGAGTGAACGCATGAACGGAGAACCTGAGCGGGTGTCAACGGACGTCCATCCCGAACGAATTCAGCGAACACTATAGAACAAAATGAGATAAAAAAAGGTCAGTGCTAACTGTCACTCAGAGTCATTAATTCCGTAGTGTTTTGAGCTAGATAGTTGTCTTGTTTTTGTATCGGACCCGTAACGGCACATCTAATCGTCTATAATGACTTTTGACAATAACTTTTTATTAGTCATTTCTGTGTCTTGCTGAAAGACGTGAAACCCAGAATCAGCGCGTCCGGAAACAAGCAGTCCATGCAATTGACGTGCCTGCATGGATAATAGTTGTTCAGCTCATTCAAAACAAATTGTAATAGAAGCACCTGATAGTGAAGAAACACTTTCAAAAACTGACAATCGAAAAGAGACAGCAAACCTCGACGAGATAAAAAAGAGATGAAGACACTCCAAAGAATGAGAGTAGCGGAACCTACACTGTTACTCCTATTGTAATGGGCGCTATGAGCAGAATACATCACGGGACAAGAACGTAGGAGCGGTTTAATTATCTTTTCTGTTCATTTTGATGGAGAAATAGAACATTTTCTATTAGGTGTTCAAGGCAGACATAGAGACATGAATAATGGACTAAAGGTGGATGCTGTGTCGGAGAGAGGGAGTGCTTTTGTCCCTACAACAATTGGAATAGTTCGGTTTTCCTGTTACTGGAGCGTTATTTATTTTATTTATTTATTTATTTATTTATTGTTCCGTGGGACCACATTTAGGAGAAGTCTCCATGGTCATGGAACGAGTCAATACATGAAATTATAACACGATTGTAGAAACAGAATGAAATGAAATATAAGAAACATATTCAGGCGACAAGTCGTTAGTTTAAATAAAGAAAATCAAGAATGTAACACTGGAATTTGCTTAATTTTTTAGCTCTTCCAGGAGCTCCTCGACAGAATAGAAGGAGTGAGCCATGAGGAAACTCTTCAGTTTAGACTTAAAAGTGTTACGGCTACTGCTAAGGTTTTTGAGTTCTTGTGGTAGCTTATTGAAAATGGATGCAGCAGAATACTGCACTCCTTTCTGCACAAGAGTCAAGGAAGTGCATTCCACATGCAGATTTGATTTCTGCCTAGTATTAACTGAGTGAAAGCTGCTAACTCTTGGGAATAAGCTAATATTGCTAACAACAAACGACATTAAAGAAAATACATACTGTGAGGGCAATGTCAAAATTCCCAGACTATTGAATAGGGGTCGACAAGAGGTTTTCGAACTTACACCACACATAGCTCGAACAGCCCGTTTTTGAGCCAAAAATACCCTTTCTGAATCAGAAGAATTACCCCAAAAAATAATACCATATGACATTAGCGTATGAAAATATGCGAAGTAGACTAGTTTTCGTGTTGAAATGTCACTTATTTCAGATACTGTTCTAATGGTAAATAAAGCTGCATTTAGTTTCTGAACAAGATCCTGAACATGGGCTTTCCACAACAGCTTACTATCTATCCATACGCATAGGAACTTGAACTGTTCCGTCTCGCTTATAACATGCCCATTCTGTCTGATTAAAATGTCAGTTCTTGTTGAATTGTGAGTTAGAAACTGTAAAAACTGAGTCTTACTGTGATTTAGCATCAAATTATTTTCCACAAGCCACGAACTTATATCATGAACTACATTATTTGATAATGTTTCAATATTACACACAAGATCCTTCACTACCAAGGTGGTGTCATCAGCAAACAGAAATATTTTTGAATCACCTGTAATACTAGAAGGCATATCATTTATATAAATAAGAAACAGCAGTGGCCCCAGCACCGACCCTTGGGGAACGCCCCATTTAACAGTGCCCCATTGGGACTGAACATCATTACCACTCTCAATATTGCGGAGGATTACCTTCTGCTTTCTGTTCTTAAAGTAGGAGGCGAACCAATTGTAAGCTACTCCACTTACTCCATAATGTTCCAACTTCTGCAGTAATATTTTGTGGTCAACACAGTCAAAAGCCTTCGTTAAATCAAAGAAAACACCTAACGTTCGCAACCTTTTATTTAATCCTTCCAAAACCTCACAGAGAAAAGAGACTATAGCATTTTCAGTTGTTAAGCCATTTCTAAAACCAAACTGTACATTTGACAGCAAATTATGTGAATTTAAATACTGCAGTAACCTTGTATATACAACCTTCTCGATAACTTTAGCAAACACCGATGGCATAGAAATAGGTCTATAATTGTCAACATTATCCCTGTCTCCATTTTTTAAAAGTGGCTTCACTACCGAGTACTTTAATCGGTCAGGAAACCGACCACTCCTGAAGGAAAAGTTACAGATATGGCTAAGTACTGAGCTAACATACGTGGAACAATACTTCAGCATTCTGCTAGATACCCCGTCATATCCATGAGAGTTCTTGGTCTTTAGTAATTTAATTATTAACTCAATCTCCCTCTTGTCAGTATCATGGAGGAGCATTTCAGGTAACAGTCTCGGAACACTTTTTTCTAAGAGCGCTATATGATTCCCTGTTGGGGCTAGGTTTCTATTTAGTTCACCTGCTATATTCAGAAAGTGATTATTAAGTACTGTACATACATGCGACTTATCAGTAACACGGACATCCCCGCTACGCACTGATTCTACACTCCTGGAAATTGAAATAAGAACACCGTGAATTCATTGTCCCAGGAAGGGGAAACTTTATTGACACATTCCTGGGGTCAGATACATCACATGATCACACTGACAGAACCACAGGCACATAGACACAGGCAACAGAGCATGCACAATGTCGGCACTAGTACAGTGTATATCCACCTTTCGCAGCAATGCAGGCTGCTATTCTCCCATGGAGACGATCGTAGAGATGCTGGATGTAGTCCTGTGGAACGGCTTGCCATGCCATTTCCACCTGGCGCCTCAGTTGGACCAGCGTTCGTGCTGGACGTGCAGACCGCGTGAGACGACGCTTCATCCAGTCCCAAACATGCTCAATGGGGGACAGATCCGGAGATCTTGCTGGCCAGGGTAGTTGACTTACACCTTCTAGAGCACGTTGGGTGGCACGGGATACATGCTGACGTGCATTGTCCTGTTGGAACAGCAAGTTCCCTTGCCGGTCTAGGAATGGTAGAACGATGGGTTCGATGACGGTTTGGATGTACCGTGCACTATTCAGTGTCCCCTCGACGATCACCAGTGGTGTACGGCCAGTGTAGGAGATCGCTCCCCACACCATGATGCCGGGTGTTGGCCTGTGTGCCTCGGTCGTATGCAGTCCTGATTGTGGCGCTCACCTGCACGGCGCCAAACACGCATACGACCATCATTGGCACCAAGGCAGAAGCGACTCTCATCGCTGAAGACGACACGTCTCCATTCGTCCCTCCATTCACGCCTGTCGCGACACCACTGGAGGCGGGCTGCACGATGTTGGGGCGTGAGCGGAAGACGGCCTAACGGTGTGCGGGACCGTAGCCCAGCTTCATGGAGACGGTTGCGAATGGTCCTCGCCTATACCCCAGGAGCAACAGTGTCCCTAATTTGCTGGGAAGTGGCGGTGCGGTCCCCTACGGCACTGCGTAGGATCCTACGGTCTTGGCGTGCATCCGTGCGTCGCTGCGGTCCGGTCCCAGGTCGACGGGCACGTGCACCTTCCGCCGACCACTGGCGACAACATCGATGTACTGTGGAGACCTCACGCCCCACGTGTTGAGCAATTCGGCGGTACGTCCACCCGGCCTCCCGCATGCCCACTATACGCCCTCGCTCAAAGTCCGTCAACTGCACATACGGTTCACGTCCACGCTGTCGCGGCATGCTACCAGTGTTAAAGACTGCGATGGAGCTCCGTATGCCACGGCAAACTGGCTGATACTGACGGCGGCGGTGCACAAATGCTGCGCAGCTAGCGCCATTCGACGGCCAACACCGCGGTTCCTGGTGTGTCCGCTGTGCCGTGCGTGTGATCATTGCTTGTACAGCCCTCTTGCAGTGTCCGGAGCAAGTATGGTGGGTCTGACACACCGGTGTCAATGTGTTCTTTTTTCTATTTCCAGGAGTGTATATTCTCGACCTGTCTCTGCAGACCAGCCACTTCCTTTACGACTGACCATATGGTTTTAATTTTATCCTGAGACTTAGCTATTCTATCTGCATACCACACACTTTTTGCCTTCCTAATAACTTTTTTAAGCACCTTACAATACTGTTTGTAATGGGCTGCTGCATTTAGATTGTGACTGTTTCTAACGTTTTGATATAATTGCCACTTTGTTCTACAAGATATTCTTATCCCTTTAGTCAGCCACCCAGGCTGCCTGTTTGTGCTAGTACCCTGTTTTGAACGTTCTAACGGAAAGCAACTTTCAAAGAGGACGAGAAAAGTCTTGAGGAAAGCATTATATTTATCGTCTACTGTATCAGCACTATAAACATCCTGCCACTCTTGTTCCTTGATAAGGTTTAAAAAAGTCTGTACAGCAACTGGATCAGCTTTCCTAAAAAGTTGGTAACTATATTTAGCATGTGTTGCAGCAAAAAAATCTTTTAGACTTAAAATTTGTGCATCATGATCTGAAAGGCCATTCACCTTTTTGCTAACAGAATGCCCTTCTAATAATGACGAATGAACAAAAATATTGTCTATGGTTGTTCTACTGTTCCCTTGCACTCTCGTTGGAAAGAATACGGTTTGCATAAGATTATATGAATTAAGGAGGTCCACCAGCATCCTTTTCCTTGCACAATCACTTATACAATTAATATTGAAGTCACCACATATAACTAACTTTTTGTATTTCCTATAAAGTGAACCAAGAACCTCCTCTAGCTTTAGCAAAAATGTTGTGAAATCGGAGTGTGGGGATCTATAAATAACAACAGTAAGAAGTTTAGCTCCACTAAATTTAACCACACCTGCACAACATTCAAACACCTTTTCAGTGCAGTACTTTGAAACATCAATTGACTCAAATGGGATACCGTTTTTCACATACATGGCTACTCCCCCACACCGCAAAGAGCTCCTAGAAAAGCTGCCAGCCAACCTGTATCCTGGTAAAGGAAGCCTCTGAATTATCTCCTTATTTAAGAAGTGTTCAGATATACCAATAATTTAAGAGTCAACATCTATAAGCAGTTCACTAACTTTATCTCTAATACCTTGTATATTTTGATGAAATATACTAATTCCCTCATTAATCGGATACCCAAGCTTTGTAGAAAGTGGTTTCTTTGTTAGAGAGACTTCCCTTAAGCAGGAATACCTATCAGCTGACTTCAATCTAAAAAAGGTACAGCTCTAACACCCACAACTACCGGAATTTTCCCATGAGTGATCCCACCACCCCCACCTATGCTGTCACCTATAAGTTTTGCCAACCTCCCCTTACCATACCTGTTGAGGTGTAGGCCATGTCTAGTGAAACCCGTCCTGCCGATAGACTCCACCGACACCACTGAAATGTGACTCATGCCTTCCGTCATCAGCGCACCCCCAAGTCTCATGTTATTACGCCTGATGGCTGTATTAAGATGAGGCCAATCGTGACGCTGAAACAGTTCCACGAAATGCACATTCGTGTTGCCAGTCTGAGTGGCTATCTTTTCCAGGTCACCATCTATGTCATACTCCCCATCCCTATCAATACTATTACCAGCCCCACCCACAATCACTACCTGATCCTCTTTAGTAAAATCCCTACATAACCCCCCTATGTTAAAAGTCACCTGAGCCAATCCTGCATTAGGCTTCACAATGCTGGTGACCTGGTACTCACTCCCCAAAACTTCCTGCAACTGCTGGCCTACACCTCTACCATGAGAACTACCTAACAGCAGAACCTTCTTCTTTCTCTTAGACTTTGCAACTGTCCTAGCCACCGTAACTGCTGAGGTCTGCTGCATACTTCCTACATCTACAGCTACTAGAGATTCCTCTCCACTAGACTCTGACAGTTGGTCATATCTATTGCAAACAGCAATAGTAAAACTATCTGAAAATCTCCTTCTCCTAGCAGATCTCTTGCCAACAGCCAGCTCCCATTCCCCAACCCCCTTCTCCCTCCTCGTCCTATCTAGCTCCTCCTGTGCGTTTTTCAACTGCACCTGAAGGGCACAGATCTTACGCTTCTGCTCCTCTATCAACTTACTCTTGCTACATAACCTGCAGTTCCAGGAGAGGATCTCACCAGAATGCCCACTGGCTTCCCCACTGCATTCCCCCCAGTGAAAATACTTCGAACAAGTCTCACACCGCAATCCACTGCTCACGAACCTACGGCAAAGCCCACACTTCTCACTCATGGTAAAATTTTACAATTATTGAAACAAGAAAACAACTTTATCTAAGTTCCGCTACCACAATAAGAAGATGTTAAAAACTGACTACAATAATCACAAACTTGCTCTACAAGGGAAGTAACTACTATTATTGACAGTATTAATCAACAACAAATGAGAATATAACAAAATACTAACACAGAAAGAAAATCAAACGTCTAATGACAGTAACGAAACTGAAAGTAGTTCGCAAAAATTTCTTCTGAAGTTATTTCACCGGAAAACACCAAGAACACCGGTTGAAGACTACTAAAGTTCCTAAATAAACTACTATACACAAACAATTAATTAGTACTTAGCTTTCGATGCGCCGCTACAGCTGCAACTGGTCAGCGCGGAATGTAAACACGGGTAAGAGGTTAAGTTGCTCGATACGAAACACTCACAAATATCAGGCCACAACACAAGAAATGCAGAGGTGAATGAAGAAACCGAGGGCTGTCCAGAAAGTAAGTTACGATCGATCGCGAAATGGAAACGACTATGAAAATCCGATAAAGCTTTGCAAAGATGTGCTGGGCAGTGTCTCTAGTATGACTCTAGGTAGAATTATGTCGCTCTTTTCAGTCCTGAGCTCTTAGTGAGCGCGTAAAGATGTTATAGAAAATAGTGTCTCCCGCCAAGTACGAGGGCATGGTGATAATTTTCCCCTGAAGCTATGCAACCAACATTACATAACTGTCGTGCGGTTTCTTCTTCAAGACAATTCTCAGCCTAATTCTGCAGGGGCAATGAAGATGTTCCTGCATCGCTTCAATTGGAAATGTTTGGTTACCCACAATATAGCCCGTAATTGTCTCCCACTGAGTTTCATCTCTGCTCAAACGAACCGCTGGCTATGAAGACAACATTTTGCCACAACGAGCTTTAGGCCAGCGTAGAGAATTGGCGGAGAGCACTGGCGGCTGCCTTCTATATTGAGGGTATTGGAAAGTTGGTACAACGCTACGACGAATGTCTGAGTCAGAACGGCGACTACGTAGAGAAGTAGCTGAAAGGTGTAGCTAACTGTTACAAATGAAACATTTCTGATTCTCACTGTGATTTTCATTTCGCGATCAATCGTAACTTACTTTCTGGACAGCCCTCGTAATACCTACACGTGTCAGCCAAATGCATTATGCGTAGGTCGCTCAATACCAGCGCATTTGATTACCGTCAAACCGTGTTCGCCGAAAGTACGGAACACTCAATCTCCGCCGTCCTGCAGGAATTGGATGTCCCACGTGCCACCGCGTCAAAGATATAGTCTGAATTAGAGCTCAGAAACGGAGCGAGCAGTAGTTCGGGTTGCATACTGCACAAATCTGTACTAATGGGCTGCCTTCGTCCCCACTGTAGTTCCGTCAAACATGAGTCCGAGAACTCTGGCGCTGCGGTCGCTTCATACTCTCGTTCTCTATTACTGAATCGTGCAGGAGCGTAAAGCTAGTCGTGACCTACTGTGAGAATGGAAGCTGTGAAGTGGCACTGACGAGGCGAAATGACCGGTTGTCGAGATCAGATGGCCCTTAACGAAGCTGTGTTTTGTGAGACTGTGGAGGATGTAAGACGAAAATTAATTGATGCAAAGTACACAACTGCAGTCGTGTCCCAGTACAGGAGGCCTGATATCTGGAATGAGTTTCATGTTACAGTCCACGCTTCGGACGAAAAACATGTAAATTTCGTTCAGTGCAAACGCAATTGTTGTATTCTTGTTTATTCCATCCCCACGATGAGAAAACATACGTGCTGCGTCAAACGAAAACTGAGGACAAAGCAGCGTCACTCATATCTCTGCGACAAAAAAGCACACCATTTCTGTATTCATTTGGTCATGTAATCTTGCGTTTATTGGCTAACCACGAGTGGTGTAGCTTGCCAATCATTTCTGTAATTTATTTTAATAATTTATCACCATTCACAGACTGCACTTCATCCTCACGCCATGTATCAGGCAGATACCGGGATGGTTCCTTTGAAAGGGCACGGCCGATTTCCTTCCCCATCCTTTCCTAATTCGGTGGGACCGATGACTTCCCTGTTTGATCCCCTCCCCAAAACCAACCAAACAGCCAACCGAAAACATGATTGTGTGAAGTAAGTGAATAGTAGTTTACAATTTACTGGCACAAATTTCTTTCAAAACGGTTGCGTATGAAGAGGAAATGCCGTGAGTCCACGGTTATACCTGGACTCGTGTATTCGCTTTACTTTCTGCCGGTTCGAGTCCCCTTGTAGCAGATAACACGCTTAGGTGACAATTGGGCTGTGGTAGAGGCTCACGAGTCGAGCCTGCGGGCACACAGAGACGGCGATTTCGCAGATGACATCACAGGACTCGCTGGCGAGTTTAAAGCGAGTTTATGGTGCTCATTTCTGATCTCTAGCGTGAATATCACGATTCTGGGGAAACATTAAGCAACAGAATAAAATCTCGGTGGCAACAACGTGATGAAAGCCGCGCGGGATTAGCCGAGCGGTCTAGGGCGCTGCAGTCATGGACTGTGCGGCTGGTCCCGGCGGAGGTTCGAGTCCTCCCTCGGGCATGGATGTGTGTGTTTGTCCTTAGGATAATTTAGGTTAAGAAGTGTGTAAGCTTAGGGACTGATGACCTTAGCAGTTAAGTCCCATAAGATTTCACACCCATTTGAACATTTTTTGAACAACGTGATGCCAGCAGGGATCACAGTCGGCTATCGTATAATGTGACAGTAGACACACGAATTACAGGGAAAAAAGGAAAAAAAAAATCACTCGACGATTCCGTGTTGGGCAACAATAATTGTGACCAGTCATACCGACACGAACAAGCTCCTCGCCACGTAATAAAGTAGATACCCTCAGACACGTGGACCTCTACTTAGGGGATGTCACAGGGTAAGGAGATATTATCACAGATGAAGAGACGTCCGAAAAGTGTATAAACGTCTGCGGTACAAGACGGTATACGCCTATGACGGCATACGAGCACATCGAATGCCACATGAGGCTTGCATTCGGCTTGCCAACAGGTACCATTGGGGCAAATGATGGAGATATTGTGTGAACGATGTTTGCACGAGATAAAATGTGGCCTCTGGCGGTCTGCCCCTGACGGGTGACACGGGTACCTACCGTTCGGTCATTTTCATCAGTCTGTTCTCCTACACCAGCCTTAAGATGACAAGATGACACATCACTCTCAAACTCCTGAATTGTGTTATAAGTTTTTGAGGAAGACTCCACTGGCATGTGGGTACTTACGTGGCCTTATCTGCACCACAGGCCACTTGATCTCAGTCCTATTGAGCATTTCTGAAACGCCATCTAGCCAGACACGAGAGATTTCGTCTCTGTCCAGATCAACCTTTGTTTTGTGCTCGCCAGTTAACCTGTCACCGATTATGATGGCTCCCTAACGCTTTTGGTGTGTCGTGAAATCCAAGCCACAAGGTTTCACTGCTGAAATCATTGCTATAGGAAGTACTATACGCTACTTGATAGCTTTCTCTAATTAAATTACTCATTAGTGAATAACTAATAATATACGCTGCCTCACAAAGGCAGTGACGCACCATGAGACATGCTCGGATATCAATGTAACTTTGTACACGTACACATATCGGCAGGGTATGCTGCAATTCTGTACAGGTGGAATCGCCACCAGAGTGCATTGGTGTTGTTCGTTTTTAGTGTTGTTACCACGTCTGGTAGGGTATATAAATGACGTGAACAACGACAGATGTCGAGTAATGACTGTGAAAGACAAGGAGACGCCGCGTACTCGTATGAGACAACGTTGTCAGCACGTGACAGCGCTTGACATTGGTCTCACCGTGGGTCTTCATCCGACCGGCTGGTCGAATCATGAAGTGTCCAGTTTTATGAGGTTTCGGATGTGACAATGGCCCGATGTTGGACTGCATGGGGACGTGAAGGCAGGCACACTCATCATCAAAGTTCCGGTCGACCATGTGTGCCTCCCGGGTTCGATTCCTGGCGGGGCAGGGATTTTCTCTGCCTCGTGATGACTGGGTGTTGTGTGATGTCCTTAGGTTAGTTATATTTAAGTAGTTCTAAGTTCTAGGTGACTATGCATTACCCATATCGAATTTTGGACGACAACGATGAACTAAGGAATTAATTTTAATTTTTAACACACAGTCAATGTCGAGGTCATTAGAGATGGAGGACAATCTTGGATCTCATAAACCGAGGCGGGTAGATGTGTGAGGTAATGTTGAAGGAACTATATCAGCATTTCCCTGAAGGCAATTATTTCGTGGAGAACTGTTTTATGATGAGGAGGGCTATTTAAAACAATCTCCTCCCGAATACGTGCCTAGTGTCTTAACCACTGCGCTACCGACAGGGTGACAATTATTGAACTTGTAAGTGGGCGATGTATCTTATGGTCTTTATCCAAGTGCATAACGTATCTTACACGCCAATGGATAATGTATCTTAACTTTCGTCTCAAGCCCAGGGTCGTAAACAGGCATTCCACACAGCTGTAAATTTTGGTCCTGTCTCAAAATTAATTAGGCAACGGCCTTGCCGCAGTGGATACACCGGTTCCCGTGAGATCACCGAAGTTAAGCGCTGTCGGGCGTGGCCGGCACTTGGATGGGTGACCATCCAGCTGTCACGTGCTGTTGCCATTTTTCGGGGTGCACTCAGCCTCGTGATGCCAATTGAGGAGCTACTCGACCGAACAGTAGCGGCTCCGGTCAAAGAAAACCATCATAACGACCGGGAGAGCGGTGTGCTGACCACACGCCCCTCCTATCCGCATCCTCCCTGAGGATGACACGGCGATCGGATGGTCCCGATGGGCCACTTATGGCCTGAAGACGGAATGCGGAGTGTGCTATCAAAATTAATCAAAATGCCACTGTCTCATTACAAGAATACTCAAATTAATATAAATGACAAGTTTGGGATTTATCCTAAAATGATAACACAACCTCTCCCTTTCTCATTCTACATTTTAATTTATCAAAGCTTTCAAGGTTCAAGTCATAAACAACAAGAGGGTTTATTACTTTCAACTCTCAACAAATTAATTAACACTTATATATTGAAAATGTGATTAGTAAAACTTTATCTCTATATATGAAAGTATTATGACAAATGAAAGAATTAAACCTTTATCAATGATATTTACATCTACGTTGTCGTAGCTGAGCAATGGACTAAGTTGGTGGAGAATGAACTTTATCTTTTCAACTAATCAAAGCTCTCATTTACTCAGTAGAGGGTATGTTAGTAATTAACTCTTGAATTTCTATATTCAAAGCGTACGCAGGTTGGAGTAAACAAAATGTCGACTCAACATTTAATCTTGCCTAACGCGCGTTGGTACATTAACAATCGGGAACTGCAACGGCGTTGTCTCCGTGCTGGATCTGAAACGCTAATTCCCTGCTCTGGCCCAATCAGTCTTAACTTTCCTGCGTTCCGTAGAACGTTAAATTTTCGCTAGTCGAAATTAATGGCAATTGCACACTCGCTATGGGATTGAGCGACATGTACAAATCTCAGCCCACAAAAATTCCCTCAGGAATATGAACTACCGCTTTATGTTTGTCACCACGATATGTGAAGCATACCGCCCTCACTTCGCAAACATAAAGTTTGAGCTTCAACGTCTTCGCTAATTTTACCGCATGCATGTTTGTGGCCCGCCGCAAGACAAGAGCTCTCTGTTTTATTTTAATTCTTAAAATGCTCTTATATGACGTTACTCTCCCCGCCGCAATTCTACTACGTCACACAGTACAACTTCGGCCAATTGCTTCCTCGTTATAGGTGAATTCTTATTTATTTGCCCAGGTCCCTGCTAGCCTCGTTAATGTAGTATCGCCATTTACCCACAGTCTCGGCTGTGTTTATTCTAAAAGGTATTACACTGTACTCGTCTTATTTCTTTCTGCGCTGCAGCTGGGCCTTCTTTTGTTAATGTTAATTGGGGATTCCCAATGCCATTAACCACGTGTGCTGGTCTCCAAGCTGCGTTCACTCTATCTCATTCACGCAGGCCCCTGTCGTTATAAGGGTGGATATTGTTTTGTTATTCGGTACATGAGAGTGCCATAATTACGTCCTGTTGACAATATAGAGTTATTTTCTGGGGATTTTTATTCTGTATCATACGTATGAAGCTTACGTAAGGTCCAAAAAATGCTGGTACCTTACAAACTACATGGAAAAAACATAAATTAGTTAGAAACTACAGCGTGCACACACTTTATTCAACATGTAATCGTCACTGCAGATATTCGAATTTAGATTGTGATGTGTTCGATATGCCTGCCATCATTGGCGATGGCGTGACGCAGAGGAATAGCGAAACTCTGCATGACCCGCTGAAGTATCTGAACATCGATGCTGTCGATGACCTCCTGAATGGCTGTTTTCAGATGAGCAATCGTTCTGGGGTTATTACTGTAAACCTTATCTTTAATATAGCCCCACAAAAAGAAGTCGCATGTGTTCAATCCAGAGAATATGGCCGTCAATCGAGGCTCATGCCAGTGGCCCCTGGGTACCCCAGAGCCAGAATGCGGTCCCGAAAGTTGTCCTCCAAGAAATCAGATACTCTGCTCCTTAGATAGGGGTCGAGCTCCGTCTTGCATGAACCACATCTTGTCGAAATCTGGGTCACTTAGGGTAATGGGGATGAAATCATCTTCCAAAATCTTCACGTACCGTTCGGTAGTTATCGTGCCATCAAGGAATATCGCACCAATTATTCCGTGACTGAACATTGCACACCACACAGTCATCCGTTGAGTGTGAAGAGACTTCTCGATCGCGAAATGCGGTTTCTCAGTCCCCTACATGCGCCAATTTTGCTTATTGACGAACCCATCCAAATGAAAGTGGGCTTCGTCGTTAAACCAAACCATACATGCGCATACAAATTCCCATCTCTCCCCACAGCCAACCATGCTGTTTGAACGTCTTAATGCAAACCGTTCAAAAGTTATGACGATTTTATTTCATATAGTTCAATAACTGTCACCCTGTACCTTCATCTTAAACCTGGTGTCTTTATATTGCCCTCCTTTTATTGAGAGCCCTGAGTGATTACATTATCCTTATGAAACCAATTCACGTACTTTACTGTGCAAAAATTACTCATACAGAAACAACCAGTTAGCTAATGTATCATACTGAAAATAATCAATATCACAAGTTCCGTCTTAATGACGCTATTTGCCGTGCTACCACACTTCTTGTGTTTAAGCATGCAGAGAAACTCCTCATGTTGGTGGCTGTAACGGATCGTGCTGCCACGTCTCGATCCTTGAGTCAACAGATGGGGACGTTTGCAAGCCAACAACCATCTGCACGAACAGTTCGACAACGTTTGCAGCAGCATGGACTATCAGCACGGACACCATGGCTGCGGTTACCCTTGACGCTGCATCACAGACAGGAGCGCCTCCGATGGTGTACTCAACGACGAACCTGGGTGCACGAATGGCAAAACGTCATTTTTTCGGATGAATCCAGGTTCTGTTTACAGCATCATGATGGTCGAATCCGTGTTTGGTGACATCGCGGTGAACGCACATAGGAAGCGTATATTCGTCATCGTCTTTACTGGCTCATCACCCTGCGTGATGGTATGGGGTGCCATTGGTTACACGTCTCGGTCACCTCTTGTTAGCATTGACGGCACTTTGAACAGTGGACGTTACATTTCAGATGTTTTCCGACCCGTGGCTTTACCCTTCATTACCGGGGGGAGTCATTCCAGATGTGGAAAGGGTCCTTCCGGATGCCACGAAGGGTACAGGGTGCACCCATCTGCAGGTGGTCGCTCATGTCGTCACCAATGATGTGTGTCGCTATGGATCGGAGGAAATCCTCTCTGGCTTCCGGCGGCTATCTGATTTGGTGAAGACTGCCAGTCTCGCTAGCGGGATGAAAGCAGAGCTCACCATCTGCAGCATCGTCGACAGGACTGACTGCGGACCTTTGGTACAGAGCCGAGTGGAGGGTCTGAATCAGAGGGTGAGATGGTTCTGCGACCGTGTGGGCTGCAGATACCTCGACTCGCGCCATAGGGTGGTGGGGTTTCGGGTTCCGCTGGATAGGCCAGGAGTCCACTACACGCAGCAAGCGGCTACACGGGTAGCAGGGGTTGTGTTGCGTGGACTGGGCGGTTTTTTAGGTTAGATGGCCTCGGGCAAGTACAGAAAGGGCAACAGCCTCAAAGGGTGCGGGGCAAAGTCAGGACATGCGGGGACCAAGCAGCAATCGGTATTGTAATTGTAAACTGTCGAAGCTGCATTGGTAAAGTACCGGAACTTCAAGCGCTGATAGAAAGCACCGAAGCTGAAATCGTTATAGGTACAGAAACCTGGCTGAAGCCAGAAATAAATTCTGCCGAAATTTTTACAAAGGCACAGACGGTGTTTAGAAAGGATAGATTGCATGCAACCGGTGGTGGCGTGTTTGTCGCTGTTAGTAGTAGTTTATCCTGTAGTGAAGTAGAAGTGGATAGTTCCTGTGAATTATTATGGGTGGAGGTTACACTCAACAACCGAGCTAGGTTAATAGTTGGCTCCTTTTACCGACCTCCCGACTCAGCAGCTTTAGTGGCAGAACAACTGAGAGAAAATTTGGAATACATTTCACATAAATTTTCTCAGCATGTTATAGTCTTCGATGGCTCCACTGGACCTGACGGGATACCAATTCGATTCTACACAGAATACGCGAAAGAACTTGCCCCCCTTCTAACAGCTGTGTACCGCAAGTCTCTAGAGGAACGGAAGGTTCCAAATGATTGGAAAAGACCACAGATAGTCCCAGTCTTCAAGAAGGGTCGTCGAGCAGATGCGCAAAACTATAGACCCATATCTCTGACGTCGATCTGTTGTAGAATTTTAGAACACGTCTTTTGCTCGCGTATCATGTTGTTTTTGGAAACTCAGAATCTACTCTGTAGGAATCAACGTGGATTCCGGAAACAGCGATCGTATGAGACCCAACTCGCGTTATTTGTTCATGAGACCCAGAAAATATTAGATACAGGCTCCCAGATAGATGCTATTTTCCTTGACTTCCGGAAGGCATTCGATACAGTTCCGCACTGTCGCCTGATAAACAAAATAAGAGCCTACGGAATATCAGGCCAGCTGTGTGGCTGGATTGAAGAGTTTTTAGCAAACAGAACACAGCATGTTGTTATCAATGGAGAGACGTCTACAGACGTTAAGGTAACCTCTGGCGTGCCATAGGGGAGTGTTATGGGACCATTGCTTTTCACAATATATATAAATGATCTAGTAGATAGTGTCGGAAGTTCCATGCGGCTTTTCGCCGAATGGTGCTGTAGTATGAAGAGAAGTTGCAGCGTTAGAAAATTGTAGCGAAATGCAGGAAGATCTGCAGCTGATAGGCATTTGGTGCAGGGAGTGGCAACTGACCCTTAACATAGACAAATGTAATGTATTGTGAATACATAGAAAGAAGGATCCTTTATTGTATGATTATATGATAGCGGAACAAACACTGGTAGCAGTTACTTCTGTAAAATATCTGGGAGTATGCGTGCGGAACGATTTGAAGTGGAATGATCATATAAAATTAATTGTTGGTAAGGCGGGTACCAGGTTGAGATTCATTGGGAGAGTCCTTAGAAAATGTAGTCCATCAACAAAGGAGGTGGCTTACAAAACACTCGTTCGACCTATACTTGAGTATTGCTCATCAGTGTGGGATCCGTACTAGATCGGGTTGACGGAGGAGATAGAGAAGATCCAAAGAAGAGCGGCGCATTTCGTCACAGGGTTATTTGGTAACCGTGATAGCGTTACGGAGATGTTTAGCAAACTCAAGTGGCAGACTCTGCAAGAGAGGCGCTCTGCATTGCGGTGTAGCTTGCTCGCCAGGTTTCGAGAGGGTGCGTTTCTGGATGAGGTATCGAATATATTGCTTCCCCTTACTTATACCTCCAGAGGAGATCACGAATGTAAAATTAGAGAGATTCGATTGCGCACGGAGGCTTTCAGAGAGTCGTTCTTCCCGCGAACCATACGCGACTGGAACAGAAAAGGGAGGTAATGACAGTGGCACGTAAAGTGCCCTCCGCCACACACCGTTGGGTGGCTTGCGGAGTATAAATGTAGATGTAGATGTAGATCCCTGTGAAACCCTACATTTCAGCAGGATAATGCACGACCGCTGTTGCAGGTCCTGTACGGGCTTTTCTGGATACAGAAAATGTTCGACTGCTGCCATGGCCAGCACATTCTCCAGATCTGTCACCAATTGAAAACGCCTGGTCAATGGTGGCCGAGCAACTGGCTCGTCACAACACGCCAGTCACTACTCTTGAGGAACTGTGGTATCGTGTTGAAGCTGCATGGGCAGCTGTACCTGTACACGCCATCCAAACTCGGTTTGACTCAATGCCCATGCGTATCAAGGCCGTTATTATGGCCAAAGGCGGTTGTTCTGGGTACTGATTTCTCAGGATCTATGCACCCAAATTGCGTCAAAATACAATCACATGTCAGTTCTAGTATAATATATTTGTCCAATGAATACCAGTTTATCATCTGCATTTCTTCTTGGTGTAACAATTATATATATATATATATATATATATATATATATATATATATATATATATATATATATATATATCTGTGTGTGTGTAGGGTGTTACAAAAAGGTACGGCCAAACTTTCAGGAAACATTCAAAAAAATGGTTCAAATGGCTCTGAGCACTATGGGACTTAACATCTATGATCATCAGTCCCCTAGAACTTAGAACTACTTAAACCTAACTAACCTAAGGACAGCACACAACAGCCAGTCATCACGAGGCAGAGAAAATCCCTGACCCCGCCGGGAATCGAACCCTGGAACCCGGGCGTGGGAAGCGAGAGGAAACATTCCTCACACACAAATAAAGAAAAGATGTTATATGGACATGTGTTCGGAAAGGCTTAATTTCATTTTTAGAGCTCATTTTAGTTTCGTCAGTATGTACTGTACTTCCTCGATTCACCGCCAGTTGGCCCAATTGAAGGAAGGTAATGTTGACATGTGTTGACATGCGACTCATTGCTCTACAGTCAAGCACGTCAGTACGTAGCATCAACAGGTTAGTGTTCATCACGAGCGTGGTTTTGCAGTCAGTGCAATGTTTACAAATGCGGAGTTGGCAGATGCCCATTCGATGTATGGATTAGCACGGGGCAATAGCCGTGGCTCGGTACGTTTGTATCGAGACAGATTTCCAGAACGAAGGTGTCCCGACAGGAAGACAGCCGAAACAATTGATCGGCGTCTTAGGGAGCACGGAACATTCCAGCCTATGACTCGCGACTAGGGAAGACCTAGAACGACGAGGACACCTGCAATGGACGAGGCAATTCTTCGTGCAGTTGACGATAACCCTAATGTCAGTGTCAGAGAAGTTGCTGCTGTACAAGGTAACGTTGACCACGTCACTGTATGGAGAGTGCTACGGGAGAACCAGTTGTTTCCGTACCATGTACAGCGTGTGTAGGCACTATCAGCAGCTGATTGGCCTCCACGGGTACACTTCTGCGAATGGTTCATCCAACAATGTGTCAATCCTCATTTCAGTGCAAATGTTCTCTTTACGGATGAGGCTTCATTCCAACGTGATCAAATTGTAAATTTTCACAATCAACATGTAAGGTTGGTTTGTTGGTTTGGGGAAGGAGACCAGACAGCGAGGTCATCGGTCTCATCGGATTAGGGAAGGATGGGGAAGGAAGTCGGCCGTGCCCTTTGAAAGGAACCATCCCGGCATTTGCCTGGAGCGATTTAGGGAAATCACGGAAAACCTAAATCAGGATGGCCGGACGCGGGATTGAACCGTCGTCCTCCCGAATGCGAGTCCAGTGTCTAACCAACATGTAAGGGCTGACGA
Organism: Schistocerca nitens; assembly: GCF_023898315.1. Taxonomy (NCBI): domain Eukaryota; kingdom Metazoa; phylum Arthropoda; class Insecta; order Orthoptera; family Acrididae; genus Schistocerca; species Schistocerca nitens. Next base: position 577,895,943 of record NC_064616.1, on the reverse strand, counting down.
GAATCCGCACGCAGTTGTGCATTCACGTCATCAACACAGATTTTCTGTGAACGTTTGGGCAGGCATTGTTGGTGATGTCTTGATTGGGCCCCATGTTCTTCCACCTACGCTCAATGGAGCACGTTATCATGATTTCATACGGGATACTCTACCTGTACTGCTAGAACATGTGCCTTTACAAGTACGACACATCATGTGGTTCATTCACGATGGAGCTCATGCACATTTCAGTCGAAGTGTTCGTACGCTTCTCAACAACAGATTCGGTGACCGATGGATTGGTAGAGGCGGACCAATTCCATGGCCTCCGTGCTCTCCTGACCTCAACCCTCTTGACTTTCATTTATGGGGGGTTTGAAAGATCTTGTCTACGCAACCCCGGTACCAAATGTAGAGACTCTTCGTGCTCGTATTGTGGACGGCTGTGATACAATACGCCATTCTCCAGGGCTGCATCAGCGCATCGGGGATTCCATGCGACGGAGGGTGGATGCATGTATTCTCGCTAACGGAGTACATTTTGAACATTTCCTGTAACAAAGTGTTTGAAGTCACGTTGGTACGTTCTGTCGCTGTGTGTTTCCATTCCATGATTAATGGGATTTGAAGAGAAGTAATAAAATGAGCTCTAACATGGAAAGTAAGCGTTTCCGGACACATGTCCATATAACATATTTTCTTTCTTTGTGTGTGAGGAATATTTCCTGAAAGTTTGGCCGTAACTTTTTGTAACACCTTGTATATATACAGGGTGAGTCACCTAACATTACCGCTGGATATATTTCGTAAACCACATCAAATACTGACGAATCGATTCCACAGAACTAGCGTGAGGAGAGGGGCTAGTGTAATTGGTTCATACAAACCATAAAAAAATGCACGGAAGTATGTTTTTTAACACAAACCTACGTTTTTTAAATGGAACCCCGTTAGTTTTGTTAGCACATCTGAACATATAAACAAATACGTAATCAGTGCCGCTTGTTGCATTGTAAAATGTTAATTACATCCGGAGATATTGTAACCTAAAGTTGACGCTTGAGTACCACTCCTCCGCTGTTCGATCGTGTGTATCGGAGAGCACCGAATTACGTAGGGATCCAAAGGGAACGGTGATGGACCTTAGGTACAGAAGAGACTGGAACAGCACATTACATCCACATGCTAACACCTTTTTATTGGTCTTTTTCACTGACGCACATGTACATTACCATGAGGGGTGAGGTACACGTACACACGTGGTTTCCGTTTTCAATTACGGAGTGGAATTGAGTGTGTCCCGATATGTCAGGCCAATAGATATTCAATGTGGTGGCCATCATTTGCTGCACACAATTGCAATCTCTGGCGTAATGAATGTCGTACACGCCGCAGCAAATCTGGTGTAATGTAGCCGCAGGCTGCCACAATACGTTGTTTCATATCCTCTGGGGTTGTAGGCACATCGCGGTACACATTCTCCTTTAACGTACCCCACAGGAAGAAGTCCAGAGGTGTAAGATCAGGAGAACGGGCTGGCCAATTTATGCGTCCTCCACGTCCTATGAAACGCCCGTCGAACATCTTGTCAAGGGTCAGCCTAGTGTTAATTGCGGAATGTGCAGGTGCACCATCATGCTGATAACACATACATCGACGCGTTTCCAGTGGGACATTTTCGAGCAACGTTGGCAGATCATTCTGTAGGAACGCGATGTATGTTGCAGCTGTTTGGGCCCCTGCAATGAAGTGAGGACCAATGAGGTGGTCGCCAATGATTCCGCACCATACATTTACAGTCCACGGTCGCTGTCGCTCTACCTGTCTGAGCCAGCGAGGATTGTCCACGGACCAGTAATACATGTTCCATAGATTCACTGCCCCGTGGTTTGTGAAACACGCTTCATTGGTAAACAGGTAGAACTGCAACGCATTCTCTGTTAATGCCCATTGACAGAATTGCACTCGATGATTAAAGTCATCACCATGTAATTGCTGATGTAGCGACACATGAAACGGGTGAAAGTGGTGACGATGCAGTATGCGCATGACACTACTTTGACTCAGTCCACCGGCTCTCGCAATGTCCCGTGTACTCATGTGTGGGTTCATGGCAACAGCGGCTAACACACCAACTGCACCCGCTTCTCCTGTGACGGGCCTGTTACGGACCCGTTTGCGTGCTACGACCATACCTGTTGCATACAGTTGGCGGTAGATGTTTTGCAATGTGCGGCACGTTGGATGCTCTCTGTCCGGGTACCGTTCTGCATACACCCTGCAGGCTTCAGCTGCATTTCGTCAACACTCGCCATAGATGAGTATCATCTCCGCCTTTTCAGAGTTAGAATACACTATGGTCACAGTTCCTACAACACTACACTGTCACAGACGTCTGTTAACACGGTGTACTACAGTTGGTCTGCGTGCGGAGACGAATGCAGAATAACAATAGCAGCAAGCGCTACATGCGGACACTGCGACAGCTAGACCAAACCACAACAGTGCACTACAGCCACACTCGTAAACACGGTCGTCATCGTAAACATGTCCCTGCAGATGCTGCTCGCCGACCGTGGCCCGTGTTTGTTACAACACGCAACTGAATGTCGGAGGTTTCAAACGTCAACTTTAGGTTACAATATCTCCGGATGTAATTAACATTTTACAATGCAACAAACGGCACTGATTACGTATTTGTTTATAAGTTCAGATGTGCTAACAAAACTAACGTGGTTCTATTTAAAAAACGTAGGTTTGTGTTAAAAAACATACTTCCGTGCATTTTTGTATGGTTTGTATTAAACAATTACACTAGCCCCTCTCCTCACGTTCGGTCTGTGGAATCGGTTCGTCAGTATTTGATGTGGTTTACGAAATATATCCAGCGGTAACGTTAGGTGACTCACCCTGTATATATACACACAACGCATTGAGGTGCATATAATAATTCTTAGGTTGTTGTATTCACGCATCATCGAAGCTATAATCAGTTTACAAAACTATTTAGATTGATGGCATTATTGCAGTGAAGATGTGCAGAAGTCAGATTTTATGTACCAATCACATGAATTGATATTATGAGCAATATATAAACCTTAGTCAGTGGAGTAGGAGTGTTTCCCACCAACAGATCCTTTAGGCTAATCTTAAAGTGGATTTCATTAGTAGTTCACTTTTTTGGCTGCTGGCAACTTGTTGAAAATGTGTGTTCCTGAATAATGAACAACTTTCTGGACTGAAGTGCGTAACTTTAAATGAAATGAAACGTAAAGATTATTCCTATTTGTAACATTCATTCCATGACCTCAGCTGTTGGTTTGAAACAGTAGTATAGTGTTATGACAAATTTAATTAAGGAATAAATACATTGGGAAATATTATCCTCAGTTTTTTGAACAAGCCTCTGCAGAGGGTTCTTGAAATTACACCACAAATAATTAGAATTACATTATTTTGGACTCGGGAAGGATTAGTTGAGTGGCCCCAAAAAATGATTCCGTAAGACATTATGGAATAAAAGTCTAGGTACTACTTTCTTGTTATTTTTATAAAACCTAAGACTGGCAACATTCATAATGCAATTAGAAATTTGTTTTGGTGCTTCAGCATTTCCGCGGTACGCTCCTGCCATTTGAATTTATCATCAAGTTGTAATCCCACGAATTTAACACTGTGATCCTCTTCTATTTGGGTGTCTTCATATTTTAGACATACACAGAAGGGGAAATATCGTTCTTGTTCTGAACTGCATATAGCATGTTTTTCAAAGTTTAGTGACAAAGCATTCATTAGTCAATCTTTCTAATACTATATTTGATTTGATGTTTATTACAATGTTGATTTCACGTGCAAACAAGACCAACTAGACATCTGGTAATATTACCGATGAAAGTTCACGATGCATACGATAAAAAGTAATGGCTTGAAAATGGAGACGTGTGGGACATCACGTGTGCTTAGTTCCCATTTGGATGACTCATAGCTTGATTAGCGTGATACAGGACTCTTTCCTACAGACAGCACTTGTTCCCACGTGAGAGATACGATTTCAAAAATGTTGCTACAATTCCTAATACATCGTAATATTAGTTAAAAGGATATTATAATTTGCTCACAGAATATATCAGTAGCCTGTAATTTATTCTCTAATGAATTAAGTGCATTGTCGTTGTATGTGTAATTAACCTGACCAGTATCGGAGCCTTTTAGAAAGCCAGACTGTGACTCTGACAATATAATATTTGTAGTCAGCAGGTTAGGAAACCGTTTGTATAATACCATTTATAAATTTATTTCAAGGATGCTGCTGAAAGTGAAATTGGACCGCTGATTGACGGTATTTCACCATTTACTTTATAATACAGAGACTTTAGAATATTTCAGCTGTTCGAGTGATAAATCACTGCTTAGACAAACAACTTATCATGTTAGGAGGAGGAGGAGGTTAGCGTTTAACTTCCCGTCGACAACGAAGTCGTTAGAGACGGAGCGCCACCTCGGATTAGGGAAGGATGAGGAAGGAAATCAGGGGTGCTCTTTCAAAGGAACCATCACGGCATTTACCTAAAGTGATTTAGGGAAATCACGGAAAACCTAAATCAGGATGGCCGGACGCGTGTTTGAACCGTCGTCCTTCCAAATGCTACTCCAGTGTGTTAACCACTGCGTCACCTCGCTCGGTTGATCTCAGAAGAACACCCTCTAATTAACTATGCAGATATTTTAATATGAACACCAGTTTTTTGTTTTTATTTTAAAGATTTTATGGTTGACATTACTACTCCTGGTGGAGTAAGGATCCTATTCATGTTATTGAAGTTAATTGTAATGGCTGGCCTGATACGTATTGTCGCTATTGTTGCTACTCGAGAGACATGAGCTAAATGATGGCACCGACTTTAACCGTCTCCCCTCTATTCATTCCTTAGACTTCCGTTAAGACATAGGCTGAACACTACACAGTTGTACCAAAGTCATCATCATAGCTGTCCACACTATAGAGATGCAATCTACACACTTAATAAAGGTCTGGAGGAGGACAATGGCAAACCGCCTTCAGCAGAAGCTATGCCAGGGGAGGAATGAGGGTTTCTTGCATCGTTTCGCCGCGCTGGATTAGCCGAGGAGTCTAAGGCGCGGCAGTCCTGGGCCGTGCGGCTGGTCCCGGCGGTGGTTCGAGTCCTCCCTCGTGCATGGGTGTGTGTGTGTTTGTGCTTAGGATAATTTAGGTTAAGTAGTGTGTAAGCTTAGGGACTGATGACCTTAGCAGTTAAGTCCCATAAGATTTCACACACATTTGAACATTTTGCATTGTTTACTTCGCTCGTTATCTGTATATGGAATTAATATATAAGTGAAATATCGACGACAGCTTCACCTTCCTGCTTTTATTGGGATCTAGTTCTCTCCACACATTGCTTGAATGTCCGTCAAATTGTGTTCTCAATGGAGCTTACGGCATTAAAAAATGGTTCAAATGGCTCTGAGCACTATGGGACTTAATTTCTGAGGTCAACAGTCCCCTAGAACTTAGAACTACTTAAACCTAACTAACCTAAGGACATCACACACATCCATGCCCGAGGCAGGATTCGAGCCTGCGACCGCAGCGGTCGCGCGGTTCCAGACTGTAGCGCCTAGAACAGCTCGGCCACCCCGGCCGACTTACGGCATTACTTCAGGCTCTAATACAAGTAGTCACTTGGGAATTTGTTCCTGTAAAAATGATCCGGGCACCTCATGTTCTGTTGGGCATATTTCCTGTAAGCAACTTCTTACATAACGCAGCACATCTCGTTGTCTCCAGGAATGCGTTGTGCAGTTTTATTGCAGTCTCCCTGAGTTCAAAAATGGCTCTGAGCACTATGGGACTCAACTGCTGAGGTCATTAGTCCCCTAGAACTTAGAACTAGTTAAACCTAACTAACCTAAGGACATCACACACATCCATGCCCGAGGCAGGATTCGAACCTGCGACCGTAGCGGTCTTGCGGTTCCAGACTGCAGCGCCTTTAACCGCACGGCCACTTCGGCCGGCTCTCTGAGTTCCTAAACGACAATAAAAATTTGGAAATTTGTGGTAAGGTCTTATGGGACCAAACAGCTGATATCATCGGTCCCTAAGCTCACGCACTACTTAATCTAACTTAAACTAATTTACACTGAGGTCAAGACATACACCCATGCCCGAGGGAAGACTCGAACCTCCGACGGGGGGAGCCGCGTAAACGACAGTACTCATAGGTATCTGCAGAACACTTTTTTTGCTGACATTAGGCGACGATTCGCTGTCTTCAAAAATTCATACACCACTATAACATTTACATCTTCTAAGTCAATTTGTTTTACATCAACGCGGAGGGAAACATCTCTCATGAGGTAATTTCTCTCTTTCAGGTTAATGATAATAGATCATGACCAGGACAGAGTAAAAGCACTGATTGACACTGTTTACAAACATAGATGTTGCTTATTCCATTGGAATGCTGTGGTAATATTGGAGTAATGGATAGCGGAATTGAAAGTCAAGTAAAATATCTCAGCAGAGTAAATGTATCAGGACCTGATGAGGTACGTGTACGATCTCATACAGATCATGGAAAGAACTTGCTGTCCTTCTAACAGCAGTTTAAAAACGGTCATTGGACCAAAGAAGGGTTCCAAGGTATTTGGAAAATGAGCTGATAATTCTGGTTTACAAGGAAGAATAACTGTAGCCAACTCATACGTAGCATAATTATAGCGCTATTCTGCACCGAGATTCCGGCGCGTTAACTACCTTGTAGTCACGGAACGTTGTTTACTTCGACTTGCTATCTATTTCACTCAGTAACTTGTGTTCGTGCTACGTGCGTGAGGAATACCAAAATCTTCTAGTTGTGACACGCTAATATGGTGTAACAGTTAGCACAGGGAGCCACGTGAAGTTATTCTAGACATGGACAGCGGGCACTACGGGGAAGATGGCTACCCTGCCCCTTTGCCGGCGGCCGTGCGTCATTTCACGGTAGACCAGCAGCCACTACACTCAGCAGTCGCGGAGACAATGGAAGTTCTCAGTGATTATCCCAGCAATGACACCATTACCTCATCCGTCACAGGTGCTTCGGATAACGTACAAAAGCAGACATTGTAGCATGAGGAAGAACAGAAGAGCGACAAACGATCAGCACTCGCTGTGGAGCAGTACAACAACCAAACAAGGGAAGCAGTCAGCGTATCGCAGCAGTGCGTAGATAAAGCTTTGCCATTACAGATCAAAATGGTTCAAATGGCTCTGAGCACCATGGGACTTAACTTCTGAGGTCATCAGTCCCCTAGAACTTAGAACTACTTAAACCTAACTAACCTAAGGACATCACACACATCCATGCCCGAGGCAGGATTCGAACCTGCGACCGTAGCGGTCGCGCGGTTCCAGGCTGAAGCGCCTAGAACCGCTCGGCCACACCGGCCGGCCATTACAGATCACCGCAGCTGTAGACCCATCCCTGAATCTGCACTTTCCAAGCTCTTCTAGTGTTGCACCAACTCATGGGTCAAATAATACTGTTCCCCCGGTCGTTCAGCTTATGCAATGATTAAAAGTAATAGTTATCGAGACAGTGACGTTGGTCCTTTCTGTACATATGTGGAAAGACTTGCAGGAAGCGTTGGTAGGCTGCATACGACGGGAATTGGAAAGCTTGTGTACATAACGAATTCCCAGTTTAGGCAAGACGTAATAAATATCAATAGGACGGAACACAATCGAAATTGAACTTAACTCTCCCAGAGCAGCCAACTTACTGGTAGAGTCTTCGGTATTTTCCGCTCACCAACTGGAGATCTACATACCGAGTCACGTTATGACGAGCCAAGGTGTAATCAGAAAAGTTGACACCAGCTTAAATGAGGAAGAACTCCCTCATGCGATAATTTCACCCTTATATCGTCTTGCACGTCAGTGAATGTCAGAACAGGTGATGAAGGACGGCATTACCACTACCGAACCATTTGGCAAGTTTGTGGATCAGTTTGTTTCGCAAGTAATGCCAGACTGTTTCACTTTACAGGATGCATTGTCCGGCGGATATATACGTCCCTTCTCTGCGGCAATGTTTCAGCTGTCTCAGATTTAATCATGTGAGCAGCCAGTGCCGCTCTGCCATAAGATGCACCAAATTCGACGGAAACTACGCGCGAGCCCACTACACGGCTACTCAGCTGCGATGTGTACATGGCAACCAGGCGTACGAGGCGGTAAACTGGGAGTACCAAGAGTGCGCCCGCCAGAGGTACGTCAATGAAGTCGCTACTAGGCAAGGCGTCACTTTGGTGGAAGCCTAGATGGCTGTCTCACATAGGCCGTATGCTGAAGCAGTGCAGCCTCCTCCATCCCTGCGTGATGAACGAGCCTTCCCAGCCCTGCAGACTCAGCCGTACAGACATGCAGTCACAAAGCAGCGACGCCAGATCGCCTGCACGGCGCCCACACTCAGATGGACGCTTCCTCCATTTCTGCATACGTAGGACCTGCCACTGGGACCGATCCGAAGCAATCCGTACCCATCGCAACACCTCGCCTCCATGTCTCTGAACAAGTCTTTAACGGAAGTTCCACTCCGGAGATGGAAAAATGCAGACCGTTCGATCTGGCGTCACTCACATTGCAAGACAAACGTTTTCATCTTATCGTGCAGGTCATTCACGAAATCCAAACGGCACCACAAAGGCCAATCAATTCGACAGCGATACGCCAGATGTTACTGGAAACTCTGAGTCCGCAAAATTGCGATAAAAATTCTACAACGGAATGTCAGATCGGTCATTTCCAAGAGAGAAACCCCGCAAAGAGAATTACTTTCACAAGACATACACATTGCTGCTGTCTCAGAAACTTCATTTTAACCACATTCATTGTTCTTTCTCCCTGGCTTCCACATTTTTCTGGAAGACAGACATGATGCAAAAGGAAGACTTGCACTGTTTGCTCGATCCTCAATTCCTGCTTTTGCTAGATACGTGACCACACACATACATTAGAGGCTTTCAAGCGGTAGTGGTGCGCACTCGTAACAAGACTTTAGACCTCTCCATAGTAGCACTATACTGTCCTCCAGGAATAAAAATCCAAACTGATGAGTGGCATACATTGGTTATTCAGCGCGATCCCATTTCCCCTTTTTTGTGGAGACTTCAATGCGCACCATACGTCCTGGGGATGCGAGATGAACGATCGATATGGAGCAGCTGTTCTGGACGTCATAGATAAATTAATATAATTTATTCTGAACAACCGTAGCCCAACTCTCATCCTGGGGCCTGGAAGACTCTCGTCTGTAATAGACATCATCCTGTGTTCTTCGAATATCTACCAAGAATTTAAGAGGAAGGTCTGCCCTACCCGCTGGGATCTGATCAGTTTGCTATTCGAATAGCTACGATAAATAAGAGTGATCCAGGTTCTTAGATGCAGTCACCAAAATGGGACATGCGCAAAGCAAACTGAGAGGTGTATAAAACATATATAAAGGAAGACCTTGAAGGTTTATTGCAAGGCCCGCAGACGAACGTTATAACGTGTTCATTTCCCTAATAAATGAGGTGGCCGTATTTTCCAAATGCCAAGTCAAACCGATCCTGAGGCCGAAAGGTCTTCCAGTTCAATGGTGGAATCAGGATTGCTCAAGACAAGTTGCTCAACGAAAACTAGTTTACAGCATCTGTAAACGAGAACGATCCTGGACGAATTTTCTCAAACACAAACAAGTGTCCGCCGATACCAAACTCTTTCTGAAGCAGCGAAAAAAACAGTCCTGGAAATAGGTTTTGAGACACCCATCAGAGAAACTCTGTTGTCATTTTTTTAAAAAAAAGAAATATTTATTCATAACGATGTTGATTATACATCAACAACCCACTATCTAGCTAATTAGTGGGTCCTACGAATTTACAATAGTGTTACAAGCAGCTAACGTATGGTAGTGTCAATACCTTTAATTCTAAATGGGCAAGCTACTACTATGCATTTTAGTATGCTGAGAACTGCAGTTGAACTACTATCCTACTGCACTACTCTACCTGCAGCGATACAGGTGTGCCAGAAAACTACACACAACAAAAAAATTTTTGCATCACCTCGGTTCCGAGAGTTCCGGAACCTGTACAGAAAATTGGAATAGAGATCAACATAAACATCATTTCCGCCCTTTTTATTCCTCATGAAACCCACACATTGCATGTTGTACCACCATACAGCGAGACCTTCAGACGTTGTGGTCCAGATTGCTACACACACAGGTACTTCTAATACGCAGTAGCACGTCCTCTTGCATTGATGCGCCGGCCGAGTTCGCCGAGCGGTTCTAGGTGCTACAGTCTGGAACCGCGCGACCGCTACAGTCGCAGGTTCGAATCCTGCCTCGGGCATGGATGTGTGTGATGTCCTTAGGTTAATTAGGTTTAAGTAGTTCTAAGTTCTAGGGGACTCATGACCTCAGATGTTAACTGCCATAGTGATCAGAGCCATTTTAACCATTTTGCATTGGTGCATGCCTGTATTCGTCGTGCCATACTGTCCACAAGTTCATCAAGGCACTCTTGCTCCAGATTATCCCACACCTCAACGACGATTCGGCGTAGATCCCTCACAGTGGTTGGTGGGTCACGTCATCCATAAACAGCACTTTTCAATCTATCCCAAACATGTTCGATAGGGTTCATGTCTGGAGAACATGCTGGCCACTCTAGTCAAATGATGTCGTTATCCTGAAGCAAGTCATTCACAAGATTGGCACGATCGGGGCGCGAATTGTTGCCCATGAAGACGAATGTCTCGCCGATATGCTGCCGATATGGTTGCATTATCGGTCGGAGGATTGCATTCACGTATCGTACAGCCGTTACGCCGCCTTCCACGACCACCAGCGGCGTACGTCGGTCCCACATAATGCCACCCCAAAACAGTAGGGAACCTCCACCTTGCTGCACTCGCTGGACAGTGTGTCTAAGGCGTTCAGCCTGACGGGGTTGCCTCCAAACACGTCTCCTACGACTGTCTGGTTGAAGGCATATGCGACACTCATCGGTGAAGAGAACGTGATGCCAATCCTGAGCGGTCCATTCGGCATGTCGTTGGGCCCATCTATACCGCGCTGCATGGTGTCGTAGTTGCATAGATGGACCTCGTCATGGACGTCGGGGAGTGAAGTTGCGCATCATGCAGCCTATTGCACACAGTTTGAGTCGTAACGCGACGTCCTGTGGCTACACGAAAAGCATTATTCACACAGTGGCGTTGCTGTCATGGTTCCTCCGAGACATAATCCGTAGGTAGCGGTCATCCACTGCTGTAGTAGCCCTTGGGCGGCCTGAGCGAGGCGTGTCATCGACAATTCCTGTCTCTCTGTATCTCCTCCATGTCCGAACCACATCGCTTTGGTTCACTCCGAGACGCCTGGACATTTCGCTTGTTGAGAGCCCTTCCAGGCACAAAATAACATGCATGATTGTTTACATCTTTGGGCGGGTTGAGTGACACCTCTGAACAGTCAAAGGGACTGTTTCTGTGATACAATATCCACAGTCAAAGTATTAACTTTTTTTCTACCGAGCTACTCTATTACTACGTATCTTAAAAACTACGTCGGGGAGAGACACTCCTCCCTCCTACTTCGTGACGTGTTGAATACCAACCGTAAAGGCGGTCGGCCAGTCCACACCACGCGGCGGTACAGGGCAAGTGCGTCGTTACTTCTTTCAATAACTTTCTACCTTCATTGATTATCCCTCAGCTACTCCATACTTCTTTAGCCAAGCTGTTGAGAATATCGAAGGTATTCTGATGTCTTACTAGGTGATGAGTGTCATGAGTTATTAGTCGTCGTCTCAAGTCGGCTACCACATCATTGTGTATGGGCATTCATAGACCGCGTGGTCAGTTGTGCCCTCCAAGGGTCCACAGTCACACGAAGGCGTTGCCCGCTTCCCAAACCGGCACAGGTATGTCGGATAGGGACCATGTTCCGTGAGAAAGTACAAAAGTCCTCCGATAGGTTGAAAATAATTAAGTTTCATCCATTCTGTAATGCTTGGCAAAAAGTGATATGTTCTGCACCCTGTCCCATCGGTCTCACAGGTCTCTTGCCTCAGTTAGTCCCCCCCCCCCACTCCCTCCCCTCGCCGTCTGATAGAAATTATGTCCCCTACTTGAACCCCCATGATCTCAGCTGTCTTTTCAATTTTCCCCCTCTTTACCAAGTACCAGGCTGCCTGCTCTCGTATGTCAAGTGGGCAAAGCCCCATTATGTCTAGGAAGGCCCCTCCCTGACTTGCTCTGTGTGCCCCGATTGACGGTAGCAGCATATTCCGTTGCACTCTTTTCACGGCCATGGTAGGCATGACCCTCGTGTGCCTGTGCACCGTAACTGCGGAGCAGTAATCCACGATCGAAGTAAGAATGCTGTAGCGATATAGTTGAATTAGACTCACCGGAAGGTGAAACCTTTTATGTCCAATTCCAATGAAATTGTTGAGTACCTCCAGCGATCTCTGGTTCACGTCTCGATGTGTGTGGCGGAGTTCTATTATTCGTCATCGACGACTCCCAGCTACCGGGCCTCGCGACGCCGAAGAACTGGCGAACCGTCGGTTCTTACAGTTGGGTTTCTAACTAATTGTCCCTTTAACAATAGATACGTAGACTTATTTGGGGCAATCTTAATTCTAACTTTCCGGCACCACTCTGATAGCAGAGATACTGCACACCCTACCTTAGGTTCTAGGTCCTCGCGGCTACAGCCGCCTAGCAGCAGGAGGAGGTCATCTGCACAACATCACTGCGTTTTAGACTGTTCAATTAAGGTTCCATATTAATATCCCAAAAGAGTGACCCCAGGAGAGAGCTCTGCGGACATCCTATTATTATTCTTTTACTAACACTCCCGCTGGGGGACGATAGCCAGAACTCCCTTCCCTCACAATAACTACTCAGACAGCCATATAGCGACCAGGACACTCCTTCTCCCTCAAGCAGAAGAGCGAAGGCCACCACAGGTGGTCAAAGATGCCATTGATACCCACCATAATGCTGACAATGTACTTGTGTGGAGTTGAGCCATAGACCTCGGCAGCCAGAGCAATAGCGTCTGGCGCTAATAGCCCCGGCCGAAAGCCGAACTGCCTGTCGCTCATCCTGCACAGCCAGTCTGTCAGTTAATAACTTTTCAAAAAGTTTCCCAAGGATGTCTAGCAGGCAAATAGGCCTGCATGATTTGGTCATCATGGGATCCTTGTTCGGACCTTTCTTTATGATTACTACGTCAGCCTTCTTCCAATTAGTTGGAAATTTCTTTAATCTAAGGCACTCATTGTATAATATTGTTAGAGGCGCCGCTAGCAGTGAGGCGAGGAACTGCGCCACCTCCGCTACAATGCCGTCTGGCCCTAGGGATTTACCTCTCTTTAAAGATTTTATTTACGCAGCCACTTCCTCCTCCGTAAACGGGTATACTATGGTATTACTTATATGCCGTGCTTGATCTTCCTCTCTGATACGACGTTGCTCATCTGTATCTATTTCCGCATTATCGTCAGGCAACAAGGACCGGAGGAGAACCTAAGCAGTTTCCCGGCAAGACTCCGTCATCCGGTCCCTGTTCCTGACGGTCGACAGCACCGTAGACGATCTGATTCTTTTCTCTTATTAATTTGAATGGAACGCTCCAGGTGTCAACTGCCAGCTGGTTCAGCACGTACCGCTCCCAGCAGCGGAGTCTGTTAGCGCCTTCTAAAAGAGCTCCTTGGCTTCCCAGTATTGCTGAAGCCGGTAGTGTTTATCGTCCCACACGACACTTCGCTTGTAGTACCTCTTCGTCCTTCTGACAGGCTGATTCATTCGTCCCAATTCGCCAGACCATGGTGACGGAGAGGCCGCTGCGGCTCTAATCCTAGTTGACACGGGCGCTTTCCCTGCTGTGGTAAGCGCTCTAACTAGTTCTTCGGGCTACCCCCTCTACGTTGTCGTCACCTTCTGGCAATGTCGGAATGTCACACACCGTAGCCAGACATCCCCAATCAGTTCGACTGCAACTGAGCTGAACTTTCCACCCTAGGTCCCAGTGGCACACTCTGTCACTTAATGTAACTATTATTAAGTTGTGATCACTTGTGGTGGCGTTGTTGTGCACTGCCCAACTCTTAATATTGTCTGCGGCACCAGGCGACGCCAGTGTGATGTCCATGACAGTACCTTCAACCCTACCAAAAAATGTTCAAATGTGTGTGAAATCTTATGGGACTTAACTGCTAAGGTCATCAGTCCCTAAGCTTACACACTACTTAACCTAAATTATCCTGAGGACAAACACACACACCCATGCCCGAGGGAGGACTCGAACCTCCGCCGGGACCAACGTTACCGCCATTGGCGGTCGGGGGAGGGGGGTGGCGGCGGGAAGTACCTGGCCTATTAGCCACCACAAGCTGCAAGGCCATAATTGCTTCCTCTGCCTTGCCTTTATTGGGATCTCGAGTGCCACTGAACCATTTAGTTTAATAAAAGAACTTGACTACTACGTTTCCCATTGAATTGGTAGTTGACAAACTGCCCGTTCGCTTCTGCTTATTGATTTATTGTAGTTGAATTCAGTGACTAATTTCTGTGGAGGACTCTGTGTCAAAGGAAAAAATTGGTAAGGCTTTCGTTGCCACTTGTTGACAAATTGCCTGTTGACTTCTCTATCAGGTTCTTTGACCGATTTTTGTGACCAACATCGAATTACAACACTACCTAGTCAACGTGTTTAAGGTAGAACAATGGTTCCCCTGGCTGACCTAGAACAATTGGCAGTGATTCCCTGGGGGAGAGTAGTTGAGGGTAACTGTGAATATAATTAGCACAAGTGTGTACCCAACGCCGAAAATTCTTGTCAGTGATCTTGAAATAAGATATTTATCAGTTCCAATATGCCTACTGATAACCTACCGAAACCGGTATTAAACACTTTTGTCCTAGAATTCACGCTAACATAAACTACCTGATCAAAAGTATCCTGACATCACTCTGTAATCCGGAACTGACCTCTAGATGTCATGAGTAGCGGACCCGCTGTTATAAAAGGAGGTGGGGAGTATCGTGTAGTCAATAGAAAAGCAGTAACAGCAGAATCACTTAATCAGGAAATGTTCGTGAGTTCTGCATGAACTAGTTATTGGATGTGTCTTGAGCAGGAGATCCACCAGGGTCATCTCAGCCCTTCTAAAGCTTCCCAAGTGTACTGTTGGTGATGTATTGTGAAGTGGAAAAGTAAAGGATCAAACTCTTTTAAACCAAGACCTCAGGTACTGACGGACAGGGATCGTCGAGCATTCCGGCAGGTCGTTGTAAAACACCGTATGAAGTCAGCGGAAGGAATCGCTCCTGAGTTCCAAAGTGTTAACATTAATCCATATAGCACAATGACTGTGCGTAGGGAGTTAAAAAGAATCGGATGCAATGGTCACGCAGGATCGCGTATGCCACACATTTCTGTAATAAGGTCGAAGTAACACTTGAGATGGTGTAAAGAGCGATACCACGGACAGTGGATGACTGGAAATGAGTGATTTAGAGTGTTGAATCATGCTACGCCCTGTGTAAATCTGATGGAAGGGTTTTGGTTTTGTTACGATGCACTAATATGTGTCCGAATACTTTTGATCAGGTTGTGTACACATAAAAATTAAACGGATGGGTGAGCAGCGAACTGCGGCTGTTTTCTCGTGATGCCGTTGTTTGCAGGAAATTTCCGCTTTGTTTCAAATGGTTCAAATGGCTCTGAGCACTATGCGACTTAATTTCTGAGGTCATCAGTCGCCTAGAACTTAGAACCAATTAAACCTAACTAACCTAAGGACATCACACACATCCATGCCCGAGGCAGGATTCGAACCTGCGATCGGAGCGGTCGCTCGGCTCCAGACTATAACGCCTAGAACCGCACAGCCACTCCGGCCGGCAAATTTCCGCTTTCAGTGACTTAGGAGACTATAGGATGGCTTAGAAAGTTTTTCTATGTGGCGTCATGAATTCCATCTTTCTCTAAATACGGAAAAATGTAAGTTAATGAGGATTAGTAGGAGAAACAATCCAGTAAAGTTTGCAGTATTAGTGGTGTGCTGACTGACACAATCGCGTCATTTAAATACCTGGGCTAATGTCGCAAGGCCGGCCGAAGTGGCCGTGCGGTTAAAGGCGCTGCAGTCTGGAACCGCAAGACCGCTACGGTCGCAGGTTCGAATCCTGCCTCGGGCATGGATGTTTGTGATGTCCTTAGGTTAGTTAGGTTTAACTAGTTCTAAGTTCTAGGGGACTAATGACCTCAGCAGTTGAGTCCCATAGTGCTCAGAGCCATTTGAACCATAATGTCGCAAAGTGATATCAGGTGGAACGATCACTTAGGATTGGTTGCAGTGAAGGTGAATGGTGGACATCGGTTTATTGGTAGAATTCTAGGAAAGTGTAGTTCCTCTAAAATGGAGACAGTGTATAGGGGATCTGTGCGACCCATTCTAGAGTACTGCTGGAATGCTTGGGACCCCACCCCACTAGATCGAATTAAAGAAAGACATTAAACAATTCAGAGGCGTCCTCCTGTATTTGTCACAGATAGGTCCGATCAACAAGCGAGTGTTACGGAAATGCTCTGTGAAGACAAGATAAATCAGGTCTCAAACGGAAGAATATTATCAGTCTTTTCTTCCTCGCTCCATTTGTGAGGAAATGGGGAAGTAAAGGACTAATAGTGCTGTAAGGTACTCTCCGCAACGCACTATATGGCGGCTCTCGGAGTATGTATGCAGATGTAGACGTAAATGTAGAATCGGCTGTGGCTTTTTGTGCGCATGCAAGTGTGTCAATTCAAAATGCTGAAGACATCTTGGAAAATAATATGGCATAAACTTATCCCTATTACATTCACGACATTGTTCCTACTGTAACTATTTGTAGAACCACAGATTAAGTGGTCTCTTTTCTCTAACTACTATGTGGTAACTATTTTTAGCCGTTATGTTTCTTTTGTCAGTAGGAAGGCTAGAACAGATCGGGCACAATGTAAATCACTGCTAGTGTCATCATAATGACCTTGAACCCTGACCTGTGGCAAAACACCATAAATTGGGTTCTTATGTAACTGGGTCCTTATGTGACTCGTCTCTTATCTAACTGCACACTCTGTCTGGATCCTCTCTGTCACTCCCCCCTCTTCCCATCTAGTGCTTGGCAACCATTGTGTTTTTTTGGCCAAGGGGCAGAGTGTTTGAGGAATCCCCTGTGTAGGGGGACAAGGGCGACACCAGCACATTTTTTTTTAGTGTGGGTTGCTTACATGGGAGACAGGTATGCACTCAGGAGCAAACCTATTGTTCTGCTTTGACTGACAGGTCGTTATGCTATTGTTCTGTTAAAAGGATCCTTCCTTTTGTTTGACACATCCTTAACATATTGTTCCCCTGCCCCCCCCCCCCCCAACCCCTCAGGAAACCTCCAACCCAGCCCCTCGCCCTCGCTGATACAGGTACACTTACAGGTCTGACTTATTTGAATAGCCCCAGCTCACTCTTATCAATTTGATTAACTATTTAATTAAATTGGTCAATTACTTAACCTCACCTCTTCTGGTAAGCGCTCACCTGGAAATTAGTGGGAAAAAGACTCAGTTGATCGGTCATTTGGAGGGAATTCGATTGTAGTCTATGGAATATTGTATAAACAATTTAGACAATGTATAGAATATTGTTTAGTTATTTATGGCAGTGTATGGAATATAGTTGATTTATTCAATTAAAGAATTTGTTCAGAAATTGATTGCTGTGTATGGAATATTGTTTAAACAATTTAGACAAAATGAGGAATATTCTTTATTTAAACAATGTATGTTCTTCAGAATACCGTCCAATATAGATATTGCTGAATTGGAACTGGTTCCTACAAATAATGTCATACCCCAAGTCTTAATAAAAATGACCACTGTATCAAACAGACTTAAACCATTCCCCATTAACGAAATTACTTCTTTATGTGCAGTTAATGTATTAAGTGTACGGAAACGAAAACTGGAAATGGAGGACCTCCAAGTAAAGAAAAGGAAACTGTAGTATATGGAGAAGTCAACTGCTATAAAGGAAGAACATGACCAGCAATTGGAAAAGGAACAAGCTGTTTCCGATGTGCAGGCCAGGTTAATGTACGGATTTAAACATTCTGTATGGAAAAATCTGACTACAAAGAGGGAATATAAAATATTTGCATTTACAGTAAACAGCCATGGAAACTGGTCACATGTTGGAGTACTGGCGAAAATCAGTGGACTCGAGAACGTTTACTATATTAAGAGATACACGAAAAATGTGTTTATTAAGCTCTATTTCCATTTGGATCGGCTTAAAAAGGATGATTATATTCTATCTAAGTGTGGCGAGCTGAATGTTGTCCACCTAGCAACAGAACAGCCATTTGCTGAGCTTAAAACTGATCGAATAACTACATTTAATGGCCACTCGTTTGCAAAAGTTGTAAACTTAAGGTTGTATACAGAAATCCTTCAAGAATGTGGAGCAGAAGAGTTGGCAACATACACACAGGAAGATGTGGAACGCTTTAACAGTAGCGTCGTGGAGGAGATACAAGGAAAAATTAAAATCCCTGAATGCTCTCACCTAGAAGGACTGCAGGAAGGAACTGAGCTAATAGTTAAAACCATAAAACAAGTATTTCACAGGAAAAATTAAATATGTATTAGAATTCGAGAATATACCTTCTCTGTATTTTTCAAATTACTGGTAGGATGAGGAAATAGATGATTCAGATGTGGATTTAAGTTGTAAGTTAAAAATTAAATTGGACATTATGAAAGCTACACCTATCAAAAATAAGGAAAAAGTTGTTTTCTGTGTGTAAATGTACACTCCTGGAAATGGAAAAAAGAACACATTGACACCGGTGTGTCAGACCCACCATACTTGCTCCGGACACTGCGAGAGGGCTGTACAAGTAATGATCACACGCACGGCACAGCGGACACACCAGGAACCGCGGTGTTGGCCGTCGAATGGCGCTAGCTGCGCAGCATTTGTGCACCGCCGCCGTCAGTGTCAGCCAGTTTGCCGTGGCATACGGAGCTCCATCGCAGTCTTTAACACTGGTAGCATGCCGCGACAGCGTGGACGTGAACCGTATGTGCAGTTGACGGACTTTGAGCGAGGGCGTATAGTGGGCATGCGGGAGGCCGGGTGGACGTACCGCCGAATTGCTCAACACGTGGGGCGTGAGGTCTCCACAGTACATCGATGTTGTCGCCAGTGGTCGGCGGAAGGTGCACGTGCCCGTCGACCTGGGACCGGACCACAGCGACGCACGGATGCACGCCAAGACCGTAGGATCCTACGCAGTGCCGTAGGGGACCGCACCGCCACTTCCCAGCAAATTAGGGACACTGTTGCTCCTGGGGTATAGGCGAGGACCATTCGTAACCGTCTCCATGAAGCTGGGCTACGGTCCCGCACACCGTTAGGCCGTCTTCCGCTCACGCCCCAACATCGTGCAGCCCGCCTCCAGTGGTGTCGCGACAGGCGTGAATGGAGGGACGAATGGAGACGTGTCGTCTTCAGCGATGAGAGTCGCTTCTGCCTTGGTGCCAATGATGGTCGTATGCGTGTTTGGTGCCGTGCAGGTGAGCGCCACAATCAGGACAGCATACGACTGAGGCACACAGGGCCAACACCCGGCAACATGGTGTGGGGAGCGATCTCCTACACTGGCCGTACACCACTGGTGAATAGTGCACGGTACATCCAAACCGTCATCGAACCCATCGTTCTACCATTCCTAGACCGGCAAGGGAACTTGCTGTTCCAACAGGACAATGCACGTCCGCATGTATCCCGTGCCACCCAACGTGCTCTAGAAGGTGTAAGTCAACTACCCTGGCCAGCAAGATCTCCGGATCTGTCCCCCATTGAGCATGTTTGGGACTGGATGAAGCGTCGTCTCACGCGGTCTGCACGTCCAGCACGAACGCTGGTCCAACCGAGGCGCCAGGTGGAAATGGCATGGCAAGCCGTTCCACAGGACTACATCCAGCATCTCTACGATCGTCTCCATGGGAGAATAGCAGCCTGCATTGCTGCGAAAGGTGGATATACACTGTACTAGTGCCGACATTGTGCATGCTCTGTTGCCTGTGTCTATGTGCCTGTGGTTCTGTCAGTGTGATCATGTGATGTATCTGACCCCAGGAATGTGTCAATAAAGTTTCCCCTTCCTGGGACAATGAATTCACGGTGTTCTTATTTGAATTTCCAGGAGTGTATATGCAAAAGATAATAAATATTTTGTAAGAAATATTTACCTGTCCCATTCGCTAACCTACCAAAAATCCTAAGACATTTTCTACATACATCGATCTATGTGTTTGTATTTCGGATGAGGAAGTGATTGGTTGGATGACCTTGAAAAGTAGTTGGAAGTAGGTAGTTGAAAGCGTACCAAACCCCTTTTCTTACCTATACGAAAAATCCTGTAAATAAATAAATAAAATATATTCCATACACTGCCTTGAATCCCCTAAATTGTTTAAATAAAGAATATTCCACACATTGTCTAAATTGTGTAAACAATACTTTATACACAGCAATCAATTTCTGAACAAATTCCTTAACTAAATAAATAAACTATATTCCAAACACTGCCATAAATAACTAAACAATATTCTATACATTGTCTAAATTGTTTACACAATATTCCATTGACTACAATCGAATTTCCTCCAAATGAGTGATCAACTGAGTCTTTTTCCTACTAATTTCTGGGTAGGCATTTACCAGAGGGGGAAGGTTAATTAACTGAAAAATTTAATAGTAAATAAAATTGATAAGAGTGAGATGGGGCTATTCGAATAACTCAAGTGTACCTGTATCAGTGAGGGCGAGGGGGTGGATTGGAGGCTTCCTGAGGGGTGGGGGGTGGGGAGTGGGGGGTGGGGCAGAGGAACAATACGTTAAGGACCTGTCAATCAAAGGAGAACAATATGTTAACGATCTGTCAATCAAAGGTGAACAATATGTTTGCCCCTGAGTGCATTTCTGCCCCTATGTAGGCAACCCACACTAAAAAAATGTGCTGGTGTCGCCCTTGTCCTCCTACTCCCCTGTTCATACAATTGTCCGAGCCATCCCAACGGCAGTCGTCCACCAACATTGCCAGCAACACCAGCAGCAAGCAGTTTAAATTCCCAATGTTGCAAAAAAAGGTATTTTGAGCAGTGGCTGACAGCCAGTAAGTATTTGCAAATATTAGAATTCGTCGAATATTGATATTGACAAGCAACCAATACATATTAGTCCAATATACAGTATGTGATCAAAAGTATCTGAACACCTGTCTGAAAACGACTACTTGTGGCGCCCTCCATCTGTAATGCTGGAATTCAATATGGTGTTGGCCCACTCTTAGCCTTGATGACAGCTTCCACTCTCACAGGCATACGTCCAGTCATGTGCTGGAAGGTTTCTTGTGGAATAGCAGCCATTCTTCGCGGAGTGTTGCACTGAGGGGAGGTATCGATGTCGGTCGGTGAGGCCTGGGACGAAGTCGGCGTTCCAAAACATCCCAAAGGTGTTCTATACGATTCAGTTCAGGACTATGAGCAGGCCAGTCCTTTACAGAAATGTTATTGTGGTGTAACCACTCCGCCACAGGCCGTGTATTATGAACAGGTGCTCAATCGTGTTCAATGATGCAATCGCGATCCTCGAATTGCTCTTTAACAGTGGGAAGCAAGAAAGTGTTTAAAACATCAATGTAGGCCTGTGCTGTGATAGTGCCACGCTAAACAACAAAGGATGCAAGCTCCCTCCATGAAAAACATGACCACACCGTAACACCACCGCCTCAGAATTTTATTGTTGTAACTACACATGCTGGCAGATGATGTTCACCAGACATTTGCCATACCCACACCCTACCATCGGATCGCCATATTGTGTACCGTGATTCACCACTCCACACAACGTTTTTCCACTGTTCAATGTTTACATTCATTACACCAAGCGAGGCATCGTTTGGCATTTACTGGCGTGATTTGTGGCTTATGAGCAGCCGCTCCACCATGAAATCCTAGTTTTCGCACCCCCCCCCCCCCCCCCGCACAACTGTCATAGTACTTGCAGTGGATCCTGATGCAGTTTGGAATTCCTCTGTGATGGTCTGGATAAATGTCTGCCTATTACACATTACGACCCTCTTCAACTGTCGGCGGTCTCAAAATGGTTCAAATGGCTCTGAGCACTATGGTGTTTTGGTTGGCAGGAGAGCCAACACCGTGTTACTAGAGGAGGCCGAAAGGCACGCGTTTTAGCTCACGCAGGCTGGCGTGAGGTCTGGAACAGGACAAGGAAATTAGAATTTAGAAAAAAGGACGTAGCTGGTGGAATACTTAACTTTAATCCATTAATGGTGAACGTCGGTCGGGACGGTACATGAATCAATGTCAATAGTAACTGATAATGGCGCCTTGCTAGGTCGTAGCAAATGACGTAGCTGAAGGATATGCTAAACTATCGTCTCGGCAAATGAGAGCGTATTTTGTCAGTGAACCATCGCTAGCAAAGTCGGTTGTACAACTGGGCGAGTGCTAGGAAGTCTCTCTAGACCTGCCGTGTGGCGGCGCTCGGTCTGCAATCACTGATAGTGGCGACACGCGGGTCCGACGTATACTAACGGACCGCGGCCGATTTAAGGGCTACCACCTAGCAAGTGTGGTGTCTGGCGGTGACACCACATTCCTCCCCCGCAAATCAGCGTACGGTGGTGGCATAAAGCTTCCGCCCGCCGTGGGGAGGACCCCATGTTGACGTATGCGACGAGGTGGGGAGCCTAACAACAGGCGAGGCTGTGCCACCCGCACCCTGCCATTCGGACCGCGGGGAGCTAGGAAACGCTTGAAAACCTGCTCCAGGGTGCACGCCAACATGCGGTGTATGCGCCCGCAGAGAGACAGGAGGGGCCGAAGGGTCGACCTCCATCGGGTCGGGGCACCCGACGGGCGAAGACGACATATGGGCCGGAGCGGGCAAGAGTTCCATGTCGGAGGACATCCGGTCACGGGAAGCGATTGGCAGCGCGTGACCCAGGGAGGCGCCAGGCGGTTGCAGCGACGCGTCCACTGCGGGCGTCGCCGGCGGGAGAACAGGCGGCGGCGGCGGCGGCGGTGGCGGCGGCGCGTCGCCATGGGACAAAATGGAAGGCAGCGTCGGTAACACCTGGGGCTGAGGCGAGCCAGTAGATAGGTCCCCAGGGCGCTGACCGGACGGCACCGTCGCTGAACGCAGACGGCGAGCGGCAGATCCCATGCGACGACAGAGGCGCAGCTGGTTGAGATGCCGGCGCACCTCACCAGAGGCCCCCAAAACCAGATACATAGCGCGTCCGAGGCAGCGAAGAATGCGCCCTTCGAGCCAACGCCGTGAACCTCGGTAGTGACGATAGTAGACAACGTCGCATGGAGCAAAAGCAGGTGTCTGCCGCTGCACAGGAACCTGATGTGGCGGATGTAGCAAAGACATCAATGTTCGATGAGGGCGACCGTGGAGCAACTCAGACGGCGAGCGACCATCTCGGGGCTGAAAGCGATACGAGGACAAAAAGAGCAATAACGCTTCCTCCCGAGAATGCAACTCTTTCAACGTCAACATCTGGGACTTGAAAGTCCTGACCAAGCGTTCAGCGGCACCGTTTGACTGTGGCGAAAACGGCGCGGACGTCAGATGTTGAATACCATTGGCCTTGCAGAGTGACTGAAATTCTGCGGACATGAATTGTGGGCCATTGTCGGAAACAATAGTCTGTGGAAGACCTTCAATGCAAAAGATAGCAGATAACGCTTGGATGGTGGCAGATGACGTCGTGGACGACATCCGGACAACAAAAGGAAAATTACTGAATGAATCTACCACAACCAACCATCGAGCATTCCAGAATGGACCCTCAAAATCGATGTGTAAGCGTTGCCAAGGGGAAGTGGCTTTTGGCCATGCAAAGAATTTCCGCAGTGGTGCTGATTGTTGTTCGGCACACACCATGCAAGAAGAGCACATATTCGTAATCGCGGCATCGATTCCGAACCAAGTACAGTGCTGACGAGCAAGTTGTTTCGTTCTCACTATACCCCAATGTCCTTGGTGGAGAAGCTGTAAGACAGAGGACTAACGAACGTGGGACCACGATCCTGGACTGATCATTATCATAACGCAACAGCAAAACACCACGTCGAACAAAAAGTCTCTCCTTGTGAGCAAAAAATCGGCGAACCAACGGATCCCCGATCCGTGACTTTGACAAGGGCCATTGCGTAGCAACAAAACGCAGAACGGTAGCAAGGACAGGGTCGACAGCTGTGGTAGTAGCTACACGACGAAAATCAATCAGAAAGGATTCGACCACGTCATCGGTTTCCGAATCAATGAACATGCAAGCAAATTCGGTGGAATCGAATGCTCTAACCTCAGCAACAGGCAAACGGGACAACGCATCGGCGTTTCCGTGCTTAGCAGTGGACCGATACAAGATATCGTAGCGGTACTGCGAGAGGAAAATAGACCAGCGAATGAATTTCTGCACTGTACGTGGGGGTACAGGCTTGTTCGGATGAAAAAGCGATGTCAAAGGTTTGTGGTCTGAGATGATGGTAAAGTGACGACCATACAAGAAATCATGAAACTTTGTAACACCAAATACGAGAGCCAATGCTTCTTTCTCGATCTGTGAATAATTGCGTTGCGCAGATGAGAGCAATTTGGACGCAAAGGCAATTGGGCGATCGTGCGACCCATCTTTGTGCGCAAGCACAGCACCGATCCCGAAATCCGATGCATCCACCATCAACAAAAGGGGCTTCTGGGGATCGAATGGCGTAAGGCAAGTATTGGAAAGCAACGCATTCCGTCGTCCAGACGAACGGAACACCTTTACGGCGTAAGTGATGACGCGGAGCTGAAATGGAAGAGGCATGCGGAACATATTTATGATAATAGTTGATTTTTCCCAGCAGACTCTGTAGCTGCTTCAAATTCTGCGGCGAGGGCAAGTCGTGTATGGCACAGAGGTGCTCGGGACTAGGATGTATGCCTTGGGCATTGAGTACATGTCCCAGGTAGGGTAAGCCACGAGCAAAAAACGCACATTTGTCCTTCCGCAAGCGAAGACCATTTTGTCGCAAGACCTGAAATAATGTTCTGAGATTGGCTAAATGTTCTTCTTCCGTCTTTCCGGAGATCACAATATCGTCCAGACAGTTTGCTGCAGTAGGGACCGACGCACAAACAGTTTGTAGATATTGCTGAAACAATGCAGGGGTGGATGCACACCCGAATGGCAGTCGTTTGAATCGATACAAACCAAGATGCGTGTTAACCACCAAAACGCGCTGGGATTCTTCGTCCACCGGTATTTGCAAGTACGCATTTGCTAGATCCAACTTCGAAAAATATTTATCCGGGCACAGTTTGTCAAAAAGATCGTCCGGGCGGGGTAAAGGAAAGTTGCAATCAGTAGTTGCGGATTCATTGTTGCCTTGAAGTCCACACAAAGTCTAAATTTTCCCGAAGGTTTTGGCAAAATTACAAAGGGTGATGCCCAGAGAGAAGCCTGCACACGTTCAATTTCACCTTGTGATTCCAAATCGTGTAATGTTTTTGCGACCTCATCACGCAATGCGTGGGGATCATTGCGCGCTCTGAAAAATTTCGGTTGCACGTTTACTTTCATTTCCAAATGTGCTTTATAGTTCTTAGCGCAACCAAGGCCCGGTGCAAAAATGTCTGCAAATTCTTCACATAGACGAGAAACACTGTCTGAAGGCACAGTCTGGTTCACTGATAGGACCTGATTTACTATAGACAAGTTAAACAACTGAAATAAATCGAAACCAAACAAGTTCACTGCAGAAGAAGAATGAAGGACGTAAAATGACACAAGTTTTGTTTGTCCTTTGTATGTTGCAAGAAGGCTGCACTGTCCTAACACAGGGATCTCTTGACCTGAATAGCTAGTTAACGTAACATGTGCGGCACGCAACGGAGGTGTGCCCAGCAGTTTGTAAGTGTCTTGACTGATCAGTGAAACTGCAGCTCCGGTATCGAGCTGGAATGGTATCACTTTGCCGTTAATGTCCAAGTCTACAAAAAGTTTACTGTCCTGCTGACGACAAGAGCGACTGTCTTGTGCAATGTGAACTGACACTGGTACATAATCACTTGCGACTTGACGGGATTTCCAGCGATGTCGACGCACACTATTTGTGGAACGAACACAGTCACTGTTAGAGAGAGTAGCACTGGGTGGAGTGGAATGAACTACATGGATTTCCATGGGCGAAGTTTCACGAGCCTGAGTTGAGTATCCTTGGTTCGAATTCGGCGCAAAGCAAAGGGCCTGGAATGGTTGTGAGTTGCCGATCTGAGCTTTTTCTGGCAAACACTCTGAACATGTCCTTTTTTATTACAGAAAAACCAAATAGCCTGGCTTGATGGGCAATTCTCACGTGAATGTCTAGTAGCACACCCCGGCCATGATTTTAGCACTGCATCTGCTTGCCTGCGCGGCACACGTGGCTGAGAGCCTGGCGGCAGCGGCGCTGCCGGGCGCGAGGGCTGTTTACTGCTCTGTGCAGCTCGCCCGGCAGCCCGGTTAACCTGACACATGGCTGGTGAAGTTTCAAATGATTCCTGAACAAAGTCAAGTGTGTCCTGCCGATCCAATATGTCCATCACTTGTTGAAGGGAGGGAATGACTAGTTTCAAAATCTGTTCCCTTATATGAACATCAGAAAAGTTCTGTGCAATTGCATCACGTACCATAGCATCTGAATAAGGGAGTCCACATTGACACTCAAAAGCACAATCCCTAGTAACGCCTTGCAAGGTTGCAACCCACTCCCAATTAGTCTGACCTGCCATACGTTTTGTGCGAAAGAAGGTATACCTTTTCGCAACTACATTGACTGATTCTCTGAAATCTGCATCTAATGCAGACAAAATTTCGTCGCAGGACAGAGTTGCTACGTCGCGTTGGGGAAATAATTTGACGGTACGTGGTCACCCCAACAGATGATAACAAAAAAGGCTGCCGCTCGTTACCTTGAATTCTGTAGGCGGCGAGATGTAATCCAAATTGGCGTGACCACTCCGTCCAGCTTTCCAGTGCAGCATCAAAAGTTCGAAAAGTTGGTGCAACAGCGTGTTGTGGCTGCGTTAGCGGTGGAGCGGCGGCTGCCGCATCGTTTTGCATTGCCCGTTGACCCTGGACGAGCTGTCCAAGGGCATCCAGTAAGGCCTGCGTCTGCTGATTCTGTAAGCAATAAAATTCGGACAGTTCATCTGGAGATTGTGGCGAAGCCATTACACAAGTAAATCAGCGCAATATCGATAAGAACGCGGTTTTGCCTCGTCGCCAATGTTTTAGTTGGCAGGAGAGCCAACACCGTGTTACTAGAGGAGGCCGAAAGGCACGTGTTTGAGCTCACGCAGGCTGGCGTGAGGTCTGGAACAGGACAAGGAAATTAGAATTTAGAAAAAAGGACGTAGCTGGTGGAATACATAACTTTAATCCATTAATGGTAAACGTTGGTCTGGACGGTACATGAATCAATATCAATAGTAACTGATAATGGCGCCTTGCTAGGTCGTAGCAAATGACGTAGCTGAAGGCTATGCTAAACTATCAAAAAAATGGTTCAAATGGCTCTGAGCACTATGGGACTCAACATCTGTGGTCATAAGTCCCCTAGAACTTAGAACTACTTAAACCTAACTAACCTAAGGACATCACACACATCCATGCCCGAGGCAGGATTCGAACCTGCGACCGTAGCAGTCGCGCGGTACCTGACTGAGCGCCTAGAACCGCTAGACCACCGCGGCCGGCTGCTAAACTATCGTATCGGCAAATGAGAGCGTATTTTGTCAGTGAACCATCGCTAGCAAAGTCGGTTGTACAACTGGGCGAGTGCTAGGAAGTCTCTCTAAACCTGCCGTGTGGCGGCGCTCGGTCTGCAATCACTGATAGTGGCGACACGCGGGTCCGACGTATACTAACGGACCGCGGCCGATTTAAAGGCTACCACCTAGCAAGTGTGGCGTCTGCCGGTGACACCACATATGGGACTTAACATCTGAGGTGATGAGTCCCCTAGAACTTAGAAGTACTTAAACCTAACTAACCTAAGGATATCACACACATCCATGCCCGAGGCACATTCGAACCTGCGACCGTAGCGATCGGGCGGTTCCAGACTGAAGCGCCTAGTACCGCTCTGCCACAACGGCGGGCCCTGCGGTCCCTGTCAGTCAACAGACGAGGTCGGCCTGTACGCTTTTGTGCTGTATGTGGTCCTTCACGTTTCCACTTCACTACCATATTGGAAAAAGTTGACCTAGGGATGTTTAGGTGTGTGGAAATCTCGCGTACATACGTATGCCACAAGTGACACCAAATCACCCGACCATGTTCGACGTCTATGAATTCCGTGGAGCGCCCCATTCTGCTCTCTCACGATGTGTAATGACTACTGAGGTCGCTGATATGGAGTACCTGGCAGTAGGTGGCAGCACAATGTACCTAATACGAAAAACGTATGTTTTTGGGGGTGCCTGGATACTTTTGATCACATAGTGTATTTTTGATAATGTTGCAGCTATAATTGTCTACAATTGTTTTCCAGCTCTCAGACATTGATTTTGTTGTTGTTAACATACTTTATAACTCTTTTTCAACCCCCTGTCGCAATGTAGCTTCGAGCAGCACAGCATTATAGCGACCTGCATTGCCTGCTCGTCAGAATATGTCGACAGGACTACGGGCTCCGCCAGCAAGCTAACTTTTGCAGCAGTACGCAATGGTATGTGGAGTGGGTAGCCGAAAAAATTAATTAATATTCCCTTGTGTTGGTCGACCTGTCGTGATCCAATTAACGCCGTATGTGTATCTATAGCAGCAGCGCCAATATGCAGTGGTGTGTGGGGTGAGTAATTAGAAAAAATAATGATAAGTGTGTGGTGAGCTAAAGGATTAATAACACAGTGACATTGCAGCAGCAGCATCATTGTTGTTATTATTTAGTGTTCTACACTGCAATGGTGACAGATTGCAGACTGTCTGTATGGTTGCTTGTCAGACGTCGCTACAGGGAGCGCTCTGAGCACCAGACACAGACAAACTATGAGCAGTAGTGTTAGGTGCTAATCTATATCGTGATCGTGATCTCTTTTAGCACAGATCTCCCTCCCAATTTGGAGTCAGATTGTGCTGTGGTTGTAATAGATGTGTCTTGTAGCTTGTAGCTTTGGTGTCCCCAACCGCTACCTCCCCCACCGACGTTGGATGTGGTTTCGGTGGCGGCAAGGGTGTCGGCAACGTCCGAAAATTGTGCACATTCTCCCACCACATAAGAATAGGATCAGTAAGCATTCGACAGTGACTGGCAATGCCTCATAGCAGATTTAGTAGAAAAGCCAAGTGCTCCACAGTTCCGAAGTCAAACAGTGTGTCATGTGATACTTATTTTATTTGAATGCATTGCGCATGTGTAAAAAAATTAAAAAGTCTTCATCGTAGTTCATAGCCACACACACGACAAGCGCTCATGGGCTAATATTGCCGCTTAATTATTGCAATCACATCCACTGCAGTAGCCACTCCACTGCACTTTCCTATCCAAGTATAAACGGTGAAACTGCTACGTGGATACCATATTACTCAAGAAAGAATCACCCTCGAAATCTTGTATGCATTGGTTACAGAAAAAAAGTTTCAGTATGACAGGGTGCACATATTGAGCTTTCGCTGAAAGAGCCTATTCCCAAAACGCGCTGGACATTTCCAGCATATAACCGTAATTTGGGGTAACGACTGGCTAAGCTGGTAGGGAATGGTATCCCGCTAGATGCTCGTGGCTGTAAACAGTGTCGTAATAGCCGTCACACCCTGGTCTGATGCGAAAGCAATTATGAGCTTTTTCTTTGTTAGACGTCTGGGGAGCACTGCCTTATCTCCCCCAGGACCAACGTTCAAATGTAGTGCGTTGTGGATCCACTATTAGCAATATCCGGAACCTAATGCAGGTGGATTCGCCTTCCAGATGCAGCTCTGGCCAACGCTCCTGCCGCTGCCGCCGCCGTCACTGCAGCCGCCTCTGGAGTCGGTGAGGGGTGGAAGTGGTTGGGGACCGAAAGCTGCCAGCTACAAGAGAGATCTGTTACAACCACAGCGTCATCTGACTCCTAATTAGAGAGATATATGCGCTAAAAGGTTGACAGAGAGACCACGATGTAGATTAGCATCTGATACTACTGCTCATTGTTTGTCTTTGCCCACTGCGAGCTTCAGCCTTGGTCACCGCGGCTCTAAGCGCTTCTACGCTGTGATGAAAACTACCCAGACATCAATGAGTCGTCGCGCGCCGTGGACGCATGGTCTCAGGCGCCATGTCACGGATTGGGCAGCCCCTCCCGCCGGAGGTTCGAGTCCTCCCTCTGGCATGGGTGTGTGTGTTGTTCTTAGCACAAGTTAGGTTGAGTAGTGTGCAAGTCTAGGGGTCGATGACCTCAGCAGTTTGGTCCCTTAGGAATTCACACACGTTTTTGCTACATCAATGAGTCCACACTATTGACTGTCCTGCTAGCTCACGTCATGTGGAACTTCTGTGTAGAATTTTAAGTTAACAATCTTCGCAAACAAATTACCTTTAAAAGCTGTCATTCCACTGGTTTTAAACACTGCAGAACAAGCGCTAGTTATCTTGCTAGGTGTGCAACATCTCGATTCGTGCATTTTTTCTACCGGTATTCCAACATATCGCCAACCGCCATTGCTATTTTACGTTAATGTTTCTGTGTTCAAAGCAATACGTGAATGTCAGTTGTGCATATTTTGCAACAGCTTCTTGTTTTCCCTTCTGCTGTAGTTTTTATATGTTTCCTTTATGGCAGCTGTCTACGCCATAGATCCCAGTTTATTTGTTTCTTAACTTCGATGTCTTCCTTTCCCCGTTTTCTTTTTCATTTTTGTTTACGTAACACATTAGCAATGCGTATGTACTTATTAACTCAATACACAAACGGCAGAACACTGTTAAAACATCACACAGTAATTGTGCTGTTAAGTTAATGGTTAACTGATACTGCATGGAAGTGACTAATACTGAGTACAGTTACAAATACTGAGTGTTGGTCTTCGCACAGGAGTAAACAATCGATCCATTCTGCTGTGGGCTGTTAGATACTTATCAAATTTAGATTTATAGATGTTTTTCGTGTATCTCTTAAGGCATTAAACGGTCTCGACCCCGACAGTATTCCAACGTACAGCTGTTTACGGTTACTAAGATTGTCAAAAAGCACCAGCTTTCCAGTGTACGAAATCTGATAGGTTCTCTTTTTTGTGTGTCGCTTAATCCAGTATTTTCGATTAGCGCAGAGTACATTAGTAAACAGTGCTTGTTGGTCTTTGCACAGGACCAAACACAGGATCCATTCTGCTCCCAGCTATAAGATTCTACTGTGGCGTGAACTGGTAGGCATCCATTCGTTTTCTAAAACCACTACTTCTATGCGTAGGAGTACAAGAACTAGCCTGCCGCCCGCATCTCGTGGTCGTGCGGTAGCGTTCTCGCTTCCCACGCCCGGGTTCCCGGGTTCGATTCCCGGCGGGGTCAGGGATTTTCTCTGCCTCGTGATGGCTGGGTGTTGTGTGATGTCCTTAGGTTAGTTAGGTTTAAGTAGTTCTAAGTTCTAGGGGACTGATGACCATAGATGTTAAGTCCCATAGTGCTCAGAGCCATTTTTTTTGAACTAGCCTGCCACTATTTAAACGCAATGTAATCATGCCTTATTTCAGCTGATCCAGAAATACACTATGTGATAAAAAGTACCCGGACATCTGGCTGGAAATGACTTACAAGTTCGTGGCGCCCTGCATCGGTAATCCTGGAATTCAGTATGGTGTTGGCCCACCCTTAGACTTAATGACAGCGTCCACTCTTGCAGGCATACGTTCAATCAGGTTCTGGAAGGTTTCTTGGGGAATGATAACCATTCTTCGCTGAGTGTTGCGCTGAGGAGATGTATCAATGTCGGTCGGTGAAGCCTGGTACGAAGTCGGCGTTCCAAAATATCCCAAAGGTGTTCTATAGAATTCAGGTCAGAACTCTGTGCAGGCCAGTCCATTACAAGGGATATTATTGTCGTGTAACCACTCCGCCACAAGCTGTGCATTATGAACAGGTGCTCGATCGTGTTGGAAGATCCAATCGCCATCCCCGAATTGCTCTTCAACAGTGGGATGCCAGAAGCGGCTTAAAACATCAATGTAGGCCTGTGCTGTGATATTTCCACGCTAAACAACAAGGGATGCAAACCCCCTCCATGAAAATCACGACCACACCATAACATCACCGCTTCCGAATTTTATTGTTGGCACTACGCAAGCTGGCGGATGACGTTCACCAGGCATTCGCCATTCCCACACCCTGCCATCGGATCGCCATATTGTGTACCGTGATTCGTAATTCCACACAACGTTTTTCCACTGTTCAATCGTCCAATGTTTACACTCCCTACACCAAGCGAGGCGTCGTTTGGCATTTACCTGCGTGATATGTGGCTTATGAGGAGCCGCTCGACCATGAAATCCAAGTTTTCTCACCTTCCGTCTAACTGTCATAGTACTTGTAGTGGATCCTTATGCAGTTTAAAATTCCTGTGTGATGTTCTGGATAGATGTCTGCCTATTACACATTACGACTTTCTTCAACTGTCGACTGTCTCTGTCAGTCAACAGACGACGTCGGCCGGTTCGCTTTGATGCTGTGTCTTCACGCTTCCACTTCACCATAACATCGGAAACAGAGGACCTAGGGATGTTCATGAGTGTGAAAGTTTCGGGTACAGATGTATGAGACAAGTGACACTCAATCACCTGACCACGTTCGAAGTCCGTGAGTTCCGCGGAGCGCCCCATTCTGCTCTCTCTAATGACTACTGAGTTCGCTGATATGGAGTGCCTGGCAGTAGGTGGCAGGACAATTCACCTAATATGAAAAACATATGTATTTGGGGGTGTCTGAATACTTTTGATCACATAGTTAGTGTAAATGCAGCTTTAAAGCACTTTTTTTTTCATGTGTCCCTTAACCTAATAAACAAATTCGATTCTGACATTTTTGGATTGGTGCAGAGTGAGTTGTTAATATCGTTTGTTGGTCTTTCTACAGATGGAACACACGATGCATTACGTTCACAACTATGATATTCTATTTTTCGCGTAACACTATTTTATTGCGTCAGTAGACAAACTGCAGAACACTTAAACTGTACCGTAAGTTATTCGTTAATTGGTACCATTCTTTTGTGTGTGTTGTGCAGAGTACAGTTGTAAATACTGTTGATCTTTGTAGAAAGTCAACCACACGATCCATTCTGTTCCCACCTATAAAATTCTATGGTGACGTAAACTGGTAGATATTCATCCGTTTGCTAAAACCGCTACTTCTGTGCGTAGGACTTGGTGTGCAGCAACATCTAGGCGCAATATAACTACGACATTTTTAAGTAGATCCAGTTGGAAATTGAGCTTTATAAAACAGGTCCTTTTCGTGTGTCTCTTAATCCAGTAAACGCTCTCGACTCCAAACTTTTCGAGGAGTGCAGCAGTACCTCCCAGCGGACTTCTTTGCTACTGTTAACAATAAGTACAAATATCCAGTAGGATGAATGCAAATAATAGCTGACGGTAACTGATGACAACATTCAGAATCGATTTTAAACTCTGCAAACCGTTGTTATGCTGTTAGGTGTACATCTAAGCAGGTCCAGATGTGAGACGGGTTTTATATGTCCCTTAATGCAATAAAGAGTCTCAATTGTAACATTTTTCATCAGTACTTCAACGTATGGCTACGCACCATTGCTATTTAAAGTAATAATGATAATATCTACCTATGTTTAAACCAATATACAAACCTTGCTTGAGCATTTTTGCTATAGCGTTCTCCTTCACATAAAAATAGATCATCGTAAATAGAATACCTTTTTTTTATTTTTGGCATGGGTAGAGACTACTACAAAAATATAACCTTGAATATACTCTTTTTCTACATATATATTTACACACAGAAAACAGTACTCTCTTTTAATAACATCCAGCTTAATTTTTAACTTATAATTTAAATCCACATTGCCATCTTCTAACTCTTTCCCCAGCCAGTAGTTTGAGAGGTACAAAGAAGGTATAGTCTCATGTTCCAATACGTATCTAATTTTTTTCCTGTGAAATACCTTTTTTATGGCTTTAACAATTAGTTCCGTTCCTTCCTACTAATCTCCTCGCCAAGAGCAATCAGGGAGTTTAATCTTTCCTCTTATTTCCTGCATAGCAGTCTTGTTGTAGCACGTCACATCTTCCTGGTGTACACTACCAACAGCCGGCCGGGGTGGCCGAGCGGCTCTAGGCGCTACAGTCTTTAACCGCGCGACCGCTACGGTCGCAGGTTCGAATCCTGCCTCGGGCGTGGATGTGTGTGATGTCCTTAGGTTAGTTAGGTTTAAGTAGTTCTAAGTTCTAGGGGACTGATGACCTTAGAAGTTAAGTCCCATGGTGCTCAGAGTCATTTGAACCATTTGAACTACCAACTCTTCTGTTGCACATTCGTGTGGAATTTCCGTATAGAATTTTAAGTTTACAACTTTCTCAAGCGAATTACCATTAAAGGTTGTTATTCTGTCGATTTTAACGTTCGCAAACGATTTTAAGGTGTACGACGCCAAGTCCACCACATTTCGATACGATAAAGCCATCCTTTTTAAGCAGATGCAGGTGGGAGTGGAGTTTTATAAACAAATGTTTCGTGTGTCCTTTAACGTAGAAAACATGCTCCAATCCGTCATTTTCAGCCAGGACGCTAACATATGGCCGCTTACCATTGCTGTTTACTATGAATGCTTAGATCTTGTATTCTCCAGTTGTAGCCAGATTTATCCATACTCTATTGTTTAAAGCCACATGTAAACTTTGTTTGCACATCTGCAATAGCTTCCTCTTTTTGCAGTTGCTGTTTACATATGTCCTTTATGGCAGTTGTTCTAGACACAAACTTCTGGCTTCTTTTTTTGTCTTCAATCTGTTCCATTTCAGGTTTTCCTTTTTAATGTGCGTAATACATTAACTGAACTTAAAGACGAAACTTATTTAATGCGGAATGGCTTACGTCTGCTCAGCACAATGGTTCCTTTTCTTAGGACTTGTGGAATACCAGTGTTTGTGGGAACCAGCCGGTTTTCGTTTATTCTTATTACCACAGTATCCATACGGCAGAACGTTGTTAAAAACCACAGCTGTTCTGTAAAGTAGTCGTTATCTATTACCACATGGAAGCAATTGGCACAGACTAGAGTGGAGCACGTTGTAAATACTGTTTGTTGGTGTTTAAATACTTAAACAGTCTTGTGCAGTGTCAAACACACTACCTTTTCTGCAGCTGCATATTGTAGCCTCCAGCCTGGTAATTCCTCGCTCTTTAGCCAAGAAAGACGTGAAAGTTTCTCGTAATCATATGTCTCGACACTTTATAAAATGTATAAGGTGGCTAGCAATAATTTTGTTCACTCGCAGGCTTGTTATTTGACATACAAATTTCTTATATATGTTTACTCTACAGTTATAAACACATCCAACAGACAGTCTTATCGTTTTCCAAAGTTACATTGCTGTTTCCATGACAGTCTTCTTTCACACAGTAGTCATGTTTCGTATTAGGTAGCCACGAAAAATCCCAGCAGAATCTTGCACTATACCCAAGTCCAAAAGGTGACAGTCGTATAGACGAATCTGCTCCAATATTGCAGACACTCCTTCGATCGAAATGTCCATTCCAACGTTAGCTAGTTCCACTTTTATGGTATATCCACAGGATTTCTATATTTCTCCAAATTGATTTCCAGTGCTCTCTTGCCGATTTATTCCAATATTCTTCTTGCCATCACATTGTTATTCCAATGTAGGAGAAACAGTAGCGTTGACTTGACATTGTGTTTCACTGTGACGAACTTGGAGAATTCACTATGTTGGTAATAGTTGAATGGCCCACATTTCTGACCACCCCTTTACTAATCTGTCTTGACAGTCCACTTGATCACGATGGTCCAAGTTCTCCATTAACAACCACAAACACAAGCGTTCGTCCGTTGTTCTTGTTACACTGCTACTTGTGTACATGGGGATGTAGGGAGAATACCAAGTTGCTGACATGTGCTATGTCCACTTACCTCGAGTTTGTTTTATTACTACTGCAGTGTGATTTCATATGATGCATATAATGGATTCATAATCGCTTGCAGGACTGCACTTCGTTACGCAGGAGAGAAGTGGCATACAAGCGCCTATTAGAATAATCTTATTTTACACGTCAGCCTGAGGCCCTTGCGGATTAATGAAAGAGGTACGCGTTATTCATCACAGGATCATAAGATGGTCAACAAGAAGCTTCTGTGGTCTGTGATTATAAATTACTAATTGAATTCCTGGTCAGAAAGAGACGTGCTTACTACGATACGAAAATTTAATTTCCAAATCAGGAGGATTGATACATATGCTGTGATACGTTTCGGGAGATCGCGGTGTAGCTTGCTGTCCACGTTTCGAGAGGGTGCGTTTCTGGATGAGGTATCGAATATATTGCTTCCCCCTACTTATACCTCCCGAGGAGATCACGAATGTAAAATTAGAGAGATTCGAGCGCGCACAGAGGCTTTCCGGCAGTCGTTCTTCCCGCGAAACATACGCGACTGGAACAGGAAAGGGAGGTAATGACAGTGGCACGTAAAGTGCCCTCCGCCACACACCGTTGGGTGACTTGCGGAGTATAAATGTAGATGTAGATGGCTTCGATTTTCAAGTACAACGAACAAAATGCAAAATGCAAAATGCAAAAAAAAAAAAGACGGTTAGAGCGTCTGCCATGTAAACAGGAGATCCCGGTTTCGAGTCCCAGTCGGGGCACACATTTTCACCTGTCCCTGCTGATATATATCAACGCCCGTTAGCCGCTGAAGGTATTAATATATAAATCTAATTTCGTTTCACCTAAGTCGTCTCTATGAGTTTCGTTTTACGTTGCATTAATGCGCCAGTCTTATAGTCTTAGATACTATAATTACTCAAAGATATTCGCCAGTTCTTATTCACACTGACTCTATACACTGCTTCAGTGACTGTCAAAACATTGTTTGGAACTACGCTAATATCATAATTCCTGGGAAGAATAGAGACGAGCCAGTGCAAATGCATCGTTCGAGTCAGAACTGAGACGAATACAGATGTCTCAAATTCCAACGCAAGGGTACAGAACGTGTAATTGCGAGGTGAAGGATACTGGGATGGAGGGTAGGGGAGGGGGGGGGGGTTGTCAAACTCTAGTTGGGTCTTCCAGATTGAGGTTTTCTGTGCTTTCGCTAAACTGATTAAGGCTAATCACACGATATTTTCTTTGAAAAGAACATCAACGATTCCCTTCCCTAGGTTTGCCCGAAGAGAGCTTGTGCCCCATCTCTATCAACTTAATAGTCGAAGTAACATTAAATCTTAGCCTATAATTTTCCGAGTTAAAGATCCATTCCGCCCCAGAGTTTTAACTTGGCATACTTAACCAGCACAGAGTACATGCTGCACACAGAAATAGAAGCCGGCCGAAGTGGCCGTGCGGTTAAAGGCGCTGCAGTCTGGAACCGCAAGACCGCTACGGTCGCAGGTTCGAATCCTGCCTCGGGCATGGATATTTGTGATGTCCTTAGGTTAGTTAGGTTTAACTAGTTCTAAGTTCTAGGGGGCTAATGACCTCAGCAGTTGAGTCCCATAGTGCTCAGAGCCATTTGAACCATTTTTGAACCACAGAAATAGAATTCAGTCGCTCTTCTCCCATACCGTTGTCAAATCATGCCCGAAAGTGTGACTATTATCTTTAAGGACGACATTCTTCGTGGCGTACAATATTTATTTGACACGGTCAAGGAAAACATCTACATACTCGTAGCCTAAATTTTTCAGAGTAAAGCAACAGCTGGTCTGACAGAACAAAAACAAATCCTTGGCCCAGAGAAAAACAGAACCGCCACCATTTTTGACGGTAGCATGCTACTGTTCGACTGGCACACAAGTCTCTTAAAGGAGTAACTGTTTTTCAAAATATACTGAAGGGTGACGCACCTAGGCAACTTTTTCTTCCGGTGATATCTAATCCATACTGATGACGTCCTTGCCATTACATTGAAGGTTGCGTGTTAAGCGCCACTTTCAATTCTTCAATGATTTTACTTTCTGTAACTCGCGAATTTATCTATGCTGATTACTTGCAAAGATTCTCTGTGACCAGTATTGATATACACTCCTGGAAATGGAAAAAAGAACACATTGACACCGGTGTGTCAGACCCACCATACTTGCTCCGGACACTGCGAGAGGGCTGTACAAGCAATGATCACACGCACGGCACAGCGGACACACCAGGAACCGCGGTGTTGGCCGTCGAATGGCGCTAGCTGCGCAGCATTTGTGCACCGCCGCCGTCAGTGTCAGCCAGTTTGCCGTGGCATACGGAGCTCCATCGCAGTCTTTAACACTGGTAGCATGCCGCGACAGCGTGGACGTGAACCGTATGTGCATTTGACGGACTTTGAGCTAGGGCGTATAGTGGGCATGCGGGAGGCCGGGTGGACGTACCGCCGAATTGCTCAACACGTGGGGCGTGAGGTCTCCACAGTACATCGATGTTGTCGCCAGTGGTCGGCGGAAGGTGCACGTGCCCGTCGACCTGGGACCGGACCGCAGCGACGCACGGATGCACGCCAAGACCGTAGGATCCTACGCAGTGCCGTAGGGGACCGCACCGCCACTTCCCAGCAAATTAGGGACACTGTTGCTCCTGGGGTATCGGCGAGGACCATTCGCAACCGTCTCCATGAAGCTGGGCTACGGTCCCGCACACCGTTAGGCCGTCTTCCGCTCACGCCCCAACATCGTGCAGCCCGCCTCCAGTGGTGTCGCGACAGGCGTGAATGGAGGGACGAATGGAGACGTGTCGTCTTCAGCGATGAGAGTCGCTTCTGCCTTGGTGCCAATGATGGTCGTATGCGTGTTTGGCGCCGTGCAGGTGAGCGCCACAATCAGGACTGCATACGACCGAGGCACACAGGGCCAACACCCGGCATCATGGTGTGGGGAGCGATCTCCTACACTGGCCGTACACCACTGGTGATCGTCGAGGGGACACTGAATAGTGCACGGTACATCCAAACCGTCATCGAACCCATCGTTCTACCATTCCTAGACCGGCAAGGGAACTTGCTGTTCCAACAGGACAATGCACGTCCGCATGTATCCCGTGCCACCCAACGTGCTCTAGAAGGTGTAAGTCAACTACCCTGGCCAGCAAGATCTCCGGATCTGTCCCCCATTGAGCATGTTTGGGACTGGATGAAGCGTCGTCTCACGCGGTCTGCACGTCCAGCACGAACGCTGGTCCAACTGAGGCGCCAGGTGGAAATGGCATGGTAAGCCGTTCCACAGGACTACATCCAGCATCTCTACGATCGTCTCCATGGGAGAATAGCAGCCTGCATTGCTGCGAAAGGTGGATATACACTGTACTAGTGCCGACATTGTGCATGCTCTGTTGCCTGTGTCTATGTGCCTGTGGTTCTGTCAGTGTGATCATGTGATGTATCTGACCCCAGGAATGTGTCAATAAAGTTTCCCCTTCCTGGGACAATGAATTCACGGTGTTCTTATTTCAATTTCCAGGAGTGTATATTATGTACTATCTTTGAGTTGCATCTCTGAGATGTCTTGGTGGAAACGTAGTCATCTTTGGCCGCTTCTTTGTGCCTTCAGCTAATCACTGTGCTAAGCAGTTAAGTGTACATGCTCGCGGACAGCTTTGAAAGACGCTCGTTCTAGGAGGCTTGCTATGGTTGGACGGAGGTCGGATGAGGCGGCAGCGTTTCGTCAGTTTTGGAGAGAACGTTTCATTTATTCCAAGTGTTTGTTTCCCCAGTTCCGCTTGAGGTGCCACAGCGATCGTACGTGTTGTTACTTCCTTGAAGCCGTAGCTCGAGTTGTTTAGTCTAGTTTTATGTTTGGTTTCGTTATCTGTAACGAATTTCAGGATTTGAGTTTCCTATTGGTAGCGACAGGCCACGGAATGTATGGTGGGGCATATGGTAAAGGAGGTGGTGATTTCGACGCGTCCGCTGGACTGCATAAACAACAACCGGCTACCCGGCGGCTATAATATCCAGTTCCCTCTCCGGCTCCTACAGGAACTGCTTTGGATTCCACGATGGGTGCTATCGCCACTCATTAACGGTCGTTCAGGGCGAATGTGGAATACAGCCTGACGAAGATAAGATCGAAATGTCAGAACAGGACCCCTCCAGCTTCTCCAGTGGGTGAAATAAGAGGAAAAGTGAGGTTAACCTTGATTTAAGGAATTCGAAAACTTTCATTTCCGAAGCTAACACTGTCTCTTCCATCTCTAATGTTCCTGATGTAGCTGATCCCCTCGCAACAGTAACTTCTAGTACCGCTACCAACCAACAAATTGTTAGCAGCACTTCTCCCATGGTAACTGTAACTACCCAGAGGTCTCCTACCTTCTACAGACGTACAGATAGTGAGCCGTACGTTGTTTATATGGATAGTTTGGATAAAAATTTGGCCATCTGCATCCTATGGTTCTAGGATACCCTTGCATATTTCCTTACCAGAACTCAAGAATGCTGTAATTAATATCTCTTCCGTGGGAAAACCAAAGTAAAGGTCGAACTGAAAACTTAGAAGAGATACGATAAAGATCAAATAGTCAAATTACAGACCTTTGACTCTCAAACTTTACCGGAAGCTGTGCCTAGCCGTGGAACTAGATGTCCTGTAGACGCTTATGTGCTAACCGTCAGACAATAATTTAATTCCCTTTGTTACGGGCAAATCAGTAAACAATGTCAGTCTCAGATGAGACAGGTCAAATTTAATGGGCCTCATTCTGTTGAATCCCACGCATGTCCTATTGCTATTTGTGCACACTGTGCGTAGCAACATACACTCCTGGAAATGGAAAAAAGAACACATTGACACCGGTGTGTCAGACCCACCATACTTGCTCCGGACACTGCGAGAGGGCTGTACAAGCAATGATCACACACACGGCACAGCGGACACACCAGGAACCGCGGTGTTGGCCGTCGAATGGCGCTAGCTGCGCAGCATTTGTGCACCGCCGCCGTCAGTGTCAGCCAGTTTGTCGTGGCATACGGAGCTCCATCGCAGTCTTTAACACTGGGAGCATACCGCGACAGCGTGGACGTGAACCGTATGTGCATTTGACGGACTTTGAGCGAGGGCGTATAGTGGGCATGCGGGAGGCCGGGTGGACGTACCGCCGAATTGCTCAACACGTGGGGCGTGAGGTCTCCACAGTACATCGATGTTGTCGCCAGTGGTCGGCGGAAGGTGCACGTGCCCGTCGACCTGGGACCGGACCGCAGCGACGCACGGATGCACGCCAAGACCGTAGGATCCTACGCAGTGCCGTAGGGGACCGCACCGCCACTTCCCAGCAAATTAGGGACACTGTTGCTCCTGGGGTATCGGCGAGGACCATTCGCAACCGTCTCCATGAAGCTGGGCTACGGTCCCGCACACCGTTAGGCCGTCTTCCGCTCACGCCCCAACATCGTGCAGCCCGCCTCCAGTGGTGTCGCGACAGGCGTGAATGGAGGGACGAATGGAGACGTGTCGTCTTCAGCGATGAGAGTCGCTTCTGCCTTGGTGCCAATGATGGTCGTATGCGTGTTTGGCGCCGTGCAGGTGAGCGCCACAATCAGGACTGCATACGACCGAGGCACACAGGGCCAACACCCGGCATCATGGTGTGGGGAGCGATCTCCTACACTGGCCGTACACCACTGGTGATCGTCGAGGGGACACTGAATAGTGCACGGTACATCCAAACCGTCATCGAACCCATCGTTCTACCATTCCTAGACCGGCAAGGGAACTTGCTGTTCCAACAGGACAATGCACGTCCGCATGTATCCCGTGCCACCCAACGTGCTCTAGAAGGTGTAAGTCAACTACCCTGGCCAGCAAGATCTCCGGATCTGTCCCCCATTGAGCATGTTTGGGACTGGATGAAGCGTCGTCTCACGCGGTCTGCACGTCCAGCACGAACGCTGGTCCAACTGAGGCGCCAGGTGGAAATGGCATGGCAAGCAGTTCCACAGGACTACATCCAGCATCTCTACGATCGTCTCCATGGGAGAACAGCAGCCTGCATTGCTGCGAAAGGTGGATATACACTGTACTAGTGCCGACATTGTGCATGCTCTGTTGCCTGTGTCTATGTGCCTGTGGTTCTGTCAGTGTGATCATGTGATGTATCTGACCCCATGAATGTGTCAATAAAGTTTCCCCTTCCTGGGACAATGAATTCACGGTGTTCTTATTTCAATTTCCAGGAGTGTAGATCCACGGATCGGTCCTGCCCTGAATATCATGTACAGGGTGTATCTCCTAAGAGTCCTCAGGCATATAT
Source organism: Schistocerca nitens (assembly GCF_023898315.1). Classification (NCBI taxonomy): domain Eukaryota; kingdom Metazoa; phylum Arthropoda; class Insecta; order Orthoptera; family Acrididae; genus Schistocerca; species Schistocerca nitens. The sequence continues at coordinate 577,853,308 of NC_064616.1, read as the reverse complement.
TCTCTGGTGTTTCGGCAGAGATTTGCAATTTAGTTTTTGCTATGTGAAACTAGAATCAGCCCGAACAAATACTGTTCATCGCGTCTGTCCTCCAACATCCAGTATGGATGGAAAGCGTCAGTCTGTTTCCTGGTACAAAGAAAATGATTTCCAGAGGGAATTTTACGTACCCGTTCGACAAAGCGGCCCAAGATTAGTCTAGTGCGATATTCCTGTTATCGATATGTATTAACAGGGACAGTAAACCACGAAGAATCTCCAGTACTCCAGCAGCGAAGACACTGTCCTGGCCCACACTGACTGCTATCGCTATGCAGTAGCAGCGCTGCTCAGTCGCTGCCAGCGTACTCGTTATTCTTCGTGTTTGACTGCACCTGTTAACACATATCGATAACACAAATATCGGACTAGACTAATTTGGGACCGCTCTATCGTGTGGGTACGACAAACTACGCTTTAAAAATCATTTTGTTTCTAACGGGAAACAGACGCTTTCCGTCCACATTGGACGTCGCATGATAGACGTGATGAGCAGTATTTGTTTAAGCTTACTCCAGCTACACGTTGAAAAAAGGAAATTGCAAATATCTGCCGAAACACCAGAGAAAATGCGCCTGGAGACTCTTAGGAGAGACATCCTCTATAGCGACGAGCCGAAGAACTAGCTACGTTCAATAACATTGACAGGAGGTACGCGCTGAACTTAGATTCCAAGATATGTATCCGTCAGTGGGGACAACAATATTTCTTGCGTGCGCCGATCATCACTCCGGCGACAAATTTCTGGGCTTCGAATTTTCAAAATACAGCTTTTTCCGCCGGTGCCCGCCACAAGCATGCTCGGTCAATAGCGCGGAAGTGGGGACGGAACTCAACGTATGTATGAGCCCTCAGCAGACCAACACCGCCCACCGACCTTACCGGCAGCAAGTGGGAGCAAGCAGACACAGTAGTGGTCTCGCTACGACACCCTGCTACAATTCAAGCAACATTCAACCACACTTATAAGACAGGATCACTATCGGCCTGCTGCCCACAGGTTAGCACTGCCACAATTAAAAAATCAACGACGGCCTCAAGTTCACGCTGAACTTCAAAAATGGCTCTGAGCACTATGGGACTTAACATCTGCGCTCATCAGTCCCCTAGAACTTAGAACTAGTTAAACCTAACCAACCTAAGGACATCACACACATCCATGCCCGAGGCAGGATTCGAACCTGCGACCGTAGCAGTCGCTCTGTTCCGGACTGAAGCGCCTAGAACCGTTCGGTCACAGCGGCCGCCTCCACGCTCAACTCATCGATCGTATAATAAATGACATTCACATTGTTAATCAGAATACGCGACAAAATAGTGTTATGAACGATACCTACATTCGGTATCTCATACAGGGCTTATTTTTTTTTTCTCTTTCGGCCTAAATCATAAAGCGTATTGCAGTGGAACACTAGATCACCTAGCTCCAATGGAGAAAGCTTGCAAAGAGAATTATTCATTTGTCAACCTGATATAGCCCTTTTATGTGAAACATGGTTCAAGTCTTAGCGGACTGTTAGCTTTAAATAATATTTCATAATATGCGAGGATCGTCTCAGTGGGAACGGTGGTGGTGTTACATTGATAAAAAAACTCGCTGCCGTAAAAACCACACCCGCTCAATGTTCAAATGTATGTGAAATCTTATGGGACTTAACTGCTAAGGTCATCAGTCCCTCAGCTTACACACTACTTAACCTAAATTATCCTAAGGACAAACACACACACCCATGCCCGAGGGAGAACTCGAACCTCCGCCGGGACCAGCCGCACAAGCTCTCAATGTAAGAAGCAACAAATCGAGTTAGTTGCTGTGAGGATACAATCTGCTCTCAAAAGCGTTCCAGTTATCTCCGTGTGCTTTTTATTATTTATTTATTTATTTTTGTCTCTTGGCAGCAAAGACCACATAGACAACAGTGGCTACAAAAGTGACATATTAATATAATTGCAGTGTCGACAGTAGAACAATCAAAAAAGTTCATTGTACAAACATAAGTTCTTAATGCAAAATAAAAACACGAAAAGAAGAACATCAGACAGCCAGAAGTAATTACAACAGTGCCAAATGAAAATTATTGCAGTTTTCACAATAGAACATTGATAAACGTGTGAAGTACAAAGATAAGTACGTTATTTAAATTTAAAAATAATTACGACCCAGGGTTCGAAACGGACCGGTTCCTGAGGAGATGTCTTATCCACATCAACCAATAATTGAAATCTGGACAACGACGTCGTTTATAAAGCTAAGTTCTCAATGCAAAGTAAAAACACAAACAGGCATTCCAGTTTTCTAACTGGGCTGGTACCGTGGGAGGACAACCTCCTCACCATTTATAGATCAAAGCTGGATAACGCCATCTTTTAAATAGTTAGCGAGAGAATAATAGCTGTATACAGGGCGATTATAATTAAAGTTAAACTTTCAAACCGCTGTAGAAATACCACCACTGGTCAGAATGACGTCAAATTGCAACGGAATATTATCGGAGAAGGGGGAAAATGTAAGGCGGAAGAAAAATAAATAGTTAAAAAAATGTAGCAATAGATGGCGCTGTAAGCATCATAATTTAATAGTGGTTGACTACAAATAAATGAATCATACAACAATGCCTAAGGTGTACGTTTGACGTTAAACAAACTCCATTAGTCAGTGTGCATAGGTGTACAGGTGTGACACTGTTAGTTACGTAAGCTCATCCACCACGGCAAGGTCATATCACATCGGATGGGAAAAATCGGTTTTTAACTCTCCTGAGGCCAAAACCAACATGAAAAGCATCAATCAAAATCAAATCGGATTATTAATTTCCGTGTGACTGGTGCAAAACATGTTCAGTATGCTGTCCACCGTTTTCTGAAAGAAGTTGAAATCGAGAAAGAGTGTGTTCCACAACTGATTGAAGCGTTTGCGGGGTCACGTTCAAAACGTGTTGCGCAATGCGTGCCTTCAATACAGCTAAGTTGCAATCGGAACACTGAACACATCTTTCAGATAGCCCCAGAACCAGAAGTCACACAGATTGATGAGATCAAGTGATCGGGACGGCCAGGTTGTACGGAAATGGCGGCTGATAATTCTAGCTGTTGTGTCTAGACAAGACAGCCTAGACACAATGAGAGGAAGCCGAAAGGCACGCGCTTAAACTCACGCAGGCTGGCGTGAGGTCTGAAACAGGATACGTAATGAATGCTATAAAGAAAAGTACGTAGCTTCTGGAATACTTAACTTTAATCCACATTTGTAGAACATTGCTCTTGATGATACATTAATAGAATCTCAATATCAATTGAATACGGCGCCTTGCTAGGTCGTAGCAAATGTAGCTGAAGGCTATGCTAACTATCGTCTCGGCAAATGAGAGCGTATTTGTAAGTGAACCATTGCTATGAACGTCGGCTGTACAACTGGGCGAGTGCCAGGACGTCTCTCTAGACCTGCCGTGTGGTGGCGCTCGGTCTGCAATTACTGACAGTGGCGACACGCGGGTCCGGCGTATACTAATGGACCGCGGCCGATTTAAAGGCTACCACCTAGCAAGTGTGGTGTCTGGCGGTGACACCACACTAGCATTTCCGGAATGGCGCTTCAGCAGCTGCTCAACTGGATTTGCAATGTGCGGAGGTGCGCCATCTTGCATAAAAATGAACCCATCCACACATCCACGCTATTGGAGAGTTGGAACGACGTGGTTGCGCAAAAGACACTCATAGCGCTTACCAGTGACGGTACAGGTAACAGGACCGGAAACACCTGTCTCTTCGAAAAGATATGACCCTATGATTAATGATGGCAACGCCCTTGCCGCAGTGGATACACCGGTTCCCGTGAGATCACCGAAGTTAAGCGCTGTCGGGCGTGGCCGGCACTTGGATGGGTGACCATCCAGCCGCCATGCGCTGTTGCCATTTTCGGGGTGCACTCAGCCTCGTCATGCCAAGTGAGGAGCTACTCGACCGAATAGTAGCAGCTCCGGTCACAAAAAACCATCATAACGACCGGGAGAGCGGTGTGCTGACCACACACCACTCCTATCCGCATCCTCAACTGAGGATGACACGGCGGTCGGATGGTTCCGATGGGCCACTTGTGGCATGAAGACAGAGTGCTATGATTAATGATGCCATAAACCCGCACCACACAGTGAACTTTTCAGGATGACGT